>NC_051270.1:11952914-12609580 GCF_015220745.1 Sebastes umbrosus
GTTTTTAAGTGAAATTATTGTCATACTCTCGCGTGGTCTTTTTCTATTATTATTATTTTTAGTTTTTTATTTTATGTTGGTTTTGTTTCATTTCTGTTGTCTTTTTATGTTTGGCCCAGCTCTTTGTTTATGTTTTCGCTACGCTTCTTTTGTTAGTAAATGTTTTTAATGTTTTCTGCTGTTACTAGGTATACTGTCATTTTGAAATAATAAAAAAAAAAAATTACCACGAGAAGTCTCATTTCCCTCAGGTAACTGGATAAATAAATGTGACTTTGAGGAAAATATAGCCTAAAAAAGCAACATAAAGTCAAACCAGCTAGAAAACAGAAGAGTCATGGCAAAACACATAGATATACACAGGTGTTCAGGCATATTAGGTAGATAGATGGATCGATGGATCGATGGATCGATAGATAGTAACTTTATTAATCCCGAGGGAAATTCAAGTTTCCAGCATCACAGTTCCATAGTGCAAAACATGTTAGTAAAAAGGCAATAAAAAAGTTAGTAGTGCAAAGTACAAAGTACAAAAAATATACCAGATATAAAAATACAAGGAGATGAAGAAAAACTGTTAAAAGTGAATATAGTACAAGGTAACAGCTGTGATACACGACTATTAAAAAAGTGAATATAGTGCAGAAGAGTGTTAAAAGTGAGTATATTGCATTATTAGATTCAAGATTCAAGATGTTTATTGTCACGCCGGTTATACAACTACATTCAGGTCATCCAGATTACCGCGAGAAGTCTAATTTCCCTCAAGTAACTGGATAAAGAAATGTGACTTTGAGGAAAATATAGCCTAAAGAAGCAAAATAAAGTCAAACCAACGAGAAAACAAAAGAGTCAAGGCAAAACACATAGATACACACAGGTGATCAGGCATTTTAGGTTGTAGCCTAAATGTAATCATACCAGTCTCTTTTATTGTGTAGCCTGTGTGTTGTGTATGGGTAAATATGTGTAAGCCTACTGTGTATTCACTCCCCTTATGATACAGTTTCACAACTAATGGGGAGCTGGAACTGTATTTTGTATTCTATTAGCAGTAGTATATAAAATCAAATGTCAGGTTTATTAATTTGTCAAGAATGTATAAATAAATGGATTTCAATGGGAAGCTATACAACAAGTGTTCAGGGCAGTACCCCAAAAATGATGATTATTTAGGATAATAACAAAAACAATTGGCTAATATAGTATTTCATTATTATTTTATTTCATTATATTCTATGAATATATTTTGTATTTTTTGTGATTGACTATAAATTGCATCGATAGCCTGTATCAGTGCATAGGTAATTACGAGTGAAGGTGTTAAACACACTCACACATTCTACTCTAAACAGCTTGTGTCTCCGTCTGCCTTTGAGATTATTGCTAGCAACATTTTAACCATCACTCATGACCCTCATATTTACAACACAGATGCACCTAGGCACCTACAGATGTGCAAGCGAATACATGCGCACATACACACCCATGCAGGTCATCCAGATTCTCTTTCCCCCAGCTGCGCTGCAGCGCTGAGGCCATGTATCCTGATGGCACTGATGATGCTTCATGCAGCCCTCAGGCCTCTGAAGGTTAACTCCCTGCCCTCTGTGGTCTTCTGGCTGAGGGCTGCTCTGATAGATAGGCCTGCTCACAGATAGAGAGGCTATCCTACAGTATATAACTCAACAGAGAGAGTGAGTGCACAATGCTATAATCCAGCTATTGTTTCACATTTCACACACATTTTGCTCAATATTTCTATACCAGCAGCTCCTGTTTAGCTGCCATGCTGTCACGTGACCCTCATCAGTGTTTTATATTAGGTAAGGTAATATTTATTGCAAAAATATTGATTGCATTGGCTTTATTTTGCCTGGCACATATGCACATTTATGTACTATAATATGTGCATTTCTGTGTATGTTTGATATTGATGATATTTTTCTTCTGATATATAAAATTTCCTTTTACAGCTCCATAGTTGTACACAAAATGTAGGGGGGAGCGGGGTCTGTTGGGACACTTTTTTTGTATTGACGCCAAATAACCTTCCATTACTCAGAGACCACTTGAACAGTAATGAAAGTAATTTGATCCCTGAACAGATACAAGTGTCTTCTAACAATTTATCAAATTTTATAGAGCCAAACCCAAATGTGAAGAACACAATTTTGTTAAATGTACAAGAGTGCATTTTCCCCAAATTCTGCCTCCCCGGTTGGGACACCTTGTTCTTGGCTATATCATTTAAATTTTAAAAATTGCAGTCTAAATTTGAAGATCTTATATTTACAATGTCACTGTTTCACTAATTTCTTTGAGAAAAAGAAAACATTTGTAAAATTATTATATTTTCATAAATTACTGAGATATGGAATTTGGCAAAAAAAAAGGTTTCTGACCGGCTGCTACTTTAGTAAACATTTACTCAGTGTCTTTTTTCAATTAAGAAAAACCTTTGTCTTCCTTTTGTCTGCTTTTTGTTGATTTGTAACAAGTAGGAGCTATAAAGAATCCTGTCCCAACCACCCCCGGGTAACTGTCCCAACCGTCCCCCACACTTTGGACTCATACTACCTACCAACACAAATTCAGACAGCTAACACTAGCATCAACTGATAGGCCAGAAAATTAGCTTTCCAATAATATGTTTTAGCATGTTAGTAGCATATTCAAAATGTATTTTTCTTTGGCATTATAGTGTAAACAAAAGCATCACCTTCTACTGCATCTGGCCTGAAACTGAAAGAAGTGTTGACCTATAAGTGCACTTGTAACCCAACACATCAGGTCATTTTGGGTTGTGTTTGCATGACCTTCGATCAAGAGTGTTTCCTTCTGTTGAGGGCTCATCCTCTCAGCACACACTGCCTGCTAGGCATCTTTACACAATATCCCACCTGGGGAAACCAACTAGGTGAATTAGTAAATGTGGAGGGGAGGGGAGGCAGAGGAAAAACTGTGAGGGATAAGAAAGAGGGCACAACGCTATAGAGAAGAATGAAACATATGGGTTAAGAGACAGATGAAAGACTGCAAGGTAAACAGAGAAAAACAATTTTTTTTGGACGAACCTGAACAACATCACATTCGGTGTTGGAGAACAATGAAAGCCTCTGTGAGACCTGAACATGTGTGCACTTGAACTTGGCTAAATGTCGCTCTTGAACGTGTGATGGGTGCTGCGAAAAACAAGCCATTAGAGCCGGTTCAGGTAAACAAAATAGGACTCCAGCAAGAACAAGCAACACTGAAGGGTTGGGGGGGTGGGTGGGCGTCTTTGAAGTGGCTCGGAGTATTCCCCTGACACCTCTGAGATATTTATTTGAATAATGTGCAGATTCACACCCGAGTGAGCAGAGATCTGTACGGTGGGTGGGAAGATGACAGGGTTTAATTTCTAACTCTACTGAGAGGGGTAGTGAGAGCGAGGGAGGGAGAGAGAGACAAGGGAATTAAAGAGAGAGAGAGAGAGAGAGAGAGAGAGAGAGAGATAGTAGATCAGGAGAGAAAAAAAGAGCTAGATGTGAGATGAGAAAGGAAGATGGAGGTATATCGGATTCCCTAAAAACATTTTGACATTTTAAACCTAAGGCAGTTTGTAGGCAGTAAATAAAGGGAAGGGAATCAATAGCAGTCAGTGATAAGGGGATAAAGCAGCTAAATATGAAATACAGCCTAACAAAATGGTATGGATTTCCAATGGGGCCACGTGACAGCTGCTTTGAAATGCAAATAGCAACTTATGCACATTGTCCTTCTCGAGCCCGGCCACCTATTGATCGGCTAAAACAAATTCTATTGATCATTGAATATTTAATGGCGATAATTAAATCTCTCATGGAGGTACTTACACCCCATTTCCACTTTTCATCGTCTTTCTCAGGAGACCTGCCTTTGACTCGCTGAGGCTTAAGGACTGCTTGGCGGAGAAAGCACCCAGCTAATTGCAATAAAAACTAGATATTTATTTTGAGAATATTGAGCACGTTGTTTCCTGTCAACCTGCATGTTCCTCGTACGGGAAGAGACGTGTCGACTAAAAATGTGAGGTGAAAATCACCTTGTACCATTCTAATTGAGGCGGCTAATTATCAGCAAATGTTGTAAAATGTTCCTGCCTTACGAAACATTTCAGAGAATTAATGTAGTGAGAATGATGAACAATTTGGATCCAAATTATGTGTTGCTAGAATTCCTTGGTGGATGGACGAGAAAGGCATGAAGCACACACAATGAAGTGACTAAGGAAATGGAAGGCAGTAGACTTACACACATACGATAAAATAAAATAAAATAAAATAATATATATATATATACATATATATACATATATAGATATACATATACACATACACATACACATACACATATATATATATGTATGTATATACACACTATATAACACACTATACACAAAATAACCAAAGTCATGGGTACAATTTTCAACTTTTTTTTTGGAAACTCTTTTTATTGATGATTTCCCCATTGTAAACAGTAGTTACTGAAATTGTCTGGAACTGCAATGTCTCTATATGGTCAAAGAGGGGTTGCCATATCTTGAAACATTTTACCGTAGACACACGCAGTGTGTATTTAATCTTTTCTAATTTTCTAAAATGATGGACATCTCTGATCCAAGCCTCATGGGATGGAGGAGAGGATGTCTTCCAATGAAGTAATTCCAGTCGTCTAGCCAATAGGGTCACAATCTTGAACATTTAAAACATGTCACTTAATTGAGGCAATACTGAGAACATCTCCTGAGGACCCATTATGTGCCTCTTATGATACATCTGTGCCATACAACAGTGTACCTTATGTACAGAAATACACTGTTCCTGTATTTTCTATCATGCAATCTGTATTGTGGTTGTAGAAGCAGCTATACAAAGTAGCTGCAATATTTAAAGACCAACACACTCTGGTCTTAAAATTCCTGTCTCACTGCAGCAGTGATTTAAATAAACAGCCTGCGATGCGTAAGAATATCCAGCTTTTTAATGACTTAATATATGTGTGTACTGGATACATACAAGTTCATACCAATCTTTTCATCTGACAGCAAACAAGTTTATACCCAAGATGCCATGTTGCTCTCAGGACTTGTCCTCTCTCTTCGGGAGCCACAGTCTAAAAATGTCCTTACACTGATGGGGCGAAAACGTGAGGGAAGAAATATCTCCTTAATCGACTGATGTAATTTATGACATTAAGAGACTGGCAAACAGGAAAAGGTTGCTGTCAGGATGGTATTAGAGGGCAGCTCTCACTGCATGGGCCAGTGTTAAACAAAGTGCCAATCAATAGCCCTTTTATTAGTGACCGCAATCAATGTACCGGTGACTGAGTGAGCCAATTAACGCTATCGACCGCCCAGGCAGAAGAAAGAGAAGAAGAGAAGGGGACGGGGGCGTAGGAGAGAGAGATAGCAAAGAAAATATGGGAGACGATAGCAGAGGGATGAGCAACAGAGTCTTTCTCAGGTCTTGTTTTCCTTCTCATCTGTAGGGAGGGGGGCATCTGTGGAGTGAGAAGACCAGATTCCCACCAAGCGAGAGGCCCCAGGGGTCTGCGGCTGAGGACACCCTGACAGAAAGCAGAGGCCGCCTATCTCCCAGGAGGAAGTGAGTCTGTGTGTGTGTGTGTGTGTGTGTGTGTGTGTGTGCGTGTACATGTGTAGCAGTGGTGGTGGTTGTGGGAGGGTGGAATTCAGTGGAAGCTGCTGCCCACCCCACAACACCCCCCATTCGTGCACATCATCCACTAGTGGTGGGGCTGAGCCGTACTGGGAACGCAGCACCACCCTTCTTCTCACCGCTGCTTCTGAATAGTAATGAGGTCACAGGGCAGTAAGGTCTCTGTGCACGCTCAACTCCACCATTCTCCCCAAGAGGCTGACCGGTGTGTGTGTGTGTGTATGTGTGTCTGCGTATGTGAGATAACCTCGGCATACATTACATAATTTCCTATAGTCTCTGTGTAATACTAAAAACTGCATGTGACATCATGTCATGCAGGGCTGCTGGATTTGTCTGAGCTGACTCTGAAACATCAGCTTTTCGTGAGCTAAGGAAAACAGATATGTCATCAGCTTTGTGACAATGCACTTTTTCAGTCCATTGGGTTTTTAAAAAAAAATGTTTTGGCTTACAAAGTGGGAGGATTTTCTCAACGCATGAAGGAAAACGTAATCATTCAGTCTGACTGATAAATTTGAAGATACATGGTTTAATAACAGTGCTACTCTGATGTTGAAATATGTTGCACTGTCACATTTCACTATCCAGAGTCTTGTTTTTGTAATTGTCTTTCATTTTTTATGTATATTAATTATTATTTTTTTAATTTATTTTATCAGTTTATTTGCCATGGACAATTTATAAATTGGAAACAAAAACTGTAAATGAGCCAGAGTTAATATAAAAGGCTAAAACACTCTCAGTAAATAATACCACAGTAAACACATGGTAGTTTGCTACAATCCACATTGTTCCATAGCTAACTTCTTTCTTCTCCATTAATAAACTTAACTTTTTCTTCTTCTTTAATTTGATGTCTACAGTATGCTTAAATAATATGTATATATAGATTGATTGTCATGCCACACCAAAGCTCAAATGTTATCATAACAATTTCTGCAGCTCATAAAGTCTGAAGCATCACGTCACACCTTCTCAGTAGCAGAAGGGGCTCTGCTGACAGTCAAGCCCCCCAGTATTTGTGTTTGGGTGTCCTGTTCCCAAAGAGAAAAGGGTCAGGAGGACATCTGCTTCATGTCAGCTGGCAGTGTAGCACTTGGCTCAGGGGTTATCAGGCTCCCTCTATCAGCCTGCGGTCGGAACATGGACCTCTCCTTCCTGAAGGAAGCCCTCCGAACCAGCGTGCCGACAGCTTGAGGAGGTGCTGCGGAGAGAGAGGAGAGGAAAGACTGGTGGGAGGTGGAAGGAAGAGGACAGGGAGAGAGACGAGTAGGGAAGAGACTGTAGGAAATGACAATGTGTGTGAAGCGATAAGCCCCTGGCAAGGCCCCCCCCGCCCTCACACCCTGGGGGAGGACTGGGGGCTACAAGACTTCAGCCTCAGTGCTCAGTCCCATACCACTGTCCCTGATGACCCTGTCCAGCCATCTCATGGCCAAGTGCAAAGACAATACTTGCTTACAGTGGCTGACTAAAGTGTGCTGTACATAGGCTACTGTTTTTGCTGCCATTTTAAATACAACTTGACAAGAAGAAGTGAAATCACTTCTGAAAATGCACTTAGGAAAATTCTAAAAAGGTAGGTCATTTAAAATTCAAACAAAAAAACTTATTTTTCTCAACAAAAAAAAAGATAAATAGAAAAATAATATTCTTAATTCTGGTGTAATACTTAGAGATATCAAGGGATTCAAAATAGATTCAACTACTGTGGGATTGAAAAAGTAGTCTTGTCTAGATGTGGAGGTGATCTAAAGGAAGCTCTTCTTAAACGAGAAGCCTTTTGGATAACAGAGCTCCAAACTTTTGGGACCCACTTTGGGCTCAATGATGAATTAGATTTGAGTGTATGTCTGTGAAATATAGAACGTCTACTTAATTGTAATCATGATGGCTTGGCATTTTGATCTTGTTGTTTGAGTTGCTGTTAGTAAATTGACCAAGCAGTGTTTTTAATGTGTAACTTTCTATACTTATGATCATGTGCCCTGATAATTTATGGTAAGATTATTAGTGTTTTCCTTTAATAGTGAAGTATGTTTGATGTTCTTTGTTTGACATGTATTTTTCTTCTCTTCTCTTCCTGTTCTTTTCACGGTGCAATGGATATGTGATAATGTCACTTCCTCAACCAATAGGGATGGCAGACATTTCCAATCATCCAATCACATTGATTTGGTGGTGTTTAAAAGAACACACACCACCATTTTATCTTCTTAATGTCCTGATGAAGGTCCTTGTTGACCGAAATGTTGACTAGTAAAGCAGAGAAAAGTGTGTGCGGGAGCAAGTCATTTTTTTGAAAAAGTACATATGGGAGGGGATCTACTCCCAGCACCACAAACAATTTTTAAAAAAAGACTATTCTTAATTACTTAGAGATATCAAGTGATTTAAAATATACTGAATTACAAGTTTAATTATGTATGTGACTGCATTGTGTACGTGTATGTATTATGTGTTTAAATAAAATACATGTGCACAATATGTAATATTGTTTGCTAGCATATGTATTAATCACTCTGTATTTATAAGATGTGGGTTCTTGGAGGGTTAGGGTCTTGTAATAAAATGTTCCATATATATAGTCTAATCAAATCTAATTAAATGGGCCAAAACATATGTAAAAGTAAAATGACTTGCTTCTAACAATGCTACAAGATAATAAGGAAAAGTACACATAATCGAAATAACCTTATAGAGTTACTTGTTATATCCACAAATGGTGTTGGCTGTGAGGAGCTGTTATCAAAGGAATTTATTGCTGCTGTAATGAAAACGAAGTGTTATACCTTACACTTACAAAACCCATTATACTCCAATACATCAGAATAAAAAAACATGCCTTACTCATATCTCTTTTTTCTCTTCTTTTCTTTATCCTATTATCATTTTCATCCAATAATGAAACTATCAACACCCACGCCACAGTAACTCCCCCTGAAATCACTACTGTATGTCAGACTTTTGAGGATCTTTGATAGCCCAGATATCTACACCATCTGAATTAGAATAGTGCTGACACAGGCAAGTACACAAGACTGTGTGCACACAAAGAGAGCATCCTGTGCGGGAGTCGGGAAAGGTGCCCATCTCAGGATATACACTTCACGTGGACTGCTGTAATGTTTCTACAGATTGTAAGTACGCAAAGGTCAAGACAGGCTAAGCACAGAGAGCTGAGGGAGAGAGGAAGAGAGAGAGAGAGAGAGAAGAGCTGGCTGTAAATGCAGTCAGGCTCATCCCACAGATATGCACTTCATTTAGAGTATAGTAGTGGGATGCTGCGGTGCTCACCAAGATTAAACTTACACAAGATAGGTCAGGTGAAGCTGAGGGCCAAAAAAAAAAGAGAGAAAAATAAAAGAAGAGTGACAGAGAGGAAGAGGGAGAAATGGAGGGACCGAAGCAGAGAAAAGCAGGGAGGGGTGTATGTGAACGCAGCCGCGGCTCCAGACTGCAAGAATACTGCCAGCAGTTTGTGATGAGGGAGCTTCAGATGAAGCGGAGCGAAGTGAGCTCCAAAGCCGGGGCTAAGTGAGCAGATTAGAGGACCGCACAGTGGTATCACTCTTCCACTGCATTCGCTCTCCTACTGGCAAAGGTCAAGCACGTACTACATCCACACGGTCTGCAGTGTGTGTGTGCACACACAGACACAAAAACACAGTCACCAGACATACAGACTTACGAGACAGAGACAAAGTTAATGAAGGTAACAGCAACATCAATTTGAGCCTGGTGAAAAAGCTCACGGTTTGATCTGATGGAACACAAGGTGACGTGTAGACACCTTTCCTGCTCTCTGCCCCTGTAGCTGTAAAGAGGTGTAATTCCTTTGCTCATGTTATCTTTTTGAGCAGAAATATTGTCAGGGCACTATAATCTGACCTCTTTCAGGGTTTGAGTCAGAGTGCTTCATTGCCACACAGATCCCTGATCCAGACATAAAATGATCTGTCACCACAACCTCCCTGTATCCATAAAATCACGAGCAGGATCAATGCTTTTAGCAGGTTTCACATTTTTAGATTTTATAAGTAACAGCATGTATTTGTTGTGTTAGCCAAACTACTGAAACTGTTGGCCGCTATCTGTTAACCATGCATCGCAAGCTGGTGTCGCTGCACCTGATTCAACTGTTATCAGTCCATTAAATAGGCGTTATCGGTCGCTATCCACCATAGATGTGGGTCATAGGGCCCTTCTATGTTGTAAAAGTGAAAGTGAAACTTAAAAGCAAGACGTTCTAACACGTTGTACAACTAAATGAAACAGCTTTTTTAGGTTTAGGCAACAAAACCACTCAGTTAAGTTTAGGGAAAAAGATCAAGCTTAAAATAACTGCGTTTCAAAAGTGAAAGTGAAACTTAACGCTTTTCCCTGGCCTCCTGGGTGAAAACCCTGCGTTTTGTGTCCCATCCATGGACCCCGACCTCCAACCCATATGGAGTTTCACACTGTCTACAGCGCCTGACTTCTGCTTCTGCTCCTGTCATAGTTACTACCGTGACTAGTTCATTACTTTCGGTGGTCAAACATATGAATTGTTGATAAAACCTACTATTGGGTGTAGCAGGGCCCTACTGACCCACATCTATGAGGATTATAACTAACGATAAAGCCTATTTAATGGCATGATAACAGTATAATCGGCTGGTCAGTCTGTACGCTCTACTAAAGAGGCAGTGAAGTGTAATCGTCCTGACATCTTAAGTGAAGATTTTATGGTTTTGTTGTTCACAAAGACCAACAGAGTGATGTCAGTCAATAAACAATCTTGCATTAGCTGTCTGCTTCATTTCCAACCCTGTACATTAGTGATATAACAGTCGAGTAGTGACTGACCGCTAACGCTAGCAGATAGTAAATAATAATCAAAATCCTTCAGTTATACTTAAGGTACATCACATTAATATTTGAATCATCTCAATCTGGAGCATCTTGTCCTATCAATCTGTGAAATTATAACTTTAGCCAATGTTAGCTTCTAAAGGGGAGACTGAGAGCTGTCAACAGGATCAATTTAGATGATATCTGATACCTCCAGATATCAGATTATTGATTATTGTTTACCTCGGATGGAGCAGGTACCCCCTAGATAAGTAGGCTACTAATGGGCCCGTTTAACCCCCTTAGACAATCCTGGCTCAAACACATGCTTTTGCTTTGTGTTATGACAAAATTCTGGAAAATAAAGCTTTATCTACAGTCACCCTCATTGTACTGCAATATTTGATTATGAAAATGTGACCTTTTAGGTTATTTTTTACTCTCTGCTGACGTGCAAGTGTTTCCTTTTGTTACACATCTAATGTGTGCACTTTATTATTATTTAACAAATAGGAATTATAAATGTTATGTGTTTTCATTTTTTGCTGCTCCTAGGTAAAACACTCGCTCTACTTTGTCACTGACACTCACTTCAATCTCTGTGTGTTTTTCTCCCCCCTATTTAGCCTAAAGGTAACACCATATATTTACTCTCAACACCTTGGGGTGACGCTGCTGCGCTTGCCGCTCGGAATTTAAGCCGTGCTAAAGAGCTGTTTTACAGCCCCCTCAGACGCCGCCTGTGTCAATTTGTTTTCTCACAAGCAATGTAAACACAACACTTGTTGAAGGACCCTCATTCACCATATATCTAAAAGGAATGCTGTTACCTCCCCTCCACGCTCCCCCCGTGCACCACTCTTCTGTCCATATTTTACCCCTTATCGTTCTCAGAATAAATATCCTTGAGATAAATAGAAGGCACGTATACACATTTGAGATATCTCAACCTCAAAATGGAAAACATCTTGAAGTGAGCAGAGAGAGGGGATCCTGAAAGGAGCCAAGTTGTGTTTCAAGGATACTGCCCCTTATTTAGAGGCGTCCGTGTTACCCCAGAGGCAAGGGGGCCTCGCGGAGACCTGATCCAGTCCTCTTGCTTTCTCCAAAGTAAGCTTGACAATCTGCAAATCAGAAATTAGCCTTAACAAGGCAAAGTTGAAACAAAAGTGTGTGTTTTTTTTCTGTAATCTGATGATGTAGCGGCCATGAGGCCAAGGTCAGGGTTCACTCAGCAACCGTGTACAAAGCTCGTTTACATTAACCAGCGAAAAGGCTAATCAAAGGTATATGATTTCACCCTCCCTACAGTTAACAGGACCTTTTGATGTTGGCAACCATGTAACATCTGCTTTTAAGTTGGATGGATTGAGGGAGCCCCATTCTTTTTTTTTCTCTTGACTTTTTTCTTGTCCTAAGGTAGATCCACATTGGGCGATGGAAAAAAAAAAAAGCTTTGCTCAGGCCTGCTTATAGAGCTTGAATAGGGAAAAGGGAGAATGAAAGGGAAATGAAAGAACCATGTCCAAGTGGAAATCCAACTGATGAGGCAGACATTTTAGAAAGCAAAACGCATAATATCATGTAGATTGACACTGGATTTTATTAGTGTGAGTCTGTGCTTCCTGTTCAGAAGACACAGGATGTCTTCGTTTTCTTCTTCTTCTCCATCCACCCTTAAGACTGAAACACGCAAGGATGATTTTTCATGACTTTCAGATGCAACAAATGTCACATGACTGCAGAATCAGCCAATTAGACTGTTGTCAGGCCATATATGTGGGCCAATAGGGGCCTACTACACCCACTAGTCGGTTTTATCATCTATTCATATGGCAGGTAACCAAAAGTAGGTATAAAAGAACACAATAGCGACCTCTAGCAACCATAGTAATTAAGACAGGGGCAGATGCAGAATTGAGGTGCTGCAGTAGGATATAGAAACGTGAAACTCTATATGGGGTGAAGGTCAAGGGTGATGAATGGGACAGGAATGGAAACAGGGTTTTCACCCAGGAGACTGGGGTTTGCATCCTGTGTGAACGACATGTGGTTGTCTTTGTGTGCACAAGCCTCAAGTTTCACTTTTGAAACAGTTATTTTAAGCCAAAACACAATGTTTTTCCCTAAACCTAACTAAGTTTTTTTGTTGCCCAAACCTAAAGAAGTTGAAGTTTTGTTGCCTAAACCTAAAGAAACGTTAGAACGTGTTGCTTATTTTCGCTTTCACTTTTACGATGTAGTAGCCCGCTAATGACCCACATGTATGGTACTTATAGCAACCGATAATGCCTATTTAATGGCCTGATAACAGTCGAATTGGGTGCAGCAGCATATAAGCAGAAAAAGAAAATGTAGTTATTGTATTTGTAGTCACACAGTCTTGAGATAAGGATAGTAGGTTGAGTCATATTGTATCGCTCTGGGTGCTGAGCTTGTTAAACCTCTGCATGTGTTGAGAGTGACCAAACCCATCAATGGTTAAGAATGGAGCAGAACTGTCAGATTTTTGTCCACGGACAAGAAAATATACCATCATTAGCCCTGCGGCGTGACACGATGTGGCTGCGGAGAAGACGAAGACAAAGACAAATGTTGCAGCAAAAAAAATATTTTTAGCCGCATCTGGATCCAGTTGGGAGTCGACCATGGAGGGACCTCCACTGGCTAAGCAGCAAATGAGGAACAGAGGGCCCCAACGATTGAACTGTCATTGGTGGAATTGCGATTTCCATCCTATCGGGGGCTCCGGCCGATGCTCGGGGGGCCTGAGTATCTATACAGCTTACACAAAAATCTGTCTGGTACCAGTTAGCGCTGAGCTGGCACACTTACCTGGACATGAAATCAATCAGGTCAATTTTCTTATACCTGGTAGCAAAGCCAGAGCTAAGTGATGATGACTACCAATTGGTCGCCATGTCTTTTTGACGAGGCTGTACAATCAAAACAAAAACCTACTTTAATGGAAGATAGATTTTCACTTCGCTTTTTTTCGTCAGTGTAACACAAGCCTAATTCACCTCACTACACAACTTTGCTTTTTCCTTCCTTCGCCTTGACCTGTGGGAGAAAAATCAAAGTGGATATGCGAGGGCTTTAGGAAGAGAGACATTTTCCCTACATTGCATTGGGCCTCTGAACTTTCAACTGAACTTTTAGCATGTGTTAACCGCTTCAGTGATGTGATCGAAATTGACACTGCTATGCTACGAGAGAAGAGAGAGCTGAGAGCAGCATTCTCCATCATCATACACCCACATTCTACACATACACACACGCACAACCCACTGAAAAGTTCACAGTCCAAGCTCGCTGCCAGGAACCGAGAAGAAAAATCCAAAACAATCTTTTTTTTTTACTCTTAAAGAAGAGCAAATCTAACTGTCAGCTCAGTGCGGATTATTCCACCACGGTTGGCTCCCCAACTTCCCCACCGTAATCCACCCAAAAAACTCTTGGTGAAGCCTTTCAAAACAATTTATGCAAACAAACATCAAGCGCAGCTATTTGTATTGGCACCACTTTGCAGTAAACCAGACTGAACCAGGACCAGATGGGGCCGGGCCTTTTTCTGTCGCCGTGCGGTGCAACACTAGAGGCAGGCTCAGCAGACACGCTCGACGCAGAGCACCGTCTTCTGTAATGGAGAGTGTTTCAATATTTAGACCACTTCTCATCACATTCCCCACTTCGGGGTGTATATGTGTGGTGGATTGCCACAAGGGCACATTACAACCACACGGGATAAATATTGCAACCATTTCTGTGTTTTGTTGTAATTTTATTCACAAATCTTTACATGTTGTATATCCCTTAAAGATATAACATTTAACATTTCCGCATTAACATGTCTAAAAATGACTCTACCTATGTTAAATATTTAAGGGATCTTATCGCCCTGAAGGGGTTTATTTCACAACAATGACAGGCTAGCTGTACATTATCCCACTTATTACACGGCTACTTACTTAAGAAATCAATAATTTGACATAAAAATGGTTGGCCAGAGTCCGACATAATAACTGTGCCCATAGCAACGGTCTGTTATACATAGCAACAGTCTGATATAAAGAAATAACAGACCGTAGAACGCTGTGATCGACCAATCAGAATCGGGTATTCAACAAAGCCGTGTAATCATTATTTTTAGTAGAGTACTTACATTATTCCAAAACAATATGCAAACCCAGAGAAATCCTCAGTTTTATTAATCGTAACGGACTGTTTCATTTTGTCGCCTGTAAATGATGACATATACACGTTGTCCCATGTTGTTCCTATTATTTCTGGGGAAACACGGGAAACACCGGATGATACATCAGAGAGCGAGGAAGGAAGCTGGCAATCCAGCTATATAGCTCGCCACCCTTTACAATAGTTTTTTTTGGAAGCTCGTGATGGAGCGGGATTATTCATCGCCGTTTGCTGCAGCCATCAAGCTAAGGTGTAAGTAACATTATAACAACATTCAACGTGTTCATAAAGTTATTTTTAGTATGATTGTTTTGACCACAGTTCTCAGCGTTAGGCTAACCCACGATGAGATTCGCCACACAACGTTAGCTAACGTTACAGTAACATTAGCTGTATGGGCGATTCATCTAATTGTAAATTAGCAAATTAACATTACGTTACTTGTAGCTATTTCATTCGAATGAAACGACATAATGTGAATAAAAGTGACTGAATGTAACGTGAATAAAACTTTTATACATTACCTCGTCCGTGAACAGGATTTCTGCCTGAGTCATGTCAAGAGTCAAGACACCAACTCCCATGATCCCTCGCTACTTCGCGACGTCATCAAACTACTCTTTTTGTTATTGTTTTGATTGAGAGCCCCCTGGAGGCAGAAATGACATATTGTGCATTTATAGCAGGCTGTTATCCATATACACCCGGTTGTAGGTGTCCTTCACATCTCATAGTGAGCAAGTTCTTTGATCACTTCCTACTCTACTCAACTCTTGACCCCACATAATGGCTCATTTATAAGAGTAGATTACACTGATAACCAGTTGCTTATAGCTCAAAGCTGTGCTGCATAACATAGAAGTTCTCCTGCCTAGAGACTATGGCTTCACATGAGAGAAAAGATGCCGATACATACCATGACCCGTCTGGTGTTGACAGCGGTGGCTGTGCTGTGGCCGGTAATTGGACTGACAGTAATAGGAACTGTCTTTCTGCCTCTGCGGGCCCTAGAGATGGGCCACAATACTGCCGTGAATTTAGCAGCTGCAGTCAGATGGAAACCATGTAACTGCAATTTTCCCTCGTCTTCCCTTTTTCTTCCTCCGTTTGAACGTTGACATGATCATTTATGAGCCGAGTGAATTTCATGACCCCCGGGCCCTTGAAACCTGGTCAACCGCCAACATGCGATTTCAGAAATACATGGTTGTCAATGAGAAAATGAGCCCTCCATTCGTCATTCCGGAGGAACTTGTTTTTTTTTTTTTTTCGCAGATACATGTATTTACCCGACAGTGGCGTTTTGCTGCTGCTGGCCCTCCGCCTTGAGGGAAAGTTCGGTTTGAAGTCAGCATCCATCTCGGCGAAGACCACACATACACAAACACGGGGCAAAGTAGCAATGAGGTATAGCTTACACAGACTTCCTTATTGCCGGCGACTGAAAATACACATTTGATCATATTTGAGTCCGAATGTGAATGTTAATTCACGCAGATTCCACGCGCTGCCACCGCAGGAGCTTTGACACACCCAGAATAGACGTGTACACACACTGCTTGCCGACAAGAACACACATAGACAAAGAGCCTAAGGCCCCTGAGATGAAAGACGGCACATGGATCCACACATACTGTATGATCGACCCACAACCTACCCGTCCACACACACAACTCCAGACACCCCGGGGAGAAAATAGACACACATTCCTCCCCCTCGTTCGCCGTCTCTCTATCTCTCTTGCGCACACCTACACTCGCACAAGCTGCGCGAACCACGCTCTCTCTCCATAAGCAGTTATTTCCCAGAGTCACTGCCAACACACTCGCTCTCTCTCTCTCTCAGTGACAAGCTACAAATCCCTGACACCACCACTGATGATAGCTTTACAGTAGAGCCTCAAGGGGACTCTGCCAGCCAGCACACACAAACAACGCACACATGCCTCTTTCTGTCTCCCTCTCTCTCTCTCTCTCTCTCCCAGGAGCCCCAGGGGCCTCTGGGATATGCGGCTCCCAACACAAAATGCCTAGGGTTTGTTTGAGTCAAACATCTGACTACAAGCAATCAAAGTGGCGAGGGTACAAATGAAACACCAATCATGCCTGTCCATTAATGTACAGATTCATGTTTAAAATGTGGAAACCAAACGTATATATGTGTAATTACGTTCTATCAAGACAGACATTGTCTTTTAATGTCAAGATACCAATCAAAGCATTCCACAGCACAGTGGCACTAAATAAACAGCAATCAAACTTACTCTGTCATCAGTTATCGTCCTTTTTTCCCCCTCCTCACCAGATTGATTTATTGAGACAGTCGTCATGATGTCATACTCTACCCTATCTCTCTTTTTTCTCTGTTTGATGAAGCTTTAATGACTCCCTCCGTGTGCTGTAATTATTCAGCAGCCCCGGGGATGTTTGTTTTGGTGTTAACCGGCCATTGCTGTGACCATATCCATATTATTTCTCATTACGATAGTCATTACTTTTCTTTCCATTTTGGATAATTTCACAGTACTAATAAATGTTCGTCATGGGGGAAGTTTGTGTGTACGCAGTGTATGTGTGTGTGTGAAATAATTCCGGATCACAAGTGCCTTGGATTTATTGGCATATACCAATTTGGCTTTAATGAGATCACACACCTCCAGGTAGGTGCAGCTTCATCCCCGGCTCGGCTCGGGCTTCTCCCTCCGTCTCTCCTCCGTCTGCCTGCCCTTATTACCATTTCATACACCCCACCACCGCCGCCGCTGCTGCTACCCCCCATCTGATGAAAAACCAGAAAGGCTTTGTGTGGTTCATTAAGTCAGCATAGGAAATGTATTAAGTAGGAGAATAGGGCTGGGAGCTATTGAGTGTTGACTTAACCTTTCCAGTTTTTTTTTTCTTTCTTTCTTTTTCCACCCAGTGATGCTTCTAATGGAGGATGCGTGCATTACTCAGTCTCATTAGCAACCGCACGGATCCGTTAGAACAAGATATAATGGAGGTTTGGACTTGCTTATTCTTAAATAACGTGAGTGAATGTACTACAAGGGTGAATGCCTTTATCTGCTAGTAGTTAAATGTTCTATTACATGATCAGTCTTGGGTCAAATGGCATGTCTACGGATTCTAACTGCCAGAGTTTGTTGCAGCCTGTTTCAAGTAGAGGCACCGACACTTTTCATGAGAAGGCAGGTCTGCAGGATGCTACCCATTGTGAATTATACTGAATACTTTGTTAACTTTTTGGTGCACTTTGTTTTGTCACTTGTGTGACTGTCCCCATAAAAGTGGTACTCCAAAGTAGATTATGATTTTTTTCAACCTTCTTTCCAAGTTTTATTGGACCACAGGCCAAATTTGATATAAATGATAAATGATGTGCTTGGGACAGGGACTTGAACTTGAGCAGGGCCCGACAGCTTAAAGGGATAGTTTGGGTGTTTTGAAGTGGGGTTATATGAGGTACTTATCCATAGTTAGTGTATTATTTACAGTAGATTACCATCAACACGCCCCCAGCTTGGAGAAACAGATAGGAGCACCGGCACGGGGAGCAAAGCAATATGGTGCTGTGGACGGGGGCAACAGAAAATGTATTTTAACACCTAAAAGAAAGGCTCACCTAAAAAAAAAAAAAAAATCAATATCCATTTAAGCATTTAAGTGTACGCTATATTTAGAATAATTTCACCACTTTATCTTGCGGTCAGACAGCCCTTTCCGACGGGGAACTGAACTGAAAGTGAAACTTATCCATGCTCTCTCCAAAGCCAGCAGACTGACAAAAACAGTAATAAGTTTCACTTTTAGTTCAGTTCCCTATCAGAAAATATCCTAGCGTACACTTCAACTTTTTTTTAAGGTGAGCCTTTCTTTTTTGGTGGCTATAATACATTTTGCTGCCAGCCCCTGCCAGTTAAGTGCGGTAAATCCTGTCTTGCTTCTCCAAGCTGGGGGCGTGCCGACCGTCATACTGTAGGTAATACACTGACTATGGATAAGTACCTCACACAACTCCACTTCAAAAACACCTGAACTATCCCTTTAAGACTGGCTGCTGCTGTAAACCATTCTGCTGCTAAAGAATCTGCTCTCTGCAGTAGGACATTATAACATTAATACTGTTGGGGGTGCAACCTCCAAAATGGCAGACTTTGCCAAAAGTAATTCTCATTAAAAGAAAAACACCTGAGAAGGAGGAATCGCTAATTGCTGTTGTCGGCCATTTAGCTGCTAAAAAACAAAACCTTGTTACAATGTGAGTACTAAGTAATCCAGACAAAACACTGTAAAAAAAAAAAAAAAGTCTCATTGTGGGGTTGTCACACATTTTAGAGGGAAGGGCATGTGGTCAGTCTGCCATTACAATTAGTGTTAATTTTGGCCTGATTCAGTGAGATCTACGCTGACTGCTGGACATGCATAATACATGAGTCTGTCCATATGCACTTGGGCCATCATGCATGCCCTTGTAGAAAAGCATCGACCACCGACATGCAATTACATTTAGCTTGTTTCAACCTTCTCTGTGTGTGTGTGTGCACATTGTCCTATGGAATAACGGTTCAGGTATGAAAGTGTGCATTCAGTTCTGATATCCATCATTAAGGGAAGTGTTAAATATTGTCTATTGTTGACATCTGTGTCATTCCCATTTGAACTCTTCCCACAGTCCACGTAAAACCATGTGTCTCTAAATTTTATGATTCTGACTTTTTCAGATAAACTGTGTTCTTTTAGGGGTTGAAACAATTCTCCTATTTCCTAAACTCAATAAAACATTTTAAAACCCATTGGATTATCTGGAAATGTAATTGTCACCAAGCTGAAGACAATGCTGTTTTTTCTTATCTCGTAAAAAGTATGTGTTTTGGTTGTTTTCCTTGTTCAGATATTTGATCTGGAACACTGTAAATAGCCAACATATACTTGTACGGTGCCATTTCACTTCTTGTCGTCAGAATGTTTTCATTCATGCCACAAGAATATATTTGAAAAATAGTTACATTATAATCAAGTTGGTCTGTCCCCTTCATTTGCAGATACACTTGAGTTTAAGTTATTTTACACTTTGCCCATTTTTGAATGAGTTTTGGCCACTTGTAATGTCTGGGTCCAGAATGAGTCTGCGTGGCTCTAAACTAAAATATTAGTGAGTGAGATGGCCTGAATTGAACAGTGGAAGAATCAACAAGTTGGGGGGAAAAAAGAAGATTAACGACGCAACCATTCAAAGAATAAAAAACAGCAATGTTTTTTTCTCACCAATTCCTTTGATTTTTACTTTTACTTTTTATATATTTTTATATGAAATTATGATTTCAGATCCATTACTCCACATGGAGGGGGTTATTTGTTTGTGTGTATTTGCATATATGTATATTTGTATGTATGCAGGCTACGCTATGTGTCTCCTAGTTTTTTTAGAGACTCTTGTGACAGTTCAGATGTGAGTGAGAGGGAGACGTTTTGTGTATTTAGCATTATTTATATGAAAAGAGGACTTACTGCCACATTTGAACAGTAGGAAAACCAAGCACAGCTCACACTCTGCTGTGTTGTTAAGAATCATGGGAAGAAACAGATCTTAGTTTTAAGGACCAACAAGTTTCCTGCTGTTACTTAGTTGCCTTAGTTGCAGTGAGCACTTGTCAGAACCAAAGCCATGGAGTGTGTGTAAGAGTTGACTGTGGGTGTTTACTGCCCAGCCACTTCCCAGAGCCTGCATGGACCATGACCACTCTGTCCACTTTATCTCTGTGGAAAATCTCCTGACTGGAGATCTCCATCTCCTACACACGTGGCTCTTTAGCGCCCCTCGGAGAGGAAGCCCATAATCGCAGATGCGTCTCCAAAGGGAGGAAACTGCACATACATACATACATAAATAAATACATACATACATCCATACATCAGCTATGGAGCTGCAGGGGCACCGGGAAATTTGGCACATGGGGATCAGTCGTGACAAGGGAAACCTTACACAGCCCCAGATAACCAGAAACAGGCAGATCATATGACTCAGTGGGACTGATCATTGCTGTCACTGCCAATACACGTATAGTGTGTATAGGGGGGAATAATAAAACCCCCCCATCCTCCCTCCCTTCCTGTCCCAGCTCAGCATCACACGAGGAGAGAGCACAGCTTGTTTATGTTTATTATAAGAGAGGAGCGAGAGAACTGGTGATGGTTGAGCTGCTGATCTAATAAGGCTTAAAAATCATTTCTCGTTTCATTCACTGTGAGGCAGCATCATTCCTTACCCATCTTTCAAAGTGAGCATCATTCAATTAAAATGCAATTCTCGTCGCCCTCATCCACGGATATTTAATTAGACTTGAGAGCAGGGCTTCCACTGTCTGTTTCTTTTTTTTCTTTTTTTTTTCTAGCACAGCTCTTCGGATTTCACCTCTAAGGCATATTTTCACTCTGTTACTCGTTGGTTAAACAAGGGGCATGTATCCATTTGTTAATTGATACAATTACGCATTACGCGTAATGGTCACGTAGGTCTCCAGGCGCGCATCAATCACTGGTCTTATTGACCTGCCAAAAAAAACCCTCTAACTGCTCCTGCTGGGACTGCCTCCTCTCTCTCTCTAATAGAGAAAGATAGAAACATCATCGTCATTAACTCCTGGATGGACCTCTGGCCAAAGGGAGCCAGAGGCGAACAGAGGTCGAGATTAAATAAAGAAAAGAAAAAAAAAAAAAAATCTTAGATGTGTGCTTATTAATCAACCAGCGTTAATTGTGATAGATTGTAAATAAAAGTGTTAATCTTTTTTTTTTTAAACAGAAAATATTCAGATTTTCTATGGTTTACATAAAAGAAAATGTAATCTCTCCTGCTGCATGTGTGTGATAACTCACAAGAATGCCAAAAATATCTTTTTTTTTTTCTAATTCATTTAACTTCACAAAGGGTTTCCATATGTTTACATAATGATGAACAATAAAAATAATTTTCCTAGACGTTATCTCAGCAAAATCGGTGAAGAAATTCTATTACAAAAAAGCAGGACAAGTCTGTGTTACAGTGCACCTTAAGAAAAAGCCTGAGTTGGACGTGATTGGCAAAGACATTATTCTCTCCCTGGTACCACTGCCGTTCCGGGATTACAGTGACGTCACGCTGATACCCTTGCATGGATGAATGCTAAAGAACTATAGAGCCACAAATAATAGCACAAGCAGAGTCCATATCTTGCAAGTCTTACGTTATCCTTTAAGCCTCCTTCAGCTAACAACACAACAACAATTTTTTTTTTTTTTGCAACTTAATGACGCTTAATTTCATTTCTTATCGTGGTCCTTTGGGTGGGGGGATTATTCATTCATATAAAACAATCTGCAGCTGGTGCCATCCTAAAGTCTCTCCCTCCTATGAGTGAAGTCATCTATTATTGAGCGAAAAAGGCCGTGCGTGGAAAATGTGTGGAAGACGGCGGATTTTGAAGTAGAATTGGTTGCAATCGATCAAGGGGGTGAAGAATATTTGCTGATGGGAAGAAAAGAAGCAGCTATGTCTTTCTCGCAATTTGGATACCCTTACAATGCAACTTCACAGGTAAGCCTCTTTTAAGCTTTTTATTCATCTCATCTAAGTGTTGTTTACACACACACACACACACAAAAATTGCTTTTTTTGGGTGCATATTTTCTTGTATTTAGTCTGAGCATTTCTCTCTATCAGAAACATTAATGTCTGAGTTGACTGCTTTGACAGCTATTTTTTTGTGTGGCGTTTTTTTTTGTTGTTGGACCCAAATATCGATATGCACGCACCCGTGTCCAATTACACTGAATTATGAATGAACTCACGTGTTTTTTCCTGATGACAATAGACATGAATGTCACATATTGCTCACCAGCGAGGTGTAATTGGGTTGTAAACGCATGCTGTGTACAAACTTTCTATTTTTAAAATGGGACGTGTGGCATGTTAATATATCCTTGCATTGCATTGAGAACATTTAAAACTAAATTAAAGTGGTTTATTTACATTTTAATGCACTATTATTGCGCCTGATGACAAGTTCGAAGAAGTTGATCAGGGGGACAAAAGTTACTCTCAAGGAAAAGTTGTCACCCAACTTTTATGCCAATGATATTTTTTAACATTCAGTACATTATATGTAAAATTTTAATATATTAAAATAAGGTTGCACAGTGGTATTACTTTAGATTTGTCTTATCTTATTTTGAAACCGATGATAAATCGGAACAGGTCACTTTTACGCACGGATTGAGCACACCTCTTTCCATCTTAATATCCACTTAAAAAATATATATTTTTTTATTAAAACATGAAAAAGGGGGAACTTAGATGATAACGCTTATGTTCACAATGTAAGCTACTTCCACTCATTCCAGGAATCCTCTGAAAAAGTGACTTACCTTTGATTTAAAGCAGATCACAGTTAAGATAATGACACCTGATTCGGGATAATTGAAGTGATGTGAACTTAAAGCATGCATTTTCACTCGTTTGTGAGGCTCAACACTATAAATAAACTCACTGAGCAATTTAACATAGACACCTTTTTTTTTTATAATGACACCTGATTCGGGATGATTGAAGTGAACTAAAAGCATGCACACATTTTTCACTCCATTGTGAGGCTCAACACTATAAATAAACTCACTGCAGCAACTTAACTTATAGACACCTTTTTTTGCAGTAAATCACCCCATAGGCATCCAGATAAAGAGCTGAAACAGCCCAAATGACCATGTCTATCCACGATTCTCTTCATGCAGTTTTTCGTGTCGGCAAACCCCAGTACGACTTGCTGCGATTCGATTTCCAGGTCGGTCTCTGACGGGACCAGCGGCTCCCAGACCGCTGCAGCCGCTGCAGCCTCCTTCTGCTGTCCGTCCTACGAGAACCGGCTCCTGGCGAGCAGCCGGACGGAGCTGAACGCAGCTCTGGGGATGTACAGCTCTCCTTACGCCGCAGCGGCTGCTGCCAGCCAGAACTACGCCAACTACTTCCCTTACAGCACCGACCCATCCGCTATCTACTCCACTCTGGTGGGCTCACACTTCAGCTAAACATCTGATGCGTAAAAGGGGGGGAGGAGGAGGAAATGATCGATCAACTGGGTTTTTTGTGTTCATCAATGTATATCTCATCACACTGCAAATGCATCCGTCTTCGACATGTCGTTTAATCCAGCATCCAGTGTCATCAGAATCAGAATCAGAATCAGAAAGGTGTTTATTGCCAGGTGTAAGAGGTATACACTAGGAATTTGCTTTGGTTTTGTTGGTGCAAGTTAAACAGTATAATAACAAAATAATAGATAAAAACGTTAGAATAAAATAAGAAAAGATATACCTATATCTGCTTCCCCTTGAAAGCAAGTATAAAATCCTGTCACTCAGGTGAGAGGAAGCAGTGTAGAAGCAATGCAGAGGAACTTTTATTTATTTTATTATTATTATTATAAAGTAATCCTAAAAAAAAAACATTGGCTCTTGTTGCTGAACTAGCATTTGAAATCATAAAAAAATATATTACTCTTCTGTCAGAATTGTTCACTTTGACAAATTTTTAGAGTGGATAAATGATTAAAGAACTTGTTAAATGGATATTTTGCAGTGCAGCTGTAACTTTTCTTTCTTTATTCTCTCTTATTTTAAACACCAGAAGTCAGATATGTCGTTTAATCCAGCATTCAGTGTCATCTGCTTCTCCCCTTGAAAGCAAGTGTAAAATCCTGTCACTCAGGTGAGGGGAAGCAGTGTATAAAAGCAGAATGCAGAGGAACTTGTCTCATTTTAATCAAAATGTAATTGTATTATTATTATTATAGAGTAATCCTAAAAAAAAACATTGGCTCTTGTTGTTGTTGAACCAGCATTTGAAAAAAAAAAAATGTGAAATCATAAAAATTGTATTAAATGACTTGTTAGATGGATATTTTGCAGTGCAGCTGTAACTTTTCTTTGTTTATTCTCTCTTATTTTAAACACCAGAAGTCAGGTACAATGTACCATCCATGGAAATATTGCACATTGCACGTGAAATCAATAATAAAACAAAAATAATAATATTAGGCTATAATAAAAAAAATACCATCCTGGGATCATGTTGCATATTGTACTTTAAACCTGTTAAAATACATTTAAAAAAAGACATATTGATGCCATGTATGGGGATTATTTTTTACTATTGGTTAGAGGGATTTAGTCTTCATTTAAGAGCACAAAAAAAGTAAATGTCTTCATTATTATTTTCAAAATACTGAGAAATAATGAGTGTTGCATACTCATAACAACCTTGTTGTCTTTTACAGAATCCACAGTACGACATCAAGGACAGCACAGGCACTTTACACTCTGGCATCACTCAGACCGCTGCATACTATCCTTACGACCATTCGCTGGGACAGTATCAATATGACAGGTAAATTCTACATTCATTTATGTCCACTGTATGTAATATGAGCGTTAGAAGACCTGCAGCCATTCACAGGGGGAATAAGTCACATTCAGATCAAAGGTCAGAGTGGAACTCCATACTGACACCTGCATGGTGTATATTTCAAACAGTAGGGATGTCTATATCCGTCTCTTACTGCACTAATGGCCACTGTCTGTGCATGTTTGTGTTCTTCCAGATACGGGGCGGTAGACTTTAACGGCACAGCCAGAAGAAAGAACGCAACTCGTGAAACCACCAGCACCCTGAAGACATGGTTGTATGAGCACCGCAAGAACCCCTACCCCACCAAGGGCGAGAAGATCATGCTGGCCATCATCACCAAAATGACCCTCACCCAAGTGTCCACCTGGTTCGCCAACGCCAGGAGGAGGCTAAAGAAGGAGAACAAGATGACCTGGTCGCCAAAGAACAAGGCCAACGACGACAGGAAGGACGACTTCAGCAAGAGCGACCAAGACTGTGTCACCAAAGGTAAACATACCTGTGGTTACTTACACTAAATATAGGGGAAATACAGTTGCCAAACATTTGGACCAAAAAGGGTAAAAAGTATATTTAAAAAGTTTTCTGAGTAAACTAGTTCTCTATGAGTTCACAAAAGGCAACTTTTCAAACAGTTTTGCCTAAAAACCTCCTTCCTTCCATGCAGATTCTAGTGATTGCAAGGATGAGAAGGATCTGCATCTAAGTGATCTGGAGGACATGGACGACGACGACTGTGACAAGCTGGACAGTGACTGTGAAAAGGTGGCGACGGACGAGCAGGACCTTCAGAGGGTCATGGCGGTCTCGGGAGGCCCTCAAAAGAGAGACTGCGGCTCCGAGCTGCACCTGAGTTTAACCAACAGCTTCCACGCGTTCCCCTGCGCCATCAAAAGCATTGCCACCCTCCCTCCTCTCCCGTCTGACTTCCTGGATCCCGTTAAGGCGCCCACTTCGACCGGCCCCGCGGGAACACTGTCCCTGTCTCACTTCGAAGCATCAGATAAGCCTCGGATTTGGTCTCTGGCTCGCACGGCGGCTTCGGGGGTCATACTGAGCCCTCAGCAGCACGGCTCGGAGCTGAGGACAGGCAACTCGAGCGGGGACTGCCAGCTCCAGAGCACCAGGCTTAATGCCGGGGCTCTTACTGGACAGTGTGGGGGCATCATGAGAGGCCTCCATGAATCTAGCAGCATCACCAACACTGAGAGCCCCTTCTCCGAGGGCTTATCCTTGCACTCTAAAGTCTATGGCACTGGCAGCTACAGTCACAAGGACCTCCAAATGCACTGTTCATCCTATGCTGCACTCTCAGACACGTGTCAGTACTCCACTATTGAAGGTATGTCCTCTTATAACTGCAAATATTATAAGGAGTATGAGTCTCAAAGAGGTTTTTTTTGTGACAGAGAAGTATACAGTAATTCCTATTGTCTAGTACCTCCTGTTTTTAAAAAAAAGTTCCATGTGTTGTTGGATATTGAAAAGCCTTTTAAGGTTATAGGAAGTGAGGAGACGCTTTCTGCCAACTTGCACCCCGAGGCAAGTTTCTCAGATGTGCTTTTTATTTGGGTGTGTAGGGTTCTCTGGTGGCAAAGCAGAGACACAGTCGTCTGACCTCAGCGAAGCCTGCGGGACCGTGCAGGATGACAAGGTCACTGCGTTCAGACCGGTGATGAAGAGGTGAAGCAGGTGAGAGTCTGCACTGAACTGGAAGAAGCCAGCCAAGTCACGACACACACAAACACACATCTACACACACACACACACACACACACACACAGCATCAAACACTCACAGGTGAACAAGGACACATACAGTCACTTTTTTTTGTTAAATATATATAACAAAATTTTATATTTTGTTTTATCTAAATATAATGATTGTCAGGTTGAAGTGACAGGCTACTAACATGCATGATGTCAAAAGTAATTTATAATCAAAATATGAGACAAAATATACTGCAAATCAACATGAAATGAAATAACTTATTATAAAGACTGTTTATTCCTTCTAATTTGGGGATCTTATTTTAATCCCTGCTGTTCTTTTTTCTTTCTCCTAGATTGCTGGAAGCTGTACCACAATAAATAATGGGACATTATTATGCACTAAAGGACACACTGGCCGAGCAGCGGCCTCAGTATGACACATGGGAGCTACCTGGAGCTGCTGCAGTGGGAAGCTGTCAAACTGTGGACTGTGGCTATCATTTTGCACAACTTTGTTTTTATGGTGTAAAAGACTTTATGCAAAAAATTCTAGATGCAAAGGTATGGGCCAAATAAAAAACGGCCGATTTTGTGTATGGCAATCGTGTAGTGTAGCAAAAACCTATTTATTTATCTATGTATTTATTATTTTTTATGTTATGTTATGTTGTCTTGTTTGTTTGTTATCTGATGTGTTTTATTGGTTGAAGTCGTATCTCCTCTGTTGTTATTACATGTTTACTGTGGCTTCGTGTCATTTTGTTTTGCCTGATGTAAAAGAGAAAAAGCTTGTCGGACGTATATAAAGTTGACCATAAAAGGACCGGATCCCCCTGTGTTGTTGCGCGTGGAGGACCTGGAGGATTTTTGTCATTGTGTTAAAAAAAAAGTGAGCTTCTTCTTCTTCTGTGTTTTGCCTATCATGGCATTTTTTTTTTCTAAGAATACATTTTTTTTCCAAGAACTTTTCGTTGTCTGGTGTCATGCTTATTTATAGAAGGGCCAATTAAAGAACATTTGCGGATTGTGCGTTTGATCAAAGTTGATCATCTTGACGCATAAAAAAAAGGCGCTCCATGATGGAAGGTCAGAATTCAGAGGACTAAAAAGGACGTGAGTGAAATCCACAAGTTGTGGAAGAAAGAGGGACATCATCCCTCTATTGTCAGCATCTAATCACAAGTGGCGTCGAACACTTTGTTACTGTTTGAGGCAGGAACATAAGGATGAATGAATGCTGCTTTTGTCCCCTGTGTAGCGAGCCTGCTGCACTAACTTAACATTGTGTTAATTAAAAGGTCATTTGTAGGATCAAACCCACATGGTCCATCAAAGTCCCTTTGATTTGTCTCTTTTTGCCTTATAGTCCATCTCGTTATGGGCTAACTCTCCTCCAGGCAGCTGTATAATAAGATGATCACTGTAGTCTGTGATGCGCACTGAAAGCTCTGGAAAACTTTTTTTCCATCCTCACATTTCAAACTTTTTAAAATCAAACTGTAAACTAATTGTGGATGGGATGTTAATTTTGACGCACTATTTCTAATCTGCTGCACAAAAATATCCACTTTGACAAGCCTGTGAAACTTCTTAAAGAGCAAATGAAACACTGGTAACTTTTGAACAAGTTGTCTGCGTAAAAAGCTAAGAGGGGGAAAAAAGCTGCTCTGGATTTAAATAGTTTAAATAATATTATTAAATCAAATGATTCCCTTTGCCTATTCGGTTTCCTTTCTGACTTGATTTCCTGAGTGAATTATTATTAGTATTATGACATCAGCTGGCAAAAGATTTAGATTTTTTATAACCAAATTTGATTCCATCAGACCACCACTGGAACAATACCTGCATAATAGTCCACAGCACCGCAAAATGTCATTTGAGGTCGTATTTGTGGGATTATGCTTGTAATAAAAAAAGTATTTTCCGTATTAGGTTCATTTCAGAGGCGCTGTGGTCATCTTATATGCGTCCTTGACCACTAATGCACACGGTAAATCCAGGAGAATCTACATGATGAGGATGAGGAAGGTCAGGAATAATAATTTAGGCTTATTTAGATTTTTTTTTTCCAGTTCAATTTTTCCTTCTGTGTTAATCTGAGACATAATAAATGATCTGCGTAAAGGCAAAACAAGTGTATTTTTTAATATAGCCTATAATATATATATATATATATATATATATATATATATATATATATATATATATATATATATATAATATATCTATTTCAAAGGTCTGAATCTCTCCATCTTACTGATTGACTCTTCACGGTCATAAGCGATAAAGAAGACATGAAAACGATGGGCATCCTTAATTACAGTTGATAATATATATATATATTTTTTATACTTTATTTTTTCCCTTTTTTTAAGGCTGATTTCATATATGCAATCCACTGTTTGTAATTACAACAGTCTATAAACCAACTTTTAAGTAGATGAGCTTACAGACAAACCCATCAAACCTCAACATTCAAAACAAAAAAAACAAAACCAGGAAAAGTGTTGAGGAGGATGATATATGATATATTTTGATATATTTAAGGTCAACTGAATAAATGAGAAAAAAAAAATAGATGTTCATCAAAATGTGTGGAGGAAAACAGGAAGCAGTTTTTTTCAGCTTTTACGCATCATGAGTGAGTCAGTAGGCCGATAGTGTACCAGTCCTTCTGTTAATGACAGGCTGCTAACAGGGAGCCTTCCTCTCTCCTCCTCCTCCTCCTCCTCAACACTAATCAGTCATGACGCCTGATGATGCTCTTTACGTTCAAATGTAGGGTAGGTGTGTATCAAATATTTACAACCAAATTTAATTAAATTGGGTGCTGTAAAGAAAAGCTGCCTTATGCTATTGAAGGTAATGATGCATGCGCAATGGGATTACCACCATGGCGACGTACCTGAGGGGAAAGCACCACATAATGGCCATGATGGGCTCATATAGCAGCCTGAAGCAGCTAACAGGTCAATTAGTCGCTCGGTCCTACGTATATACTGAGTTTTACATATGTGGCTAAAAGCAGCTGTGCAGAGCAGAGACACATCTGGATGCCATGGATCAGAAAGCACAACTATTGTGAGAAAAACAACAACATTTAAATAAATAAATGAGATAAAAATAACCTAAAGTAAATGTAAAGTTAAATAAATACATCTTTAGTAGGGGTGTAAGAAATATCGAAAATATCGAGTATGGCAATATTATGTTTTGTGCTGTATCGATTCTCAAAATCCCTGTATCAATTTTTAATTTAAGGGGAACACCACCTAAATTATGAATTCCAATAGGATTTTTTCCATGGCTTAGTAAAGTTCAATCAATATGTGTGAACATGAGCTACTCTCTCTCAAAGCCAGAAACCAGAGAGAAGTAAGTCTGAATCAATTTAAATAATTTTAATTATTTCAGACTTTAATTCAAAGTCTGAATTAATTTAAAATATATATTAAGCCAAAGTGGAATCTTGTGCTTACAGTCCAATTGAAGCATTATTGATGTTACAAAGCTGTCTGTCAACATATGTCATGGACGTTGTCATCACTACCGCATTGCATTGTGGGATATTTATGACTACTACTGTAATATTTAACCAGAAGTAGATATGCAAATCGCGTACTATTGGTTTCATACTAAGGTTTCGGACATACTAAATCTTTGTTTGAGGTTCAGCACTCTATTTTTGGGGTTTGGGAGAAAGTTGTTTGTTTGTACTAATACTTTTTGGACTGTCGTAGACCATATGAATAACATGTGTGAATTTTGAAAACAGGCATATACTTCCCCTTTAATAGGTAACATGCAAAGATTATCTCAGTCAATACTTTATTTCATTTGCAAAGAGATGCACTCTCTCGTTTTTGCATTCTCAAAGTAGTGCTATGATGTTGGATGTTACAGAGACTGTGATGAATACAAATGTAGATCCAACTGTTCTGATTGCATTAAAAAAGTAACTTTTTAATATACAGATTTATATGGTGGTGTGTTCTTTATACTATGACAGTTCAAATTATATTTTTAAAAATCGCAATATATCGCCTTGCTTACAGTATCGCATTATGCTGAATTGTGTATCATGATACGTATCGTATCGCCAGTTTCACAGTCCTAATGTTTAGCATATCATTTTGGTGTTATTGGGGGTGTTGGTGGACACAGGGGGGAGGGGACAAACAAAACACAGATCTGTTTGTCTGACATCTTTAATCTGAGGCCAGACATGAAATCTGTGGCAAACTACTACGTTACCAAATAATAAGGTCCTTTAGGTAGCCTATATATGCACAACTGAATCTCCCTAATACATGCTCTCGTCTTGGTAAATTACATTTTTCTTTAGGGAGGGAGGGGGAGACGGCGGGTACCTATGAGAGCATGTTTGCATAATCCAAAACAGATTTTAGATAATCTGTGAATGAGGCACAAATATGCAAAAAAAAGAGAAAAACAAGCCATAGAAAACATAAGTACTTGATTAGGTTTGACATTATTAATCTGTGACGGTCTTTTGTATGAAATCAGAGGGTGTCTGTTATTATCAAACACTTCCATAAGAGTCAGCCCCCATCCTTCCTCTACTGTCATGGATCACTGATCTTTTCTGGGCCAACTTGCTGCTCGCCTACCCTATATGCTCTTTTCAAGTCGATGGCCCAGCTGACTGTCAGAGACGACAGGTGTTCTGTTGAAGTCAGTGTTTGGGACATGTAACGCTCACATAAGTGAATTATTTGAGACGAGTTAAAGAAACTTTATATCCTTGACAGCTGCAGAGTTGTTTTTTCTTTACTTGCAATTTTGTAGGTCACCTTAAAACTTGACTTGACTTTTTGTTGTTGTTTTTTTTTGCTGTGCGCTATATTAAAATACAACACAGAGAGGAGGAATATTCTTATGATTTTCTTCATGATGGTCTGCTATTTTTTTCGGTCTCTCACTCGAGGCAGAAGTAATCAGTGATCAGAATTACAACGTTGCACGTGTAGAAATGTAACACAAACCCTTTAAATTGTATGATCTTCGCTTTCTTATATTATCAGATTAAAATGTTTACTTTACAATGAAGTAAACTTTTTTTATAGATCAAGTTATTGCACTGCAGAAAACTACATATGAATTCCGTCAAACCATCCACATGTATATAACTTTTGACAGCCGAAACGTCTCAGAGTAATGGACGCAGTGAAACACAGTTATTTAGAGATCCACTTGTTAAATAGTTTTCCCATTTCTTCTGTTGCTACACATGTTGTAAAACGGGTGTCATCTTAAAGGGGAACTACGCTCATTTTCAAAATTCATATGTGTTATTCTTATGGTCTAAGACAGTGCAAAAAATATTAGTAAACATGAACAACTCTTTCCCAAATCCAAAAAATTAGAGTGCTAAAACTCAACCTTGTGATGTCATAGGTTATAAAGTGTGGAACTGCTCCATGGACAACGAATGAGGAAAGGTGTTATAGATGACACTGAGAACACCCAGGCAAATGTTCTGAGTATATGGGAACATTTTCTGTTTCATAACTGAGAACACTACAACATAATACATTTCATATGGGTATAAAAAAAGAAAACAAACACTCCGTGGGTCCACAAAATCAGTCTCTTATTCATTGTCAATGGAGCAGCTCCAGACTTCATACCCCGTAGACATCACAAATTTGAAACTTACTTTTCTGGTTTCTGGCTTTGAGAGAGAGAGTAGCTCATGTTCACAACTATTGATGCACTTTTCTAGCCCACGGTACAATTAAGAAAGAATTGTGAGATCCCTAATATGAGTCAGATGTAACTGAAGCCTGTACGGCTTGAGTGGCATGGGAGTGGAGCATTCAAGCATCATATGTTCTTGTTTCATACACTTATTATCTGTATTGCTATTTCTCTTCACCAGGCTCTAAAAAGGGCTGGGACAAGCTTAACAATGACTGTTACTGTGGCATGTTGTACGATATAATACTATAGGTCAATGAGGGGTTAACCTCTGACAAAGCACTGTCAGGAACATCCATCACATGCACTTTACATTCAGGCCCCCACTTAATGAGCATGTGCGTAAAAAGAATGTGAATTATTTTGACATGATAGCAATGGCCTCTCTGTATAAATGGGAGCCATAATAACAACAACAACGTCTCAAACAATAATTTGCCCTCTAGTCTGACAAAGGAGGCAGCATGGAGGTGCCATTTGATGTGTCCCACGCTGGGCAGCTAAGGCTCATAAAACAAAGTCTTTGTACCGGTGGCTTGGAGTTCAGATGAGGGGGACAAAATACACACTTCATTACATTTTGTCAAAAGGCGCAATGAAATGTGTGTGGGACATTGTTCCTGTGCATGTCTCCCTCCATGGAATTTCTGATTGCCGATGTTGCTACAAGGTCTCCGCTAATGAGTTTTGTCAAAGACAATTATGGACTTGGTGGAATGGCCAGAGAGGGGATGAAAAGCTGGCTTTGTGCAGTTCGGGTAGATGTTGCATTGCGACCCCGGCTTCTTTCTATACCCCGTGTTTGACCTGCGCTGTTCGTGTCCGAGAGAATCCGGGCCTCCGTTCCTAGAACCAGTGCTGTACTCGAGGCAGAGTGATCTGCTCCAGCACCTTTGCCCTTTTCATGCATGTCCCCAACTGGACCCCAGTGAACCAGGCTGGAGCAATGGCACAGAGTGATGTTAGTGCTGCCGTTTCCCAGGGCCTTGTTTCATTTGTAGACCTAATTTCCCTTTAAAGTAAGTAGGGACTTGGAGTCTTCTCTGGCCTGTTAAGTGTGGGGATAAAGACTTGTAACCAAATTCTGAGTGTCTTTTCGCCTCATCTCAGTTCACTGACAGTCTGTCACTGCCTTATTGTGAATAGAGTGCTCCAGAGATGACATATTTTTGTAGGCCAACCAGGAAGTTAACATCGCCCCGGGTTCCCTTGACAAAAAGCCAATGGGATTGTTCCATTGGGTTTTGGATTATTGTAGAAAATAAACTCTGTGGCAAACACACGTTTATGATCCTTACACGTTTTGTTCAGCAAGAAAATCTTCACAAATGAACACCACTTTTATGATTTTTGAAATGTGAATGCAATCACATAAAGTAAAAAGCAAACATTAGGTTTTAAAACTACACCACGGTTGAATGAGCGTGAGTATACACAACAAGGCTGTAAAGGCGGACGAGTCGGCATGATGACGTTTAGTAGTCTCATTTAGCCACTTCTTAGCAACCACCTTTTTTAAGACACATTAAGGCTTCAAGATCCATGTGTGGGATATTTAGTGATGTATTTTATGTCATGGAACAAAATGTTAAAATCTCTTAAGTTTGTGTTAACCACAGACCTTATTTCAGGCATCTAACCAAAAACCCATTCAAAAAATCCCATTGACTTTCAGACGAGGGAACCAAAAGTGCTAAAATGCTAACTCCTTTCAAAGTTTTAGGACTCATTCCTGTAGCACACTATAGCTATAGCCCCTAGCTCAAGTGATACTACAGCGTGAAGGTAAAAGTCAACCTGTAACAAAGCTTTAAATCTTTGCTTCTATGGCTTCTGCTGCTTACGCAATGATTCTCCCCTGGTGTCAACTCAACTGCTAAACCAAAGGGCAAGGTCAATCTCACTCTTGGACCATATGTAACTACTGGAAGTGGCGCAAATGGTACTCAGGGGATTATATGAGCAAAGATTGCCATGTTTACTTTGAAAACATACAGAAATAAGCAGGTCAAGAAGCCCCAATCACATGATAAAAGGAGACATGATGAAATAAATTCTTACTGAATGCCGGCACAAGAGGAGCTTTGGTGTAGGCCTGAATCCCTACATTGTACCCATGGAGTGCTACGGTCTTGTTCCTGTTGTCTTGTTTGTTCTTTTCTGTTTATCTACTGGACTGGCAGTTTTCTGTTGCTGATCTTAGGTTGGCGTCACCGCCATCAGAATAATCTCCTGTGTCATTTTAATGCCCTTTAATAATCCCCCCGCATCTCATTTTTAATCTCGCTCTCTCCTTCTGTTTTTCTTCTCCTTCATGTAGGGCATCTGTTGGCCTTTAATGCCTGCTGTTGAGTCTCCATTTGACTTTTAAACAGGGTGTATCATCATGTCATAGCCCGGCCACAAAATAAGCATACATCCCAAATTCTACAGTCTCAACAAGCCATGTCGCTTTCGCTAAAGTCAAAACAAATATGTAGTTATGAATAACAACGCACCGCATTTGCAATTCTACGAATCACATGAAAGAGGAGGCAGGACTCACGCGACTGACAGAGGCCGTGTAGTGATACTAAAATAACATGAAAAGTAGGGGTGTTTTGGCTGAGGTGGTGGATGGGTATGGTTTATTCACCTTCTAGCCAGGATCATTTTATACCGCATGCATACTTTCTGCAATTTTTGCTCTCACTGCCCCCAAACGTACAATATTTTATGGTTGAGTCCATGCTACTCTAACCAACTTCTCTAGCTTTATAAACCCACTTTACGTAGCCTTATAAATCCACTGTATATAACCTGCCCAGAACCAGATGGCAAACACAAGTTAGTGACTTGTTGGTGAACACAGTTGAACAATCAGCACAATTTTCTCACATGTTGGTTGACCAAAACAAAGCTAAAAGTGGAGTGAACATTGGAATTATAATAACATAGTAACAGTGGAATTATAGCTGTGTTTTTGTCAGCTTGTTGTGATACGTGCAGCTTAAAGCTAGTAGTACGCAAATTGTTTTAGTTGCTTAAAGGGGCTCTATGTGATATCCAGAGTATTAATATAGCAGCAAACAACTATTTGCTATGTAAAGCTATAGTGGATAGATAAAGTGACCAATGGTGCTGTTGCAGAAGCATAGCGCCCTCCTCCGGTTCCCCTCCAGGTTAACACTGTTTTCCCTGTCAGCACTGTTACTGTTGTTTTCACTGTTAGCGCTGTTAGCACAGGTAGCTGGGAGCATAAACTGTATACACAAAGTGGACGTAGTCACCATGATGGCACCCATTGGTTTGTGGACTACGGTTTTGAAGCCTCGAGTTAGGCAGTTTGGCTTCCGCCATCTTGTTTTTTTTGCAACCAGAAGTGACAGCAGAGGGTGGAGCTAAGTACGACGGAACCGCTGAATAAGACATTCTTAAGTGACCAAAATGTTACACTTACTTTTCTAGAACTGAAAACTCACGTTGAAAGGGTTAAAGTTCTAAGACGTAAACACGGACAACACCCAGACCGGACAACACCGTGGTAGCGACCTGTCAATCACAAGGTAGCCAGGCCCTAAAGCATACCCTGCTTTATGGTCTATTTGACTCTAAATGGGACCATAATCTACCAAATGAACATCATGCTGTATGGAAGAAGACTTGAAGCTATCGATTGAGACTATAAACTCATGTTTACAATGTTAACTGAGGTAATAAATTAAGTGAGAAGTAGGGTAATTTTCTCATAGACTTCTATACAATCGGACTTCTTTTTGCAACCAGAGGAGTCGCCCCCTGCTGGCTGTTAGAAAGAATGCAAGTTTAAGGTACTTCCTCATTGGCTTCACTTTTCAGAACTGGAGGTTGCCCACTGGCTAGGAGTCGCCGACTCAGCCGTCGCCATGTTGAGAGCCGTGCGGAGACAATAGAAATGCTCCCAATCTCGCATTTAGCACCTTTAACCTATCTTAACTAACTTTTATGTAACTTGAACCTTTACTTGAAAGTGAGCTGTTGCTCAATATTATACACAGACATAGTGTAAATCAATGTTCTATAAAATATAATTTGTATATGGTATGAAAACGTAATGGCCCTGGCACAATGGAGCTATGGCTGCAGAATGTGTATTCAGGGGTATTTTATGTTTAAAGTAACAGTAATGGGATGGAATGATGTTCCACTGTTTGTCCTTGTCTGTTTAGAGGAACAGTCAAAAATACAGTACATAATTGGAGTATAGTGCCCCCTGTTGAAACAACTCTCACTTTCCATGGTGTCTCTAAGGTCTCAGGGTTTTACAGAGGGGATGACAATATAAAATTATAATTTTGCAGTCATTCTGAAGCTGTAAAACATTTAGTTTTATGATGTTTGTCTGCAGTTTTTCGGTTTAGAGAAAAGTACCATGTGTTGTATTCAACAACATGTGCAGACCCGCACGCACAATTTAGTAACATCACATTACATGGACACAAATCACATTTAAGGTCGAGCGTTTGGTCTGGGCTGATTTAGGATGAGAAGAATCTTGTCACAATAGGTTTATTTTTGTGGAGCTGTATAGGTGACAGCCTCCGGAGCGGTTCATTTGGACTGCAGACAGCAACAATGTACAGCAACAGTATTCTGCAAAGCAGCAGCAGCACTATCAATTCTCTTCAATTTATGTCTCCAATTTCCCAGGTTCAGCCTGTTGCCAACAACGCTGCAGATTTGACAGATGAAGTCCAGCATGTGAAGCCAGCAGCTTGACGCTCTTGGAGACTCTACACCTGACTGTTTTTTTTCTTTTCTTTCTCTCTTCACAGATATGCAGCACAATGAGTAGCTGTAGCAGCAGCACCTATAATGAACAGCCTCCTCCACCTGAGTATTTCCACTACATTAGTTTCATTGGCATCACGCGGGCAGGAGGAGAACTCGCAGCGGGGCTGTGTAACAGTATGGTGTCGACAGCACTCTTCTCCACCGGGCTCTGCTTGGGGGCCTGCCTCTCTGTGTGAAGCTCCTGTGTAGGATTAGACACTGGTGTGCAAGTCAAATGGTTGCTAGCTCTAATGGAGTCTCCACACCTGCCTGATGTCTACATCAGCCCTGCTTACTGTTACTCATCGTGGCCCTCGTATATCAAGCAGACACACCAAGGAATGCGGAGGCCTTTCCAAGAACGGTATCTTCATGATTACAGAACGTATCATTACTGTGACAACGCTGACCTCAAAAACATATGCATGCAAAGCGACTAAAAATTACAGAAGAGCACTTTGGAGCAATTTTGTCATGTTGAATACCTACAAAAGGGCTCTTGAAGTAATTTAAGACACTGGATGAGAACCTCATGGCCTGTAAATCAAATTGCATCCTTTAAATACATTCTATGGAGGCCGTGAAATGTGAAAAATGGCTTTGTTTATCACAAACAAAGCGAATGGGCTCTCATCAAGCGGCATCAATGCATGGGCCATAAAGTGCCCCACACAACAAGGCGTTGTTGTTGTGGTGGCATGCCATGTCGTGTTGTGGCTTTGATACGGCGGAGCAATAAGAGGCATCAAAAGAGGGGCAGTCGAAACACGCTCCACATTCTACAGCAGCAAGGTAAACAGCTGAGGGGAGAGGAGGAGGAGGAGGGAGCAGCGGAGGGAGGTGACACACAGACCACACATTTTCAAAGTTCACCCTTAAACACAGTACGCTCATAAAAGTACAGGTCCCATTATTCACGGGTGGGATTTCTCTCTCTCTTACAGCATGCAGCAGGCAAACAGCCCAAACCCCCGAGCTGTGTCAAATGATGGAGCATCATAATTACGCCCTTTTTATTGGCCATCTTATTCCAGCTATGACTGATGCTGCTCCCAACCCTAAGTGTTTCCATTTGCACTTTCATGTGGCGAACGAGCAGAGAAGCCGTGGCTCGCCTGCCTTTCAAAGGTGGGCTGACAAATATTTATGGCCCGACGTGAAGTCACTTTTAATCAGGGGCTGGTGACCTGTTCCTGAGGAATCTGGCCGCTAGAACACGCTTATCTTCCCCCCGTAATAAATGAGCCTTCAAAAGGGCCCACTGTGCTTGCATTATGCGGTTGTCTAAAAATAATAACTGACACATTTCTTTAGAATCAGTCATAATCAAGAACCCAGAGGAGGCGAATGCAGATCCCTGCTGTAACATGGCAGAAATAAATCAATGACCTCCCTCTACTGGTCAGAGGCCAAACTACAGTAGAGTGAATTACCAGCCCCTCTGACTCTGTCTGGCTTTCACGACCAGGAAGGTGAGCCAGGGTTTGTCAAGGAAATGTTCTTTTAACATAAAATATACTTCCTAATTCTCTGTTTTTGGATAACTACATTTAATATATTAAATTTGTTTTATGCATCCTTTTAAAAGGCATGAAAAATGACACGCACACGCTGAAAGAACCAGGATGAAAGCTGATATATTACATTTAGAGGACAAATTATCCACATCCTGTGAACCCAAATCTATTTAAAACTCATGGATAACTCGTATTACCTAGCACCAGTCAAAAGTAAAGACATGACCTATCCATTTTAGAAATGTGTTGTAAATCCTGTGTATATTGGGGCAGCTGAGGATGTGATGGATGGCAGAGGAAGCTGAGAAGAGATCCGTTGATGAAGCACTATTAATAGAAATTACCTCAAACTTCCAGACTTCACATCCAAGCCAGTCAAGATGTACTGTAATCCTTTGCTTTGGTTTAACTTCTTCACCGTTGTCCCCCGTCTGTAATCCCTGCACTATGTTTTATGCTGTCTAGTTTGAAATCTAGATTTATGGCACCAATATGTTCTTTTCCATGCTTTAACAGCCTATAAGGCATTATGGGAGGGCTCCCTTAGTGAAAACAGATATTTTCCTCCATATTAGGAGTTATGGGGGAGAGTGATCCTTAAAAATGAAAGCCATAAATCATTTCCCTTCACGATTATACCATTAACAGGAGCATGGTTTTGTCGTTTGGGTCATGCTAATAGTTTGGGCTTGAGGTTGTGGCCGTGGGGAAGGAGCGTGGAGCGACGCATGTTCACCCTCTGCCAGGGAGAGAGAGGCGTTTGCGAGAGTTTGTCTTGGTGGTCCTGTGTTAGTGCTTCAGCTTTCTTAGCCTGATCACTGTAGACGTTATCCGCATCTGCTCTGGATTTCGCCTCTCTTTTTTCTTCCAATTGGAGTTTCTATATCGGGCCTGGTTGTGGTCTTCCAGAGAGACCCCACGACAAACTATCGGAGCATTTTGCACTCTACAAAAGGCACCGGATGCCAGCAGAGTACATATTAAATTTGTTACTAATTTTAAACTTGGCATGGCGGACCACGTAGCTGCCACTAGCTCACTGGAAGCAGGCGGGTTCAGCCCCACTGCGACCACAACCACAATACAAACAAAGCATATGGAACAGCAGCTCCCAGTGTACTACTGACAGTAAATGTTTAGAAAAGGAACTTTTAAAAATAACCCAGTGTAATAGAATTAGTGGGAGAGAGGCGCCTGGCAGCATGTTTTCCCCCTTTTTCGACTCCTGTACCAGATTAAAATAATAGTTTGAGAGGCATAACCAAAACTAAGGAAAGGATGAGGCTGCTTTTGTGTTTTTTAAGATCATTCTCGTGAGCTGCCTGTGGCTGGGAAATCCTGGGGCATCTTTTTTTCACTCAGTGTTTTTGTATGCCTAACCTTCCCAAAAGTGCACTTTAAGATCTGAAAATCTAAATTTAATAACTTTAGTTAGAGTTGGGTGCATGCCACGGTACAGTAGTTAATGCCATTGAATATGGTGTTAAATAATAGCTGTGAAAAACAGAGCAATACGACAAATACTCTGCTACAAGTAAAAGTAATTAATTCAAAATTCTACTTTTGTAAAAGCACAGAAATACTTATTATGTAGAATCATCAACCCTTTCAGAATATGATTTATTATATTTTTGGATTCTAATTATTGATACATTCATGTATGCATCATTTTAATGTTAAAGTTGGTAAAGGTGGGGCTAATTTTAACCTGGGATGCACCGATACTGATGTCAGATATCGGACCAATACTGACTCAAATAGCTGGATCGGGTATTAGTGACAATGGGGCTGATCTATTCAATTATTCTATGTTTAAATACTATGTACATAATATACTGGAATTTTAATTCCATAATTTGGACCATTTTGTTGCTGCATTAAAAAGCTTTACACTTGAATTGTATTCCTGTCAATTTTGAAGATTTTTTACCAAGTTGCTGGTGTACAATTTATTATTTTAACAATAAATAACAATTTATATCTATGTATTTATTTGTTACATTTGTTTAACAAAGTTAAGAAAGCAATGTTTAAGCCAAGCCTGACGTTGCCTTACACATAGAAGAATGATCCCAGTCACTTCCACATACAGCTTATTAATTAAACAGTGGTATTGGATCGGTACTCGGTATCGGCCGATGCCCAAGCGCCTAGTTATCGCTATCGGGACTGAAAAAGTCATATCAGGGCATCCCTAATTTTAACTACTTTATACAGCTTCTATAATAATATATCTTCATGTATTTGTTGATTTTTTGTATCAATAATCTAAAACTGTAACAATAAATTAAAGATTTTAAATAAATGCAGTGCAGCTAAAAATACCATATTTGCCTCTCAAATGTAGTGGGGTAGAAGTGTAACGTAGCATAAAATGGAAATACTCAAGTAAAGTACAAGTACCTCAAAATTACTTGAGATGATGCACTTAGTTATTTTCCACCACTGGTGAAAGTACACCAGAAGAACAAGGACTTGGATGCATTTCATTCAGCAGCAGACATGTGAGCTGCAGCCATGGAGCGCTCAGTGTCAGTGTGAAATCACTGCTATTAGCACCCAACGCAGCTCCATACGGATTTGGATCTGCAGCTTCTGGTGACAAGGTTGCAAGGTTTGTTTCATAGGTGCATGTCTGTCTGCGTGTGGCTATTTGACAGTGTGAAACTCACTGTGATATTCTCTGGTTTCTTTCAGCCTCTTCCCTCCAGCTCATGCCTTTATTGTCTAAGTAGCTGTGCTAAACAGGATGTTGTTGCTGCTGGCCTTGGCTGCATCTGTCACCCATGGAACTGCAGTGACCTCTAGAGACAGCTCTCCCCACATACAATGAGTGTGGAGGCAACCTGAGGTGTTTTGGCTCAAATCAGGTGAGGTGATAGTGTGTGTGCATGTGTGTGTGTGTGTGATCACAGACAAGTCGAGACTGCGGATGGCTCCGGGGGCCAGGCCTGGATGCATCGTTAAATGCAAGGTGTGACAAATGATACAAACATTAGAACAGAATTGCACACAGCACGTGCAAAACCACACACACTCTACATGCACACAAATCATTTAAAAGTGCATACCAGCACTCACGAACACACACAGTTAAACAAACACAAGCAGACGAGACCCCGGGCCACCCTGCAGATCACCCTGATCAGTGTGTGGGAGCTGTGTCTTCTCTGATCTAATATGTTTAGCAAACATTCATTTATTCTCCCCCCAATCAATAACACAGAGCAGCATGTGTTTATGACTCTGCCTCCACTCACCCAGTTCATCTGCAGTTCATCGAAGCTGAAACACTGGTTTACCCTCTAGCATTATCTCTTCATCTCTTCCAGTCAATGACTATGTCTCCGTCACTCTCTCTTTATATCATCTCTCTCACACACATGCACCTTTAATTATTCTCATTGTGTCGAACTTGCATTGAAACCAATACTACGACGCCTGGAGGCCTATGGATCAAGGGAAATTTGGGAGAAATGCTATTCTACGTCATATTTTAAGAACAGATATGTCTGTCTAGAGCGGCGAGTTAAAATATTTGACACACCACTGTAGCAGAAGGGAGGCCAAATGGTATTTTATGGTTCCTCTTAGCACATAGAAAATGTTTTGATAAGCAAGCAGATTGAAATATACACATTTCCAGCTCATGTTGATGTGCAAAACCACCACAGAAAGAGCGAGAGAGCATTACCTTCAGTTGCACTATGAAACTAGAGGGACTCTAGCTTAAAAAAAAAACAAAAAACGATTATACGGCATCTTCAAACATGCTGAATGATTCGCTACGGAGCCTTTACACCCCAAAAAATTCCCTAGGTAGAAAATTATCCTGAATAAAACGTTCCAAAAACGCAGCTGTGAATCAATATCAGATGCGGGCTGAGTTTCATTTAAAGGGGAAACCGGTGCTTGCTTTAACTCTCCGCTGAGGAACATAGTAAAGAATAGAGCTCATTCACACTCCCAAGTGCAGTAAAGGTATTTTATATGGGTAGTTATTATTGTTATCATAATTATCATTTTGTGTGTACCATAAAAGTGGACGACGGAGGATATATGGATGACTGAGGCTGTAAATAACGGTTGCCTCGGAGGGCTGTAAAGCTGTCCCCTCTCTCCTGTGGCAGAATAAATAACATGTGTGCACGTGCTCGCTGCACATCTACGCTCATCTGAGATCTGCTTTGTTCTGTGAGGTCAGCAGGTACTGGGATGCGAAGTAAGTTGGTGACTGTAGATTTATATTCAGATAAGTTGGGTAAACTTTTTTAATGTGAAGGGACAAGGTGGGTGAATGCAACTCACCCTACCTGAAAGCAGCGCCGATAGACAATACATATCCCAGGTGTGTGTCTGTGTGCATTTACAGTGCAGTATGTGCTTCCCATTAGCCGTGTACAGTACAGGGGCCGATGCACAGATGCCCTGAGTGGTGCCATACGGCCGACGGCTCATTAGAGCTCAGATGGAAGACATGAATCAAAGGAGGAGAGGAGAGGAAACAATCAATCTGCCTAATAGGAATCCCCTGTGAGGAGCGTGGGCCAGCCGTCCCAGTGCAGCTGTAGCTGTTTTTATATGTGACCTCCCAGCTTAAAACGACCCACCAAAAACGTCCCCTCTGCTGCTGTAAGCCACCGCCACCGCCACCGGAGAGAGCACAGCGCATACACCAAAAGGCACCACAACAAGCTATTAGCGCTGGGGCCTCCCACAGAGTGTGCGTGGGCGCCGCGTGGTGATGATGTGGTTTCTAAAGTGGAGACCAGGCGTTCCCATGCGTCCCCCGCACATGTGTCGTCCATATCCTTCATACCGAGGAATGACACCCAGCTTAATGTGGGGGGGTATCAAAGAAGCGGCGGGGACTGGATTTATAGCGTGGAGGGCGCCTGTGTGCTGGGAGGCATGCAGAAGTGGTGTGTTTACTGTCAGTGTGTGAGGTTGTGGCCAAGGTTAAGACATCATTGTTGTGGTGCAGGGTAAATAGCACGTCATGAGGTCAAGGTTAGGTTTCCTCCCATAGTCTACCTGAACTTTCTCCCCTCCCACTTTAGTCTTCAGACGGCTTTCATGAGCTTTGATCTGGTACGCCGCGTGCTCTCTGCCTGCTGAAGACTACTTATCTATTCAGCGTGGGGTTTGCTAGCAGCGCTTTAAGAATCGAGTTATGCTAAACAGAGGTTGATTTAAACCAGAGGTTGACCTCTGACCTGGGCTTAGAGGATAATGTCCCAGGCAAGTAGAGCAAAGTCCCGTTACCGTCCATGAATCAGGCCCCCACCGACATTATTTCAAAATTGCTTAGTTGCATGGAACTCCCTTTAGTGCTGAACGGACTTTCATAAAATTGATTTTCTGAGTACACCCTTTTAGCAGCTATAAGCTTGAAATATGAACCCTTCATTGCTGAAAGCATTTCATTTTTTTTTTGCCCCTGTGACTAATGATCCAGGGAAGAAGTGTGTTTGAAATTCTCCTCGGCAGCCATTTCCATAATTAAACACTGCTAATTATAGAGCTTTGGCTGACTTTAAACAAACAGGCACAGTTGCCGAGCATGCTTTCACGCCTCCCGTTTGGAAATTTATGCAAATTGTACCCCGTATCGTGTGTTTTCTTCGATGGAACTGACAACATTAGGACACGTTGCTCGCGCTCGCGAAGATCACACGGTAACGCCGAGAGCAACGCCGAGGAGAAACCGACAAGCCATCGGTGGTTTGGAGGAAATACCCTGAACAGGTATGATATTTTGCACAATGAGGATCAAAGCTCGCACTGCAAGAGTATCAGATGATTGAATGTGTTCACATACATGTGTGTGTGTTTGAGCATACATGAATATGCATTCATTCATTACCATGAGTGCCGTATGGTAGGAAAAAAAAAGCGCCTGTCTTGGCCAACAAACATTTTTGCATTGTTGACTCTAGTGCTATGATACCGCTTGTCAATTTATCAGCCTTTGACAGCAAGCCACTAGAAGCCATTATATCAGACAAATGAAAATTATATATGAAGATTAACATCAAGTAATTTGTTAGGGAGAAAATAATACTGCTAGGAAATAAACAGGGCGCAGGACTGAGAGCTATGCCGCCAGTAATTCACACATCAACAGCATTTAAATTATTAAAAAGATTGGAAATCATAATTGGCCATATATTTTTCCCATTCTTCTCCGCACAAATGGCTCGCCTGGGGTACTTGACATTCACCAGTGGTTTGTAATGTAAATGACAGAACCTATTTTCTCCATATCTTAACAGCGGATGGAGTGATTGACTACTGAATATAAGCAAGCTACAGGTGGGGGTCAATTATCATTTGAATAATCGAGCATCAGTGGCTGCCACGGCTTGGCTGTGAAGTGTGACACATTTTTATCTCTATGCATTTCAATGAAGTCAGACTGGTACATAAAAGGTTATCACCTAGGAAACATATTTGCCTAGGCGCAAGTTAAACAGGCAAGTGAGATCAGCATAGATATTCAATTTAACCAGTCAACCCTGACCTATAAATATTTCAACAAAACCCAATGAGGACCCCTCCCCTTCATCCCCAACCCCCTTCTTCCCTTCTTTGATCCAATTCCATTTCAGCGGCGGGAGATACGAGGGGAGAGAGGGAGGAAGGACGTGGGGGGAAAAATGGGGAGGGTATGAGAAAAGAAAGTCAAGCATATTGTAGCTTATCTATTAAGTGAATTGTTTAATGCATCTGCCATCTTCTCACCCGAGGGACGCCCGAGTGAGAGAGGGGAGAGAGGGGACAGATTCACACTACGGGGCACCGGTGGCTCCAAAGTTGAGGAGAAGACACAGACTAATCTATAGTTGTGAGCTGACAAATCTGGCCTGACACGGTGCTCTGTAGCGGGTAGACTCAGGAGATGGGCATTAATCACAGCGTGTGCTCTGCTGAGAGCTCCGGCACACTGGGGACACCTCAAAGTGAGCTGGAGGTTATACAGGCGAGGGGATTAATCAATACAGCCCCATAATAACAGCCTACCGCCTGCACTTAAAGCCCCACCGGTACCGAGGCACAACACACTCACCACCAACCGGCCAACTCGTACAGACACTCGCTCACAGATAGGCAGAAGCGTGCACGCACACCTGTGTGTCTCCCATTCAAGACTGTGTGAAAGACGTTCAGAGCTCTCTGTGGAGCACAATGCACGATCAGGAACATGTAGACACCTCAGGCAAAAAGGAGGTACACATTTAATGCATTCATTTCCTATCTTTTGTCGAGGAGGGATGGGTACATGTTGTGGAAACAAAAGTAAACCGAACTGACATAACTGGGAGTGAATGATGTTTAGACTATGAAAATAATAGTTTGGTTCAGTGAAGCATTCCTTTCTCAAGGGTGGGGCAATTTTAAGCAAAGACAGAGAGTGGTGCAGGGATGAGTCCTAAAACGAGGAAATGAGTTAGCATTTTAGCACTTCCGGTTCCATTGTACCGAAGTCAATAGGTTTTTTGTTAGGTGCCTGGAATAAGGTCTGTGGTTAAGACAAGCTTAAGAGACTTTAACGTTTTGTTCTTCAATATAAAATACGTCAGTGAATACCCCACTTGTGAATTTTGAAGCCTTTATGTGTTTTAAAAAAGGCGGTTGCTATCAAGTGGCTAAATGAGACTACAAGACTCGTCCGCCTTTACAGCCTTGTTGTGCATATGCACGCTCATGCGACGGTGGTGTAGTTTGTTTATAGCCTAACGTTAGCTTTTTACTTCTGGCGATTGCATTAACGCTTCAAAAATCATAAAAGTGGTGTTCATTTGTGGAGATTATTTTGCTGAACAAAACGTGTAAGTATCATAAATGTGTGTTTGCCACAGAGCTTATTTTCTGCAATAATCCAAAACCCAATGGAAAAATCCCATTGGCTTTTTGTCGAGGGAACCTGTGCGATGCTAGCTTCCTGGTTGGCCTACAAAAATACATCATCTCTGCAGCAGCTCTATTCACACTGTGTCAATAATTACAGTAAAAAAAATATGGATTGTTCCACACTGGTGCACACAGACAGACACTTTCACATGCAAACCTCCATCTCACGACCACACCTCTCACACCTGAGAGCTGGGCGCACACTCTATAACCCCACGCTGTGCTGTGATTACGCCGAAGCCACGCCAACACCAAACTGACAAGCCCTCTCAGCTGGGAGTATACCCGGGATGAGGTTGGGAGGTGTTGGAGCGGGACAAGGTGCGAGATAACTGCAGTCACCAGTGTGCAAGGAGCCCCAAAAACTGGCTCAAGTGTTCTGTCAATGGCCAGCGCCACCACCCCACCACCCCGCCACCGCCCCTCCCTCTTTGTAGGAGTCTGCCACCCACAGAGACCTCGATCAGCAGCCCCCCCCGCCGGACAGCAGATCTGTCAGCCCCCCCGCCCCCCTCACTTCATACAGTCAGCGAAGGGCTGGTTTAGCAGGAAGCAGACAGTGTAGCAGGAGGTGAAAACTCCAGCTATTTGTCAACGTGGCGCCCGTGTCAAAATGTCAGGCCCGGGGACATTCCCCGTGCAGCTGGGCTGTTAGCTAAGGAGACAGGCCGTATGGTCGGAGCAGGAGCATGCTGTCACCGACCAGTCAAACTGCCCGAGACCGGCAATCAAGAAGCTCTTTCCCTCGCTCGCTCTCCCTCTTTATCTATCTATCACAACCCTCCTCCGTGCTCTCACTGACTCTTATCTTTTTTCTCCCTGACTCTCTCAATCTCTCGGCCCATTCACTCTCACTCTGTCATCCTCAGTTTCTCCATTTTTTTTTATCTGAATCTTTCAACACCTGCACATTTCCCCTCCTGTTCATAATTCATCAACTGATCAATCTGTCCCTCTTTATCACTTTCCTTCTATGCCAAAATGGAAATGGAAATTTGAATATACACAATGAAAATTATTGAACTGTATCTCCCTCTTTTCCTCAACATTTTTCACAATTTTGAAATACAATGGGAAATGGGGGAGAAAATTAGGGTGAGCAAAACAAGCGCAGAAGGACTTCCCAGATTCTGGATTAAGATTCGGCCAATCACTGACAGGGGTGCTGTTATTTCAAAATATTATCCTTACATTGTGAATTCTGTGGCTCGTGGCAGATTGATAGGTTGTCAAAAACAACAATTGCGCTCAAAATCTCATTTAGCGAAATAGTAAACATCTTCGTGTTTGCTTGAAGTGCCAAGTCTGGTGGTAATTTCATTGTCTACCGGCCAGGCAAAGATCGACTTCCAATCCCAGAAGATTAAGAGCTGAAATAACAATAACAGAAAATCAAATCAAGTAACATATGAAACGTGAAAAAACAACATTAACTGTATTCATGAGCGACAAATTCATTGCTCTATCTTTTCTTAAGCTCCTTTGACTTGGCATTTACGAGGAGAGGGTGGAGGATTTACTGAGGCAAAATGCAAACAGGGTATTTATGGGTCAAACACAGCCTAGCTGGCTTTGTGGCAGATTATGAGCCTCTTTTCCAGAGGAGAACACAAATTCAGTTTGATAGTGGTTTGATAACATTTTACAGCATTTAATTCTAATTCTTATTAGGTCATATCGTCAGGATGCTACAGGATTGGTGTAGGGCGGCAGGGGGGGGGGGTGTAGGTTGTGGTTGGCTGATCTTTCATGACAATTTTCACAATGTTGTAATTGTTTGTGTGTGGGTGTGTATCTCTCCCCTTCTCTGTCCATTTTGTTTTCCCTATCTTAACACCCCTCCCAGAGTCCATCTGGTACCTTTGCTCCCCCTCAGAACGAGGGCCGGTGGAATTCCCTGGCCTAATTAATGAGCAGACACTCACAGACGGCCAAAGGCTCACATGTCTGTCTCTGTGCACCACGCTGCCTCAGGAGGCCCTTTATTGAAAAGGGAAATAAATTAGATCAACTGGACAGAATGTACCAGCCATCAGCATGACATGTCACACACACTGTTTTTGACCAATTTGGCTTTTTGAAAGGTGATTAGATGCTTTTAGACTGAAGTTACTGATAGTCAAAAACTGTGCCTACCATTTCATTTCAAAAGGTTTTGGTGTTTACTCCAGAATCATGTATGGTATTACAACTTACATTTGAATGCAAGCTGTATAGGAACTGTAAAATATTTCTACATTAACCTTTACTTTCGATGCAATGTTACCTTTGACAACAATATTTAGGAACTCAGGAAGAACATGAGGTTATCCTAACATGGTGAAGCACAATACCGTCTAGGGCGCCACCTTTTGGGGGGTGCTGGTCGCCCTCTAAAAAAGGAAAAAAAAAGAAGAAAAATGCCGTAGGGCACCCTTCCTCATTTTTTGCATTGAGGTAACAAATGAACAAATAAAAGAAGTACACTTTTCATCCCTGTAATTCTCTTTTTCACACTTTTTCATCTGCCCGGCCGCACTTATTTGTTAATGAAGGTGTACTTTCAAACCATCAATATCAGGGACCAATTGTTTATCTATATTATAATAAATACAGTTATTTATGAAAATAAAAATCGTAATTTTTGTCTTAAAACCATTGTGAAGTGTGATGTTTTTTGCAGTTTATGACGCTATGTGTATGTAACCCTAGAGCGGCGCCGCCGGCAGGGGCTCCGAATTTTGACTAGGGCATCAAAAGGGCTGCTGAACCAGCTAACACTGCTTAGCTAACGTTAGTTAACAACATTAGTGGGCACTGTCTAGGAGCTGTGGAAGTCCCACAGAATAAATGAACTCAATAAACTAAGCATTATTGTGAAATATAATGTTAGTTGCTCTAACTCGGGCAACCTTATCACCACAAAGTAAACATTCGGTCAGCATCACAAACAGAACACGTGCAAAGTGTCTGCTAACCGTGTTAACTGACTCTCAGCTGAATGCATCGTGGTTGCTCGTAGTGACGGCAGATGTGTCCTCGTAAAAGCCTTCAATTTTACTTTTACTTAATCTGGTAGATGGCGGAAGAAACAAAGTGGTTGCCGGATTTGTCTATGGTATAAATTTAACTTTGTTTATCTGTCTTTGTGTCTCTGCATCTCTTGTTCTGCATGCTGCAGAGGCTGCAGTCCACGCTGAATAGAACAAGGGCACGTTAAGAATTGCTAAAAAAACTAGTAATAAATTATTTTTCATATATTTGTATGATTATTCGTGTGAGTGGCAGAAAGACAGCGTGAGGCTACAGTAGCTGCCAGGCCACCCAGAGAGCCAAAAGTCTTATCAATGATTTCATCGTTCTCTCTCTTCCCAAGCGCCAAACAAGCCTGGGAGAGCTCGAAACACAAGAGTGGAAGGAGTTGCAAAAAAGAGAGACAGGAATCAAGCTCTCTTGCAGTCTGTCTTTGGCAGAGTGAAAACGAACACGAAATGATGCGTTTGAAAATATTTGCCTTTTTCTTGTCTCCTTTTTGAGTTGTGACATTATTTGTCATGTGGGACATCAATCATGCAGCGAGTTAATGACACATCCAGCCCATGAATCTTTCAGCTCCTTTTCCCCAAACCTCGACGAAGCATGCTGGGGCTGTTCCTGCTCAGCAGCTGCTGGAGCAAGGCTGTGCCGGAGCCCGGGCGGATTTGCCAGCACCGGCACTTTGATCTCAGCTTGTGGAACAGATAGCTGTGAGGCTGGGCCTGGAACTGGCTAGGGTTGGAGTCTGGATGCTGCGCTGTACTAGGCACACGCACAGTAAGCCCCATTCCCACAGGCCCCACTTTCCCTTTCCTCACACCTAGGACCACTGTAAATGACTAAAAACCTGTATTGCAATATACAGCATTTTCTCAGTGCTTCAATTATGATATCAATTTTGATATGTGTGCAGAAAGCTTGCCTTGTGTTTTCCTTTTTCTATGCATCAAAATACAAAATGCTCAGATTAAATAGCATAAAACACATCAAATATAACACAACCTGGACTACCATGTAGCTAAAATAATTAAGCAGCAGTCAGTTTTTCCATGCTTTTGCAATTAACTGTTCAGCCCTACTTCCTATCTGTTTCGCTCCTGAGGAGCCAGAATTCAGGAACAGCCTGCTCCATTCACACTCCCTGGGCAGCTCCACTGACATACTTTCCCTGCTAATGGGGCCACCTGCAGGTCTGCGCAGGGCCCCGTCCGGACGGTGTCAGAGGGGAATGCAGACAGAGCAGGCGGTGACGTGGGCGGGTGGCGGTGCTGGGCATCTGTGACTGGCACCAGCATAAGAGCTCTTTCATTTCCCCCTGTTCTGCTGAGTGCCACGGGCACACACACAGAGCCGGGCACGGGTACAGGCCAGGGCATCAACACATGTCAGGAAATACTTTCTCTGTGATCTGAGCAAGCGGGGCCCGAGTTAATGCCCCCTTCACATTTGGACCGCAATGTGAAAGCTGCGGATCGAACGCAAAAGAGAAAAGGATCATACAGAAATTCCAGAGGGAGGCCATTAATTTTACTCCTAAACATTTTCAAACACCAGAAAACTGACATACATTATAAGCATTAGGAATCTATGTTGCCTAAAGTGTTTGATGGAACTGGCACATTTGAACTTGATCTAAATTTCCTTATGCTTACTTATGGTGGATGTTAAACTGTGTTTTTCATTCTGTTCAAATTGTGTACTCATGATTGCTGCAAATTAAACCCCATTATGCCCGCTTAATTCCCCTCTCTGATGTATACAATGTGAGACAAAACAACATGATACCATAATATATGATAGGATGCAACATGATACAACACAACACGATATGATACAACATGATCCAATACAGCACAATACAATACAAGATATTGTATACATATATGACACAACATGATACAATACGGTGTTACACAATATTTAAGCAATAGCTCACAACAGGCTGTGGTATGTTGTGATTATATCACAGCTACTAAGAGGCGTTGTTCGGTCCGACGTGAAGCTGAGGCCCTCCTGGGCTGGCTGCCTGCACGTACCGAGGCGGTTGCTATGGAACAACGGTTGCTATGGAACGTACACTAGCAGTTACCATATTTATTTTTTCATCACAGGCTAGCGTTTTATTGATTTCAACATTTGGCTATTTATTTATATTAATTGTATGTTGCCATTTATTGTGCAACCACTGAAAAACTTTACAGCATCAATATGATGAATTTGATAACTGCTTGTACTAGGCTTGCCTTTTTTTGTTAGGTGGAGATGTGTTGCTTGGCATGGCGTGGTAAGGATGTTGCTCCACTTTCTCCAGTCCCCAAGTTTCGGTTGCAAATAGCTCTGGAGAGAGGTTTTGCTTTCACTTGTTGGCACTTACGGCCATAATCTCTCGTGTCAAGACCAGAATCAGATTCTGATGGAATTAGATGTCAAAGCAGTGGTATGTAGTTATTATATCACGGCTATGAACCAATCAGATTGCTTGATTTGAGCTATTCGTTTTATAAAATACGATAAAACACGATATGATGCAACATGATACGATACAATACAACACAATATGATGTGATACAACACAACACAAATACAACGTGATAAAACATGATACTATACAACAGTCCTCGAAATCAAACGACAAAATACATCGCTTGTCCATGCACCCTAGAGCAACATATAGAAGCGTTTTCTGATCTGACGCCTCCTTTCAGCAGGACGTTATTTGTCTTGCCTTCCAAAAGTGTTACAAATCATTGTTTGAAAGATAAATGTGTTTAATATTTGACAATGTGATGGTTAAGGTTTGGTTAGGTTTAGGCACAAAAACAACTTGGTTAAGTTTAGGGAAAGACCATGGTTTGGGTTGAAATTGCTACTTGGTTCAAGTTAGGGGAGCTTCGTCGTCATGGTTACAATAATAACCACGTTTGACTCAATAACATCGTCACCTTGCTTCCTCCTTTTCTAAAGGGCTTTGTCAGGGCTTTACCTCAGTGAAAATATATGTTGTTTTTGGGGCAATTCCTGAAACGACTGATACCGTCATTCTTCTTGGGAGGACAGTCTTGATACAACATGATCTGACACAATACAATATAGTACAACAGGACGCGACATGATACGATACCATATGATACGATACAACATGAACACAATAGGATATACAGTATGTCATTGTTCCCATCAGTAAACTCACAGCACAGCTGCTCCGCCATAACTACACAAGGAATTTTATAAAAGCCAGTTATTAAGTAGATAAAAACATTAAAGTCAAACATGTTAGTCATCTAAACACCCCTAAACACCCCTAAAACACCCCTTAACAACCTTACATGATTCACACATTACTGAGAGATACTTAAATATTCACCATTCGTAACAAAGACATATTGAGCCACTTCTGAAGCGCTGAGTCATTTAACCGCCGACTGTATGAATGAAAGCGTCTAACAGTTTAACTTCCAGTGAAGAACCCTGCGTCTTTCACCTGAGGGTAAAAGCTGTATTTCAAAGCAGACGATGAGACTCGGGTCAGACTCAATTTACTTCAGCCTGTCTGATTACAGACAGCTCATACAATAATTGTGTTTTAATTTGTGTATTCAAAGCCATAATTATAAAAACAAAGCTCACAGTGGGAACCCGTTGGACAACGGCGATGAAAAGGGCATTCAATTAACAAAGCCTGGTGGGAGTGCCTGCTACCTGGGCTGTAATTTCCTTAAACACCATCCTCGGCAGTTAAAGAGGGGTGTTAAAGAGAAAACACCATGCAGTCCTGACACACTGGGCCCTGCCTTGGGGCAGCCGAGCAAATTTATGGGTGTACTTTACTCATTACACCAGAGGATAATCAGCCTTTTAAAACAAACCTATAATTTCCTGGGCCTCTGAAGTCCACAGGTCTGTTCAGATCATTTCACTGCTCACCCTACTGTAAATTTCAAGCAAGCCGTACGTGTTAGCTATTACTTATTTATTGCACCTACTTGTATGTACTACGCGTAAATTATATGTTGTTGTTGCTCTGTGTTTGTAGTTGCTCCTCTGGAGTAATGATAATGATCGTCACTTACTGATTGCATGCAAAAGTAATGCAGAACACAGCCTACTCAAACATAGAGGAATATTGTTGAATTTAAAATCTTAAAGATAATAGCTATACTGTATAACCATGTGGTATGCAACATTGTATGCTACAGTATTGGCATTTCTATAGAGTGGTGCAGGAATGAGTCATAAAACCCACAAACGAGTTAGTATTTTAGCACTTTTGGTTCTTGCGTCTGGAAGTCAATGGGTTTTTTGATTGGGTTTTATGTCTGAAATAAGGTCTGTGGTTAACACAAGCTGTGGTCATGTGACTGTGGTGTAGTTTGTATATAGCATAACGTTAGCTTTTTATTTCTGGTGATTGCATTCATACTTTAAAAAATCATAAAAGTGGTGTTCATTTGTGGAGATTATTTTACAGAACGTGTAAGTAACTTAAACGTGTGTGTCACAGAGCTTATCTTCTGCAATAATCCAATTTCAGTGGAAAATCCCATTGGCTTTTTGTTGTGGGAACCCGTACGATTCTAACTTCCGGGTAGGCCTACAAAAATATGTCATCCCTATTGAAGTATTTCTTAATTGAAAATGCCAAATCAACGTTTTTTGTACTTGTTTACCAGGGATGCTTATATTATCTGATTGTTGAGGACCGGGTTACCCATCAATTATTTTACCATTGCCACTATTTTTCTATCTCTCTTATACAAACACACAGCCCTAACAAGGCACTCTTCAAATAACAGGAGATTTATAAAGTCATGAGTCAAGTAAATGCCCAACCTGAAAGAATAATATAAAATAATATTTGATATTGAAATTCACGACTAAGAATATGAGTCATTTTCACAGCAATAACTTGCTTTGAATTATCTCATCAATGAACCATAACTCTTGTCGACAGGCTACTAAACACATACACACAGCTATGCACAGTTCACCAAACACTCCATCACTGAGAGCGGAAACCTGACCCTCCATTCACAACAAAGTGGAAAAACGCAGGCCGAGTTAAGAGGGAATCAAAAGGAGAACGATTTAGAAATTCAAGGGGATCAAATGGTAGCTTTATTAGGAGCTGAAGCTGCAGGGCTGCGTGGAATGAAAGCCCGGTCTGTGCTGGGCCTTGCTGGCCAGGTCAGGCGAGACACCCAGTGAGAGAGAGAGCACTCAGGCCTGGAGGAGCCTTCACACCGTCAACCAAACCCTCACAGGTCATCCCACCCTCCTGCCTTTAGCATACCGCTGCACAAATGTCTTTCTCAACAGGTACAGTGAGCAGGGGGGCGACCAGGTAACCCGACGCTGATGGGATCACTCAGCTTCTCTGCAGGCAGGGCGGTCATTTTTTGTGATCATCGCGTTAGCACGGTCACTTATTAGATGGCAGGCTTTTAAGTGAATGGGCTAAATGAATGGGAAAAGCATCGCTCTGAGCAGCGAATGCAGGTGACGACAATTGAGGTCAAAGATTATCTTGCTGCTTGCAGGGGTGTGTGGAACAAATCCAATTTTTGCAGCAGGGACAGAAAGTAAAGCAGGCCAAAGAGGATATCATTCATAATTACAAGGCTTAGCCAAAGCAAATGCTCCCCCACAGAGATCTGCAACAATGGCCTTAATTACATTTTTTTTCCTCCATCCCCACCTCAAAGTAAAAACACGGATGACAAATTTGGCATTGGGATTCCAGCTCATGGCTACCTTCTGTGCCAATTTCACTTTTTTGCTTGTTGCCAAGACAAATCATATTAACACGTTACTAAAGAATACTAAAACCTTTTGGCTACATACCAGCCTACCGGTGCCAGTAAACTTCATTAAGGCGAGAAATGCTTTTAGGAAACCTTTCCTCAGTTGCAATTATAAATAAGTTCCTTCATGGAGCCCCCCCGTCATGGGTGGGCTAGCAGCCCAGGGGCCACTGGCGTGCAGACAACTGATCACCAGCCTGAATGGAAAGCAAGCCCAGGGAGCCAGCTCAAGTAACTGCTTTGTTGCTGAATAAATGTCGCCAGCAACAAAGTTTACAAAGGACCATTTGTCAACATGTTTATGCAATAAAGGTCTATAACTATGGTGACGACAGCCAAAAAGAAGAAGTAAAAAAAAAAAGTGTCTGAGCCCATCAGGGAGAGGAACATAGCCTGTTCTGACATAACACAGACTATCCTCGGTGGGGACTGGCTAATAGTGCTTGAATTGAAGAGCACAAAAGACTCAGTGGTTGATCCAGTGTGAACGTGTAAGGTGAGATGACTGGAGCTTCTGAGCGTCGACAATACAGGAGACTCTTACATATTCCCGCCAAAGGCCTGTGTCTCTGCCTGCCGTCACTACTGATAAAAACAAAACCCTCTCACTTGCTTTCCCTAATTAAATCTAACTAAAACACACTGAATATGCAATTCATAAGAAGTGTTTCACAAATTTGGCAACGCGTACAGTTTTTCAGCCTCCTTATAGACCCCAGAGGTATGGGCAGGCACATAATAACATATTAATTTAGTCTTAAATTGCATTATTTATTATTTCATTCATTTGCTTAAAAAGCACTCCCAAGTTTAGGAAACCTGAATGTTTCTACCTGCCTGCAAATGAGCAATCTATTGAGACTGATATAGAAGAAAACGTGTTCTTAGCTCGCAAACAAATGCATTTGAGCAGATTAAAAAAAATATTTTAATCAAAGTAAAGATCTGCATTACTACACCCTTAAAGCACTCAAGAATCAAACATAAAACTAAAAAAATAATTATTGAACATTTTATGTTTTGACTGGAATTTAAAATCCCCTTATTGTGCTATCTTCACAGCAATCTTTGGTGCCAAAAGCCTGCATAATACCTGAAGTGTAACAGCAAAAACACAGGCAAAAATACTTCCTTTCTATTTCTCTCTTGGCCTTGAGCTGCCCTAACATGGTATGGTAGTTGAAAGACAATTGGAGATAAGTAGAAAATGCATTTTCTACAGAAAATGCATGCGAATGCTGACATTGAATGCTGAATTGAATTGCAAAGCATTGCTCTTTAGACAGAAAGTAGTATTTGGACGGAATGAACCTTTAAAACAATACGTCGCTAGACATAAAATAGTATATAGGTGGAATAAACTATCAAAACTATAAGTCGTTAGACAGAAAGTAGTACTTGGGCGGAATGAACCTTTAAAACTATACGAAGATAAACAGAATGTAGTAATGCTGCTGAATCAGCATTCACACAATTATTAGACATATGAAATAAATTCTCGGATTAAAGAATATAAGCTTGTATGAATGTCGTGAAAACATCAGCGCTGTCATGTCTTGTGTGTCAACATGTTTCCGCTTTACACAAATTGTTCAGCGAGGCTCTTTTCAGAAAAAAGTAGCAGAACAAGAACTGGAGTTTGGTTCTATTCAAACTGTTCATATCCTCATTAGATAAGGAGAGCCGCTCAGTGTTGAGATCCACTGACAACCTATTAGGACCTTTTCATCTGCGGCTTGCCTCCTGAGACTTGCTAGAGACGGAGCTATGAATGAGGGAGCTGTTCGAAGAGGCCAACCGAAGGCAGTTCGCTGTCTCCTCGCCACTCCATCACTCGGTGACCCCTCCACAGGACACGCCAAACCAATCAGCGGAGAGCCCTTTAAAATATCACCCTACCTGTCCCAGGCGATTCCCGGTCAGTTCACGGACCCCTCCTTTGATAGGCAGGGCCGGGGTAACTGGAGGAGGGCCTTCACTTCAGAGAGGCCATTAATCTTTCTTCCCGTCTCTTTCTGACACCTGAACCAGACCCACCCAGCAGCAGCCAGCCGCTTCGCAACAGCCTCCTCTCTGGATCTGATCAGAGCCACGCGGCGGGCCGCCCCGCTGAGAACCAGCACCGCTATACTACCTCCAAACACATGTATGAACACACGCGCATACCAGGTATATACTGACATGCAAACATACACTTTTTCTCAGCTCGCTAACAGGAAACCATCTGAGACTTGACACTGACAGCAAGCTGATCCCTTCCCCTCATCTCTCCCACACTCACACACATCTCTACCTGACAATTTCTTTCATTGTAGTCAGACACCAAACGGAAGGGAGTTGAGGGGCTTTAGAGATGACTTCCGACACCCGCTGCAAACGAGGCGCCTTAAAGATGCTCTTGAGGATGGGGGTTTGCCTAAATGCACGTTTGCCTGTTTGAACACACACAGGTGCGCTCACACCCAGATGTTATTCCTGTGTTACTGATGCTAAAATGATGTTTCTCGCCGAAACCCCTGATACTGGCGCTTCCTCGTGAACCGGGTGGATGACGCGATGACAGTAAGTTCAGAGGATGCAGATGATGCGCAGTGATACGACAGCTTACAGCTGTGATACCTGTTTAGACAAACCCTCTGACAACAAGATGTGTCACTAAGCAAGGCTTTAGCACAGCCAATTCCCTCATAACAAGATGCGGATTTGCCTGCCTCAGAAGTGCGGAGACTAGTCTCGTCGAAGCCTCTCTTATGACGGTTAGTGCTAAGCCACAATGTTTACACAGCCCCTCGGGGCTATTCCACTTGCCAGCACCAAAATAGCAGTCATCTCCCAAATCTTCTTGTGAGGAGAGAAAGTCTCATTGATGAGGATAAGAAGGAGAAAGGGACAAGACAAGCTCGGGGATTAGAGGCCCTAAACTCCTGCACAGCACACTCCACCGTCTGGTGCTGTGCATTGAGCCGTCTTGACAGGAGGGGGGCCGTATGGCATTTGAGGAGGTTAGCCGGGGTCATGGAGCGTTGCTCAGCGGGGATTAGGAGGCGTGTGGCCCCCTTCGCTTTTAATCAAACCCTTCCAATCAGGTCAGATTACAATGGGATAAGCAGCTCCAACATTGTGTGGTTAATACTCGGCTCTTGACGAGTCTCCCAAGGTCCCTGCAATTAGAGGAGGGCTGCATTGTGTCAAGAGAATGCAAATTATTTTCATTATTGCTTTAATAAAGTAGCCAAAAGTGATGAAGCAATGTCTAGACATTGTTATCGGGACTTTTCTCTGATTTTTGTGCACACCTTTTGCCGACAGCTTACAGGAGCTTTCTCCAGTCTCTTTATACCCTTGCTCTTTTTTTTCCACTAGTGTGCCTCAAGGCGAATGCAATCCTTTAATGCTGCCCTTGTGTTGCACATTTGATTCAATTTGAAGTAACCTTATATCAGGAGGGTTAGTCCTAACTAATTCTTATTTGCTGCTCATAAACAACAAAGATCTGGCTGTCAGGTATAGAGAAAAGAAAACTGGTTAACGTCTTTGATGAGTGCAGCTGCTGGTTTGATTCACACGCAACCTCCTTAGATCCACGTCAGGCAGATCACAGAGGGGTTTTGTCGCAACCGACAGTTTTACTAGTTGTTTCGACTCTGTCGAGCTTTTCTGAGGAGTTAGGTAAACAGTGTTAACAAGGTAGAGGTTTTTCATGGTCTGACTGAAGAAAAGCCAGAGACGAGGCACTTTGCCTGCATGCGCTACCGATACAGCGCGATCACTATCCGTAATCTGGGAGTCTGGCTGCATACCTTCTGATTTCTCTGTTAGAACATGGAGAGAGGAGCGGTCCGTGGAACTTCAAAGGGGGCAGGGAGACGCACACATGGCTGCTAATTTTTCAGACTGGGCATATGTGGCGGAGAGCTTGGATTTGAGGCTCTCCTCTCACTTCAAAGCCGGGCGCCTTAAAAGGTCTGGCTGTGTTTTGACGTGGATCTGCAGAGGTGAATGAGAATCAAGCACCCGCTGCAGACCCTTCAGAAGTCAGGCTCACTCTGTTTAACCCCCCCTCCCCACACTCTCCCTCTGCACACACTCCTCTCCTCCCTGCCTTGACAAAGAGAAGAAGAAAAACAAGAAAATTCAATAATGCCTTTGAGAGGCAGGATTACCTGAGGAGACGCCTGCGCTGCTACGCCGCGAGTGAAATCTCATGTGCCCTCCTCTCCGTCTGCTCTCACCACATCCCTCCCCCTTTTCTCACTCCTCTCTCCCTTCTACTCCCCAACTTGGCTAAAGACAGCCCTCAAAAAGCACATCAAAACTCTCCTTTGATGCCATGGCAGGCAATTAACCCCTCGAGTCCAAAAATTACAGATTGCTGGGGATGTGACACATTTTGGATGGGTTGGGTTGGGTGGCAAGTGTGCATGTGCCTGCTCTAAGGGGGGGTGGTTGTGGGATCGGGTTGGGTGGGTGGGTGTATTGTTTGTTTGTTTTAAAGCAGGCTACTTCTTTAATGAAGTGATGCCGTGGCAGATTTGAGACAACCCATTTCTGTCAGTTTGAAAAGTAAAGTAGGGTAAACCTCTAGAGAAAGGGCTAGCTTCACCGGAGGAAGTGTTTGCACTCGATTATTTGTACTCCTGCTCACTTCTGATGAACAATGCTGCAATACAGAGAAGGAACAAAGGAGCCGGGCTCCTTGCGAATTCTAATTAAGTCGTGGGCGCAGCCAAACAATGATGAGGTCTATCCCAATTTCAACTGTGTTTTTGTGTCACTTCACTCCTCTTTGCATAAAAAATAATTAGGCTGCGGTTGGAGCAGCAGTGGTGGATGGAGATGGCAGATAAAGCCTGGTGCGATGTAGGTGATGGAGTTCATTGTACGTCACTGGGCGTTAACGCAGATTTGAATACCATGTGCCATTTTGGCGCCGCAAACGATCTACAAAACGACTCTATTTTGGAGACTCGTCCGTCGCAGGGCACGGTGCGTAACAAGCTTTGCCAAGTAACGCAATGACACTGCAGTGGAGGTGTGACAAGCGCTACACGGTGTGACAAGAACGGCCTAGTGTGAGCCCAGCCATCCTGCGTGCGCCGTGACTGGTGACCCCTGGCAACAGGGGCTGTCTGTCTGATGAAGTGCTGTGGCTGCTGCTGTCCACGGCGCTGACATTAAACACATCAAAACACCTGAGACCTTCAGCGCGAGGCATTCAGGCCCAGCAGTGTGTGCTCGCCAGATAAAACACAGCGCAGGCCAAATAACACTGTTAAAGCTGACTGATGAAGATGTGTACACACACACACACACACACCTTTCTGTTTTTGCTTCTACATGTTATTATTCATGCGAGCAAGGACCTACCACCGTTTTCTCTCATGGTGAGTCCCGTTTGCGGCACCCACGGGTCTTTCACATGCCAGCTTGAGAGCTAGCGATGCTGTCAGTCATGGCGGTGGGCGTCCTCAACTCTGTTTCACATATGAGGCCTGCAGAGTGTCTCTCTGTGCACCGTCAGGCAGGCACTAACACGCACAATTACCTAAAGTTCAAGCAAACACGCAGCACTCTGATCTCGACAATTAGCACGTATCACAGCGGTTCGGTACACAGCATAAATCTGCAGTTTTTCCTCTGCTGACGACCAATGAGTCATTTTTCCTCCCTCGCTGCCTTTTATCCCGCCAGATATACAGGCGAAGGCTTCTGATCTCCTCAAAACATTGTTTTACGGGGGGCTTTTCGCGCCGCCCTCCCCTGGCAGTGAGATTACACAGTGATTATAAGTAACTCAATATTGTATGACAGCCTCCTCCACGTGTGGGACTTACAATCATGTTTCATTAATTCAGCTTGAATGAAGCCTCATTTCAAGCATAGAGTAGCTTAAGATTTATGTGAAATTAATAACATAACAGATGTCTGCAGAATATCTCTGGTATAAATAAGGGAAATCAGATTTAAAAAAAAAAAAAGAAAATGCATAAATAAATAAATAAACTTCAGACCTGCATAAGCTTACAGGGGTGGCACCTAAGAGTTCAAGAGCTCTTCGCTGACATCATGCATTGTAAGGTACCAGAGGGGGTGTCAAGTGACAGATTTGTATCAAATGGCCTTATTTAACACTGCCTCTCGGCTTTAATACTGGCAAGCTGTAGCGAGCATCGTGTTGGATATTTCAATAGCATGTAATCACCCGGGGATCTTGCTGAAACATGGTATGCATCAGAGCCTTTCCTGTTTTTAATTTTCATGAGTTGCCATTACCTCTCATCTATTCTTTTCTTCTGTAACAAAATGCATCTGTGTTTCGAAAATGTCTCACGCACTTTGTTCAACCTCAGAGAGCCCTACACAAGATCGCCTCAGGCCAGAACCGCTGTACTCCCTTTCCCCTTTTGTATGCACTGTCTCTCTGCATAGACTAAATATGGGGACAAGAGCTTCACAGCCCCACTGTCTTGCGTGGCGCTGCCCTCCCCAGGTACTCCGCCAGCGCAGCTCAAACAGAGGCAGTTGGGGAGACAGCATTTCTCTGCTTCAAAGAGGAGGGGGAAAAAGATAAATCATTCAGGTGGGGCTTTTGTTCCAATATGCCACGGAGCTGCGATCACAATCCCCTTTTCCACTCTCTTTGTTTTTCGAACTGAAGCGTCTGGATGTGACAGCGAATCTGACTTCCTCTGCAGGTTGTTTATGCAGCTCAATCACTATAATTCTTCAAATTTGAAATGACACCGTTGACGTGCTCGCTTTGAGAAAAGTGGAGCTGTGAGATCATCTTGTGGAAAGATTGGCCGCTTGTCATTTAAAGAAACAAGTATATACACACGTGCAGTGCATATGCATATACTGTAGATGAACTAGCGGTGTTTTAAACTGTACATTAAAGGCAATAAGAGTGATAGAACAATAAGCTCTAAGATGAAATGTGATTAAAATATGATTAGTGGAAGCTAAACTGACAAACTGACAATGATCAGTGTTATTTCTGAAGCTATTTGAGTTCAAACGGATATTGATTGACTCTGTAATTAATTTAATCACATTCATTCTGCTCCACTAAGTCAGCTGAACCATGAATTCAACTTTTTTGTCATCCTCACTGAAGAGGGCCTGTATTTATTCATGCTCTCAGTCATTGACGCGAGCACTGTGTACGTCTTTGTCAGGCGAAGCTGCCGAACTCCTGTCTGCACGCCAGCCTGCCAACCCGCCCGGTTAAGTCGTTTAAAGGAATACAATGCAAACAGGAAAAAAAAAAACAATAAAGGAAAATCTGAGTTATTAAATTGGATATTGCGGTAATGCATAATCTAACTTCATCTCAATGGGATCCGATGGAAATTCTTTGTTTAGCCAGAGAGAGAGCTGAGGCACTCTAATAATTGAAAAACCAATTCAAATTTATATGAGAGCCGAGGTCTACGCAAAAGTGGGCGGATGGAAGAATGAGGTGCAGGGGTGCATTAATCTTTATAACACTATTATTTTTTCTTCATTTCCAGAATAACAATTGTCTGCTGTATATAATAGGATCAAAGTGAGTTTGCTAATAATGTCTGAAGGAGAAGGGGCTTACAGTATGTCAGTCAAACACTTTCTAATGGTGTCTAATTCAGTCTGAACTCTTTGCACCGCTCGCTCCGCTTTACACATCAATGGGCACAGTGGCCCTCCAGCTCCTGCCAAGAGCACAGTGGTGCAGAATAAAACACGGCATTGTGCTAAACTGTCTTTTAATCTATTCGGGCTAGGGCTAATGTTCAGTGTTTCTGTTTTATAATTACATCCTGACAACAACCAGTACAACTCTTAACATTCGTCGTACATTCGTTCTACATCGCGCCATGGAAGTTGTAAAGAGAATTAAAAAAAAAAAGCAAAGCACGCCTGCACAAAATTTTCTGTGATTGGCATCCAGATACTTCAGGTCATGGAGGTGGATATTTGGGGCAGGTGGTGGAGGGGGGTTGAATGTGTACCAGTGTGACATGTTGTTAATTTACTAATAAATAGGGAAGGGAAGGGTGACAGGGGGTCCAGAAGAGGGAAAGTGCTCCTGCTTGTGGCCCCTGGGGTGATGTGTGGTGACGTGTGGAGAGACATGGAGCCCAGAAGCTCTGGCCACTTGCCAGCGCTAACTGTACTTGTCCCACTCCTCCCTGCTGAGAGAACATCCATCTCCCTCCCAGCCTGACACTCCGTTTATTCCCACATTCATTTGTCATGTCCCCAATCAGCTGGATGAATAGAAAGGCTGTGACCATGATGAATGGTGATTCTAATTAAGACCAAAAAAAAAAGCTCTACACTCAACTTAAGATTCCTTTTCTGTTTATCTAATAAGAGGATACCCAAAATCTTTTTTACCTGCTGGTGGTGAGTGATGGCCTTTGCAGTCACTGTCAGTCAGCTGTAGGTCATCTGACAGCAGAGAGAGAGAGGCTGGATGGGGAGTGGGGGGGGGGGGGGCAGCTGAAGTAACTCTGGACCCAGGACGCTTTTGTTTGTTTGTTTGCTGTGTTTAAAACAAAGAGCGCATGGCATTGAGAATTCCATCTGAAGGAACTCCCCTCAGAGATTAGTTATTCAAAGGCATGCAAATGACATCGCCATGTGCTGGTTTACAAGGGGGTTGTGTTCATTTTGGATCTGCTTAATTGCTTCATTTCTAAAATAACTTCTCTGTTGTTTACCAGCGCAATACAGATAAAGGCTGTGTACAGCAGAGCTGTAGCGCATTTGATGCGTCCTTTTTTTCCCCTGCATTGTGTGTGCATTATTTCACTGGTTGGTCTACAATGTGTTTATCAAAAAATCATAGGCTGCTTTTTAAAATACAGTATGATGTGGGTGAGGTCCTTTTGACAGCACAAAAATTGGAAAACGTCTGTGTTGAAATCAATATAGGTAACTAAACCAATTTACAATTTAATACTTTTAAATGTGTCATTTATAGGTAGCTTAAATTACATGAATCCATGGAAGTTAAAAGCTGTGACAACAGTTACTGCTATTCTGCTAAGCTGGTTACCTTAAGCATGGATTTTAGCTATAGATTTTGACCTCCGTCATTATTAGATTGAACTACTGCCTCATTTAGTTAGTTCTCAGTGAATTACCAAGATGTCAGTTCATCAAAATTCATTGAAAACAAAAATCAGTAACTAAATTTAGTTTCATATTTTTTTTATATTTTTAAGGCTAGCCGTAGCTAGTGTCTTTCATGTCACCAGCTAGCTAGCACTTTATATATCTCTCTTACTTTACCTGTGTTGTGGGCTGTTTCTCAAGCCTGGTCTCACCAAATGGCGTATGAATGATACGCCAATTTCTTATTATCACAACACCATTCGTGCTTTTGGTGTGTCATTTTACACCATTTAGACTTTACTGACTGCAATATAAACACATCCGTGTGTATATGCTAAGCTCAGAGTTAGTGACGTAGAATAACCAGCGATGCTCAGAGCAAGTGAAGAAGAGCAAGTGACGTAATATAAAAAGAAGACTATTATGCTGGGCAAAAGGAGAGGTCGAAGGGTCACACAAACACAGGACTATCACCCAGGAGACCGGTGTTCGTGTCCCGTGTTGTTGACTTATTTTGAAGTTGGTGATGTTTGTGACGTGTTTTCCGTACATATGTTGTTGTTTGCGTAGCCTACGTATTGTACTTGGTTTATGTACTTATTTTAAGCCCAACCTTGATGTTTTTCCTAAACCTAACTAAGTGGTTTTGTTGCCTGAACCTAACTGCGACCCTTTCAAGTTAACGACGTGGCGTTAGATGACACGCAAAAAGCCGTTTCACAACGTTAACTCCATTGCGTGTAAATGACACGCAGCCTGGTTACAGCAGCCTGAGCTGCAAATACAAGGCCAGAATTCAGTAACTACACAGTGCAGTTACTGAGTATTGGCTTGGTTTTATAGCTGGTTTTGTTTTGCAAATTTTCTGTTATCAAAGATATGATATTTGGCAGAAATATTCTTTTATAAAGTAAACATTTCAAAAGGAGAAATTCATGTCTTAAATCAATTTTGACAAAATATGAAGTTACTGCGTCTTTCCTATACGCTGTCAGCTAACCACAAAAAAAGAAAAAAGGAAAAAAAAAAATCTGAAATCAATAACATCCACATCTTTAAGTCAAATCAGATAAAGAATGAGAGTATGTGAATGTGTGCCATTATGCATGAGATTACACGGAGAAAGTGATAGTCAATGAACATAATCCAGGGGAGGAAGTCCAGCAGCACTTGTGTCCCAGGGAGTTAATCACCTTGGTGAGGTGCAGAAAGGCCGGATTGAATTACAAGAAAGCAGCGTATCTGCGGAAGTAAGCCATGCGTGACATGCCTGCACTCCTTTTAAACATGCAATGCCAGCAGGGGCCTCTGCATTTTAAAATCATTGAAAAGAATCAATTACTGTAAATGCAACGGGGGCAGCCAAGCATGTAACACAGTGACATATCTACGCATTGCAGTTTGGGGAGCCTAAAGCTGCTTTTGGACTATATATTGTGAGATTCCGTAGGGTAACTAATACACATAATACATGGCGCATACATCCCCTCAACAATGCTGGATAAATTTCTAATGCATCTTTTGTGAAAGACCAATATCAGCCGACAAAGAGTGCCAGATTTGTCATATCAGATACTAAATAACATACGGCCACATGGTGATGTATTCAGCTGTCTTTTAATCATAGCAGGTAAAATGTTTTCCAATTTAATTAGAAAAAAAAACTACAGTTTGTGATACCTACATATTTTTTTTTTATATTCAATTTATAACACATTGTAGCATGTCTTCAAACCAAAGTCTCCAGTGAAACCTTGTGTGAAAGCAATGTTTTTTTGGATTGCTGTCCTCAACTAAGCCTTTCAAAATAACCCCAATATTGCCCAAATATTCTCATTATGTACACAACATAACCTGCTTTACTTCCAATCAGCCCAGAAGCCTTACTTCAGCTTTATATCAGCAGTAACATGCCTAAGCCCATGTTAAACGGAATAACACGTAATAAAAAGGAAAAAAATAAACATCATCCCGTGGTCAAGGCCTAAATCTCTTTTCCATGTCCATCCTGAGTGGACAAGCGATGTTATTCACTGTGAAACAAGGCGGGGACAAGGATCAGAGCTCCTCTTTGGGCGCCATCTGAGGACTGAACCACTGTTTTCGCATCATATCCCAGTGTATACAAGCTGTAAACCCGCGTTGGTATGGCCTAGGCCCTTTGTTAACACTTGTACATTGGTCCTCCTCTTGATCGGACATACTCACAAATATTGATCGCTACAAATTTCATGACATCGTCTCCATTGCCAGAACAGCAACCTTGACAAAATAAGGGGTATAATGCAGAAGAGGATTGCCTGTCTACTGTAGCTCTGTCTGCCTCTTCCTGCTGTGTATGTTGGCTGTTCCTGTTTGAGGGGCATTGCTTGATCATTCATTATTAGCTCACGTCTGTCAAACCAAACAATGAATAGACTGCTCAAAATTGATGACTATATAGAAGTGCATATGAGCAAAAAGGCTTTCATTTAGTGCCCTACTCTCCATGTAGGAGGTGACAGCCATGATGGATATGACACTATACACCAGATTTATCTTGGAAATGGAATAATTATGCACTTAATGCATGACTGGTGGTCTGCATTTATACTGATAGCTAACAGGGTGGGCAGCAGGATAAGCAGAGGGGGTTGGAAAGTAAAATCCCAGAGGCTTTATAGCCTTGGGCCCCATTGGAAATCTTTAACTACTGGAAAACACATTTTCTTTGGTCAAGGTTAAGATACAAGTCTACATATGCCAAGTGACACTCTGACAGTGTCACCTCCGCAGGGACGGTCGGCTCATTGCAAGGTGACCTTAGTACAGCTAATGGTGACTAATACGCCTGTAGGGGGAAGCTAAGGGTCATAACACGCCACACCACTTACAGGAGAACGATACAGAGACACCGGCTAACGCCGATCAATATGCCGCATTACAGATTCCACCATCTTTCTTTGTTCCTCTCTACAAGATCAGACACGGAGACACATAATGTAGAAATAATGTAGATTTCCATCCAATCTCCCGCGAAGGCAGAACACAAACACCTGGCATGTAAATGCTCACTGTTTCAAGAGAACGACTTTCCATTACAAGTTCTCCGTTTGGCTGTTGCTCGGGGAACTGAACAAACAGCTTTTACATGCAGCGCTGCCTTTATAATTGAATGTGCATCTCCCAGACATCAAAATGATCTGAATGTTGCAGCGGAGAGGCCTCTCTCTTCATTTTACCTCAGCCTAACTTCACACAGGGTTTCTTCGCATACCGTTGGGGGGGAGGGAGGATGGAATCCCTCAGTAGTGTCGCCGAGTGTTTTGTGTAACACTAGACAAATAATCCTCCCCTCTCAGAGGCGTGAATGTATTTTACAGGTATCCGTCATCCAAGTGTCAATCCAGCCGACAGATTTCACACGCCACTGGCACCACTGCACCTCCGCCTGCTCGCTTCCTGATTGCATAAATACTCCCGGTGACACAGTGGACTGCATCCAATTCCACAGCCGCTCAGACATCTCAGGCAAGTACATGCACAAGTCATGAGGGAGGAGAGGGGGAAAAAAAAAACATTAACTAATAAATACAGAGCGCCAGTTAAGGACAGGGCGAAGCTTTTATCTGCAAGACTGGCTTCTCAACTCTTGAACTCGAGAGGTTCTTCTTTAAAAAAAAAAAAAAAAAATACACTCAAGTGATGCTGTACATCATCAGCATAAAAATGAGCAAAGCTGAGAAATGTGTCATTTGGGAAAAGGGTCATCAGAGTGCTTAATAGCTCATATTAGTTAAATACTCTGTGTCTCGGCACCGTAAAGACAGCTACTCTATGATTAAAGTAATTGTGGTCATTAGCCTTGCATTTTTTTTAATAATAAATTCCCGGAGGCTTAGTGTGATTACACTGTTGTGCTGAGGCCCCTTTGAAAAGCCACAAATCCACCCTGGCGCTAAGCTATGTACGACAAATGTTACAATGCCAAATTCCAGGTACAGGATGATGAACAGCAGCTGAATGGGGAAAAGGGTTCCAATCCATCTGGCGGGTTCCTATTCATTTCTGTTCCTGTGGTTTCAGATGTGTGCGGTGGAGGGGCCTTTGATCAGCTGATGGAGACAATGGCGCTCTCCTCAGCCCTATGGCACGGGGGTTTACCTGCTGCTAAGTCAGGTATCACAGCCGGGGACCGAGCACCTTAAAGAGGCTTTAACCCTCCTCTGGATCAGGCTGACATGATTCATGTGGGCTGGGTGTGGATTTTGAGTCCCTGCTGTGGCACAGCGTCTTTCATGTCAGGCTGTTTATGAGAATATGGAGATGGGTTTTGCGTGCTCGCGGGTGTTCCTTAAAGCAGCGATACGACCTCGGGCTGGGCTTGATCCCCGACGAGTCAGAATCTACCTCTCGATGAATCTCTTGTAGCACACTTAATACCCATAAGAACATGGTGCACGAGGCCCCTCATCTTGGTAACAGAAAGGAATTTGAGAGCAGATTAATATTATGAACAGTAATATTCCCCCGGCGGCATCTGCATGCGCCAGGGATTACAGGGCTCCGGGGTGATTACCGGCAGGGGAAGAGGGGTTACAAGTCCAAAAAACTTTTCATCTTCACCCAGGGCAGAAGAGCACACACATAGAGAGACATATAAACACACGTAATGACAGAGCATGCCTACGTGTGTGCATGTCCCCTTAAATCCGTGCCTTGTTGTGTTCATCACACCAATACATTTCTTTAGATAGGATGCATGTGTCACATTTTTTGATATATAAACTCACCTTTTGACTCATATCTTTTTTTTTAACTTTTATGTACAAGATGAAGCCAAAATGCTGCAAACGCCTTGTTTCCACACAGTTTTGTTTTTGCTTCTTGTCTGTAAATCCAACCCGGTCTCACAGGAAGGCGTAAAAATACCACAACATTACACAGACATTTCATGTGTCATGAGAACACATTCTAGCCTTTTGGCGTTTCATTTGCACGCCACCCAAACATCCGCAGTTAGGTTTAGGCAAGAAAACCACTTAGTTAGGTTCAGGTGAGAAAAACATTTTGTTAGGGTAAGGGAAAACGTCATGGCTGGGCTTAAAATAAGTAAGTAGAATACGTACAGAAACACAACTACTGAAAACACGTCAAAACGTCAATAAAAAACACTAGTCACGTGGCAATCATCACTAACGTAACTTACTAAACAAAACATCGGTCAACAACGGTCTCCAACACGGGTCTCTTGGTTAAAAGTACAGTGTTTGTTGGGCCCATCCGTTGAGCCCATCCACCTCCCCACCTGCCCACTATAAGTGGCCTTTCTCGCTTTTTATACTACGACACTAACTCTTACTGTAGCATTTTTATGCAGACGCGTTTACATTGCAGTCAGTACCAGTACAAGATACATGGCGTACAAATGATACGTGGAAATCAAGAAAGACGTACTTATTGCACACTAAACGCCTTGCACATTATCGTAGCATTTATACGTCTTTTCGTGCGAACAGGCTGGTAAATCCGTATATGCTATAGCCTACGGATTATGCCGACCAGTTTTCAACGTAAGGAAATGCATCTCTTTACAGATGGATAGAAACACCACTGCAGATATGGGAGACAAGTTACTACATGGATATAAAACAGTATTTTTATATCAATGAGTTACTGTCTGTTTTTCGCCGTCCAGTCTAGACGAGTCACATTTATAAGGTAAAAAAAAATTCTGAGTGAAAAGTTTGATGGCATATTTAGCTAATATTGGTAGCACGCTAGCTGTGTAACATAGAATGTATATGGCTATAGTGGTTCATACGTCTTTTAACAAAATAGTTCACAAAACTGCTAAATATGCCGTCAAACTTTTCACTTTTCACATTGGAGATGTGGACTCCTGGTTGACTCGCATCCATGGCATCCAAGGTGTAATAAACATATCAGATGGACTGTATAAGGGCCTAGCCTATGCTAATATCCATCACCAGGCCTGTAATCTCTTTTTTTGTACACATTATCAATCATATGAATTACCCCGCTCCATTCAATCTTAACAGAAGCCACTTTCTGTGATTATTTAATCCTTTTTCTCTCCCTGATGTGTGTGACTACACTATTAGTTTAGTGAATTAAGAAAGGAAGCATACAAGGCGAAGGGTAGTGGAGCTAATCTCCCAAAGGACGGCATCAGAGATCCCTCAGGGCTCCGTGTCCGGCCCACTCTAGATATCAGTTTTCTGTGCAGCGTGAAGGCCTGCCAGGTTTAAGGCCCCGCTCACTCTAAGCCTCATTATTCCCCTTGCCACCGGGCTGACGCCAGGCCACGCGTGCAAAGCAAGCCAAGGAAATCGCCTTCAGGACTTGTCTTATGACAGAAGACTCAGCAATTTCCTCAGCACCTTTTACGTGAGGATAACACGCACAGTCCACTTTGGCCATGTGCAACCAATAAGTCGGCCTAATGAAGGCCAGGCCGTGCGGGCAAAGGGGGGCCAGAGAGGGCTGAAGCGGGCCTCTCATGTCTGAAATTATCCAGAGGAAAGTGGTCTGACACGCTGTTCTGCTGCTAGGTGGTGGCGTGAAAGAAAAGAAACAACACTGTTTCCATTTAGAGTTAAGTCGGAATCACAGCGCGCCAAAGATTGCACACATTTGTGAGGGAAAAACAGCAGGATATTTCCCTTCTTCAGGCTCTAATGTTGACTTTGTAGATTCCACAAGGTCTCAGGGATTGAGTAGAGGAAGGAAGGCAAGGGGCACTGCAGCACGCCGCCATGCAGAGTCTGAGTTTGTCAGCAGCTCATAAGCCTGAAGTTCAAAGAGCAATCTGATAGATAAGCTGTCTTGGCAGTGGTTTCCTCCCGTGTGTTTGCCAGCAGACTGCTTCCGTCCGACAGCACCCAGTAGTCATCAATTAGAAAACTGAAGGGTGCCATCCACACACAAGCACAGCCACTATTTGGGTGTGAGTTGAGCAGACAGCGTTGCTGAAAAGGCCTACAATCATACGGGACCAATAAACAGCAATGTAACATAATATGTGCTTTTAGTCTGAAACATTCTTTACCGTTTCTTTTTGATCATATTTTACTGAATCAATTCAATCTGCAGCAAACTAAATAAAAGGTAGTTTTGATAAGTAGTTTAATTTGCAAATAGAAGACAATAAATCATCCTATAGTATTCTGCATTCTTATTTCCCCAACACACAGCACATTACTGTATTTCACAAATACTCTGCTTGCAGAATCTGATATAAAAGGAAGATCACTGGCATAAAAGGGGATTATATTCCAGGCAAACTGCATACTATATAAACAGGTGACATAAGGGGTACAACATAAAATCAAATTCCATTTATTATGTGGAAGTAATGCATCATCAAAGCGATAATGAAAACTTGACAAATGATAAAAAGTGGATGACTCAATCCAAGTGTGATAAAAAAGGTGGAACACTGGATCGATTTTTGCTCCCTACTTTTACTTACATGAAGACTTTGCCACGTTAAAAAAAATGTCCAAGCCATTCATTGGTAACTTCTGTATCAGTAAAAATGTGCTGAGGGAAAGATTGAGTCTGACAAATTTACTATGAAATAATGTTTTTTAAAGGTTTAGTAATGCCTGACAATGGAAAGCTTTTACGTTGCTATAGTAAACTGTCATGGATTTACACATACTGTAGCATATTATATCACTTTTGACATTAGTTTTAAAAGCCTTGGGCAGCAATTCAAAGCAGCTATAATCAATAATTTTGGAGGAGTCCCTAACGAAACCGCAGAGAATTATCACTCAACTCTGCAGATTTTCGGCCACAGCAGGCAGCTGTTTTCACCAAAAATACTCTAAAAACTTACTGTACATTACCTGTCCTGCACCACACGGCAGGCGAGTAGCTGGTGAATGTAGTGGAGCATTCAGCAGCTAAAGAGCCAGATATTTTCCCCCTCAAGTGTTGGTTGAAACCAAACCAAAGATAAAGGTAATGAAATTTGTACTTACTTTGGCCAACTGGACAGAAACACAACTCTTAACAGTTTTAGTGTTTCTCCATATCTGCTCGATGTGTAAATAAGCAACTGTTTGCTACATCAACTTAAAAGGTGGTAATAATCAATAATATATCAATGTGTTTACAGCTTGATTCTGCTGCCACCCAGTGGCCAAAAAAAGTTATAGCAGGTTGAAGGAGTCCAGCATGAATTTGAATTTCATTAGTGACATTTAAACTAATTAAAGATAAAGAAAGAATTTTTTTTTTTAAAGAAAATAAATAAGATAACAGTTTTAGTTGTGGTTAATTTATAAGACAAAGGCCTGCCAAGACATCTGTCTTTCTATGTCACAAATTGCTTATGGAGATTAAACAGAATCTCAAGTCAGCACGTGAGGAATTTAACAAAAGGCTAATGATCCTTAGACCTTTTACCTAAATATCATTTAAAGTCTTGTGTGAGGAAACATCCCAATTCATAACGCTTGAAATCTATCATTATTGGGATAATGCCTTGGAATGAATTACTTTGCAAAAGGCGCCAGACGCCTGGAGGGTGACCTGTGACAATCCCATACAACACCTCCTCGGAGCTGAGGGAATTCATTTTCATCTCCCACTGGCTGTCTTAATCACCGTGTTTCATTGTGACAGAGAGTTCACTGTGGCTGCTCACATTTCAAGAATGGGACTTTAAATGGGTTTCACTGCTGTCCAGTCACATTCTTCACGAGCAGTAACAAGGGTTTTAACCAGATTTGGACAGACTTCTTGATCAAAACAGCGTCAATTACAGTTCACTCACTATAATGTGCTGTTTTTTTGGGGAGACAACCTATCATTTGTGAGGACAGGGTTTTAGAGAGCACAGAGGTGACAATCAACATCACACGGAATATAACTTTTACAATATGTCATAATGTATCAATCACAGCTGGCTTTGTGAAAGGTTGACAGGATTAACATTTAGGCCACATTATAGCAAACCATCTGTTTCAGCTCTGTATCCTCTTTAATCCCTTGATCTGCAATTGACAAGTTTCATATCCGCAATGAGATACACAGATTTAAAGGTGCAGTGAGTAGGATCTTGCAGCATCTAGCGATGAGGTTACGGATTGCAACCAACTAAAAACTCTCCCGTATGCCAAGCTACGTATGTCCCGTATGCCCTATATAGAGCCAGTGTTTGGTTTGGCCGTTCTGGAGTACAAATAAAGAAAAAATAAAGATATATTATAAATAGAAAAATGTGTATTTGCTTGACCTATAAAAACCATAAGATTTTGCACATCAGATATTGCAAATCAGATATTGCACGTTGCAGTTGTAATGGCTCTATATACACAAGTAAAACAATAAATACAGTTCTAAATACACTAATAAATTTGTACAAAGGAATAACTAGGTGCAGAAAGGAGAGCGCCAAGCCGCTGCGTCTATGCGCACCACCGTCTTTGCAAAACCATTAGTTGACTGTACTTACAGAAAAACATCAAATAAGATATCATCACTTGAATCTTTGCTAAACATCATGCAAAAACATATTTCAACGTGAACTAAAACATAGAAAAGACCAGCTTCTGTTGTTCCACGTTGTCTAAATGCCAATAGTTCTGGTGTTAGAGATGTGGGTGCAGCTGTGGGTAGCAGTAAAAAGAAGGAATATAAGTGCAAGGGGATGCTGTAGAAATCAATACCCCATTGCATTTGCATTGCTTTGATCGTGTACAGCAGGACCGGGAGATTAAGTAATACAGATTCTGCCTGACAGGTCGATCATTAACACTAGTTTGCAATCTGTCTGTGCATCCACTCGTCCCGTCTAACGCCTTGGGAAACACAATGTGTTCTACATAAGTGAATTTAGGAGGGCACATGTAAGACAGTGGCTGTAACAGGGCCGAACAGCGTGCCGGGTTGAGTGTTGTCTCTGTAAATCATCGTCTGACTTCAATCACACCTAACCCAGAGCCACTTAAGTAAAGAAAGGAGGTGTAGGTGAGATCAAATGCTGCAATTTCCTGGAAAAATAATCATCGGACCTTTGTAGCTGAGGATAGATGGAATTTGGGTCAACAGTGGCCATGTCGGAGGGCAACCTTTGGCCTTTGTCTCTCCCCCTGGTTCACCCTCCTGCCTCTAATCCAGCCAAGGGTTATTCTGCTTAAATGATTTAGCACACTGATCCAAGGACACAAAGTAATATTTCATATGTCAGTGATATTCACGATGCTCTACATTATGACTTTTCTGGATAATACAGAACAAATCAGGTCTCAATATGGCCCGGTTGTGGAAATCACTGTCCCTGATACATTACAAAGATCTAAAATATAATGTGGTGGATTAGGCTTTGATATCAGCTCTTACTTACTACTGTGTGTTAGGGAGAAAAAAACAAAAAAACACCTGCCCTCCATCCCAATAGGATCAGCGGATTAATCTTGGTAAGACGTAACACACACAGATGGTCAGACAGGAAAAGAATTAGAAAAATATGCAATATGAATACATTTGTCTTGCGTAATATCAAATATGATTCATCTATCACAGAGATAATGGCTTGATGCATTGGTGTACTTAGCAAAGAGACAAAGTTAATTTCTTTATAGGCCAAATATTTCTACCGTAATAATAAAAATGATTCTACGGGGAATATTATATAAATTAAATGTAAGCCATCTATCTGGATTGCATGGTAATAGCAACAGCGCTACCTTGTGCATTGATTCATTTCTATTCATATTTCAATTCTGCAAACAATGCACTCAGGAAGATATGTTACCGCCTGCCATGTGTTATATTATTTCATATGGCAATAAATACACTCTGGTGGAAAATCAAACCAGGAGATTATTCTTCTTATGCTACTTCTTTTAAAGCAAAAGAGCCCATTGTATGAGTGTCACCCATCAGACATTCTGACTTTGTTGTTTATTAGGATGAATAGAGAAAGGTGATATGGTAATTTGGAGCAGCATGATCGCCGCTCCCCAATGACCAGTGGGCCTCAGCTTCCTGACAAAGGTCTTTTTCAATATCCTGCAAACACGGACGGCGGCGGCGTGCATGCTATCCGGTACTTAGAACACAGGGGGTTTATGGGCTGCAGACACGGACCCTACAAGACTCAGATCACAGGTAGCAGCAATAGAAGGAGGCACGGCTTCCACAGAACAGAACACTGGCTCATACATCGGCACGCCTCCGCCGCTGCATCACACAACAAAGCTGTTTTCATGCAGCACAGTCTAGACCAGGGGTTTTCAAACTTTTCACGGACCCCTTACAAGGGAGAACATTTTCCAAGGACCCCTTCATAATCGTAACACAGATTAAGCATAATGCTTACTACCATTTGGACTCTTGGATACCATTGGAACTGTTTGTATTCTAAAGCTTTTCAACCTAAATACTTCAGACCTGTTTCATAGTGATAAACAGAAACACATTTCAATTTGAATCATGTTAATACCACTTACAGTATATACTATAACAGAAGGTCGTTTTATTAAAATTGCATTTGGACTGAACTTGACAGCATTCACACTTTTCAAGTAATTGATCGTCAAAGCTTTTGGAAAATGAACAGTACAGTAGTCCTAATAAATACAGACATTTAAACTTACCAGTCTTAAGCTGTCATTCAGCAAGTGCTTCCACTTAAAAATAATGAACTTATTTCTGTGTGATACAATTATATCAGAGTTTATATTGGCCCAAAGCTAACGTGGATGGGAGTAATGGACACAATATGATTGTTTTATTGGTGCAAATGGTCCCCATCTGTAGATATGCACTTTTTTAATGATACAGCACAGTTTTATAATTTATAGTAATTTATTTTGTGGATCCCCAGACATAGTGCCACGGACCCCACTTTGAGAATCACTGGTCTAGACTCTGGACTCATGGTTAGATAAAGCGTTACTAATGCTAAAAGTGTGAAGCAGTAATACAAACCCAATTTTAGTTGTATGGAATCAACCCTTGCAAATATGTTATGGTTATTGTTTGCTATGTGGAAGTAACATTTGTATCTATTGTCCCTTTAAGAAGTGCATGAACCTTAAACGCATCTTTCAACAGTGGAAAATCTGTTGTCAGAGGTTTATGAAAGACAGTCAGTCTGGTGTGTTTCTAGGAAGCCTGTCGGTAATTCAACTCTCTCTTACTAACAAGGTGACCAGGGGTCAAAGAGAAAAAAGAGAGAAAACTTTATTGAATCATGCTCCCTCACCTTCAGAGGTGACATCGAGCTTGTTATTGACAGGGAATAGGAAATTCACTTTTGTCTGGAATTTGTGACGGTGGGCCCAAAACCATAACAATGAATGGCCTTATTGAGCTTTAAAGGCATTACTGCGTTATCTTCCAGGAAGCAGGTTAGGTAAGGTGACTGTGGGGATTTGTTTGAGCCACTTCAAATGGGACTGATGTTTGAAGAAAAAAATTAAAGCCAGCTGTTGAAATTTGCTGTTTTACGTAACGCAGGTATGCCAACAGATAGGCATCAAATCTAATCAAATCCTGTTAGTCTGTTTGCTGCTCAAATCAGATTAAAGCTGCTTACCTGGGTGTATTACACTTTCCCTGAATGAAGGAACAAGTTGCTCGAGACCTCACCTGACTGACTGCAGCATCTTCCCCAAAACTTTATGCATTTATTAGGGCTGTCAACCAATTAAAATATTTAATCGCGATTAATCGCATGATTGTCCATAGTTAATTGCAATTAATCACACATTTTTCATCTGTTCAAAATGTACCTTAAAAGGGAGATTTGTCAAGTATTTAATACTCTTATCAACATGGGAGTGGGCAAATATGCTTGATTTATGTAAATATATGTATAACAACATAAAACAATGACAACTATTGCCAAAAAACCCTCACAGGTACTGCATTTAGCATAACAAATATGCTCAAATCATAACATGGCAAACTCAAGCCCAACAGGCAACAACAACTGTCAGCATGTCAGTGTGCTGACTTGACTATTACTTGCCCAAAACTGCATGTGATTATCATAAAGTGGGCATGTCTGTAAAGGGGAGACTCATGGGTACCCATAGAACCCATTTTCATTCACATATCTTGAGGTCAGAGGTCAAGGGACCCCTTTGAAAATGAACATGACAGTTTTTCCTCGCCAAAATTTAGCATAAGCTTGGAGTGTTATTTTGCCTCCTTTGCGAGTTAGTATGACATGGATGGTACCAATGGATTCCTTAGGTTTTCCAGTTTCATATGATACCAGTATTTTCACTCTAGCTTTAAAATTGAGCCCACTACCATCTAAAAATTGCAAGTTGTGTTAATGCATTAAAGAAATTGGTGGTGTTATATCGCATTTGCGTTAACATGTTATAATTGTGTTAACTTTGACAGCCCTAGTATTTATTAAAATGAAATGATAACCTAGGTTTTCCAAGTAAGGACACTGCATGACAATGAAATTATGTCAAAAGGAGGCTATAGGCAGCTTTAAAGCAGAAGGAGACAGGAAGGAGTTGCCAGGCCTGGTCGTCGTCTTCTTTTAACGAGTGAAAGGAAACGATAGTGAATCTGATTTCCCGAAGGCTCTCAACACTATTCTCATTTTCTTTTTAATAGACAATTATTTATCTTCTGATTGTTTTCTCGTTCCTAATTACACTCCGAGGTAGAAACATCAGCATTAGCATAAAAAAGCTGGTGTTAATGTATGAACTCTGGCTGAGGTGGGACCCTCAGATTATGAGCCAAACTCTTTCCAGATAAGGATGGGTGAACATCGGGGTGAACTAATAATTATTGTAGGGTTTATTAATTCATAATGCTAAAAGTGACTAGTAGACAGACAGAAGCTTCCCGACATGTGCAAACAACATAATAGCTCATCTGCGGCACAGCTCTCTGAACTGTCAGGAGCACCAGACAGACGGCAGCATTTCAACACTCCTTTCACTCACTTGCATCATGTAGTGTTTCATTTTAACAATCCAGGTAGCAATGTCCCTGACTTATCAAGGCTATCCATTTACTGTGATGGCAAAATCAGATCACCACTGAAGAATTCATCCCCGAGTGTCAGCCTGCACACAACAAGCAAGAGCCGCCGCACTCCCAAATTACCACTGTGAATATTTCAGAATTACTAAAAGCAATCCAAGATGGACATTCATAATTCATCTGCGTGTCCTCGTACCTCGAGATAGTCTTTGAGAGTAATATGTTTTTGATGTGAGAACGGCATCAATTTCTTAAGATCACACTGACAGGCCAATAGTGTCTCCATCAGGAAACATAGCATTAACAAACAAGCTGTTTAGCTGTCCTGAGCTGTGATAACAAAAAGTCAGAGCTCACATTTAGGGCTGCAACTAACGATTATTTTCATTGTCGATTAAGCTGTTGATTATTTTCCAGATTAATCGATTAGTAGTTTGGTCTATAAAATATCCGAAAATGGTGAAAAATGTCGATCAATGTTTCTCAGAGCCCAAGATGACGTCCTCAAATGTCTTGTTTTGTCCACAACTCAAAGATATTCAGTTTACTGTCATAGAGGAGTAAAGAAACCAGAAAAGATTCACATTCAAGAAGCTGGAATCAGAGACTTTTTACTATTGTTTCTTAAAAAATGATTCATTATCTAAGTCGATAATCGATTATCAAAATAATTGAATTGCTCCAATTCTATCCACTGCTGCTTTAAATATAAGTGGACTAGTCTACATACAAGAAAAAAGGCAGCAAAATTAAGAAAAGAGGTCCCAGAATTAAGAAATTAAGACTCAAAAACGGAAAAGTGAAAACAGAGCTAGACTGGGAGAGGAAAAAGAGAGTACAAACTGTGAAGTGCTGTAGCGGGGTCAGCCCTCCCCTCTCTTGCTCATTTCCATCTGCTGTTGCCAGCCTCTGCCACAGAGTGGTGCCGACACCGCCGTCTTGGAGTGAGGCAGGGCCAGCCCCGTGTCCTATAAACACACACAAATCATTTACATGCTGTACTCATCAAAGGCAACTCTTCCTCATCTCCGTCGAGATTCGCTGCTGATCTGAGCCTTCCAATATTGCATCTCGGAGCGTCGCGGCTAACCTTTGCAACTGCCAAGAATGTGATTAATTTTTTAAATACAGCTGTTGACCTATTATTGAGATGGAGAGGAGCCACGAGAGACACTCGTCTCCTCTCCTCTGTATAATGGAATGCATTATTGCATCAGTGTTTACAAGGCGCGCTAAAAGAGAAACAGAATGTGGGAGAAAGCATTAAATAAAGCAATTGGGCTAATGTCGCTTTGGGCCTTGTGCACACACGCACAATGTCAATCAAAACCTTGCGATTCTTTGATTCATCGCAGTTTGCTCTGGCAGTTGCATCTGAGAGAAGAGTGGTGACACAACGCGGAACAATAATTACCCTGCAGTGTTAAAGTCCTCCAGTGTCTCAGTGCGTTCATAAATAAAATATGTTCAAGATAATGGATTTATGTTCAATAATTCATCATCAGAATGTTTCAAACCGGGTGATATAATATGTGTCACCGCATTCTGTAACACAGTGCTTAGCCAAATTAAGTTATCTTGAAACAGATTTATTGACAGGGCTGTTGCTGCATTCATTTACTCAGCAACCATTGCTTAATTACTCCTGCAAAGCACATAAAACAAACAATGCCAATAGGCTGATTCTAAACCACTCAGTGTCAGTGTTAACTACACACCCAGGCTAACTATGTATTCAAGCCAGCACTACACACTCCATCCTCTCAAGCACTCGGAGTCGGAGTGAGAGGAGAGCAGTGGGACTGTGATATTTGTCATTCATGACCTTGGTGCTAGCCAACCATACAGGCAGTTTGGTTTGATGACCCATCAGAGAATCTGTCTGGGTCCTTGCAGGGAGCCAGTGGGCCCGGGGTGAGGGAAGAGGGTGACATCCAGGGCTACGGTCTGTTCAGCTGGACTGGGGTCAATCAGTGGGCCTGAAGATCCAGAGCCAGCTGGAGAGCCATGATACGCCTGGCCTCTTCATGTCCAGAATGTCCCACTCCCAGTCGCAAGAGGAGGCCATGCTGGCATGCTGGAGGAAGCCACTCATCCCCATAATTAATGACATGAGTTTGTGTGGTGTCGGACCAGAGCAAGCAAATTGCAGCATCTTTAAAGGAACGGAGTAGAACATTTCGGGGGATCTATCAGCAGAAATAGAATATAACGATGTTTTCATTAATGTATAATCACGTGAAACTAAGAGTCATTATGTTTTCGTTAGCGTAGTATGAACCCTTCATATCTACATAGGATGTGGGTCCTCATCACAGAGTCCGCCATGCTGCTCCGCCATGTAGCACAGCCAAACTCTGGCTATAGAGAGAGTCTTACGCGTTTTTACATTACCTGAAGGCCACTGTAGATCCGATATGCTTGTAAAGCTGCGGTGACGTGAGCCACAGAGTGCAAAACCGTGGTACCGCCAGCCGCCTTCTGACTTCCATTGCTCCTAAAGTAGAGTTATTATGGTAAGGATGGCATCTAAGCGAGTCAAACGGCGTTACCGCAGTTTTGCACTCAGCGGCTCACGTTACCGCAGTCTTGGAAAGAGAGGAGTGAGCGAAGAGGTATTCAGTTGGTTGCAATCTGCAACCACAACACTCGATGCAAAATCCTACACACTGCACCTTTAAGTAGAATGTGTATTACATGTAGAAATCCCTGAAAGTCATTCAAACTAACAAGAAATTGTCCATAATGAAGGTGAAAACGTTGAACTACAAATCAGCTAAAGCATTGCATACAACCATGATTATGTTTAAATCAGCCATCGCAGCAACAAACAAATACAAATGGAAGAGATGCTCTTGCAATCAACAGCAACAAGACACATTTTTTTTTTTAAAAAAAGCCAACAGTGTTTCATCAAAACACGCACACACATTGTGTGGTGCTTCAATTTAGACGGAGCTTAAGCATTCAACGGAGGCAAAAAAAAAAGAAAACAATTTACATGCAAATCAAACCTTATCATCACAATCTCTTTATGCCACTTTCGCCCGCAAAATTGCATTCATATGCACAGAGGCATTCAATTACTGTAGCTGTGGCTCAACTTCTCACATCTCAGCGTTTTCTATTTGGAGAGGCAGGCACATGTACATTTAATAGGTAGCCATTCTGTTTCCCCGGCTCTGCCAGAGATCACTGTGAGAGTGTGTCAGTTAGAGGAGATGGCAGCATGTATCAGTGCATGAAATAAAGCTCCTGCTCCAAAGTGACAGGCCCTGGATATTGTAGGAAAATGGATGTTAAATTCACTCTGCAACCACCAACAGCAGCCCCGGCTATGAAAAATTAACTGTACTCTGGCTAAAGGGAAGGGGAAATTGCTTTGCTAGATATACCACAAAATCCTGTTTGTGAGCTATCCATCTGTCAGATCTCTTTGCAAAAAAAAAGAAAACGTCCTTCAGCTTTCTCTAGCCTATTAAAGAGTCTGCTCTCATACACTGTTCAGAGTGATCCAGTATGAGAGCGGAAACAAAGAGATGTCAAAGAGAGTTAGAGTAAATCCTTAATCTATACCGTAGACTACAAGTCAGTGAAGAAGACTGGCTCCAAGGGCCTCAGTCAGAACAGAGAGAGATGCTAGGTGTATGTCAGCCACCAGAGGGCAGTGACATATACTCATGGCTCTCTGCTGCAACCTCAAGCAACCTATTCTGTACAGTTTCTGTGTGAGTCACTATTGTGATCTGAATTTCTGGCAATGATTTAGGAACTTATTTCACGGAACATCCAGACTGTGATGAGTCACTGATCTGCAATATGGTTCCATGCAGCACATGATAATGACCTCCCCAGAGTTAGGGAGATACAGAGGAAAAAGCAATAAAAAATAGATTCAAATTATACAAATGAAAAAAACAACAACAAAAAAGTGGTTATAACAGTACTTACGTTTAGTTCTCAAGAGAGCATTATTCACATGTGTCATAGAATAGACAACATACTAACATACCAGTGGAGGCTGATCCATAGAGGCAAAAGGGAGACCAAAATCTTAAAATGAGTAATTGTCTGAAATAAACCATTACCAAATCTCAGTATCATTTATAAAATATTTTTCTCTCTTCTTTGAAAAAAAAAAATCCATTATTCAATAAATTCTAATTAAAATGCTTCAACAGCGACACCCCTGGCTCTTTTGTTATTGTTACACTGAATGTGAATTATGTTCTTTTGTTTAAAAAAGAAGGTAGAGATAAGCAGGCCAACTAGTGTAACATAACATGACGCCATGGGTTGGTTATAATATATATATATATATATATATATATAAATATAACACACTACAGATCATGAAATAAATGTATAAATACATGAAAAAAAAATATATATAATAAAAGGTAGGCTGAGTTTTAAGTGCTAATGAGAAAATATGCTCATGTCATTAAATGACTTAAATGATTTATTTTATTATTATTAATAATAATTATTATTATTATTATTAAATCAAATTATTCCAGTGCACTGTAATAATTTTGGTAACTGTAAATATTTTATCTGCAAATATTTATGTCACAACACTCATGTTTCCTCTTTCTGGTCTAGCTACAGTCTGGCCTTTCATTTCCCAAGCTTATGGGCAGAGGTTAAGGGGTCAATAATGTTGGGAAACTAGCAAGCATAGCCTAAACTAGATTTAAAAACAACAACTGAAAAACCAGAGTTCAGCGTTGCCAACTAACTTCCAATGAAAGTAGCCATCAGCACCAGCTCCAAAAGTCACCAAATCTAGCAAAAAAGTCAAAACAACACCGACAGTCTGTCTGCTCAGGCCTCTAAAGCCACTCCCCCAAACATGTCATTATGAACATGAACGTAAACAACGAACAGGACTGTTGTTAGTACTCACAGATGTCAAGCCAGGTAGGCAGGCAGGTAGTAGACAGCACAGCCACAGAAAGGCCTAAGTGATTCTTTTTTATTTATTTTTGTCGAAGCATTTGATTTATTGATAGCCTAGCTGTAATATAAAGAGAAGTTCAACAAATATAACAAAAATGTTTTTCAACCACACTACCAATCTAGCTCTCTCCAGTTTAATACATTAAGGTGGGAATTACTCACAGTCTGCACCATTTTAGTGTATGTGAATAGTAATTTCTTAGATGACCAATCTTATCTATTTATTTCAAAATTAGATAGGATATAAATGATGGTGGAAAAAAAATAAAAATGAGAAAAAGATAAGCCTAAATCAGTGTTACCATGTTTTAGTTATAAATGGTTGACTGAGCCCTTTCAACCTGATACTGAGGTGAGCTTTCACATCTCGCCACCAGATGTCAATATAGCGCTTTAAATAACGTTTGTCTTGTCTACAGCTGGGTGTCTGTTTCTCTACTGGCAAAGTAACATAACCTACTTAGTGATGTCACAATGATAGAATGGTGTAGAAAAGTTCTTACTTTCTTCACCTACATGTCCCTCAGTAAAGCTACGTAAATGTTATTATGATTTTAGGATAATATTCTATAACTGCTGGGGGAGAATAGGTTTTCCGATGTGGAAAAAGCATTAAAGCATCTGTAGTACTAATGAGTGCAGCAGGGACATTGAAATACATAGATGTGCCGGACACAGGCAACACCCACTTCCAGCTAGCTATTATAAAGTCATGTGCAAACAGTGGTGTGTGCAGGCATTTTCAAGAAACCAGAAGCATTTTATTTTCGGAATCCATCAGTTTGCACAAGACAACAAATTTTGCAACCATGCCTGTTATTATTATTATTATTATTATAAGAATAAAAATGCCCTTTCATCAAAATGCACAAAGTACAGTGACACAAGAGGCAGAAACTGTTAATTATTGATGCCAGGTGGGACATAACTGACACCCTTCCACCTGCACATAATCCCATAACCCACTTGTAATGTAACCAGTTGGACGTTGACATTGATTGATTTTGACTAACTAACCTGACCAACTGAAATAACATAAGCAGCCTAAATGCTAGTTCTAGAAATCAAGCGGTCTGTATGATAATGATGCATGTATGGGATGTTGAACTGATCAGCGTGATGGCACATTTAGTCTACATTTACAGCCCGTTATGTAAGGGGTATACGGGGCCAATTTAAGGCATAGGCCATATAGGTGATCACCTTGGGTGCCACTTTCTGGGGGTCACTGGTCGCCCTCTAAAAATAAATAAATAAATAAGTAAATAAAAAGATAAATAAATAAATAAATAAATAAATAAATAAATAATATGTTTAAAAAAACATTATTATTATTGATGCCCTTCCTCATTTTCTTCATTGAGGTAGCAAATGAACAAACAAATAAAGAAAGAAAGAAAAAAACAAAATATTATTTTCACCCCCGTAACTTTCTTTCTCACACTTTTTCATCTGCCTGTTATTTGTTAATAAAAGTGTAATCGTAAAAATAAAAAAAATAGATTTATTTTATACTAAATGACCCCATGTGACCTCAAAAAACCCTTACATACTTGCTTGCCTTAATGGGGGACAGGAAGGATATTGTGGGTTCAAATTTAAACATTTAAGCACACTAATACCTAAGTTATGATTCCTCCTACTCCCAAGAAGATAAACACAGCCATGTTAGGTCATAACCCAAGTTGAACTGCCTTGTTGACATGTTATTGCAGCAACTCTGAAAGAAAAAAAAGAAAGAAAGAAAGACAATTTGTACTCCTGTAACTCTCTTTCTCACACGTTTCATCTGCCCGGCCACACTTATTTGTTAATAAAAGTGTAAAATGTAACTGACTACACTTTTAAGCCGACAATATCAGGGGCAAATTGTCTATTTATATTATAAAAAGAAAAAAAAAGAAAAATGCCAGTGGGCACCCTTCCTCATTTTATGCATTGAGGTAACAAATGAACAAATAAAAGAAGTACATTTTTCACCCCTGTAATTCTCTTTTTCACACTTTTTCATCTGCCTGGCCTCACTTATTTGTCAATAAAGATGTACTTTAAGCCATCAATATCAGGGACCAATTGTTTATTTATATTATAATAAATACAGTTATTAATGAAAATAAAAATCTTAATTTTTGTCTTAAAAACATTGTCTGATGTGTGTTGCAGTTTACGGGGTGGTGAGGGTTCTGGGGGGGTTGAACCCACCTAGGGCACCAAAAAGCCTAGAGCCAGCCCTGGGGGTAGATGTTAATAGGTAATGCAATAGAATGACCCAATCAGCTGTCATTTCTGGACATTGTAGGCCACCTTTTAATCCCTTTTAGTCATTCCAGGTTTGTAAAAACAAAGTGAGGAGTCAAACACATGAGTAATCGTGAAACCATCCCTGTGTTGTTCCCATCTGCTCCTATTTCTCAACCTGGAGACTGCGCAGAAAGCTTGTCGGGGGGAAAAAGTGCATGAGCAAGCAGAACTGAGAAAGTTGCTAGAGCCCAGAGCCCAGAGAGCTGAGGTGCAGGATGTCCCGTTAAGGAGAAAAAAAAAAAATCCTGCAGAGGAGCAGAAGCAACACAAGCTGGAGGAGTGCAACCCAGAGCGAACAGCTTTTACCACACCTAAAGTATAGTTAAACTAGAAGAAATGGGTCTTCCGACGATATTAAGTTGTCGTCGGCTTGTTCTCAAAGTGTTTTTGGTTAACTTCATCGCCTTTCAAGCAACATACGCTGCCCCTTCGCCTATTATCAGGTTTCCTGGAGACGATACTGCTCCCAGAACAGACAAAGAAGTTGCTCTGGTAAGTTTGTTTTTCCTAAAACTATTGTCTAAGTGGGTCAGTCAGCTGTGAAGTAGCAGTGTTTACTCCTGAAGTAGAAGAACTGAACTGTTGGGGAATAGTTTGTATGCTGTTCATTTATTTATTTATTTATTTATTTATTTATTGCAATCATTTCCTATAGAAATACTTAAAACTAGAAGAGTTCAATCATGTCTGTGTCTGTTTTTCTCCATCAAGCACTACCTGAATAAGTTCTATGGATGCCCACAAGACAGATGTAACCTCATGGTGCTCAAGGACACCCTGAAGAAAATGCAAAAGTTCTTCGCCCTGCAAGAAACCGGAGAGATTGATTCCAAAACTGTGGATATCATGAAAAAGCCCCGCTGTGGCGTGCCAGATGTGGCCAATTACAACTTCTTCCACAGGAAACCCATGTGGCAGAAGAAAGACATCACCTACAGGTCAGAGGGATTAACTTTACCTGCACAATTAACTGGACAAGCATTGGATTAATCCTGCAAAGGGGGTGTTTTATAATGGGCCTGACTCAAATAATGACATCATGGAATTTTTAAGCAGTGTGGCCCATTACTACTGGGCCTAAAACTAAAGTTATTTTAGATGCATTGCATGTCTCACATCAGGACATCATATATGATGTTTGCCAATCACAGAAAGGTAAAATATTTTGACCCCGCCCAACTGCTTCTCATAAATCCAACCGTAAGTATTGAGTAATACTACTGGGAATATGTGTTAGTCGCTCCGTTAACTACCACAGCTTGAATGTAATTCCCAAAGCAGTGTTCGAGTGCACTGAAGTACTAATACAAAGCCAGAGTGTGTTTTCTTTGAGAGATGGACCACAGCTTGGCCCCGCCTGACCCCCCCCTCCCACCCTCCAGTCCTCACCCTCCCACCCTTCCCTCAACCTCCAGTCCTCCCCTCAACCTCCAGTCCTCCCCACCCCCAGCCACACAGTCGTTGCATCTTATGTCTTGCTTACACCAGCATTCCTACACAGTATGTTTCAAGTCTCTTGTTTTCGTTCTGTTTGAGGTTTACAACAATGTGGAATGGGTTTATTTATATCAGCGGTTTTGTGTGCCCCGATCATTCCAGCTCGTCTGCCTGTGTGTTTGTAAGGAAGACTGCGAGCCAAAGACAACAGCGACTAAGAGATCTTAGACTGTTTTTTTTTTTTTTAAAGAAAGGACTGTGTAGACAGGGCATATAACAACGGGGTTCGTTTCAGGAACCATTTTTCAACCAGATGATTCATAGACTGTTGTTGGCGCTGTTCAGCTGCTTTTCCAGGATCTGAAGTTTGAGAAATTGATCTTGTGATATTTCCCCACGCTTTTCCATAACATGACAGATTCACCGTCACTATCCTGATTACACTCCTTTGTTCTTATGGTGAATTTTTTCTTCATTTTCCTTGTTTGTCTGGTTTTAGAATGAAACTGACTCTCTGTTAACTCCGTATAGAATCCTTGGACACAGTCCCGACCTGGACGAGGAGGTCATAAATGATGCTTTCTTCAGAGCCTTCAAAGTATGGAGTGACGTCACCCCACTCACATTCGAACGCCTCATGGACGGAGAGGCTGACATCATGATTAATTTTGGCCGCAATGGTATGCCATATATATAGACGATAGACCGTATATAGACACTGTAATTATAAAATACAATTGAATTATCGTCAGGTTATCTCTATATTTTTTGGCAGTACAGTCAGTATCTATGAACAGGAGATACCCTGACACCACTCAATGGATTCGTATCGTGTGTTTGCAACTCAACTTTCATCAAAAATGTGTTTTAATTTATAGTCAAATGTCCCCAGGTGACCTAAAAAAACCCTGCTGACTGCAACTGTCACATCTTTCTCTTAATTCTAATCTCTTGTCATGTGATATGGGAAACAGTAACACATACTTGCTTGCCTTAATGGGGGACAGGAATGGTACTGTAGGTTCAAATTCAAAGATTTAAGCACTTTAATAACTAAGTTATGATTACGTGATCCACTTCCAAGAGGATAAATACAGCCTTGTTAGGTCATAACCCAAGTTAGGAAGCAGTCAAACAGAAGTTCACTGCCTTGTTGACATGTTATTACAGCGACTCCGCGGCGCGCACTGCCAATCTATGTTTTAGGAACACTTATCCTCACTGGTCATGCCAGTGATTCCAACTAAAACAACCATCTGATATTTATGCACAGAGTCATAACATCATTCCGTCTAGCCATAGCTGACCCTGTCAAGAAAGAATCCGATAAATCTAGTAAAACCAGCCACTTAAGGAGATGTGATACTGTGAAACTTATGAATAATTTGATGTTTTAAAACACACACAAATGTCACATCCTGTCAGAAATTGTTTTCCCAACTGTTATTTTTAGTATTTCCTCTTCATACTTATTTCTCTTGGCACTTACTGGCTAACCAATAGCTGCACAGCTGTACCAGGTGTTAAAATGAAGAAAATTACTACTGATATTTGTTTTGAAGTGTAAAAAATGAATGATTTCATCAACAGAGCACGGAGATGGTTACCCCTTCGACGGCAAAGATGGCCTCTTGGCTCACGCCTTTGCTCCAGGGCCAGGGATTGGGGGAGACTCCCACTTTGATGATGATGAGCAGTGGACGCTGGGAGATGGCCAAGGTAATGGGGAAACACTGCTTATGAAAAAAGGCATATTGCGAAAGATCCACTACAACTGTTTGTGATTTGTGCAGTAATGGTATATAATTTCTATCAAGATGTCTAAAGATGCAAATATAGGTGCCAAATAGCTGGACTTTGCATATGCATATCCAGTCTTTTATCCAAAACAAACTATAGGTACTACACAAAAAAATGACAATGATAGTACATTTGACATTCAACTACTTTGTTTTGATTTTCTTAACTTTGTCTGAACTTTCTGGCACTGGATATGACAAACCTCAGCCATCTGGAAGCTGAATAGAAGAAAAAAAAAATCTCTGTTGCAGCAGGCATTTGAATTTGCACGCATTGACCCAGATAGTTTCATGTATTTCCCATTATTCAGAATCGTCTTGTCTGAATTCATCATTTGTGCAGAGGTAATCTATAAACCTATTTTCCCTGTCTCATGGCGCAAAGAAGTCTCACAACACTTAGAATGAACTGTTTTTTTTTTACTATATCAGTGCCTTTGCAAGTTTTTATCCCATTTACTACAATTCATGTGCATCATACTTCTGAGCTCCTTACCATTTGCTTCTATTTACTTCAGAACAATATTGCAGTTTGCTTGCTTTAGATAGGCAGTCTATCAAACATCGTGTCACCTTAACATTGGTTTGGGGAAATGGATGACAGTAATATAATTTAAAAAAAAATTGTAGTAAAAGAAAATATATATTTACAATGAGGACAAGTGTCAATGTGATCCTTAATCTGTTCCACAGTGGTGAAGGTGAAGTATGGCAATGCTGATGGGGAGTTCTGTAAATTCCCCTTCTCGTTCATGGGCACCGAGTACAACAGCTGTACGCCTCAGGGCCGTGACGACGGCTTCCTGTGGTGCTCCACCACTTACAACTTTGATGACGACGGCAAATATGGCTTCTGCCCCCATGAATGTAAGTCTGTCCTGTGGTTCTCTTTTCTTTATTTATATAACAATATGGCATTGTGGCGTCTCCTAACACATTTCGCTGTAGCCTCTGTATAGATTTGTAATTTTGTGGCTCCACTTGACCTCAGCGGCATTGGTCATGCCCTACTTGCATCTGAACTGGAATTGAAGCAGTGTCTTCTATACTGGCAAAGTAGTGCTTCATATCATTTTTTTTGCTGTATTCCAAGCTGTTCTGCTGATTTTGGACAGACAGAAAGTAGGTTGAACAGTATGCCAGGAAAGTGTTGTTTTTAGTTCGGATTGGATTATGGAATATTTCTTTTCCAAGTCAGTGCCCCACTTTAGAAACACAGGGCTTTGTTAAACATTTTGTTTATCTGTGTTATGTTGCTGTCCATGGTACTAACATGATTACATGCCCATTACAAGTAAGTGCCAACGTACACATGTACCAAGTTGTTTTATATGAGAACACAAGTGAGGCTTGTTTGTACTGGAGCCGTCTGTTCTGTTTAGCTTTTGTTTTGATGTTAAAAAAGTTCCATTCCAACTTTTTTCTTTATTCAGATTTCTCCTCCTCTGAACAACTTTGTCTTACATCATCACTCAGGGGTCAAAGGGTCTTAGTTGCTTGCAATGATCATGTAGGAATTGGAGTTTATTGTTTGTAAGCATTGAAAAAAACGTCATTGTATTTGTTTTACAGTACTATTCACCATCGGTGGAAACGCAGAGGGCGCTCCATGTAAATTCCCCTTCACCTTTTTGGGAGAGAAGTATGACGAATGCACCACTCAAGGCAGGGATGACGGTTACCGCTGGTGTGCCACCACTGAGGACTACGACGCGGACACAAGCTTCGGGTTCTGCCCTGAAACTGGTAGGTGGTGTCATCTACTTCATGTTATGCTGATCACATAATAGAGTACCTACTACTTAGTGCTTCAAGTAAAAATGTGTTGTCCCTATGTGTTGTTGTGTACTCAAATGTGTTCATACAAGTGTATACATTGTCCTCTGTTTATGCGTCCTGTTTAGGGTTGCAAAGGGTCAATACATTTCCGGAAACTTTCCAAGAGAAGTTGAGCTTGGGAATTTGGGGATTTTTGCACAATTTCAAAAGAAAAATTCCACCTTTTAATAGTGAACTTCTTCTATTAAAAGTATAGACTATATATAGGAAGTAGACGTAGTCATCATGACGTCACCCATTGGTTTGTAGACTACGGTTTGAAACCTTGAGATCAGCATTCTGGCCGTTCATATCTTGGTTTTTGGCTTTCACCATCTTGGTTATTTGCAACCAGAAGTGACACGAGAGGGTGGAGCTAAATACAACCGAACACTGATTAAGACATTTTTAGGCAACCAAAAATATTATAATTAACTTTCATGAACTCAAAACACACCGTGAAAGGGTTAAAGTTCTGAGACTAAAACACTGACAACTTCCAGACTGGACAATGCTGTGAGAGCGCCGTGCTTTATCGTATATTTTAATCTAAATGGGACCATAATTTACTAAATGAACATCATGCTGTACTGAAGAAGACTTAAAACTAAGGACTCAGGTTTACAATGTTTACTGTGAGAGATCAAGTGAGACGTAGGGTCATTTTCTCAAAGACTTCTATTCAATCGGACTTCTTTTTGCAACCAGAGGAGTTGCCCCCTGCTGGCTATTAGAAAGAATGCAGGTTTAAGGCACTTCCATATGGGCTTCACTTTTCAGACCCCAGAGTTGCCCACTGGTTAAAAGTGAACTAAGCATGCTAATTGAGGAGTTTCAATGAATCCATTTCCATTCGTTCTTTATTATAAAACATTTTTTTTTTTTTATAAATTTGTTGTTCACTTTAAACCCTAAGTTTGCACACATCCCACATTGTCAGTTCGAATTTCCAAGGTAGCTTTCTCCATGAGTTAACTTGCTAGCTAGCTAACTCACCACATGGCACACCATGGGAAGTTTCCAACTTGGATATACACACAATTTTGCAATATTAGTTAAGGGTTACACACTTGCTTAGATGCATACAATGCGTTTTACTGGATGTGTATATTTTGATGTGCAGTATATGGTGCCCTGCCGTGTGTTGGTCTACAGGAATGCTCCAGCTGGGTTTTCGGTCTTGCTCGCGGTCTGCTGAATAGCTGTGAAAGTATTTTAATGTGCAGTGGCAGGGCTTATTTTCCATTCTGTCAGTGGGACTGGTTTTCGAGTTGAGGTAGTGTAGTAGGGAGGGAGACAGACCACTGGAGCTTTCATCTGGTGCTAATTGATTAGGAAAGTAGGTGCGAATAAGAGCTTGTGCTGAATAAGAAATGATTTTATATTTTTGTACAAAAACAGCACTAAACCAGCCTTGCCAGATTGAAAGTGATCTCTCTTTGAAAGAAAATCAATTTGGGCGGGTGCTTTTTGGTTTTGTGCCCAGTGGATTAGTTATTGATGTCATGTGTGTTGTGCCAGTGCTTTCATGATGCTGCTTTCAATATCATCTGCGCTCACTTCACAATACAATACAAACTGTTCTGAAGAAACATTTTGGCACATGAAGTTCACTACATATTTCACTTTTTACAATGCACTTTTGTTGCTCCCCGCAGCCATGTCGACAGTCGGAGGAAACGCAGAGGGAAGCCCCTGTGTCTTCCCCTTCACCTTCCTGGGTGACACCTACGAGGCCTGTACCTCATCTGGGCGCAGTGATGGCAAGATGTGGTGCGCTTCCACCAAGAGCTATGACGACGACCGCAAATGGGGCTTCTGTCCAGACCAAGGTATGAATAGTATTTCTTGTGTATGCATTAGTAAATGTATTACTGGCACATTCACAATGAACAGGAACATAAAGGTAAAGGTTTAGTTTGTCAGTCTAAATTGTCATTTGGCACTCCCAAGAAACATTATGTCTTATTTATGTGTCCCACCATCATGCTCTATGAAGTACCACGCCTGGTAGACTGTAGCTAAGAACTGACAGCCCTTCTTCATTATGCTGTGTGTTTCCAGGCTACAGTTTGTTCCTGGTGGCCGCCCATGAGTTTGGTCATGCCCTTGGCTTGGAGCACTCCCAGGACCCCGGAGCATTGATGGCCCCCATTTACACATTCACAAAAGACTTCAGACTTTCTAATGATGACATCACAGGAATCCAGGAGCTCTACGGTGAGATGAAATGTCATATGTGGCTAGTTTCCTGGACATAAATCAAGTGTATTTTTCTTATTAGAAGCCAGGGAAGATTAATGTGTGTGTGATCACTCCCTCAAAGATGACATATTCTGGTAAATCTCTTGTAAACAGGTGTGCAGACAGGCCAGCCTGTGCCTCCAACCCAGGGTCCAGTCACTCCAATGGACATCTGTAAAGAACCAGTTGTGTTTGATGCTATAGCGCAGATCAGAGGAGAGACCTTCTTCTTCAAGGACAGGTAATCAAATCAGACAAGAAGTCCACATATTGTTTGACCTGAACTGGACTTCAGCAAGTGTGCGTATGCTACATGAAGACTAAATGTCCGCGCCGGCGACAGCCATGGCCATGTGTTCGGGTTGCCCGTCTGTACGTCCCATTAACATGAACGTAATACTGTATTTCAGGAACGCCTGGAGGGCATTTCTTCAAATTTAGCACAAACATCGACTCGGACTCAAGGATGAACTGATTAGAATTTAGTGGTCAAAGGTGAAGGTCACTGTGACCTCACAAAACACATTTTTGGCCATAACTCGCTAATTATGACAATTTCATACAAATATCTAATAGGTTAAAAATATGTAGTGATGATATTTTGGACAGACAAGGATGTAAACTGCAACTTGACTGGATGGCAGAGGCATACAACTGCGAGGCAGTAATTCTAGTTTGAATATTCTAGCTGCAATGTTTTCATTAGCTCTCTGATTCATAAATGCAATTGGAAGTTTATGTTTGACTCTCTTGAAACTTGCAAGCACTGCCAAAGTCTGGTTGAATTTCCAGTTTATGATCTACGGGAAGAACGAAAAACAAAACCCAGTAGCCTACTTCTGGATTTATGACTTGTGCAAGTGAAATAAGGCAGTCTACACAAGATGGATTTCATAATAATTTCCCCACAAACAATGAGCAGTTTGACATGAGGTTTCTTGTTAATTATTGTTTCTCTTATTGTAATCTTGTGCCACTTAAAGATTGTGGTTTAGATGCTTGTCTCGAGATGTGACAATTAGTAAGAGGGGAAAACAAACTATTCCTCTGCTCATGCAGTGACATCCAAAATAGTCATCAGTCATCATAAACACAGTCTACAGTCCTCCCTCTCCGCCGGCGCCAGTGAATGCAAAGTCTTGTGAGCTTACTGTGTCTACTGGCTGACCCTGTGCAGAAGAGGAGTTTCATGAAGCGCTGTGGTTTTTATTAACAATCTTTGTGAGTCAGTATGAATTCCCGTAGGTCAGCTGAAGCTTGTTACAGACATTCTCCTGAGAGTCACTCAGAACAAAAGCAATAATGTGGTAGAAAAGGAACGGATAGAAAACACAAATGGCGTCCTTCTTAGTTATGATGTGTTAACGCTTCTAGCTGTGCTAGAACATCGACTCCTTGCAATTTTAAGGTTAACAGAGCTGTATACCTGTCATGGCCATAAACGTGTCCAAAGCAAACAGGCCAGCATACCTCCGTACCAAAGAGTGTAGCCTTTCAGTTCGCCTGGTTTTCCTCTCTCAGGACCTTTAGTTAGAATCTAGGAGAAACAAGCCACAATCCTGCTCACAAATCCTGCTTTAATACAGAATTACTTTACACCTCGCCGTGACTCCCTTCCACACAATTGCAGTGATAGCCAGAGCAGCACAGACATAATTTGGCATTGCAGTCCTATGGACATTAATTGTAACACACTATTGTGTTCTGCTTGAGTCAAGCGACTACACCACTCTTTGGGTATTTGCAGTTGGTGCCAATTTCAACAGATATATAAATCGTAATCCAGAGCAATCATTTTCAGACGGTGAGGAAAACCACATTGGTCTGCCATGTTCAGTAGCTGAATTATGTCAAGGATTACAAAGTTGCATACAGATATATTTCATTTAGTTGACTTATTTAAGACTTTCTTGACAACGAAAGGCCATTTTACTTCAGGTTCAGCCATGTTCAGCAGCTCAACGTGTTTGATGGCTCTTCTGTGTAACCATACAAGGCTTTGTTTGATATTTTCAAGCAAGTCTTGATTTGATATCTGGATTTCAGCTGCTATGTGAAGATGCATAAGGCTGATATGAAGGGGAGAAATAAAGGACAGAGTAATCTCAAGGAATGTAAAGTACAATACATCTTTCTAAAGTCTGAAAGATTAGTAAAGTTTCAGTACAGCCCCGTTGTTCTGACCTTCACAGAGACTTGATGAGGCCATGTCAGGTTTCTAAGCTGTAGAGCTCTACAAGCTTTATACAATATAGTTTCAGAGAAAAAGCATTGCCCTCTGGGTTCTGGGGCTCATTTGACTCTGCCATTGTAAAAGTAGGATCCTTCTTTTTCTTCTAGCTCAGCATATTTATGATGTAGGACAAATCTTGACATGATGCACTGAGTAATACTTATAGCACTCCCTGAGCTCAGCATAAAACGGTGTCTGTCTGGAGGATTAAGGACAAGGCAATTATAAAGTGTGTCTCATAGAAACAGTAGGGGCCGGCCTACTGACTGTCTTTTGCAAATAAGTCATGCTCATGTGCTTGTATCCTAGCATGAAGCTGTTTGCAAAGTGCAGTATATATTTTAAGTTTTAATTCTGAAGATTTCAGTTCTGGTGTGGTGACACCAGTGGTTACCGTACAGCAAGTGTGGATTAACACTCTTTGAGCAGTTGCTTTGTCAGAAATACAACAGAAGAGCAACTGGTGTCTCTGTTTATAGTGCAGTAAATCAAACTATATAAAGATGTCAATCAAAAAATAATTTCTACCGCAATCTGATTTCATATTGCACACGTTGTTCCACGCAACAGCAGGGCACAATACTGTAAAGTTAGTTAACTTGCTGAAGAGTTGGAGGTGTGCAGCCTGTCACCTGCAGCTGTTCATTTACCAGCTCACTGTTTCTGCTGCTTCTTGCTCATTACTCCCGTGCAAAAATTAAAAATAATCCCCTGACAAAAAGAAAAAATGCAGAAACTGTGACCGATTGTAGTCAGTACTAATCAATGTGACAAACATATTGCATTTCTTGTGGCTGCTTCACAATAAAAGACCCATGTTTCGCCAGTTGAACAGTTTTAATGTGAAGCAGCGGCAGTAGGAAATGATCCGTTTGCATTAGCAGTAACTTATTACAGCTCGGACAATGTAAAGACAGCGAAGTGTGAAGGGTGAGGTTGTTATCAATGAGATGAAATTGCACTGCATTACACACAACATGACTTTTCATGTGAATCTCTCATACTGGGTTGGAATGAATCCAGCGCGGGAATGACCGCCACTACCATTAAAGATTACTAAATATTACTGAATATAAATATATTGAATGGCTATTGCAGAAGAAATGCTGACCCTTTAACTGCCAGTTGGCCTTTCTACAGACATACATATTAGATTTGTCATGGGAGTTTTAGCTTAGTACAGTGTGTTTGCATGTTTTAGACCATTTACGAGACATCACATACTTTACTTTACTTAAACTTTACAAATTTAAAACTTAAATATACAAAAATACAAAATCAATTCAATGAACATCATGGCTGCTGATATTTCTGTCAGGGTAACATTATAACAGTACTTTGATAACAATAAATGCAGGATGACCTACTCGAAGGTTTGAAGTCTCAGCAATGGTTTTCTCTTGCAGTAAATGTAAAGTGCAGCTCTATATATGCTATACGGCTATATCCTGTTAGTCTATCCTCTTAACCAGCCACCAGGCAGATCCTTTATTTATTTTTTTTGTTTCTAATTAAATAGAGACAGGAAGAAAAGACAGGAAAGCCCTCTGGATATTGTTGGTACACCGCATGAACTTGACAAATTGATCCACAAGAACACAAATAATGCAATTTACAGATGGTTAGTTCAGATTGAAATATGTCTCCTCTTTCTTCCTGACAAATGTATAGGCTACAAAACTGTAGATATGTCTGTGTGTCAGTGACGTTTCATCCTCATCTCCATTTTATCATTATTGCAACTCATTTTTGCAAACTGGCAGACCTTTTTCTTTTTAAAAAATAGGTCAGTGGAAAAGAGTTTGGGAAGCTGCTGTTGTTGTGCAGCTGTGTATTGGAAATCCGGGCAAGATAGGTCTTGTTCCGCTGGCGTCTGCAGCCTTAGTCCTAACGAGAACCAGATGCTCATGAATCAGGCCATTGTGGCTGGCTCGGCCAGTGAAGCACTTGCACTAAAACCTTCTCTTACACACACACACACACACACACACACACACACACACTTCCCCCACCTCCTCATCATCCCCCTCTGCCCTTCTTTCACTCCCACTCTCATTTCATCCCCAGCTCATCTACCGTACGACCGCTCACCCACTCACTCTCTTTCTGCCAGGTTCCTGTTCAGGTCAGTCAACTTCAGAAGCAAGCCCAACGGCCCTATGCTGGTGGCCACCTACTGGCCAGACCTGCCTGGCAAGATAGACGCCGCCTATGAAAACCCAGCGGAGGAAAAAACAGTGTTCTTCGCAGGTATGCTGGAGAAAACAGGAAATGGTGGAGAAATTTAGACCTTTCTGAATATCCAATGTCATATTACATGAACTGTTCACCCTGTTCATATGCATCCTCCCTCTATGGTGATAAGAGAAACAGACTTCCATGAGTAATGAAGAGGTGTCGTCACTCTTTTACCATTTGGATTCCCTTAACGGTGGCGTTTCTACGAAGTGAAACATTAGGAGAAGCAGGAATGTTGGCTGAGCACTCTTGTGTGCGGTGTGCACTCTTGGGACACTTAAGATGTTCCACCATAGTTATTAGTGGTTTATGATACGTTCTTTGCATTTTACTAATATGACAACCTTCCTGAATACTGATGAAAGTTATATAATATATCCATCAGCTTCGAAGACATTAACAGCAGGACTGGTTTGGTTATAGGGGAGACTTACTCCCCCGAATGGTTAACCGATGATCTCATACTGACGATGTAATATATTTGGCTAATAGATTTGTAGGAATACGGGATAATACCTTGATCAGACCGTTCTGTGTTCAAATAATTACCAACCATCAATAAAATATATGCCTTCAGTTTTATTTTATCCTCACTAACTCTTCCCTCTCAGGCAACGAGATGTGGGTCTACAAAGCAGATGCGCTGGAGAGAGGCTATCCTAAGAGGCTCACCAGCCTTGACCTCCCCACTGACCTGCAACAAATCGACGCTGCCTTCAACTTTAGGAAGAACAGGAAGACTTATCTGTTTGCTGGGGACAAATTCTGGAGGTGAGCAGGAGCAGCCTAAAAAGCCTTGTCTGACATACCGTAGCTTGTGCTGTTGGTGTCCTCACCTCTTGTTGCAATACTGGGCTACGTCTGGATCTAGTTAGCGTTTGGCGTGACCTAAGCTGCACTGTAAACCACAACAGCTCTGTTAGCCCTTGCACAACATGGGAATAGTGTTGATGACTAACTGTTTTATGGAAAACTCACTGGTGTGTGAGGGAATTGTAAAGCACACGTTGAAGGATTATACTGTCTAAATGCACTTTTATTTTGTGTACAGATACGATGAAGAGAGGAAGGCAATGGACCCTGGCTTCCCCAAACTTATTGCTGATTCCTGGAATGGCATCCCAGATGACTTAGACTCTTCCTTCAGTCTTAATGGCATTGGTAAAAAAAATATTTATTTTCTCCTAATTTGTAAATTTATAGGCTCCGTATGATTTGATGAAGGACCATTTGAACAGAAGCAAGCGGCACCAGTTGAAAGGACCATAATGGAGGTTTTGCAGCATGGTCCTTTGCTACAAATTATACAATACTTAATCTACCACAAGTTTCAATCAGATTTTCAATTATATCTTCCTAGCAGCACTGGTTTCAAGCCAAGTCATTACATTATAACAAGACTAAGAGTCTACACCCGTGGCATGCTATCATTTGCTAATAAGCGTCTTTGAGATTACTATAAAGCGCTATATAAATCCAATATATTATTATTATTATTAATTTGCACCTGGATGATGGGAATTAGTTTTGCAATTTTGGACAAATACAAATTCAAATTTTGACCTCATTAAAGGAACAGTGTGTAGCATTTTGGGGGATCTATTATCTGAAATGGAATATAATATTCATAATTATGTTTTCATTAGTGTATATTAGTGTTTATTATCACCTGAAAATAAGAATCATTGTCTTTTCGTTAGCTTAAAATGAGCCCTTCATATCTACATAGGGAGCGGGTCCTCTTCACGGAGTCTGCATGTTGCTCCACCATGTTTCTAGAATGGACAAACCAAACTGGCCCTGGCGAGAGCCTTCACATTTTTATGTTACCTGAATGCCACCGTAGTTCTCTGACACGCTTGTGAATCTGTGGTAATGTGAGCCGCAAAACCGTAGTACCGCCACCCGTCGTCTGACTTCCGTTGCTCCTAAAGTAGTGTTATTATGGTAAGGATGGCCTCTGAGCGAGGCTAACGACATTACCACAATTTTGCACTCTGTGATTCACGTTACCGCAGTCTTGGAAAGGGAGGAGTGAGCGGAGGGGTATTCGGTCGGTTGCAATCTGCAACCACAACACTAGATGCTACCAAATCCTTCACACTGTGCCTTTAAGGACGCTAGAATAAATGTCAGAGGAACAACAAAGTTATTACAGTTCATCCAAATGAGGAAATGAATGTCTGTACAAAATTTCAAGGCAAACCATCTGATAGTGGTTGAGACATTTCACTCAGAACCACAAATGTCAACCATGTGGTGGCATTAGATGAAAAGTCAGAGGATAACGGAAGTCATCAGGATTCATCCTTCATGCACCATGCATATCTGTGCCAAATTTCTTGGCAACACATCCAATAGCTGTAGAGGCATTTCACTAAAAAACTAAAATGTCAACCTCATGGTGGTGCTAGAGGAAAAGTCAGTGGATGATCAAAGTCATTATTCTTAATCCTCTGGGGACCATGAACATTTGTGCAACATTTCATGATCCAATAGTTAGAACTAGTGAGACAATTCAGTCTGGACCATATGGTGCACAGACCGATGGACAGACTTTACCATCCCTAGACCTATGTCGCTAGCATGGCTAAAAACTAACAACATAATTTTGTGACAATATGAATACTACAAACATAAAGTAATCTTTAACAACATAAAATAAATGCTACACTAATGTACCAATAACTCTCGGAAGGGCTACAAAAGAATTGTGAAGGATCACTCTATTAGTCGTAAATCCAAGAATAGAGACAAAATAGCAAAAGGCAGCCTCAGCCTACAACTGTGTTTAAGTCTTGACCTAAGGGAAAAAGGATTTTTGTGGTGGTTGTGGTGCTTCGATTATATCTGGATTAGAGCTGGTGCTCTGTGTGCTAGTTTACAGTGTTCAGGCTGGCATTCCGTCTGGTTAGATTACAGGTAAATCCAGTCAGCTCTATCAGCGAGTCTGGCACTGTGCCTCTGTCAATAAAACCCCTTATATACCACAACCCGGTAAGCAATGACGCCATCTAGCCAGAAATGAACAGTTTCGAGGAACTGAGTGAAAAGAGAGGAAGTAAAACGGGGCCAAAGGGAGTAGTTCTTAAGTTAGGGAGTCATCTGCGGCCTGATGTTGATAGAAGACAGTCAGAGGGAGAGCAGTTGCTTTATGTGTCTCATGCTGTGAGTAAATACCTCATGATGGGTTATGTTAGCTTTAGGGCATTGCAGCTAGAGTGCAAGAAATACATGGTAATGAATTTTCATGTGTCCTTGAGGTTAGAGGTGGTATGCAGATTTTTGTTTATGGCAAGCGACCATGGATTTTTCCATTACTGCTCTCCTAACATACACGCATTACTGTAAGCATCTCGTAGCCCACTTCCCCCACACAGTGGACAGACATATTTATATAAAGAAAGTCTGTGCCCCTCTACAGAGGCGCCTCTGTACAGTAAGCTTCCTGATTAGCATGATTCAGAGAGAGAGAGAGGTTTAAAGCAGCAGTAGGTAGAATTGGAGCAAATATGATAAAATGGTAACTATATCCTGACAGTAGTGCATGAGACAGGTAATCTGAAAAAAAAATCTGTGCCTGTGTCCTCTGGTGTCCTTCGGTGCTCCGTATGGCATCTGCAAGATTTCACAGATCGGAGGAAAACAACCAATCAGAACTGAGCTGGAGCCTGCCATCTCTGAGTAGCTGTCAATCACTCGCGAACTCCGATCAAATGGTCAAACTAGACAGTGCTGATCAAATATGATTCAATATTCTGTTACTGTAATGACTATTTCTCACCTTAAATGTTTTCAGAAACATCGTGTTGTGTACCGTTTAGCTGTAAAATGAGAAAGTTTGTGACCCAGCTGCTATTTTAAAATGCATTGAGGAAATACCAAGCATCGCCCACCAGCCGGAGCAAACTTTCTCATTTTGACTAAACAGTACACTTCAAGATGATTCTCAAAACATTTTATGCAGGGTAAAATAATAATCCATAATAATCCTGAAGGGTTATTATGGAATTTTTGCCTAATGATGCCAAAAATATTCTGCCTACCCTCGCTTTAAAATTGGCTTCAGCAGAAACTGATTTGATGTTTTAATCCTTGTCACTTTGATTGAAACTGATTATATTGTTTCTCTGTATGCTTTTATTAAAGTTTGATTATTTTGTGGTTATAGTTTCCCCCTTGTTTTACACAAGCTATTTCAGCAAATAATGAAGTGTGCATTGTGCTTGTCTTTGACAGATTACAGTTACTTCTTCAAAGGCAACCACTATTTCAAACTGGAAGACAGCAGCTTGAAGATCGTCAAGTTGGGTGAAATCACAAAGGACTGGCTCGGTTGTTGAACATTTCCAAAACGTCTCGCAACTGGCTAATTCCTGTAATGACATCAGGCCTCGCAAGGACATTGTCATAGTATCGCACACAACTTGAGGTCGCCGCAGTGCACACTGTTGTAAGTTTGTTATCCTGGCAAATCTACCCGCTTCTGTGAGAGACACGTCCCTTCCAGCCTGTATAACCAGCCTCTAGCTGTGTAGACGGGCACCTCGGGACCTTCTACACAGGCTCAACATAGGCAACTGGATATTTTTGCTATATTACTGTGTGATGTTGACATTTTATTTGTTATGCTGATGCAGATTTATTTCAATATGTACCCCCGTTTTATTGTTTTATATTTTTTTTAATTTTTTTTTTAAAAACTCAGACATCAGGTATGTCAACACTGCATCGAACGCGGTGCTTTACTGTGCTGTGAGATTTTGCCGTTGCAAATTTTTTTCTGAAAGGCTGTTTTTACACCATATGAGGAATTCATGTTGGCTTGGAATTACTTCTATGTCCAGTGTACTAAGTGCAGTTTTATAAATGTATCAGTTTTAATTAATTTTTTCATTGTTGTGCAATACATTTGACAAAATTAATTTGCACAGTTTTTGACCGAAAATGGTGCTTTAGAGATTGCTTTTTTGCATATAGTCCTATATATATACAGTATATATACATTTTATATTCTGTGTAACTATGTCTGACTACTTAGTATCCTCTGGATGTTAGAAAGTAGTATTCGCAGGCACACATTATTCTTCATTTGGTTAGCACTTTGTATAGGACTATAAAAGGGAACTGCTCAATATGGAGACCAAATTATTGTCATTGGAGCTCCGTGTTGCATTTCCCTTCACTAAGGGTACAGGAAGATTAAAGGCACAGGTTGCCTCTAGAGGCTGTATTGGTTTGCTGCATGATGGAATCATGACAAGAGTACCGCAGTAGTATTGTTTAATAATCTTTTTTTTTATATTCTCTTTTCTCTCTTGGGTTTTAACAATACAGTCATTGTGTTTTGTGTTGTTTTTTTAATGCTTGTGCACTTTGTTACTGTCATCAATAAAGATGGTCAATATAATGTGGTTCAGTTATAAACAGAGGAACAACTCTATATACTTGAAAAAGAAGTTCTCCATTAAGCTTGTGAATTCAGCTACCAAATACCAAATAACAGTGGTGGAAGAGGTTTGCAGATAATTTACCTGAGCAGAAGTAGCAATACCACAGTGTATAGTCCTGCATTCAAAATATTACTCAAGTAAAAGTACATAAGAATTATCAGTACAATGTAAAAAAAATACTACTGCAGGTAGAATAGGTCCTGTGTGTGTGTGTGTGTGTAGATAGACAGACAGAGAAGTCTAATGCTATATAATGTGTAAGCAAATCAACTAACTTACTGTATATATTGCTACAAACAATGCATTGTATTTTGTGAGCTCATTTAATAGGCCTATATGGTAAAATTCAAATCTAAATTAACTAGTATAGCTGTATAATACATGCTTACATACATACATACCACATAATGCATACTTATACTTTCCACCACTGCTAGAGAAACCAGGAGCTTTCTTTTTTTTTATTTAAGGGCAGCACCAAATGAGAATTGTTTATGAAACTGCACCACCATGTGGACATCTATGAGAGCTTGTAAACAAAATATGTTAATACGTCACATTTTCCCACCTTGAAATCGATGCTCATTCGCTACTTGTGCAATAATAATATAGTATTGTTGGACATGATGTTATGCACAGATTGATAAAAAAAAATCTGCATTTCTTAATCAGTATTTTGCACAAAGCACATGACATGCATAGTCACTGACAGCACCACTTTGCCTTTTTTTTTTGCATGCATCTGAATATAATATTAGAAATACGTCGCATGGAATAATAGCAGCATGCAAACATTCATACGGATTGTAGAGAAGCATGCAAATCCGCCTGCAGGCTTCACATAAACACAGACGGGCTGATGGTGATGGTGTGACTGCTGGAGCCCTGCAGGCAGCCTGCAGAGCACGTTGGAGGCGGAGCCTGCAGACGCTGCTGCCGCTGCTGCTGCTCTGCCTGGTTCCTCTCTCGCTGCTCCGTGTGATGATCGTCTGATATGTGGGAGAAATGAGAGAGAGTAGGGTCCCCGTTGTATGTGAGGAAGTGAAATGATAACATAACGACAGCCTCGACTTTAAAAAAACACACATTTTGCCTGTTGTCTTCCTTCCTTCGCTCACCGACGCGCACTGCAATGCCGCCGCAGCGAGTCTTCGCCCTGCCGAGGCAACAATCTCTGCTGCTGCCTGCGGTCATCAACCCGTTCGTTCAAGACACCAATCTAACCAAAGCTACTATCCTTAAAGTGAGTATGGGCGTTTTGCATCAATGGTCATGCAAAGGCAAGCTTTTGTAGAGTATAGTCGTCGCTATTGGCAATACACACACACTCACACACACTGGCTGTGCAACCATGCAGGCCTGTAATCTTCTCTTTGACAATCGGCTTGTAAAGCACCAAACAATGAGAGCCCTTGTTGTTGTGTGCTTTTCTAGAAAGCTGCCCAGTGATGTGGATTTCCACACTCGTGCATAATGTCTGAAAAAATGTCAACAACCCTCAGCAGGCTGATCCCCTTATATGGTGTGTATATATAGGCCTGTAATTTATGATGTGTGTGTGTGTGTCCCTCTCCATTCATGCAGTGTGTCCTCCTGGGGATCTTCCTGGTCCCTGTCCGTGCCATCTTTCTGTCCCTGGTTCTCATGGTGACATGGCCAGTGGCCGTCATAATAACCCTCAACCATCCTCTGAAAGGAGCCGTGGAGCCAATGACGGGCTGGAGACGGTAACTATAGGATACAAACACACACCACCACCCCATCCCACTGCAACACAGCTTCCCACAGAGCCATCCCACACCTCACAAGCACCACCACATCCTTCAGACTCACCGTACTGGCATATGGTATATCATAGACTTGCATTTATAGAGTGCTTTTCTAGTCTTCCGACCATTCAAAGCGCTTTTTACACTACATGTCAGTATTCACCCATTCACACACTGATGGCAGAGGCTGCTAAGGTGCCAACTTTGCGCATCAGGATCTAATCTAAATACTCATTCACACACCGATGGCTATGCCTTCGGGATAAGTGTCTTGCTCAAGGACACATCGACATGTGACCCGGAGCCACAGCTGGCCATATCAGACTCACTTAATCACTTATACAACTCAAATTTCTTAAAAACGTAATAATAATCGCACTCTGCAGCTGCCTTTTGTTTACATGCACATAATAGTACATTTTTCAAGATTCAAGAGTTTTATTTGTCACACTCATACAGGATGTGCCGTGAAAGTTCACTTGGTTTTAAGTAAATTGAACTTGGCCTAATGCAGTTACCTTATGGTGTTTTTTTTACTTCCTTCTACCAGTGTAGCGTTGTGCAAAGATTTTGTGTTTGCAAGGCAACTGTATATGCAAACACCGTGACCATCATCTTGTCCCCATATAGCCCACAAAGAGGTAGTTGACTACTAACACTATTCTGTTTTTGCAAGTGTGAGCCACCACCCTATTCGGTGCATAGCTTTTGTGCAAGGCTTACATTGAGATTTGAAAAGAAAATATTGAGTTTCACTGCACTAAAATAGTGCCTTTTACTAAAGCAAGAAGTAGCAGAAGCAGTGTGTTTCCTGGGTTTCATAAACTGGACAGGAAAACCCAGAGACGGCAGCGTATTCTCAAAATAATATGTCCTGACATGACTTGAAGAATGTGCAGCTGCTTGTGTTACTGCCGAATCATGTTTGTCTCTAGATCATATCTGCACCACAAACACTACTTAAGCTCAGTTCCCCTCAGTTCTCAGAAAGGAAGGAGTCAGTGATATGAGCGGGGAAACCATAGAAACCATATAATAGTTATTATTATAATGTTTATTATTTATATTAATGAATTGGTCATCCAATTGGACAGTATATCCACACAGTGTGAATACAGTAAAAAAAACATGTTTTAAAGCTGCAGTAGGTAGAATTGGAGCAAATATGTATAAAGTATTTTTTATAAAACGGTCACTATATCCTGACAGTAGTGCATGAGATGGGTAATCTGAAAAAAAAATCATGTGCCTCTGTGTCCTCCGGTGCTCCTAAAAGCATCTGCAAGATTTCACAGACCGGAGGAAAACAAACAGTCAGAGCCGAGCTGGAGGCTTGCCGTCTCTGACAGCTGTCAATCACAAAAATGAGAAAGTTTGTGACCCGGCAGCCATGTTGAGATCAGTTGAGGAAATACCAAGCACCGCCCACCAGCCGGAGCAAACTTTCTAATTTTACAGCTAAACGGTACACTACAAGATGTTTCTGAAAACATTTGAGGCGAGAAATAGGCATTACAGTAACAGAATATTGATTTATTTTTGATCAGCGCTGCCTAGTTTGACCGTTTGATCAGAGTTTGCGAGTGATTGACAGCTGCCTCTGTTGAATGAACAGCCAATAGGAATGCTGTCTCTCTCTGAAATGACCTGTGATTGGCTAAAGTCTCCCGTCACAGGCTAGACTTTTTAAAGCCTGAAAACAGAGCCATGAGGAGGTGTGGAAGTCTAGTTTTTTCCTAGAGCACTTGAATTATAATATGCTGAAAGGTTATTATGAAATTTTTGCCCAATGATGCAAAAAACATTCTGCCTACTGCAGGTTTAAGGTACTTAGCGAGTCATAATTCATATATCAACATATTAATAAATCTCTAGTGGTTGGATTGTAGTATTTTACCTCTGAGTACCAAACAGGACGCGTCTTTTACAACTGTTCAGTTATGCAAATAGTAGCTGTTGTGTGTACACAGTGTGCTGTTCTAACAGGGAACAAGGAAACTCTTCTGACCTTAGACCACAGCTATTTTAATGGTTATGACCAAACATGGTGTAAGTGACGCAAACAAGCGAGAAGCTCATCTTTCTCACCTACTTATTGCTTTGCTGTTAACAGGCTCAGATATTCTCGGGGGGTGTTAAAGCATTGAAGCTTAGGTTTTGCAATGAAAGGACAAGATTACTAAATAGTCAAATTTCACAATTGGCAATTAAAACTGACAACTTAAAGCTCCAATAAATGATGTTTGTGATGTTTCCATTGAATCAAAACAAAACTCCACAAACCACAAACAAAAGATACATACTACTGTTTAGTCACACAAAAGTATGTTGAAAGATAGCACACATATTGGGTATGCAGTGCATAGCATGCGATATCGGACGAAGCAAATATCTTACTAGCCATAATAACCTGATCAGATGCTAGTATGTCAAGGTGTTGTTGATGCTTTGTGTTTGTGCGGGAAGCTTTTCTGCTCCCAAAACTGCGTTACGTCACATTAAGCTTCCTGACAAATTGAGCAGAAAGATTAATGCGGCTTTAAACAGTCAGAGGTTTGTATACTCTGGACAAAAGTTTTAAAAGTTCCACATCATGACTAATAATTTTGTCTCAAGGTCTCAATCTACACTATGACCTCCTTCCCTTTCCTCGAGATTATGAGGAAGTAACTGGTGATGGTAAAATATTTAGCAAGAAAAAGTACAAAATGGTGCAACTCTTCCTGTTACTGCAACACTTTAGCTCAGTCCAATACTGACATTTGCCCCCTTTCACATGATAGCCCTGTATGTGATAATGATCAACATTTCAACACAGCTGATCCCCGTGCATTTTGAGCTACACATTTATTTTTTCCATAAATTTTCCATAAAATTCAATAATCTAAAATGTTCCGGCCATCTCCAGGTTCATGTGTCGGAGAGTGATGGCTGCCTTGGGGAGGGCTTACTACTTCTGCATGGGCTTCAGAGTGGTGGTCAAGGGCAAGCAGGTTGACAGCAGCGAGGCCCCCATCCTGGCCGTGGCCCCCCACTCCACCTTCTTTGACGGGATCGTGTGCATCGTCGCGGGCCTGCCCTCCACCGTCTCCCGGGTCGAGAACCTAGCTACACCCATCTTTGGCAGTGAGATACTTATCAATTGCTTTGCTGATTTGATTTGCTTCATGAACTGTCATGTAACAGTGATAGCATCAGTAAGTGACCATCTAATGAAATGGCCCTGTCTTATTTAATGTTAATAAAGCCATGCAATTAACCCAAGGCTCAGGCATTAATTAATCAGTGAACAATATGACAATGAATGTTTTCCTCTTCTAAGTGTGTGTGTTAATGCGTGTGTTGGTTTTTTTTTGCCCTCTCTGCAGGGTTTGTGCGCTGTCTTCAGCCAGTGCTGGTGTCCAGGAAAGACCCAGACTCCAGGAAGAATACAATCCAGGAGATTGAAAGCCGAGCCAAGTCAGGAGGCCACTGGCCACAGGTCTGTCTCAACACAAAAAAAAACATATCCCCAAGCAAAAAAATCCCCAACTCCTCAGGGTTGAGAGCTACCTGAAGTTAAAAAAAAATATACCCATGTGACGAAGACCTGTGCTAAATTGGAAATCCCACAAGTATCTGGAGTAGCCAGCCAGTGGGAAAAAGTAGCCATCTCGCGGGGACAAAAAAGCTTTGTCTGTAAAAGCATATTTTTATGAGTTTTCCTGCCTGATTGTAAACATGAAGTAAATTATTGTAAAGAAGAATTAGGAATCTTTGGTGTTTTAGCCCACACAGTCTGTAAATGGCTATTAATATTTAATTTATTAATTTAATCCTGACTGATCAGAATGTTTGTAATTAAGAATCATTATTATTTTTTGTATTTATTGACACTTTCCCTGAAAGGTTTATCAAGACATGACACAATGATGGTTAATGGGTTTTACTAGAAACATAAATGTCTCTTATTCAATGAAAATAAAGAAGGTTATTTTAAGGGGGAACATATTTTTAATCTCATATTTTATCTGGACTATGTATTGGTTTCAAATTTATAAAATAAACCTATGCCAAAAAAAACTGTAATATAATAAAACATGTGGATCACTAAATCAACTCAACTTCCAAAAGCGCAATGCAAAGACAATTCATACATTCGTTCATGCATGCGCAATTGTCACATTGCTGCCACCGATGTTATCTGAAGTAGCCCGTCCAATGATAGACAGGCACGTTTTTTTACATCCTTGAGTATTAGCATTGGTTATAGCTGCAGAGAAAAGTGATGTAATCTTAGAAAACCCAAGAGCCGTAACTCAGGATGTTTCAGAGTTTCCTTAGTCAGTTTTCGATGACCCCAGAGAATTATACTTCTGTTTTTTAACGCTATCAGAGAATTAGTGAAGCGCATACAATGTTGACTCAAAACTAGCATACTTTGCATGTTGTAAGGGAGCAATAGCATAACATTGCATACTTGATAAAACTTGTGATTTTAACATTTACTAATGAAGCTTTGTTCCTCAGGTCCTGATATTTCCAGAGGGAACGTGTACTAATCGGTCATGTCTCATCACGTTCAAACAAGGTAAGACATGAAATGTAAATTGTACAGTAAATGTAAAGTTTCTGTTTCTGTTACGAGGAAAATTATTACAGACAAAATAAAAAAAATCACAAACAACTTTTTACTAACAGTTCCTTCCGTTGCTTATAGCACATCTATCATTTTCACTAAATCTAATCCACCGAGAGTAAAAGGCTGCACAACAGAGAGAACAATCGACACTACGCTGCTCCATACATTCATTATATGATGTGCTTTGTACATTGACTTGTTGTTAATGGATAACCACAAAACTAGGTTTGAGTGAGGTGGCAGAATTGGAATGTGAGCTTTGTTTAGTCATACATGACGCAACAATTCAACTTTAACTTATTCATTCATAATAAGAAGTCTCCATGATACTTTAAACAATGTGTTCCACCTCCACCTCTAGGTGCCTTTATCCCAGGGGTCCCTGTGCAACCTGTGATTATGAGATATCCCAACAAACTGGTGAGCGACTGTTATTGTGTAACACAGCGTTAATATATGTTACCTCACATCTTGAGAGCCAAATTCATAGAAGATAATTATATTATATGCCATTTCTGTTTTTCATGAATACGGCTGAACTGTCCAACTTGCATGTAATCAGTGCAGACTGATAGCAACACTAGAAGCTTGGCTGTATACCATTTTATCCCAGTATTAATGTTTTTATGAAGGTTTAAGCATTCCCCTGTATTTCTTCCTCCAGGACACGGTGTCTTGGACTTGGCAGGGTTTCAGCTCGTAAGTATGCTTTCTGCAGTTTCTCATGTTTTACTTATAGTATGCATGTTTGCTGAAGGTAGTGTGTCTGCTGCTACTTTTTCTTAGACAATAAACATGATCATTACACACAGTTACGGGAACATTATTGCCTTGTTTTGCAACAACTGTTGCTACTGTGAAATAAATATGTAACTGACTGTCCTGCTTGTGTTATGTGCAGGAGGACGCTGCTGCTTCTGACTCTGTGCCAGCTGTACACCACAGTAGAGATAGAGGTAACAGCCATTCTCCAATATGTGCTTCCTAATATAATGGCAAAGATACTACAAACTGCCTTTGTTGTTTCGCTATAAGAAATTGTAAAATACGCATTTTATGTCATATTTTATTGTTATTCATGATTGTTCTCCAAAGCGTAACTTTAGCTTTACTTTTAGTTTTACCGGTTGTATCAGTGCCACACTCTGCTATTGAATTAATCTAAAGAAAGCTAAGTGTGTAACCTTAATTTGCTTAAATATAGTCATTAGATTAAGCACAAGATGCGTTTTCTGCATTCAGGGATTTAGTTTTCTTGCAAAGCTTCACAAGTTTACTTTCTGCTCGACCCTCCTTCTGACCTTTTTCATCTGTTTTCTCCCGTTTTTCAGTTCCTGCCGACACATATCCCCACAGAGGAGGAGAAGAAAAGCTCTCCTCTGTTTGCTTGCAGAGTGCGAGACACTATGGCCCAGTAAGTGTTGATTGGTCTGAAACGCACATTCCACTGTGTATTGCTCAAGCACAGAGACAGTACAGCAAAGTGCAACAGAAAAGCTTAAGTATATATGCTTATAAAAGTAATAAATGCAATGTTAAACACATATGGAGTACATGTAAGTTGATGAGAAAATTAAATAAGTGGTGGAGAAGAGTATGCTGTTAAATATGACGGCCACGATTATTTGTAGTCCTTAGCAGCGGCCCGGGTTCGATTCCAACCTGCGGCCCTTTGCTGGCTGTCATCCCCTCTTTCTTTCCCCTTTCCTGTCACTCTCCAGCTGCTCTAATAAAAGGCAATAAAAGCCCTAAAAATAATCTTAAAACAATAGAGAACAGAGTCATTCTGAATTTCAACAGTGAATAAAAGGTAGGAGGACATAATAGGTTTGGTGGTCCTCCCTCAAGAAAATTTAAAGATTTTTGACTTAAAACTATGCAATTTTCCATCATTTTGGACCATTATTATTGCTAGTTATGCTTACAAGTATTATTTACACATATCACAACCTTCGTCTGAACATTTAACTCTTCTGGAAATGTTTGCCCAAAAAGAGCAGATTAATATTTTAAAACCGTTTAAAAAAAATGTTATATTATAAAACCGTTATGAATTTGAGCATTAGAATTACATTATTGTACGATGAGTTTGGTTACTGCATTCCTCTGATATGTCTAACCATTGCATATCGTCCTAGCCTGCAGCATCCAGCTCTTTACAAGCATCACAAGCATTTGAGCCGATCACTGTACGTGCAAACTGTCTGCTTTCAGGGCTTTGGGAGTTCCAGTGACAGACCACACATATGAAGACTGCCGTCTGATGATCTCAGCCGGTGAGCTAACGCTGCCCATGGAGGCCGGTCTGGTGGAATTCACCAAAATTAGCCGTAAACTGAAGTAAGAACACCTCACTTAAAGTACACTGTAGGGATCGCCAGACAGGAACATTAACAATGACATGTATGGCTCGAAAGTTTAACGTTATGCAAAGTATGACATCAACCACAACCTCCTTCTTGTGCCGCGCTCCCTCAGTCTGAAGTGGGACAACATGAAGAAGGAGCTGGAGGGCTTCGCAGCCATGGCCATCTCTTGTAAAGGAGGACGAATCACCATCGAGGAGTTTGCCAGTTTCCTGAAGCTGCCTGTCAACCCAGCCCTCGAAGAGCTGTTTGCACTGTTTGACAGGGTGAGAGACGTGTATATCAAATATTTAGTTTTTATCTAACCAGAGCAACTTGGACCATCAAACACTACCATTATGAATGACATTTAAATGCTGAATTTCCTATAGTTGACGCACAGCTAAGACTTGCATAAGTCTGGAATAAGTCTTAGTATAGTCAAATTGGCCCCGACACCTCCTGCATGAATCACCTGCACCATAAATATAATGGTTGACAACATAATGTGCAACTATCTTAATATTCAATTTACAGAATTCCGTACACATTACATCACCGCATATCACGTGTACCGATGATAGTAAAATTGGGAGGTGTGGGTTCAGGATTTATACAGCCTGGCAGAGGAGACTATGATCAACGAAGTGTGGCCTCCTTCACTGGTAGCTATGTCTACCACAGGTCTGAATGGGAAGTATAAAAACAGCCTCTAACATCCAGTTCAATGAGGATCCTTTTTCCTCAGAAAATCTGTGCCTCAGAATTTTCCAGTAATTGAGAATTGCAATTTATAGAAATCACTTATGTTATTATATATCACCCTTTATTTTTCCAACACTCCCTTTAACATTCAAAATTGATGATGCTAGACATTGCCAGTCTGTATTTTTAGACCATAAAGGGCAAAGTAGCATCCATTATAATAATCTGTGCATTTACTGACTCAAGTATTTTGCCGTCTCTTTGACCCTGTCTAGAACGGAGATGGCACCATAGACTTCAGAGAGTACGTCATCGGCGTGACCATCCTGTGTCGACCAGCTAACACCGAGGGTGTGCTTCGAATGGCTTTCCAGGTACCACAGAAATATTGTGACATTGCTGTGCTCCTACTAGGGCCTGAAGAATCAGCAGTGCTCTATCTTAATGTACGCTGAATAAAGATATACAGAAATGTGTATGGTAGTATCCCTCTTTATCAGTTCACCCAAGCTAGTACTCCCTAGGGCTTCTTTTGCATGTGAAAACAGCCTAATTTCTTCAAGGCTTGTTATCAGACATACCTGCATTCCGATCCACAGTGTACATAAACTTTACTCCCTACTCCCTGTTCAGGGAATGTCAGTTAAGGGAACATCCCTCAACAAAATTCCTCCATGCAGAACACCCTGCAGACATCACTTCCAACGTACGTCGGTAACGTAAACACCTTGAATACCTGTTGCTGCTACTGTGGAAATTTGACACTACTGAAATAAGATATTGAATATTTCCGGCCAGGACCCTGAATTAATAGTTAGTTATCAATAACATTATTGTTGAACTCAGCTATACCCAACCAACAAATTATGGTCCCATTTAGAGTCAAATAGACGATAAAGCAGGGTGTGCTTTAGGGCGTGGCTACCTTGTGATTGACAGGTTGCTACCACAGCGTTGTCCGGTCTGGGAGTTGTCCGTGTTTTCGTCTTAGAACTTTAACCCTTTCACAGTGTGTTTTCAGTTCATGAAAATTAATTTTAACATTTTGGTCACCTAAAAATGTTGTACTTAGCTCCACCCTCTCGTGTCACTTCTGGAGGCTTCAAAGCGTAGTCCACAAACCAATGTGTAACTACATCCACTTATATACAGTCTATGGATGCAGTGCTATGTCAAGCAGACATTTCTGAGATATAACTGAGATGTAACTAGAACCTGTGACAAATTATGTGTATATCTACAGTATATATGATGTTTATTATTTATACTAAATATAAAAAGTAAATATTGAAATTACAATAAAATAAGCAGAATGCAAAAAAAAAAGTACTAAATCCAAGCTAAATCAGCCAGCTCTGGCTTTAGTTGACATTAGTGCACAGCAGACGGCACCGTAGGAAGAACAGAGGCAGCATTCAGAGAGGCTTGGATAATGTCAAGTTAACAAAGTCTGTCTGTTGTGGAGAGCATGGAGCCATTTCGCTGGCCATAATATCAAATGTGGTTTTGGACAAACAGTTCTGGTGTTTATGTAATATGAAGTGAAACTATATTTTCGTCCGACTAATTTAGCCAAAATTGATTTCAACAATTTAAAGTTTTTTCTAACCAGCCTGCCTGTTTTCACACCTTAAATAACTATTATTATTCCTGAACATGCAGACACATTTTTCTGTTTCTTTCCTCTGTCACGCAGCTGTTCGATACAGATAAAGATGAGAAAATCACCCGAGAGGAGTTTACTGCTCTGCTGCGCTCTGCTCTGGGTGTGTCCAATCTGAACATGGCCAAGCTCTTCAAGGAGATTGATGCTGACGGCTCTGGTTTCATCACCTTCCGTGAGTACACTTCCAACGCCAAGCTACATCTTGCTCTTCTAACCTCCTTTTGCATTTCCAACAGGATATTATGAAATGGGAATAAACATATACAGTATTTTCGCATTATTATTTTTTGCTTCTCTTATCCTGAGCTACACTGTATCCTAATGCTTTTCTCCGTGCCTGTGATTCTTCAGCTGAATTTCAAGACTTTGCCACGAGCCACCCGGAGTACGCCAAGCTCTTCACCACCTACCTGGAGCTTCAGAGATACCAAGCAATGCAGGAGGCGTGTCCAGGTGACCTGGAATTATCCGGCCAGGCCTGTTCAGTGGTAAAACAGGAGGACAGCACCTCTGACAAAAAAGATGACTGAGACTGAGAGGATGGCCGTGAACTCCTACTCCTTGACTGCACTGAGAGACAGAACACTGTATCCACTGCGCTGAGAGGGAAAAAGCGACTGCCATCTGCCCCATGACTTTTAACAGATTCAAGTCATTTGCCACAACGGAGCCACATTAAGTCATGTGCTTGCCTTTTTATAGATGGATTTTAGAGTGCTTCTATTTTCAATTTTTAGTGCCTTATAGAGATTTCAAAGAACCACTTCCCTGAGTCACTGCACAAGAAATATCGTATTGCAGACTATTTTATCCCTAAAGTTTTGTGTGTGCGTGTGTTTTGGTTATGTGTTTATCATAAAAAAAATAAAAAATTTAAAAGCTAGTTATAGGATGAAAATATGTCAGAAAAGTCACTTGGGCACTCGGTGTTTTAAAGGTGCTAAATTCTAAATTCAGAGCACTAGTATAGCAGGCTGCGTGTGCATGTTAGTGCATGCGAGTCCCAGTGTGTGTGCCCCACTGGCTAGCGGTTACTGCTGATAACGCAGTCCCGAACCAGGGGTGTTTTCACGGAAGCGTATCACCTCCGGTTTCCCCCAGGTAAACACTGTTAGCTCTGTCAACACTGTTTTTTCATGTGGAGGCAATCTCTCAATCATAGATATGTCAACACGTTCTCATCCCAACTCGTCACATACTGACGCTTTTTATCAGACCTCTCGACGTCACTTTTAGGTCGCAGTAAACACGTGCTTAATGTTGTGAATTAAACAAAAACACTTGCTTCGGTTTAGGCAACAAGAGGCGCCCTGGTAGCTCACCTGGTAGACTGGGTGCCCCATGTACCAAGGTTGTGTCCTTACCGCAGCGGCCCGGTGTTTGAATCTGACCCGTGGCCCTTTGCTGCATGTCATAACCCCTCTCTCTCTCTCTCTCTCTCTCTCTCCCCCTTTCATGACTGTCACTATCAAATAAAGGCAAAAAAGCCCCAAAAAATAATCTTTTAAAAGAAAAGGTTTAGGCAACAAAACCACTTCGTTAGGTTTAGGAAAAAACAACATGGTCGGGCTTAAAAATGTCTATGTTTGTAAAGTGAAAATGTGACTTGACGTTGTGAACACGGCACACAAATGAACAGCTGATTGTAACGTGAAAGTGAAACGTAACGCACGGGACACAAACAGCGGTCTCCTGGATGAAAGCCTTGTGTTTGTTGGTCCCATCCACCACCACTCCTGTCCACCCGGTGTGCGTCTCTTTCGTTCTTTAAACTACATCACCACAGCATTTTCTCTGAGTTTTTACTGTTGCCGCGGATGGGTTTACATTGTAGTTAATTGAAAGCCCGGTGCGTTTACCGGTGCTAAAGGATGCCTCGTGCGTTTAAGCTCTGGGAAGCGGCTGGATATGCTCTGAATTTGGAATTTAGCACCTTTAGCTTTATAAGCCCTGCAATCTTTAGAGTTCTAATGTTAGTGACGTAATGTTTTATGATATACTTAAACTGCCTCACCATGTTTTTGACTTGGACACATCATCCTCTGTAGCCTGAGCTTACACTCGCTTGGACTTATTAGATGAACGTAGCTTTGTGTATTTTCTCCTTTGTTTTTGTGGTCCTCTGTAAATGAGTAAAGAAATTGCCAAACCAACACCTTTTTAAATATAAGCAAAGAGTCTTCGTGCTTCTGTGTTGCAGTATAATTAATGTACAGTAAGCTTTATCAAGATCTTTCCAATCTGGCAACCCACAGATGTTGTGTATTAAAGCTATGTCTACGAAGACCATACATGCTGTGCATTACACTTTTTTCCAGTGCTCAGGGACACAGACCTTGTAAGACGGCTGTATAATTAGCCAGAGGTTTGCTTTGCATGTGTATCTATTTGCATTTCTACTGAAGACCGTTGTTGCTGAGACAGCAGCACGTCTATGCAGCTTTGAATTTACTAAAGCAAACCAACCACTGAAAATAGGGCAATTTGTGAGCAAAAAGGCAACAGTGCTTCTTCACAACAGCATATCCCAGCGGGGTATGCTTTCAGATTAACTAGCGGCACTGTTATTTATTTAGCAAGGTGCATTGCAATTATGGGATTTTTTTTTTCGTTTTTGTTAACACTGCAAAGTTTGCTTTTTAAAATAAAACAAGAATACAATTGTTATTTTGCCCGTGTTTTTATATTCACCACCCAGGGAACTTGTAATGACTTCTGTAGACTTTGTCTATAATGAGGCTTAATGAGGCTGTGGATGGACCTCTGGTTCTCTAAACCACCACCAGGTGCCAGTAGTTACCTACATAAATTCCATTATGTGTGTGGTTGTTGTTCTTCTGCTTGTGAGTACCACTTTGAGTTTGTCATTTTGTCCTGTCCTTTAAAATAATGGCAGAGCCAGACAACAATGAGGTTTAAGTTAGAATCAGATTCATGGTGCGGCAAGTATTGGAGTGTGCACATGTTGCATTTAACCATGAGGCACTGAAACTGAAGATAAAGCATGATATGAATGAGTTCTGTTACCACCTTTATACCTTCAGAAAAGCAGCAGAAAATGAAAGTGAATCTTTGATCTTGAACATAAAGATTTCAAGAAATCTATCATTTTATTTTATCAATTGTGTTACTGTAACTTATGTGCTATAATTGCTCAATTTGTATGCATTTCATTTCTTCATTTGGCCTTTCTGTGACCCAACCTGTTTTCATTTTGATGTGGGAAGAAGACTGAATGATGAACAGATGCAAAATTTGTGTGTTAATGGAACATAAACAAACACTATAGAATGTGTATGGGAGACTTGGAGAACAATATGTGTTGATAAAGACACATTATGAAGGATTCTTTATGTGACAGTTTCTATATACCATATGCACTTTTTTTCTGTTCCTGTTTGAAGGCCATTTTTCCCCCAATATTTTTCTAGTTGCTCACATTTCCAAAACACATGTGCGGTGGTGTCTGTTTCTGTTTTATATCACGTATCTAAAAGCTGTGAATGTCCTTTTAGCACCCTGTAAACTTCGATGTCATCATGGCAATGCCTGGATTGTTTTTATTATTCATCTGCAGACAAGTTGTCGCCACCCCAGGAAAAAGACAAAAATGCCAAACTTTCTCAGTTTGCTGTGGGGACAGTTATGTTGGAGTCTTTGGTAAATGAGCTGTCAGATAAGTGTCTACTGAGCAGAGAATGACGTCTATGGTGAGTTGCTAGTGAGGAAGTAATTGATTCATGAGAAAGAGATGTGATGGGGTGAGTAGTAGGCCTATGTATGTTCTTGTTTGGTAGTCGCCAGGAGACAAAAGTCAAGTTATGAATTGTCAACTGTTTTGTGATGTTTGATCGGTCCACTTTTGTGGAAATCGTTGTGTTGAAGTCACATCTAACATATGTGCTTGTCTATATGTCAATATGATTTATCAAGCAGAGAATTTGTGTAAATCATATGTAAATAAGTGTACAAAAAATAAATATTTTCCTCAGATAGTCCCTTCCTTTTTTAACAAATGAGTTATCAGAATCTGATTTATTTGCCAAGTACATACATACACGAAATTTGACTATGGAAGTCTCTAAACGTTCTTAAACACAGAAATAGAAAACCCCCCAGCTAGGGACAAGGACAACAAAGCCGGACAAATAACGGTAAGGAATAGACAGGACTGTACACAAGTGGTGATAAAATAAGTATATATATAAATATTTTATAAAAAACGATATATTGTCTATATACAAGTCAAGTGTTCTGTAAGTTGTAAACAATACTAATAGTGCAAAGAAATAAATACTGAATGGATATACAGGGACTGGAAATGTAAATCCATTTGTTTATTGGTCAAAGCATTACTTTTTTACTTTTTCTTGAGACCATGAATCCATTTTGGCACAACTACAAATTCCAACTCATGTGCTGTCAGGACAGAATTTCATCTGTAAGGAGGCCATGATGCTAATACAAACCTAATATATGCCGTTCTAAATACAACGAACGTCAATGTGCTCACACACACACACACACAAAAGCACAGTCTTGCTCCATATGCACAGAGGAGGCTGAAATGAATGATGGAGAGCGGGTCGCTTCATTAAAAGCCCGCTGTTAGACAAACTGTGATTACCAGCTGTGATTTCCACCTTCAATTTGTTTTAACCTTTTCAAACGAACAGAGGCTCATTTCATTTTAATCAAAATTGATGAGATGGCATGGAATCAATTAAGTGACATTGTTGCCGCGCTTGCAACAGTGCGGCTCCTTCCCTACCCATCGCAGCTCCCGCTCTCCTCTTTGGCCCCACACCCCTCCATCCTCCCTCTTTCCCCTGCATGGCTGTTGTATATTGCTGTATCCATTTCAGCCCCGCCTGGGGGGTGATCCTGTCGCAGTAGATTGTGGGAGATATGTGTTGGTAATGCGATTTGGTCTCCTCAGGACCCGAGTGAGTGAGCGGCCTCTGTTTGTGGACACAAGCCGGACACAGGCCTCATACGGTTGGGGGACTCACTGTGCCAGGCTGGATGGAAAGGTCAGAACCGACAGGCCCCGCTGTTTAACAGATGTGACACTACTGTGTGCCTCGATTGAACCAGGTAGCCCGGCTTTCTCAGGCCAAATGAGGATGAGTTCTGCAAGTTCAGACCCAGTCAGCTATGAATTTAAAAAAACTTTGAGGGTATTTTACCTATTGTATAGTGTTGATGGGTTGGACTTATAGAGGGTAAATACTGTATGTATTCTAACAAGTTAAATACATTCTAAATTAAAGTAAGTCTCCCATCCACTGAAAGTATAACACATTTTTTACATCTCTATATATACTAGGACTGTCAACGTTAATGCAGTAATAATGTGTTAACGCTAATTCATTTTAATGCCACTAATTTCTCTATCGCATTAATGCAACTTGCAATTTTTAGGTTGTAGCGGTCTCAGTTTTAAAGCTAGTGAAAATACTGATATCTCGGAATCATGAAACTATCTTATCATCTGAAAACTAGAAAACCTAAGAAATCCATTGGTACCAACCATGTCATACTAGCTTGTTGCGAAGGTTAAATAATGCTCCAAACTTACGCAAAATTTTGGTGAGGAAAAACTGTCATGGCCATTTTCAAAGGGGTCCCTTGACCTCTGACCTCAAGATATGTGAATGAAAATGGGTTCTATGGGTACCCACGAGTCTCCCCTTTACAGACATGCCCACTTTATGATAATCACATGCAGTTTGGGGCAAGTCATAGTCAAGTCAGCACACTGACACACTGACAGCTGTTGTTGCCTGTTAGGCATGAATTTGCCATGTCATGATTTGAGCTTATTTTTTATGCTAAATGCAGTACCTGTGAGGGTTTCTGGACAATATTTGTCACTGTTTTGTGTTGTTAATTCATTTACAATAATAAATATATACATACATTTGCATAAAGCAGCATATTTGCCAACTCCCATGTTGATAAGAGTATTAAATACTTGACAAATCTCCCTTTAAGGTACATTTTGAACAGATTAAAATGTGTGATTAATATGCGATTAACTATGGACAAACATGCGATTAATCATGATTAAATATTTTAATCAATTGACAGCCCTAGTAAATACAGAATATACAGACTTCACCGAAGATGCAAGTTGCACCTGCATGACTACAACACAACAGACTGATTCATTGGCAGTGCAATAGTTCAACAGACAATTTAAAAAAAAAATGTGAAAAGCTGTCGGGCCTCGTTAGTGCGAGGATATTTTAGGAGTGTTACGTAAGAGGAAGAAATTATTTTTGTCTTTATGCTGCTATAGAATAGACCTTCCTGCTTATAACAACAGGATACCTGGGTGTGTATACACACTCCTGTGACCCCTCCTTTGTTCTGCATGACAAACGTGGATGTATAGCTTCAAACATTCAGCACAGTGTGCACCAACTGCAGGTCAGAGGTTAGTTGCTACTACTGAGTGAGCTCAAATACCGTAAACGTCGGATAAGGCACAGAAATGTCAAGTATAGTTAGAGGTATTCTCTTCTATTCCTCACACATGACTGAAACATATGGTTTGTCCAGCTACTCAGTGTAAAGAGTTCATTGATGGGTGTTAGCTTCTATAGACGCTGGCATGGTGTGGATATCTACACATTTTTGAATCTCTTCTATTCCTCACACATGACTGAAACATATGGTTTGTCCAGCTACTCAGTGTAAAGAGTTCATTGATGGGTGTTAGCTTCTATAGACGCTGGCATGGTGTGGATATCTACACATTTTTGAATGCGAGTCATGCACTTACAAACACACATCTAGCACCACCTTCGAGTCTTTAGCCTGGCACGCTGTCTCTTCAGGGAGTTCCTCTAAACCTCATTGTTACGTTTCCTTATCACACCAGATGACACCTTGTTGACTTTCTCTCTCCTGTTATTCTCTGCAGGAAAGTGATTGTTCCTCATTTCCTGTGTGATAGTTTATAGAAACAGTGAAGGTCCCAATGAGGGCAAGGTTTGGAGAGCCGCGTGAAGCATTGGCGGTCCAACGCTGGTATCTGCAGAACCAGGTTTGTTTTCTCGCTCAATGTTTTGGGTGTTTCACATCTCTGCGTTTGATTCCTCTCCAGATGTTTTTTTGGAATTACGGGCAGCAACTTTTCCTGTGTAATATTCAAGGATGGGTCAGCGCAAGGTTGCGGAAAAGACATTTGTCTTTTACTTGTCAGTGAGACTTGCCAAATAAGGTGTGGGAGTGTTTATATGTTCCAAACAAACTCATCCCTCGACACTCTGTGAGACGGAGAAAAAACACGTTCAATCACTGTTACAAGTGTTTCTCTTTTTTTCTCTCGGAGCCAAGTGACAGAAAGTATGATGTGTTACAGCGTTTATGACAATGCAACAATATGCCGCACGCAACAATTACATAAGAGAACATTAGAAATGTTATTATGGAAATTAAAAATGTGCGTCTTATGGGAGATGTAAGTTTAGTGTGAATCTTACTGTGAGACTTGCCAATCCATCACAGCTTGTTTTCAAGCCCTCTCACAGCTTAAACAGCAATAATGCCAATCCTCCTGCTGTCAAGCCTCCCTTTTTGTGCCCCATAATTACTACCCACTATTCAAACTCAACTTGTGAGTGCCCCCCTATTGTGTTCTTCACTCACCAGTCACTTGGAGATTGAAGGGGTGTGACCAACTGAAAGATAAAACTCTTTGATATATAGATGAAGGAGACTGGTTATTATGTTAAGCATGTTGAGGACAATGGCACGACATTCTCCCAGATTTATTTTGGGGTGTAGGTGTTGGCTGAAGCACGTGATGAGGTTCTGTTAAGAAACTTACTTTGCTGGCCTGCTGCACCTTTTGTTGGCAAATATACACCACATTTCCCTAGGACTGTCCTTGACCAAAGAAATTGTCAGTTGGCTAACACTCATCCGATTTTGCCGACTAATTGAGTCGTTGATTTAAGCGACATATCTGTAAGATAGAGTTTCTCCACATATAATCACACAAAACCACCACTTTAAATCTTGTGTTTAACAGAGATGTGCTCATAAGTTTCTTAGAAATACGTCCTTCAGCGTGAAAAAAAACATTAAAAAACGACTAATGGACTAAAGAAAACTACGACCAAAACGACCGATTAGTCGACCAACGAGGGGGCAGCCCTACATTTCCCAGATGTCCTGTTTGCCCGGGAGAAATGTTGCGCCCTGTGACTGGACATCTGACTCACACTGCTATTTCTTCTCGCTGAATGTATACAGCATGAAGGTAATAAGACTTAACATTGCTGAGGTGCTTAAGTCGTTGCAGATGCTAGTAAAGCCCAGAGAAAGAGAAGCCTAATGACACTGCTTTTCCCTTTTGTGAGGCCTGGAGAGATTTAAACCAGAGAGTTTTAGTGAGGTGCAAAACAAAACAAACCCCACTCAACGCTAATACCACGACCTGATTACCATGTGGTAATGACCTGGCACTAAAAGTCTATGGAATGACAAAACAAGAAATGCACTTTTTGTTTTGTTAAGAATATTTTAGAATCATGGCTCACGCAGCACAAACGGCCTTTTTCACAGCAGACATTTTGACTTGTCATAGTAGGAACAGTACAGGTGTTACTAATAGCACTAATGATGGAGTCCCAGTTAAAGTGACCAATTAATTAATTTCATTATTACACCTGTTCTTTTCCTGCGGTGACAAAATGTTTTCTGGGAAAAAGGCCTATCTGGAAAGTCTCAGTTACCTGTGTCATAAAACATCTGAGGTCATTCTTATGTAGTACGGAGTTAAAGGGATAATCCGGATGTTTTCAAGTGGTGTGGTATTAAGTGCTTATACATAGTAGGTGTATAACCTACAGTAGATGACTGTCGGCACGCCCCCAGCTTGGAGTACCGACACGGGAGCAAAGCTATATAGTGCTGTGGATGTATGTTAGCCACTTAAAAGAAAGGCTCACCTAAAAAGATCAATATCTATTTAAGTGTACTCTATATTTAGAATATTTTCACCACTTTATCTTGCCGTCAGACAGCCCCTTTCGATGGGGAACTGAGCTGTAAATGAAACTTATCTATGTTCTCTTCAAATCAAGCAGACTTTGTTGACAAAAACATTATAGATAAATTCCACTTTCAGTTCAGTTTTGCGTCGGAAAACATTGTAAATATAGCGTACACTTAAATGTATATAATTTTTTTTAGGTGAGCTTCTCTTTTCAACCCTGTCTCCTACAAAATGACGTTCCCATACAACTAAACTGCATTCTCAGTTACGTTTCGACATATTTAAAATTTTAAACAGATTTAAACATGTGATTAATGTTGTAAATTGAAACAAAACAAAAACACAACAAAACTACTGGGTTAGTTTTAGTAATAAATGGTTTGGCTTAAAATGACTATGTTTCACACTGCACACAAACAGCAGTCTCCTGGGGGAAAGTCTAGGCGGCTAACTAAAGTGTTAGTTTAGGCGGCTAAAATACATTATGCTGCCGGCCCCGTCCACAGCAGTATATTGCTTTGCTCCCGTCCTTTCTGCTTCTCCAAACTGGGGGCATGCTGACAGTCATCTACTGTAAGTAATACACCTACTATGGATATGTACCTCATACAACCCCACTTCAAAACACCCAAACTATCCCTTTAAGGTGATTTTTATGATCTAGGGCTGACACTAATGGCAGAGTTAGTACAAACTGAAACTGCGCGGTCATCTAAATACTCAGAAAAGGTGGGTGAAAGGTTGTGATGGTGTGTGTGTGTGTGTGGATTGGGGGTTTATTAGGTGATGTAAAGAAGTAGCAGTGCATGTTTGCACAAGTAAGCGCAGAGGCAAAGGGACAGACAGGAGAAGCGATTGGTTGCGGTGACCCTAACCAAATGCACAGGTTAAATCCAGAGGGTCGTACTGTGACTGCTGCTGAGAGGCAGTGCGTCTTGTTTCATTAGCTTCTCATCCTCGGGTTAACATGAGAGAGCCTGAACCTTAAGAAAGAGAAGGGAGGTCTCAATACGCAGCCAGAAGCTGAAATCCGGGATTATCAAGGTAACAGGTAAGGGATGATATCATTTTGCCTTTAGCAGTCCTGTACACCTCTACGGGTGCAGCACGATCACAGGCTCAGTTCCTACTTGTTACCGTCTATTCTCAGTATACACCTGCTTTACATCTGTGAGTCACTTCTGGGAGACAGTTTCCAACAAACTATGCTACTGTATTATTTGTGCCTTGACATTGTTGAATGTACAACATCACCCTAGAAATACACTCCCCATCAAACACTATCATTTTAACACAACACATTTGGCCATTCTTGGCTACCTGACAATATGAAACAAAGTGCAAAAGAATAGAACTAATTCATGAGAAAACAAGAGTAATAACACATTATCCTTCCTTGTTACCTGGTCCTTTGCTTTACCATCACTGCAGTTATTCAATCTTCACAAACAAAACGTCCAAAACCAGCCCTATTAGGGTTTTATAAAACAAGCACTGGAGAGCAAACAGGACATTCATTGACTTTAATGGGATGAACTGATCAACCATATCTAATAAAAATCATTGCCCCTGGCTAAAGCTGCTGTAGAATTGAATTACACATGGAACACAAAGCTTTCATGGCTTCTTAGAAAACTGTAATTCAATCTGTTTAGTACAGAGAAGGAACAGATAAAGTCCAAATTAAAACATTAAAAAAGTTTTGGTGCATGGGATATTCAAGGAGGAAGGAAGCTGAAGGTGAAGTGATCTTATGTCTCCTGAAAAAAAAAAGTTAAATCCTACCACCAACCTGTAAAGCAAAGACATGATCTAGTATTTTTTATTCTGCTCCTGACATGGCCCTGACACATAAAAGTTCACATCTTGGTTTTCTAAACTGAATATTTTATTTATGGAAAGGGTAAGCAGTCATAGAGGCCTGTTAAAACATGACTTTTTTTTACTTGTTTTATATATTGTATAACAAATGCATGTAATGCCTGGTTAGTTAAAAAGTGTACTTTTAAAAAAAAAAAAAAAAGTTGAATATTAACAATGAAATCTTAAATGAATGGCTAATGAATGTATTCTGTCTTTGTCATTATTGAAAGACAACATTACAGTCACCTGGTATTTCCATTAAACACAAGTGGCACAAAGTAACACTTTTATATGTTTATCTGGATTTCACATGATTGTGTCAAGCCCTGTAACACAGCAAATGTGTTACAATTGTTTAAACATTTCCTATGTTGAAATCAACACGTGATCTGTCATTTTTAACGCATACATTTTTGAAAGATTTGAAAGTAAAAAACTAGAGACGCATTGGCACCTGACCCCTAAAATGAAAGAAGACACAGAGCATCAATGAATTGTTATGTTCAACTCTACGTGGATTCATCTTAAAAAACACTGATTGTTGCACTGACAACTCAGCAGCATGATGCGCAAGTTTATGGGAACTCAGACAAAAAAAAAAAAAGCGATCATGCCAAGCCCACATCCAACATGGAGTGTTCAATTATAAAATATCACGTGGAGGGGAGAGAGCAAACCGGTTTAAAAGCTCGCATTTGATATCTTGTCCGCTGGAGAAGGCGAGTCTTATAGTTCCTTCAGAATGGGCAGTCTTCAGTTCTCAGACCAGTCTGGACAACAGCAGCTTCGGGTCATGGAGAGGTGTCCCTAGCTTTACCAAGTACGGAGCTGCAGAAATTGCTTTAGTAACGGTGCTATATTTAAAAAAACATTTATGTTTCTCTTTATTATATTATGAAAGAAGTTTTTTCTTTTCTTTTTTTAATTGAGTTGACTGTTAAAAAGGCGCACACTACGCTTTACGCACTCAGTGACGCTGGGAGGAGTTGGCTCTGAAGTACCTGCTACTGCTGGGCATCAGACCACAGATGCAATGTTTTATCTTAATGCTGCACACAGACATTAGGTCTGGCTGCTATGGGAGGAAATCATGTCACCTCTCCAACTCCCTGCACTCCTAACCTGTAGCCTGTTTCTCGCTGTACTCCAACTTTTACGCACAAACCTCTCCAAAACTCTCTTTTTGTTTGTCTTCCCTCCTCTTTGCAGCCCATGTACGCGGAGGTGGCAGCTGTAGTTTCGGCGGAGAACACTCGCTTGGGATTGTCGCCAACTCAGACCATCAGGTCCTCAGTGGGGCTTCCGTAAAAGCACCGCAGAGAAGATGAATATCCAGGTCCTGCCAGAACACAAGCTCTCGTCGGTGGCCCCGCTGAAACAGTGCAATGTGGAGAAAAAAGAGGTAGAACTGATACTGGTGAAGGACCAGAATGGCGTCCAGTACACCAGCTCTTCCATCATTCCCTCTCCGGGTTCCCACTACGTGGGTCCTCCAGGACTCACCGAGGAAGAGCGAGAAACTTGGGGCAAGAAAATGGACTTTCTCCTGTCGGTTATTGGCTTCGCGGTGGACCTGGCCAATGTTTGGAGATTTCCTTACTTGTGCTACAAAAACGGAGGAGGTGAGTAAAGCATGTATTTCTGATCGAGTGCACAGATGCTTAAAGATTTAAAAAGAGAGGTCACAAAAGTTAGGTTCAGGTAAATCCTTGTTAGAATAAAGAATACAATAATAGAATAGAATAGAATAGAATAGAAAGCTTTATTGTCATTGTATTAAATACAACGAGATTCACAGTTGCCACTTCTGGTCCGTTCTTTAAAACAAATACTTGACAAGACTAAACGAGGCAGATAAAACATATAACAGGTAAAACACACACAGTTATAAAGTAAATAAGGCGTGACTGGGTCGGCCAGGTATAAAAGTTAGTCAAAATTATTTTTTTTCATTGATGTTCTGTCTTCCTTCATTTTAGGGGTCAGGTGCCAAAGCGTCTCTATTTTTTTTTACTTTCAAATCTTTCAAAAATGCAAATCTCTAAGAAGGGATGTGTTAAAATTGACTGATTTCAAAATAGCAAGTGTAAGCAATTGTAACACATTTGCTGTGTTACAGGGTTGACACAATCATGTGTAATCCAGATAAACACATAAAAAGTGTTACTTTGTGCCACTTATGTTTAATGGAAGTACCAGGTGACTGTAAAGTTTTCTTTCAATAATGACAAAGACAGAATACATTCATTAGCCATTTATTTAGATTTCATTTTTAATATTCAACTTTTTTTTTTTAAAAAGCACACTTTTTAAAGGGACTATTTGTAACTTTCAGAATTGCTTAACAGCGACACCTGTGACATTGAAATCAACGAAAGTGAACGTCGAGCTCGCGCTTGCTCGCTCTACATAGACATGAACGAGCATCGCTTAAAACAGTGAGGCGACACACGTCAGCTAAAACCACAATATCACTCTATAATTCACCTGCTTGGCAGTAATGTTAGCTGACCAGACGAAGGTCTCTCCATGAATCAATGCTGATCCTAGTGTTGACTTTTCGTGCCTCAGCGCAGGCTGAGGCAGCGGGGCTCCTCAACAAGTTACGTTATCGCCTCCCGAACACAGCTGGCAGCCGAAGACACCGGCACCCGGTCAGTAACGAGACGATAACGTAACTCGTTGAGGAGCTCCGTCACTTCACAAGACACGGAAAACCTCTGTTGGTCTGGAGGAGCTGCAGCATTTATTTCTGCACAAACGTTCACTGTACATTCACTAGATATTCTCAGAGCTAAACTAACTCTTCTGCTTTGTGTAGTGAGGGCGCGTTCAGGTCTAGAGGTGGAGCGAGTACGCGAGAACGCGCGCCCGCTCTAAGTGAAGGTGAGCAGGCAGAGGAGACAAGGCTCCGGCCACACACGAGCGCGCATATGCGAGCGCGCATGTGTCCCGACCCGGTACATTTATACGCTTAAAAAGTTACAAACAGTCCCTTTAACTAACCAGGCATTACATTCATTTGTAATAAAGTATATAAAACATGTACAAAAAAAGAGTCATGTTTTTAAATGCAATTACTGAACATGACATCAAACAATCAGGCGAACCACACCTACAAAATCGTATACCTTATCGGACTGAGATAGAGCTTGTCAGTGCTAAAATCTGACATAATGTCAAGAGGTCTAACATCTGCAACATCATCGAAATTCATAATTTCAAAGTCTTTAGTTTATTGCACAACATATGCATAGAAATGCTCATCAAAGTACAGGACTTCAAGTACTCTAATAAGAAAGAGGAATGTCTCGCCCTGGGGTATAACATTAATTATCCCACCAAACAAGAGCTCCCTATGATGCTGTGTTTTTAGTTACAGCAGAGATCCAATCCTGTATTTCTGGCCATTTACAGTCAGCGAATGTGTAACTATATGATGCTACTCATTGTCAAATCTGTGTGAAGGGCTGACTTAAGTCCCTCCAGTATAATAACAACTTTTTTTTAAAGAACCAATGTTTACAGGGTGGGCATGCCAACATTGCATTTTTTTTCAAAACTGGTCCCCAAGCTTGAAATTTGTTGAAACTGATGTTTATAAGCGAGAGTTTTGGCAACATTTCTGAAATTGAGTACCACATGCACTTGCCTCTTCATTGGATTATGTTTGGCCTCAAATCTCATACACCACAAATGTGAAAGAGGTCCAAACAAACAAAGCATTCTTGGATAGTGTACCATAAAATGATCCTTCAGAATTAGATTTTGGCCAAACAACTTCTTGTAATCTTCGTATGATGATCTATGAAGAGCTGCTTAAGAAACACAGTAAGCCCAACACAGAAAACAGGTGCAAAAATAAAGCTGCAGAATTCTCTTAACAAAATGAACAGATGCCAAAACTGGTCTCTGATCTCAAATTGATAATGACACTTGGTTTGTTTTTCATGTAACCACAATCAAAACCCGCAATTCTGTTATTAAGTTGCTCCAAGGTGAAACGCTTTTCGTCATAAATGAAGTTGGGCTGTCAATCGATTAAAATATTTAATCACGATTAATCGCATGATTGTCCATAGTTCATCGCGATTAATCGTAAATTAATTGCAAATATTTTTATCTGTTCAAAATGTACCTTAAAGGGAGATTTGTCAAGTATCTAATACTCTTATCAACATGGGAGTGGGTAAATGTATGTATATATTTATTATTGGAAATCAATGCAACACAAAACAACAATGATAAATATTGTCCAGAAACCCTCACAGGTACTGCATTTAGCATACAAAATATGCTCAAATCATAACATGGCAAACTGCAGCCCAACAGACAACAACATCTATCAGTGTGTCAGTGTGCTGACTTGACTATGACTTGCCCCAAAACTGCATGTGATTATTATAAAGTGGGCATGTCAGTAAAGGTGAGACTCGTGGTTATCAGACAAAACTGGCAAAATTTGTGTGCAGAAAAGCGTTCCACCTAACTGCACAGTGTATGCATTGCCAAATTATCTGCTGTCAAAATTGAAAGAGTTCGACACAGCTTTTGAGTTTGTCCATTAACTTCTACTTCTATACCAGAGTTTTCAAGGACTCTGGTGTCCTGAAGGGTCAGGGGACTAAAGTATAATGTGTTTTCCTGTCAAAGGATAAAGATGAAAAACGTTTTCGTTTTAAACTAAAAACAAAAAAACAGCTGCTTTTCTTTTTTTTTTGTCAGAATCAAAAAAAGAAAATCGTGGAGACAAATTAAAAAAACGGTCCAATTTAGTTTTTTGCTAATTACTTATCTTAATTTTCCATTTTGAATTGAATCAATGAAGAAAGGCAGACATGTGACCCAGCAGTAAAAGTAAATTTGCCAAAATAAAAGCCACAAGGATAAAATGGACATTCTATAAAAGTCTCAGACTCTAATGGTCTGACGACGACCCTAAGCGGTAACACTTCACAATAAGGGACACAAAAATGTGAGTAGTTACTGGGGAACGAATGAGGAACTAATTACTAGTGAACCATTAGTTAATGAGTAACTCCCAATCAATTTGTTGGCATCATTTGGTAAAAATTCTTTAATAACCTCTTTAATAAGCATATTGTAATTGAAGTGTTCTGAGAGAAAACTAGACTTCTGCACCTCCTCATGGCTCTGTTTTCAGGCTTTAAAAAATCTAGCCCGTGACGGGAAACTTTGACCGATCACAGGTCATTTCAGAGAGAGCGTTCCTATTGGCTGTGCTACGGCCATGTGAGCGATGCTTGGTATTTCCTCAAGAGATCTCAACATGGCTGCCAGGTCACAAACTTGTACATTTTAGATAGATAGATAGATAGATAGATAGATAGATAGTAACTTTATTGATCCCGAGGGAAATTCAAGAAAAACAGCTAAACAGTACACTGCAAGATGATTCTGAAAACATTTGAAACATAGGCATTACAGTAACAGAATATTGATTCATATTTGATCAGCGCTGCCTAGTTTGACCGTTTGGTCAGAATTCGCAAGAGATTGACTCGTGGCTCATAGACAGCAGCTGGACAGCAGACTCCAGATCAGCTCTGACGGGTTGTTTTCCTCCAGTCTGTGAAATCTTGCAGATGCCATTAGGACCAAACGAGTGAGGAACGAGTCAGGAATGACTTGAAAATTGATGAATCGTTAATGAGTACTTCAATAATAATTCCTAATGGAGAACTATATAGTAGATAATGATGAGTTACATAGAGAACAGACTGGAAGATCCTAATTAATCATTAAGTAATGATTAGTTCACAAATATATGTGACTTGATCATACTGACCACTTTCATGAGTCGTTCCTGATTAATTCTGAATCAGCTGCACAAAACTAGTAATGACTCATTAATTACTGATTACTTAAACATGAGTTACTGTTTTTGTCCATGTAAAGTGAGACATAATACAGTATAGTTATTTAGGAGTCCCTCATTACTTCATCATTATCTTTACAATTAGTTCCTCAAAAAAAATCAAAGACAGCAGGATTCTTAACAGGTGTTTTATTCATCATATTCAGACAACATATACAGTAATATTCACATCCATGAATATTATGAAGTTGAACGTCGTAGGTCGCTTTAGCCCCAAAACTGTTGACTTCATCACCTTAAATCTATATAGTATGTTGGTTAGTCTTAGCATGTTTGCTGTGAGCAGAAATGCCACATAGGCTATGCTCACTTCAGTCACCAGTTCTTGTTGGACACAAAAAGTTAGTGTTGAGGTTAATTAATGATTAGATAATTTCAGCGTGTCCATCTGATGGCCCCAAGCTACAATTAAAAAGTTTGATGCATTTTAAGCATCGATCAGTGCGCGATCTGAACCTAGAGTGGCACATGCTCTCTGGTGCTGGGAGTGGGTGGGTTCTGTCAGTCAGTATCGTGTCCGTAGGTTACGGCAAATTTGCCTGTCCAAAATTACTTAAAAACCTTCACAAACTACTTAGCTTTGGTTTCCCCACACTTTCTAATTATCTCTCAGAGAAATTGGCTATGTTATGTTCACGTCATGTTTTAATTTTAATGCACGGAGGGTTTTTGAGTAATTTTGAACAGGCACATTTGTGGTCACCTACTGTTACTGACAGTATCCACCCACTCCCAGCAGAGACAGCAGAGCGCATCTCTTTGCTCAGAACACGCGGCGTTTTTTTGACAGTTTCTGTCTCCGATGCCTCCAGCATTAACTTATTAATTGTGGCTTGGGGCCATCAGATGGACACATTGAAATTATTCGATCAATATTTAAACTCAACTAACTTTTTGTGTCCAACAAGAACTGATGAGTGAAGTGAACATAGCCTGTGTGGCAAACAATTAGAGTAAGGCTGGCTAACCAACGAACTGTATACCGCCAACGTTATGAAGTCAACAGTTTTGGGACTAAAGCGACCTATGTGCTGTCGTGCTGGAATGTCGTTCAACTTCATAATATTCATGGATGTGAATATTACTTTATATGTTGTCTGAGTATGATGAATTAAAAACTACCTGTTAAGAATCCTTTTTGAGGAATTAATTGTAAAGATAATGATGAAGCAATGAGGGACTCCTCAATAACTATTCTGTATTATGTCTAACTTTACTCAGGGGAGTAACAAAAACAGTAACTAATGTTTAAGTAATCAGTAATTAATGAGTCATTACTAGTTTTGTGCAGCTCAGCAGCTGATTCAGAGTTAATCAGGAACGACTCATGAAAGTGGTCAGTATGATCAAGTCACATGAACTAATCATTACTTAATGATTAATAAGAATCTCCCAGTCGGTTCTACAGTAACTCATCATTATCTACTATTTAGTCCTCCATTAGGAATTATAAGAGAAGTACTCATTAACAATTCATCAATTGTCAAGTCGTTCCTGACTCGTTCCTCACTCGTTCGCTCCTAATGGCATCTGCATGATTTCACAGACTGGAGGAAAACAACCAGCCAAGTAAGTGTGAACTCCAATCCCTCCGACAATGCATGTATTTCCCGAAGATGCCAAATGAGTTTCTTTATCAGTGTGCATTGTGATGGACATTTTGGGCAAGTGAACATTTTGGTGTGATCTAATTAATAGACTTGACTTTTGAAATGAGGTGCAACACCTTTGCTCTCCTGTTTGTTGACACAGGTAGGTCGTATAATGTGTACTCGAAGAACGAGAACACAGAGCTGAGCGGGGCTGGGTAAGCCAAGTTGCATGCCCAGTAAAGCTTGAACAGCTTGTCCACAGGACATGCCAGGCCTTCGTCCAAGGGAATGGCGATTTGTCAGACTTGGCCACGATGACGTACCGCTGTGATGCTCCCCTTAGATGACCAATGCAGGCTACTTGTGGCTGTATGCTCTGTGCAGGATACTGGGATGCACTGTAGAGGGAAGTAATGGTACTACCTAAAATCAGAAAACAGAAATATAGAAATAAGTCAAGTTCAGTTCAGCAGCAGCATGTCGCAAACTAGTGCTTTATAATTAGTTTAGAAGAGACTGTTATCAAAGTCAAATGTGATTAAATACCCCCCATGCAACGTGTTCTAGTCCCTGTTAAAGTCAAATATGAACAGCCAATAGTAGTTCTATGTAGGTTTATGCTCAACTTAGCTTCATTAACATTAGCCATCTGACGTTAGAGACATAGTTAAAAAGTCACAGTTTGTCGTAGCATCATTTCGTTTTGCGTGAAACCACTCAGTGAACTACATCTCTACATCTCTAGCTATGTTCTACGCACAAATGAAATGTTATCTTACCTGATGTCTTTCATCCAGTGACTTCTGGTCTTTTTGTCAGCTGGGATGCGAAAGAACGAGCAAAACCAGTTGCTCGTGTGAGTAAGTCCCAGTACGAAACACACAAGCATTGTAGCTTCAGCGAGAGAGACGTCACTTACGCAAATTTTGGATGTGTAGTCTTTCTAATTCCAGGGTGTTCGTCCCCCACACCGCTAGTGACACGTCCATCTTCCATGGCAGCCAACAGCAAAAAGAGCAGTTTGACGGTTGCAAGTTGAAACATTTGATTTCAGCTCAACGGTGATTGGTCAATGCACTCAACACACAAAAAGGGTGGGCCAGCTCCGTTGTCATACTAAAGGTTAAAAGGTTACAGAAATGACACCGAATGTGTTGAAGTGCCTTTGACACAGCAGATGTGTTGAAAAAAAATTAGACATTAGTACTAAGAGATACTGCCGCCATGTTATTTTAGATTAGATTTCAGTTAGTTTGCTATGTTGTTGTTCTAATTCAAGTTCCTTTAATCTCCTTTAATTTACTTTTTAGTTGTCCCAGGTGTATTTGCATTAATGGGAAGTGCATTTATTGAGGCTTGATGAAGACATGATGAAGGAAATATCTCATTTCATCAAGGCATGCACGTAGAAAAAGTGTAAACTGGCTGTCTGGGCTCCTGGTTACTCAGTGTGTGTAGTTGAATCACTAACAACAGGTTGTTTTAAACAGTTTTTTTATCTTCAGTGTTTTGGTTTTCCTTTCAAATGTTAAATAAATAAATAAAAAATAGGACAAACACTGTCTTAGTAAACTAATTACACTGTTATTCAAAAATCACCCAATGTAAGCTGGGATGGCTCCAGCCCCTGCATGACCCTATAAAGGATGATCGGTTACAGTTAATGGATGGATGGATTTTAAAATTGCTTTAATGTTGAGCCACTTCAGTCTGTTAAATCCATTAATAGTCCATGAGAACGTGTTTTATCTTACACAATAAAAGCATGTACATGTAGGGGTGACGCGGTATACCTGTACGTATTGATAACCGTGATATTCAAAAATTAAATATTGATATCATGTTAATAATACACATGATAATTTTGTGTAAATAATCAAGCGCCTCTTAAATAATTGTATATATACAGTTATGGTTACAGACTCTCTTTCCACCTCCCTACACTTGTATTTTGAGTGTAATTCTTTTACCAAAATCAGAGAAAAAACAAACAATAAATAAAGTTATAGATGAATTTGACTGATAGCATTACTTTCTTTTTTTTTTTTAAATCTTCTATCAATATTGTGGTAATTTTTGGCTACAATTATTATGTAGTGATATCGTGACAGCCCTACAGTAGCCTATGTACACGTGTAAAGCCGACCCGGAGCATTTTATATCGTCAGATGATTTATGAAATGTTTTAGCATCTATTTGCAAATGATATGAATATCTGCTTTATCCGGTATAAATATATACTGTGAGGTTTATTTGTTTGGTTTGGTTTATCTGGTCTAATGTAAAATTCAAAAACAAGTGTCTGAGCTCAGGTCAGTATGTCTGAAGATTAACTTTCACTGTTTTCAAAACTCCTGAACAGCTGCACTGTAGTGAGAGCAAAAAAAAAAGTACAGTGTGTGTAGCTGAATCAACAAAGGCTTGTTTTAAACACAGCGTTGTTTCACCCTCAACACTCATCAACAGAGTGCTCACTAGAACGTGTGCACTGTCCCTCTTGTTTGCCTGCGTGTCCACTCACGTGGCCAAAAAAAAAATCAACTTGTTGTGCTCAGTGCCCCGAAGGGTCAACTCCGCCACCGGCCTGTCAATCATATTGGCCCTAAGCAAAATGTATTCATTACGGTAGATAATGTGTCATTTGCGATGGACAATGTCAAGAACAATTCAATTACGGGAGGTCATTTCCTCGTCGGTGGATGTGCTACTGAGGCCCAGCATGAAAATAGCTGGGAGCCTTCCTGCTTGCGTGATATGGTGTGTTGTTTTTTTCCAACAATTTCGAGACCCCAAAACCACCACTTTTTTCCTTTTTCTTCCTTTGGTTTTTTGTTTTGTTTAGCATTTATTTCCACATTTTAGCATATTGAATATATTTTTACTGTAGACAAAATATAAGTCACGCTGGCAGGGGATTAAAAAGACTTTAAAATGTAAAGCATGAAATGTGATTATTTCTCTTTCCAGGTGCCTTTTTGATCCCGTACATTCTTTTCTTGGTCATTGCGGGGATGCCATTGTTCTACATGGAGCTTGCCTTGGGCCAGTACAACAGGGAAGGGGCAGCTACAGTTTGGAAAATTTGCCCCGTCTTTAAAGGTGAGCTTTGACACAAACACGCACACACACATGAACCTGCATATCTATTCACTTCAGCCTCTCTCTAACCTCTTAAACTGTCCTACTTATAGCTCAGTCATGCTCTTTTTCTTGCTTCTCTTCGGTGTCTTGCCCTTTCATTTCATCCCTTTGTTCTTGCCCTTTAACCCTCATAGGTTCAGAAGTGTCACTTGTGACTAATCTCTCTGTCGCATCGCCTATTTCTCTGTTTCACCTCTCTGCATCGTTTGATTTGTCTCGGCTTGTACTTCCAACCTTATACCCCTGTCTATGTTGTTTCTTTTCAAATGTCGAGCGAAGCAAATGCAAACCAGGTTGGTGACCGTGGCATACTGAGGAACACAGTAACTGGGGTCAATGTAATTACAAATCACTCAATTAAATTAATCAGAGACACAACCAAAAAGCTCAAATCAAACATTATCTATGCTGTATTATTGTTATAGAGAAGGCTTTGAGCACATTATAAAATACTGACTAACATGGATTTATGTGAAACTTGTATAGACTTTATTATAGCAACTGGGCATTACCAATATGATTTTTTTATATGTGATATGGACTTCACTATAAAGCAAAACCTGCAAAAAGCGGTTCCTAATTAGCATTTGCGTAGATCAGCGAGAAAAGCAGATCTAAGAACCTGGATCTGGAAAACCACAAAGCCTGACCTCGTCTTACATTGTGGTCTTTTCTTATTATTTGAAGCAGCATGTTTCAAATAATGTCAGATAAGCACGTCAGTCTGCACTATTGAATCAGCACCGGTCACTGCTTTTGTTGGCTACAGCTCGGAGGAGGTCTTTGTTTTTTTCCTGTCGAGAATGAGCGGGTGATGGATTTATGGCTTCTCTTGTTTTCGAGTAAGGATTTCACATTCCAGTGGAGACAAAACAACTAACCCCAGAATTTACTAAAATAAAAAGTGCAAAATGATGGAAAGTAAGCATTCGCACCCAGTGGATGTGTGTGAAAACCTCATGGTGGTGATAAGATGGTGAAGGGTGACTGAAAATATTTCTTGTGAGGACCTCAGATTATCAGTTTATCAACAAAACTATACTATAGAATATTTATTATAGGCGACTTTTTATCTATATAACACAGCTAACGGTGGGAGTTGTCTTAGAGATGCGGCGTCTGTTGATGTGGTAAATATCAACTTTGCAATCTGTACCTGCCATCCATGATTAGCTGCTTATTTTTGGTAATTTCTGTAATGCACAAATTCCTATGATGTTTGGTGTTATAAGCATGTAAACATGTTCTAGTAGAAACCCAAAATACAAGTATGAACCTGGAAAAGAGCATGATATGTCCCCTTTAAGTGAATTTGCGCTGGGCTGCAACGGCACTAAGCACAATATGAGTGTAAACCATCATTTTGTTCTTCCTCACTAATAACACTGTGTTCCTCAGGTGTGGGCTACACTGTGATCATCATAGCCCTGTATGTTGGCTTCTACTACAATGTCATCATTGCCTGGTCCCTCTTCTACCTGTACTCCTCCATGACCAATGAGCTGCCATGGCTCAAATGCGGCAACATCTGGAACAGTGAGAACTGCACCGACCCCAAAGCCCTCAACGCATCCATCCTCGGCAATGGAACATCTTACGCCAAGTACAAGATCACCCCGGCAGCAGAGTACTATGAGTGAGTGGTTTCTGAAATTCAGTTTGCAGAGGTGCACCATGTTTAGGCCATGACATGATTTCCATTTTATGCAACTGTCGAAAGAAATGTAATAGAAATACTCTTTGGTAACCTGACTTTTTCGAGTTTGAACAGGAACATAATATCCTGTACATCACAGCTATTCAAGCGTCAGACCCTATTCAATTTCCTTACAAGCCATGTTGCCAAATCTATAACAACAAAACACACACACAGATCAAGTAACCCACAGTCACACTGTGACAAAATGATCCAACCGAAAAACCGAGCATAGTGTTGTCAACTTATTTCCAAGTAGCTGGAAAGTAGCGAGCAGCACTAGCTCCAAAAGACCCTAAATCTAACGAGAAAGCAGAGAATTTGATTTATTGATTGCTGTTGGGATGTAGTGAGAATTTCAATAAATATAACAAAACGTGTTTTTGAAGAACAATACCAACCCTAGCTTTAATACTGATACAGTTTTTGCTGAGTCATAGGTTGAATACTGTCCACCCAACAACAAACAGTGTCACGTGGAAGTGTAAGGATGATTTCATGTTTTGGGAGCGTTGTCTGAATAATACTTTCTATGACACAAGTGCACCAGTATCCACACAAAGAGGCTGACCAGTCACTTAAACATGAGTGGGGGGACACTAAAATTAACCTGACATAAATGTTTGCACTATAAAAAGGGAGTCTACAAAAAGTTCAAATGCACTCTTTGAAGTGCATGAAAAAAGCTCCGTCTGTTTATACTTCAAAGACAGCCAGTTCTTCCCCAGCTTCTGTGAAGACTGACTGTGCAGCCCAGAGGAAGTCTGTGAAGTGACTTGGACAGTACAAGGGACACGTGCTAAGCATGACGCACAGAATGCATTGAGCGTGCATCCCGCCAAATAACTGAGCTTCTTAAAGCTCCCCTCCTCCCATTCGGCTGGGACCTGCACCGTCTAGTACCGTATGTTTATTCAATCAGTATCCCTGGAAATCGTTGAACCTTCCAGGAACTCTCAAACTTGATATGTTTTTCAAATACACTTTAACTTAACATAAGGAGGTCAGCACCCGCGTCAGAGCTCCAGCCTTGTGAATTATACAGACTTTCAAAAAAGTGATGCAATATCATTCAAAGAGTAGACATGGTGCACAAAATCATCATAAAAGCAGACTATGTGTCCCAGGTGGACGATTACACTTCACTCATAGGAATGAAATCCGCAGATGTGCACAGACAGACTGACAACAATAAGGTACTTCAAGACAGATCTTTCATGGGGTTAGACGCTGTAGGGGACAATAATCCTCCTGCTTCCAGCTAGCTTTGAGCACAGGAGCAATGCCAAGGCACAGCATGAGAGCATGAGGCCAACTGAGTCAACAGCCTCTTGCTTCACACCTTACACTCTTCTACATCCACAAATCCTCTTCAGCCTACTGTTCTCAGCTATCGTGAGTGGATAGTTTGCAGAAAAATTCCAAAAAGTAAAACAAACAAATTTAAAATGGAACATTCTGGTGTGTTTAGTTTACACCAGAGCTGGTGTAGAGTTTAGGCTCACTAACTCAATACAGTATATTACGATCATATTTTAGCTGATTTATTGCCTAAGATTCACAGCACGTTATTCATGATTTAATTTTATTGTTTGCTGACACTGCATTGTGCAGGAACATTGCATGAGAGTAAGATGAGACTACTTGGGGTCCTTTGACCTCTGACCTCTAGATATGCAAATGAAAATGGGTTCTATGGGTACCCACGAGTCTCCCCTTTACAGACATCACTGAAAAACAAATACAATCAAAATCATTGTAGCTGAGAAGAACAAGCTGGTGTGACATCATGTGACAAGGGCTTGTTTGGAAGATGTGGAGAGGAAGGGAAAATGTGAAGACAGCCGAAAACATGGCTTCTGCCAAAAAACTGATTTGGAAACCAGAGTACGGGCATTCCTCTTTGATTAATTGTATAACATGTGCAGCCTCAAGAGATCAAAGAAACCTCCAGAAGTGTAATTCCCAAATCACGGCATCATGTCTATGAGCTGTACCGAATAAAGCAATGTCGTCTCATTGCTTAAAGACATACAAATCATGAAGTAGTAGGGATGGGCTCTCTTAAGCCGCCCAATATGTTTCATCAGAAGTGGTTTTCGGGTGGTCGAACAGCTTTGGAAACCCCCACCCTCCACACCTTTCCAACGGGAAGGTTGCAGCCGATAATATCTGTAACTTTCCGAAACCATCAATCTGACATGTCCTCCCCAAGAAAATTAGCCGGGTTTAAACTATTATCATTCTTTACACAACAATTTTTGCCACTTGGGATATGTACATCTTAGTGCAACACTACGAACGTCTTCCAGGAGAGACTGTATGTTAATCTGGCTGTTATCCCATCTTTAAATGATGATCACATCTCGCCCCGCCTTCAAATGTGGCAGCTCACAACAGCTATATACACTTTTACCTTCCGACATAGTCAGACAACACGTCATACAAACTAGTTCTTTTTTAGCATAACCTGGCAGTTAAAGCTGCAGTGGGTAGAATTGGAGCAAATAGGATTAAAAAAAAATGTTTCCCATGTTTTTGTGTCTAAGTGACTAATGGGGACAACACTTGAAATCGGTCCAGTATTGAGGGAGAACCCTGATGCCAGCAGCCGCTAAACGAGCTGTAATGTAATCATTTGGGGCAACCTGGCACCGACAGTTTACGTCCACTAAAAGTGTTTGTTTTTGCCACTGACAGGCTCAGAGTGTTACTATAAGTGTCTGACAACATTATGGAAAGGACCCTACAGAGAAATTAAATTGGTTTCTTTCCCTTTCACTTGATCCAGCCTGTTCGTTATTGTGTGTCTCACTCTGAGAAGCCTTATTGTGGAATGTTACATTGCCTCCACATTGTCAAAATCATCTAAATATTCAACCATGACATTGAGAATCTTTTAGATAACACTAAGCTACACTTTCTGTTCTCCAGCGCAACAAATTCTGACAATACTGTCGTGGCACTCCTCTCTCCACTCTCACTCAAGTTTCCACTGTTGCCTTCCAACAACAAGTCACATGACAAATGACAAACGGAAAGCGAAAGTTAAAAAAAACTTAGTCATTAGTCACTTAGTCACACAAAAACATAGGAAAATAGGGTCCAGGTTGAAAAATACAAACGTTATCCTTTAAGATCAGTTGCAAAAGTCAAAATTCAGGCTAGGAAGTCTCAATTCCATAATACATATTAACTGGGCTTTAAGTTGTTTGCACAGGAAAAGTGTATACAAAGTGGACATGCATTTTTTTATTTTTTAGTGTGTTGTTCATGAATACTTTTATCCTACAATGAAAAGTAAAGCATTACATTGTTTGACAAATACTGGGCTTTCTGTTTAAGGTTCCCTGCTGCCAGGTGTAATCAATCGAGTAACATATGTCAGACTCAGTTACAACATGTTAAGTTTTCGGATATATAAAAAACTATTTTAAAAATAACAACAGTGACAACACCAACTCATTTCATTAGCACACATCCTTTTCCTCTCTCTTTTCATCTAGCCTGCAGCAACCACATGTGATTTCCTGTCAAGGATAACTAGACTTGATAAATAGCCCTCATTTAAAACAAAAAAGATCTAATTACATAGACACTTGAGGAGATTGCTTTCACTTCAATCTCACATGCAATTTAACACATTTGTTGGAAGGATTACATTTAAAACAACAAGTAGAGTACATTTGTAATTAATTAAATAAATCCGATTGAAATGAGATAGAACTCCTCAGCTGCGTTTTAAGACTCAGGTCTGCAGTCCCTTTTATTTATGTATTTTTTGCATGCCCTATTTCTCATTCTGTAGCCACCATTAAGACCAGGCTGCATGCAATAGTGTGCCAGCCTAAAGTATACAGAGACCAACTAATGGCAACGTTGAGTGTTAGGATAGCGACATAACCAGCTCGCTGAGTGATGATAAGATTAAATGTGTTTAGAGTAACTGGGCCAAAGGGACCTGGATTGATGTTATAGTGCGCATTTACTGGCAGTGCACTAGCAATACTATCAGATGTACAAGGAGGCCTTGAGGCATTACAACATAACACCAACACAAAGCCTCCAGGTCAGAGCATAGACTCTAAATTTCCCTCCCCAAATAAACTGATGTCTTCACATCGCTATCTGCATCCCCAAAGACCTTTATAGCTTTGAATTTACTATCAGCCAAAGATAAGTAAATGCTGAGGAGTTTCACAGATCCTTTGGTCCCTTCGGATTGAATGTCTGAACATACTTCAGTGTGCGTGTCCCTGAGGCGGTTTTGTTTCGGGCCGTTGTGTAAGCAACCTGATTATCAGATCCAAATCCAGTTCCGTTGTTCATCAACCCATAACATCACATGCCGACTTGATTGAATTTTTCCTTGAGGAAAATTTAGGTCAAATGTGAAGGGAACAAAGATGCTTTGAATTTTTTTACAGCAGGATATTGGTTTTAAGGGACACTGTGTGTTTGCCATAACTGGTGTGCTGCAGCTTGATATTCCTGTTCTCTATTAGAAGGTGCAGGTGACCGACTATGATGAAGACATGGCTGTCCACAGTCTCTGCCCCTCAGACAGTCTGAGTCCGCCACTGGTCTTTGTTGTTGGTCTCCTGATTGCCCATAATGAGAACTCATCACGACGGACAGATGTTTGAATCTGCTGAGGCATTGTGACCAGAGTTTTTTATAGTGCCATTTTCCAAAGCATTTTTAATTCAGTGGAACAGCTTTACCCGGTATTTGTTTTATTTTATAAACTGTGATACCACTTTGAAATGGAAACCAGAATCTGCTGTTACTGCACAGTGAGACTGCCAACAGTTAAGGCAGGGGTATGCCAGAAAAGAACAAGTTTGTAAACCATGCCATATGGCCATATTGGAAGGTAAAGTTTTTATTGCTTTTTATGAAAAGTTAAACTTGGAGGCAGCATGAAAACCCGGCCGTCAGAGAGGGGGCAGTGAATCATTAAAATATGGGAATAACGATGCACACTTTGGGAAATCTCTTTCCTGGAAGGCATTCATAGTGTTGCACTTGATTTTACGCACGGAAAAAGTGCTAGAAATGGTTGTGTAAAGCTTGAAAAAAATAGAGCTTGAGAGAGGTTCAAATCGTGCTTACTTTCTCATCCTCACATCTAGGGGGTTTCGACTTTCACTTTGGACGAAGCAAGGTCCCCTGCTTCCAGTTTTTATGCTAAGCTAAGCTAAGCTAAGCACATCCTGACTCCTGCGATATATCTTATGCACAGATGTGAGATTGATATGAATCTCATCTCAATCTCTGAAAGACAGCAAATAAGCATATTTCAGTAACAATAACAGTGGGCAACCTCCGTCCGGTTCTGAAAAGTGAAGCCAATGCGTGTCTTAAACTTGCATTCTTTCTAATAGCCAATAGGGGGCGACTCCTCTGGTTGCAAAAAAGAAGTCTGTGTGTAGAAGTCTATGATAAAATGACCCTACTTCTCACTTGATTTATTACCTCAGTAAACATTGTAAACATGAGTTTATGGTCTTAATCGCTAGTTTCAAGTCTTCTTCAATACAGCATGATGTTCACTTAGTAAATTATGGTTCCATTTAGATTAAAATAGACCATAAAGCAGGGTATGCTTTAGGGCGTGGCTACCTCGTGACTGACAGATCGCTAGCATGTCGTTTTCTGGGTGTTTTCCGCATTTGTCTTACAACTTTAACCCTTTTATATACTCCACTATTATAATCTGAAGTTGTGTGCTTCCTTTCCACTAATCTGAGGAGACATTAAATGTATGAGCTTGCAGCTGGAAACAATATTTAGATAGGGATGTAAGAGACACCATTTTTTCAGCTAAAATACATTAAATCTACATAAGTGTTGAAAAAAATGTAATTTGTATGTTGTAAGTCATTTAACTGAATACTTAGGACATGCATTACAGCACTCCACCTTCAACCATCCAATCCACGTCACCCTATTTCATCATTGGCCGGAGAGCCTCTGTCCCATACTTCATCTCCCATCGTCACCTCTGACACCTACAGTGTGGGCTGCTTTGTTTGGACTCTCCCAGTTGCTAACCTGGGTGGGCCTGTTCGACAAAAACATCTATAATTTAAGATGTAGCCGAAAGAAATAACATACCATACCGCAGAACAATGTTTTCACATTATATGTGCCAAGCAGTACTATGAATCATGAGACAAATCTTGTCATCAATTAATAACAAAAAACGATTATTGATTTCTCACCTATGACCATATACAGTATATGAGAATTAAAGAATGTGCAATCTTTCTGCAGACGGGGTGTGCTGCATCTCCATCAAAGTAGAGGTATCAATGACCTGGGCCTGCCTCGCTGGGAGCTGACCTTGTGTCTGGTCGTGGTGGTCTTCATCCTCTACTTCAGCCTGTGGAAAGGTGTCAAGTCCTCAGGGAAGGTACAGGCCTGGACCACCAAGCTTTCTTTGCTTTCTGAAAGTTAACTTCTTTTGATCAACAAAAAAAAAAAATAGAACCCAAATCATGTTATAGCAACTATAGTATCTGCTTTCTGCTTTCTGTGACAGAGACATTTCCCAGACATCTTGTAAAGCAGCTCAATGTAAACTGTTTGTGCTGGGTCAAAAAAGTTAAAAGGCAATGATAAACATTGTGAGGACTGGAGAGCATTCTCCCATTAACATTGCATGCTATATAATATACTGCAGTTACTTGCATTCATGCTACAAACTGCAGCAAACATTCTGTGGCTGTTTATTGGTAGAATGATTCAATGAAAAAAGTAACTACATGATGAATGTTTCTTCTTCCCTTACATCTGTTCGTGTGTGTATTCAGGTGGTGTACATCACAGCTACCATGCCCTACGTGGTCCTTTTTGTTTTGCTGATCCGAGGCATAACTCTACCAGGGTCCATGGACGGCATCAGGGCCTACCTCCACATCGACTTCAAGCGGCTCAACAATCTAGAGGTAAGAGACAGTGCTTGTTGGTAACAACCCGTCCACGGGTGTTGGGAAAGATTTTGAATCGGTAATACACTGACTACACTGACGCCACTTCAAAACACCCGAACTATCTCTTCAACCCGTGGGACTTTCAGATCCATTTATATTTGACTCACACGTCAGAGTGTATGTGGATTTAGAGAGCCTTCTTTCTTGGTTACTGTAATTCATTGGGTGGAGTATCTCAAACTCTGAGGGTTAAAAGCTAAATTTCAACTGAAGCCTCCCATACTGAGGCATGTATGTATATGAATGAATGCACTCTACCATATGCACAGATACAATCTTCCACTAGCCGAGCTGATGTGTGAGAGTTCGGTAAGAGTTCAGTTGTTTTGCATAACATTGGTGTCACGAGCCATGTGTTTTCCAATGAAATCAACACAGCTTGTTCAGAGAAATGGAAATATGGCAACCGCACGGACAACGGCTGACTCAAATGTAAATGTTGAACTTCAATCAGCAATTACATTCGAGTCACTCCCTCTCTGTGCGGTCTTTTAGCCTGGAAGCATCTGTTTTTAGGAATTCAAAAGCTTTCTTGTTTGTCATTTATTTTTGCCACAGGTGTGGATTGATGCCGCCACCCAGATATTCTACTCACTGGGAGCAGGATTCGGGGTGCTCATTGCTTTTGCCAGTTATAACAAATTTGACAACAACTGCTACAGGTAAGAGCTTGCACTTCATTTGTGATTTTTGATAGTCCAAACAAGCCCACAGCAACATAACATCCTGCTGTCTTTAAGCAGCCAGGCTTTTCCAGCATGTAACCGGATCGTGAAGCAGCAGAGGTGATGCTAATCTGTTCAGCTGACCCGGATGGCTGGGTGTTAACGGGACAGATAAAGTACAGGCCAGGAGAGGTTGCCAGTTAATAGCCAAAGGCTGTTTGGTTTGTCATAGTGCTGCTCTTCTTCAGGAAAAAGCAGGTATTAGGTTGTGAGCTTGGCTAATCTTTTTCCATATTAATAGGTTGCAGTGGTGCTGTTGGAGGCAGACGCTTTAGGCAGGACAGCAGTTTAACCTATCATGTTTGGGTATATACTACACAAAAATTGTTAATGCTGACATGACCTTGCTGCTGCAGTACGGATATCTAAAATATTAAAAGGTGAAATATAATGCAAAGTGTCATTACAGAGGCTTCTGTGCTATACTGAAAGTTAAAAGTATGATGGACCCCTCCTCTCCTATCCGCTCTCATTTCCTCCATCGTCTTCAACCCCAAATGAGGCCTCCTGCCTTCCTCCCCTTTCATGTCCCATTTAGAGATGTGCGTGGTCTGCTGGCAGGTGGGATTCGCATTATGCAGCAAATGAGCAAATCCGAACTAGGTGAAAGGCAGCAGCAGCAGCCCGGAAGAGCTGGTGCTGTTAGAAAAACAAACACTGAACACAGACTTTTGTTTGAATACCCACACAGATGAGGAGGAGGAAATCTGCACATGGTATAGTGCAGTTAGTGAGCAGCGTGTCCTCCATCACAAGTACCTGTTTAAGAAAAACATAACCCCAGGAAACCAAGGCAAATTATGTATTAGGTTTAAAAGTTTTTCTTTCTTGACTGGTAGAAAACCCCCAGAGCAATCAAGAGTAAAAGATGAGGACACAGAACTGCTGCCATTCTTTGTTTGTTATGTCTACTAGGTGAGGGATAATGTACAGCGAGCCGGTCATTGTTGTGACCCGACAGGGCGATGCGGCACCCCGATGTGGAGCGGACAACAATGAACCGCTAGCTGTTCATTATCCCTCTTATTACACGGCTACTTACTTAAGAAATCAATAATTTGACACAAAAATGGTTCGCCAGCGTCCGACATTAGAACTGCGCACATAGCAATGGTCGTTTATATCTACATAGGGAGTGGGTCCTCTCCACGGAGTCCGCCATGTTGCACCACCATGTTTCTACAGTAGCCCAGAACGGCTTGGGCCAGAGTCGATAACGTAACTCGCTCTTGTCGCCGCCGCTCTCTCTCTCTCTTGCTTCACCACTCAGTTCCCTCGTACACACACACTCTATGCACTGACTCTGCTCCAAATGACCACATGGGAGAGGCTTCAGTTGGTTTCAATCTGCAACCTCACTGCTAGATGCCACCAGATCCTACACACTGGACCTTTCAATTAAAATATCTTGAAATAGTATTGAAAGCTCATTTGAATATTTTTTGTTAAAATAACATTGCCAGAGCCTTGTGCTTGAACTGGACAGCTTCCAGTTGTAAAATGGACACAAATTCCTTCTTACTTTACTATTTTGCCAAAAATAACTTGTCTGTAATTAATGTATTCCTTTGTCATATTCAGTGGATTGGTTTAAGTGAGGCACAGGCTTCTGTGATGTTAAGCAGCACCTGTGTGTTTGTGTGCAACCACACTGAGGAGTAGGACTGAATAAAAAGGTTCTATCACAGCCTGCACACAGTACAAGAAAGAATTAGACAAATCTGAGGTGAAATCAGTGGGAAGAAAATGCTTCATTGAGAGATTTCTGCTCCCTCAGCCCAGGAGGTGGCCGTGGTCAAGTTTACCTTATTCAGTTTGTCAGACAACCGCAGGTTAGTGGCCACAGAACAGCACACTAATTACCGATCAAACCACCAACAGGAGCAGAGAACAAAAGCTTCTCATTAACCTGAATATCCCCTCTAAAACACAGCGTTTGGCAGATCAACCCATGGAAAACTTGAAAGATATCAAGTAACACATGGCCCCATTTTGACTTTACATGTTCAGGTAAAAAGAATGACACTGGCTTAATGTTTCTTTTAACAAGGGACAGTTAATCCCCGTTAAAAAATAAAGTTTGTGACTCCTTAGCCAAGCTGTAAACACAAATGTAGAAGATTGGTAACGCGGACCTTCAAGGTTGGACAATTAGACACTCAGCTTTCTTTTGAATTTGTTTTTGCTGTTGTGTTGTTTTCTCTCTGTAGGGATGCGCTCTTGACCAGCACTGTGAACTGCATCACCAGTTTCTTCTCAGGGTTTGCCATCTTCTCTGTGCTTGGATACATGGCTTACAAACATGGGGTGAACATAGAGGATGTGGCAACAGAGGGTAAGTGCTGCTGTTCAAGACTCCTGCATTACACCATCACTGACTGGTTTAATACTGTATACTGCTGTGATTCTGTGTCTACTTAGTATCTTTTTTCTCACTTGATATGAAATTAGTGATACAATATTTGGTCGTGCAAATTTGCACAAACGTTTATGAAAGTCATAACCTTTTGTGTGTGCATTCATGTTTCTGTGTGTGTATGTACAGGAGCAGGATTGGTGTTCATCATCTACCCTGAGGCAATTTCGACACTGCCTGGCTCAACGTTTTGGGCTATTGTGTTCTTCATCATGTTGCTGACTCTTGGCATTGACAGCTCGGTGAGTCACAATGATCGCTCTATAGAACTATAGAACTCTATAGAACTATAGAACTCTATAGAACAGAAATAGAAATATTTTTAGCAATTTCAAAACTTAGCGGGTAGAACATGTATAAAAAGGCAAATACATAAATAAGACGTAAGTTGAGTGGTGAATATTACTGATGAAATCTGTGCATACATACTAGGGATGCATCGACTGCAAAATGATGCACCGATACTGATGTTTAAAAGAAAAATTTGAACGATAACCGATGAATGATACCAATGTTTTGTTGTTGTTTATTTTGTTGTTATTTATTTCCCCTCTGGTGCCAGGAAAACAGACGTCCTCACTCTTAAAGTCATTCAGCACTTCATTCATATCATGAATGAGCACAAATTAAATTCAGATTTATGAAACGAGCTTTAAAATAACCTTTGTTCATATGAAAAATAACTACTTAAGCCCCTTAGGCTGTGTATACTACATACTCAATGAGAGGAATTTATTTTTAAGTACTTACATAGCCCAACAAAAACATTTTGTGGAACATAAATGTAATTGAATCAGCAGCTAACAACAATAAATGCAATACAACACATGAACACTGCCGTTGGTGAACACCATCTTATTTGCTGATAGGCCGATTGCAGTCAACGAGACGAAAATTGTCCGATACCGATAAATTGGTGCGTCCCTAATTCATACAGTGCTTGTATAGGTTTACATAGTGCTTCAGCCTGTACGAAAGGTACAGACACTGATAACATTTCTTTGGAAAAAGTTCTTCATCTTAAACGAGCCATGGATTTCCCCTTGTTTGACCCAGTGCTAAGAAAAACAGTGCTCTCTTTACTGTGCAGGTACAGAACAGAGCAGACAGTGTACGCTGAGACCCCTTTAGGATAGAAATGATATCCACGGATCACGTTGAAAGACTTTCTTCACTGAGTTGCACATTAAACCTGACATTTATTGGAACATAATGGTCACTGTATACTCACTGCGCAAGTTCATCTGAGAAACTATGCCGTTTGTTTTCCCCATAGCACAATTTGTCTGGTATGACATGGAGGAGACACAGTAGGATGTCTTCTAACTCAAGTCGACTAAACAAATGTTTAGGGATTTTCTGTTTTTCCCTTTTTTCATACTTTCCCTGGTTGGCAACCTTTATAAATACAGCTCAGGTTCACTAAAATACGCTGTTAATTTAACAAATAAGTACTGTTAAATGATAAATAACCCAGGCTGACTTTATGACTCCATAAGTTTTATTCAATACACAGATTGAACCGTTGGCAGTAGCCATCTAAAATACCAATGAGCACATCTGTGGTGTGTAAAACTGACTGATGGTGTGGTCAAGTTGTAGATTTTAAGTAATAAGAGTAAAGTAATGTAGAGTAAATTATGTTTCAGTGTGGCCAGCTGCATTAAAGTCACTAAACGGTCTGCGGCAACAAAAACTTCTTTCATTGACATTTCAAAAGCCAGCTGTAATTTAACAAGACATCTAACCAGTGACTCACTCACGCACTAAATAAACAAATGATACTTTAATTCCCTCTTATCGGTCAGCAAATGTCCCCAAGTAATTAACTTATCCTCTCAATCATTTATCAAGTAGGTCAGATGAAGACCATGTCAGTGTTACTACTGTAATGTACTCGGTATGTGTATTTTATTGTATCGTGTTCTATTTTTATGCCTTTACTTTATTGTTCTGCTGAGGAAGGACAAAAGACACATTTCCAGCCCTGATTGGATAATAAACTTCTATTATATTCAACTCTGTCAAAATAGAAAGCAATACCTACCACCCTGTTAATGGACATATGATGTTGTAAATGCAAAATGACACAATTCAATTTCGGTGGATATGGATAACTACATTGCTACCACTGTAAAAAGTTACATTTACCAATCTCAATCTGCAACCCGTTCTTACGAGAAGGCGTAAAAATAGCAAGTCATTATGTGGACATTGTGCGTGTCATGAGGATGCATTTTTAGGCTTTTCGAATGTCATTTATACGCCACGCAACAAAGCTACGGTAACGTCCGCAGTTGGGTTGAGCCAACAAAACCACTCACTTGGGTTTAGGTAACAAAAACACTAAGTTTGGTTTAGGAAAAACATCTTCTTCGGGCTTCAAATAAGTACGTCAACTAAGTAAGTACATTAGGGTACAGTATGTATCAGCATACTTTTAAAGTGTAGCGCATACAAATTATCAATTACATGTTTGTTATGTTGAAGCTCTAAAGGGGTCACTTCTGGCTAAACATCTGTCAGCATGCACAACTGGTTGAAATCCTCAAGTTAAAGTCAAGGCATAGTGTCCATTAGAGAACATCTTCAGTAGGTACACATTTCTGAGTCTCATGTCTTTCTGTTTGTGTCCACCAGATGGGCGGTATGGAGGCGGTCCTCACAGGCCTGTCAGACGACTATAAGTTCCTCAAGAGAAACAGGAAGGTCTTCACCTTCGCCACAGCCTTTGGAACCTTTCTGGTTGCCCTCGCCTGCATTACTAATGTCAGTATCAGGTTTCAAAGTGCCATACATTTACACTTGTACCACTTTCAACATAATGTCTGCTGATGTCATGTTTCACTTTGTCTTTCAAAATCTAGCTTTGTATTCTTTTCAGCCATGCGCAAATACTGTACAACAACCTACACTAAATAATTGTCTCTCTCACAGCAAAAAATATTTCAATCTGGTGGTATACCACAGTAGGGATGGCGTTGTGTCAAAACCTGGTAAATGAGAGCTTTAAACTGCATGTGATCGCTGCCCAGCCACATGGTGTAATGTTGTCGGAAAAATATCACTGAACCCTTTCAAAGACATGATAAAACGCTATTGCATGACATTCTGATGACAAATTAGAATTTATTAAAACTGCATCCAGGAATCAAATGTTTAATTTTCTCTATAGTCCCTATTCATTCACATGGCATCAGCACCAAGGACAAATGCTTAGCGATTACAAAAATACAGAAAGGTATTATGTTGGTGATTCACATGGTTCATCTCCCTTTAACAAAATAAATGAAATTATTGTGTAGTGAATGATGTTTTTCCCCTGCTAGTTCTGTGGCACAATATACAAATTGTACCACTCTGGATACAAATCAAAGATGTATTGTACAGAATATCTAACGCACACAAAGTCCCCTCTTTGTACATGTGAGGCTTGCTTATGCTCACACATCAATTCTTCAACGTCTCCTCAAATGGCAAAACAAGCATACACTATTAACTCTGAGAGGCCACTGCTTATTCATTGCACACAAGGGTCCACTTCTCTTCAAAGGTTAAGATTTATATACAACGCGCTATTAACTAAACTTTCTCTGCTTTTTTCCCTTTCTGTAGGGTGGGATCTACGTGCTGACCCTGTTAGACAAGTATGCAGCTGGGACTTCTATACTGTTTGCCGTGTTGATCGAGGCCATTGGAGTGTCATGGTTTTATGGTATGAAACTCAGTGTCCGACAGAGTCGCACGGCAGTTTGTGAAATAGTCACGAAATTGAATCTATGTGATTCCTATACATATACACAAATTTCCCTTTTTTCACTCAGCACGACTTTGAACAACGTATTTCCTACGAATGTCCAGCAACATGTGACGCACCATTCAATTTATGCTCCAGTCTTTTCAAAATAAAACTACTGAGTTAGCTTTAGGAAAATATCATAGTTTGGGTTAAAATAAATCCGGAAGTGCAGAAACTTATGTACGTAAGTTACGTGACAAATAAATCAACGTTGGCTTATGGTTTCACATGGAACACGAACACCGGTATCCTGTTTTTTGACCCAACCATCCACCTCGACCTCTTGCCTACAGTGCATTAACCTTTCTACACTTACCGGTTCACAATTACTTGGATTACATACAAATTGATTTCACGCTGACCATCACAAAAAAAATTGAAATTCGTGTCTATGTACACAAATCATTACATTCAATTTTGTGATTATTTCACAAACGGTTGTGTGACTGGGCTGTAGTGTCACTCTTCTGGAACAATCAACAAGTTGTGATCAATGTTAGAGCCTGTCTGCTTTATCTCTGTGTACTTTCACATATGCAGTAGGCCTACAGGACAGGGATGAGTAAGATCAACCACAAGACAAAATTATGCAAAAAAATAAAAGACAAAGCAAAAGTCATGAGATTGCATGCGGAAAGACTCAGCAGCAGGCATATCTAACCTACCCAGCTTAGTATATCTCGTCACCATCTGTAAACCCTTAGTTCGAAAAGGGAAGGTATAAATACAGAAAGAAAAAAATGAAGAAAAAATAATTTCAAATTGTGCAAAATACAAAATGTGGATATGGGTGATGTGTTATGTCAGCTCAAGGTCGGAAGGCCCAGGTCAGACAACTGTCTGCGCCAAGTATGCAGTCTCACTGGACAGTAGGAGGGAACGTAACACAGCCTACACCCTTGTTGTCAAAGAACCTGCTGTAGCCTACACTGATTGAATGATGCATCTTGACTCGCCACATTAACCTTTGCTCTGTAACTTTTCGTCCTCGCTCCAGGTGTTGACCGCTTCAGCGAAGATATCGAGCGAATGATGGGCTTCAAGCCAGGTCTCTACTGGAGGCTGTGTTGGAAATTTGTGAGCCCGATCTTTCTGCTGGTGAGAGGGATAAAACACACTGAAGTATTTCCATTGGTTGGTTTTCCTTAACAGAGATAATATGTGATCCTTGACCCAAAGTCCAAATTCAACAGATAAATCAACTAAAAATGTTTGAAGAATCAACAATATGTCTTCCAGCGGCTGTCATTCACAAATGCCTGCAGGCTGTTTTAAGGGTCAAAAATAAAAGTAGTATAATGGTTGATTTCTTCCAGTAACTGTCATTCACAAAGGCTGCACGAAGGGATCAATCAATCCAGCATGCAGTAAATATGCAATGTTTGCATGTCAGTGCCACAGTGACGTAACATAGAATCAGAATTTAATCCCTATTAGCATCAACAGCTAAAGTACTTACAAGCACACAGGAAAAAGCATTAACCATTCACCACAGGGTGCAACAGTGGGGCTTCTGGCTTATACCCAGAGGGAAGGTGGGATCATGGAGGACAGTTTGAACCTCAGTACGCCTCCTGGCGAGTTCTTCTCCATGTGCATTAGAGGAAGCACATGGCTATGTCCACTGCTGTGCAGGCGAGGGTGTAGACGATCATGTACTTCCTCTAATACATAACGCTGTCTACACCCTCCCCTGGACAACAGAAGAAGTTTGTTGTAACAAGGACTGCAATTCAGGAGAATTGGTCATTCCACATTGTGAGTAAAAGGGACAAATGCAAAAATAAACTAGAAGGGCACTCGGAGATCGTAGACCTCCGCCAAGGCCTCTTCAAAATTGTATGAGTTCTTCCTCGGGCCACGCTACACCCTTCCGCCAAATTTCATGAAAATCGGGCCAGTAGTTTTCCCATAATCCTGCCGACAAACAAACCAACAAATGGAACCAAAAATATAACCTCCTTGGCGGACGTAATAATTACAATAATTTACAGATATATTTTGGTATGTAGGGTACTGCCCCAATAAACACGCTTTGTACTCTAAAAGAGTACAAATCCATGACGAAAATTGCCAACTTAATGGAGTGCAACAATTACATGTGCCCTCTCTGTTATGTGAGCGTTTGCATCATGCACCATTGTGCTAGTAACATCGGAGATGAGTAATGGGATTGAGAAAATAATGATATAACACCACACCCCACCAATTATAATCCACCTCATCCAATCCTTTTCTTGTAGCATCCATGGATGTGCACTGCAATTATATCAATGAAGAGATGTCGAACATTGCAAGCAACACTAATACATAGATGTAACACTCCTTATGTGTCTGTTTCTCTGTTTTCCCTTCTCTCTATCACAGTTTGTTGTAATAGCCAGTACTGTGACATCGTCAGGCCTGAAGTATGATGACTACGTCTTCCCTCACTGGGCCAACGTAGTTGGCTGGGGCGTGGCCATGTCCTCCATGATGTTTGTCCCCGGCTATGCCATATATAAATTCTTGAGCGTAAAAGGAACATTCAAACAGGTCAGTATGTATGTATGTATTGACTATTGTAGTTCTATCCTCTCTGGTCTTCCGCTCAATTGTCTTCATAAACTTTATTGGTCCATAATTCAGCTGCCCATTACCCACATTCCCACATTACTCCTGTTCTTCAGCAACTTCATTGGCTCCCTGTTAAATACTGTATAATTTCAAGATTATGCTTCTCACTTTTAAGGCCCTTCACAACCTAGTCTCTTTGTATCTTTCTGAATTTCTTCATATCTACACACCTTCCCATACTCTCACATCCTCTTCTGCTATCCAACTCACCATACCATCTGCCTGCTTGACTACCATGGGGTCAAGAGCCTTCAGCTGTTGGAACGCTCTACCACAAGACATTCACAATATTGACTCTCTCAACCTTCAAATCCCTTCTTAAACACACACCTTTTAAAACTGGCAAGTCAGTCTGATTCTGTCTATTGGCTACACACATTACATAAAATGCATTATTATTATTATTATTTATAAGACAGGTTTGTCACACAGGGTGAAAAAGATATTATAAACTAGACATGTTTAGTAGATATTAAATAGTTATACCCTGACTTGCATGTTTTCCCTGTGTTCGCGTGGGTTTTTCTCCGGTTACTCCGGTTTCCTCCCACCACCAAAACATGTATCCCCCCCGTGAGCTGTGAATAGGGGGGTTGCATCAGGAAGGGCATCCGGTGTAAAACCTTTGCCAAATCAAATGTGCGGATCATAAAATATCAGATCTCAGATAATCCGCTGTGGCAACCCCTAACGGGAGAAGCCGAAAGACAAAGAAGTGAAGAGGAGGGGAAATGGTTAAAACTCTTTTGAAAGACACTAGCACTTAGAACAGTTTCTGCTGACATATATAGTTCAAACAAGATGGGATCTCACACGCAGTGTACTGGTAAACAGTACAATTGTGACTAAAGGGCATACATATGTTCTTCTTTGAAACAAAACTTGAAAATAATCTGATTTAGTAATGAACTTTCCGCTCTCAACTTGATGACGGTGGCTCCGTGAGAACACTGTTGGATGAAATGATTGCTTCAAAGCATCGAGAGTTTCTGATAACAATCATCAAAGCACCGGAGAGCTATTTTCATCCCTCAGCAGTCAACCAGTGTCAGCTTCACTCTTCTGTAACAATTATCACATCCCATTGGCATTTCCCATTGGTACTCAGGGTTTAAGATTCTTCGCAGGTTCTCAGGACACACGTTCTTTCCGATAACTCCTGTCACCGCGTATCAAGTTTTGGCTTTCTCCTCCTCATAATAACCAGAATAAACATCTCTGAAGTTCTTGATAAGGGTTCCTCACAGGTTCCAAAAAGAATTGGCATATTTTGTCAGAGATAACTTCCATTATGACTGTTACTAATGTCTGGTGTTAGATTCAATTGCATTCCTTCTTTAATCTCAAGTAGTACATGGACACTTTGGCTCCTCTAAAAATATGCAGAGGGTAGAAGATGTGTGTGGCAAGTGTGGTTTGTGTATGCCTCAAAGAGGATACACCTGTTTTGTTAGAAATGCTGAGAATGATGTGTTGTAATTGCTTTTTCTTGCAGAGGATAGCCTATTGCATCACTCCAGAACATGAACATCATTTGGTGGCTGAGGGAAATATACGGCAGTTCACAGTAAGGGCAAATGCTTTTCATTAACAGTGTTAATTTGAACTGGCTAAATGGCTACAATTAATCTGGATTTGAACCCATTGAATTGTTTGTGAATTGACTTGTGCACTGACTATTGCTAATGTATCAAAATTAACATTTTGAAAAGTAGGCAAAAAATACGGATGAGACTTTGGGGTGTAGGCTCTTTAACCCTCATCCTACCAACACATTTAACATACAAGGACTACCGACTGGGATCCCTGAAGACCCAAGAATTAACTACTGTTAACTTATTTCTTCTCACTTCATTAGTAATGTAATTAATGTCGTCTGAAGAAAAAATTGACATTTTTATTATTTTGGGAAGGTTACAGTTAATTTGTATATTTTGTAAAATGAAAATAGACAGAGCACATGAGGGAATTTGTGTCTGCTGCATCTGTGTCTGTCTCCTTCAAAATGACAGAGTGCCCCTACCCCCCTGATAGGGTGTGATACTTTAAATTAGAATACATGGTAAACATTAACTCAATAAATAGTTCAATCTATTAAAATTACATAGGATGAATTGGGTGCTTTTGACTAGGGGATCCCAATACATTGGTATTTTTTTAAAAAGCACTAAAGTAAACAGTTATATGAAGTCATTAGAAAACAAATTGATTGACAAAGTCATGAGGAATTGGAATGATAGAATAAAGCACCTGTGAGATATGACAAAAAGTATACGTATACATCTGCCGGGACTTCTTGGTAGGATTGAGTGGCTTACAAAAACAACAAATGAGGTATAACGATTACTGTAAATGACATTATTAGCAAGCAGAAAAGCCGGCATCAGTGAGTAAGCAAGAACAGAAATGTCAACCAATGCATTTAAAATGGAATAAAATACATTGGACATTGAGTCGCAAAACAGACCCAAGACTTTCTTTTGTTTTTCAGCTCAAGCATTGGTTGGCCATCTGATGTACCCAGAATTCCCTCATCCATCCTCACATCTGGTGTTTGGAGTTCCTGTGTGCCACCAGTGGTCGGACAGACAAGGAGAGCAACAGGCTCCAACCTCTCTCAGCAACCTGCCTCTTCTCCCCGTACATTTATCACCCAACGTCTTTGTTGTCAACAGTAGCGTCAAGCACTTTGATTTCAGAGTTATGCCTGTTAACATCTTGAAACCATTCAACAGCTTCAACTCATAAGGGAGGGGCACCCCATGGGGGCAATGTACTGTTATTTGCCCTTTGACATTGTTATGTTTTTTATATACTACATTAATCAATCATAACTTTAGTTATGGTTTTATATAGTTTGTGATGTGACTATTATCTCCTGGAAGGGACAGAAACTAAAATCAAAACCAAAACAATCCCATTATCCTGTGTATTACTGTACAGGGGACCCAAATATTTAAATTTTTAAACTTTTTTTTAGACATATGATTATTTATTATTACATTGATATTGGAAAAAAGGCTCTGTTCTTGCCGTTCTGTTGGTATAGTGGCTTATCTGTTTCAGTGCCTTATCAAGCGAGACACTCCATGTTTCTTACACTCCGTACAAGAAGAAATGAAGTAAACTGTGTTGACTCAGGAACCCACCAAATCAAGCCACAGTTTGTGGATGTCAATCTCTCGATTTGACCCAGTCCTTTGACACTCAAGTCAAACAGCTGGTGGTCAACAGTGCGTCAAAGTCAACCTCCTTAATGAGGATTTTAGGCCTGATATAATGCTTTCATGTCACATTCTGTTACAGAAAAGGGAATAATGGATACATCGCTCCAAAGCTTTAAAAGAACTGAGGCAGGCTTTGTTCACCTCTTATTCTTTGGAAGGCCAGACTCCCAACCAGGCCTTAATCTCAAAGAAAAACTAAGTCTGAACCTGGTCAGTGCCTGGCTGCTTACTGAAGGTGAAAAATTCAGCAAAACAAATGGCGTAACTGTTGCAAACAGTTTTGTAATATTGTTGTGAGACTTTTACTTTACAAAATGTTGTCTGTTCAGTGCTTCTGAGGAATATATGTGGCTAATAAGAGACATAGAGAGAGAATGTGTGTGTGTGTGTAATGGGATTTTGTTGCCAACCATACGGTATGCTGTTAGTGTAAAGTACATGGAGGGATGACATTTGCCAGATGCCTCTTTCACTGCACTGTATATTAACTTAAATCTATGATGACTCTAATGTTTTCATTTGACACATATCTTGTGATGTTCCACTTTTTCATCACCATAGAAGTGCCAATATGTTCCTTTAGGAATGTTTTTGACTATCTTAATCAGTTTCTCTTTTTACCTCCGCCAAGGAGGTTTTGTTTTCGGTTCGGTTTGTTGGTTTGTTTGTCTGTTTGTCAGCAGGATTACAGAAAAACTACTTGCTTGATTTTCATGAAACTTGGTGAAAGGGTGTAGCATGGGCCAAAGAAGAATCCATTAAATCTTGGAACGGATTGGCCTTTGCCTTCTAGTTTATTTATTGGAATTAAATTGAGTTTTAACCATGAATCATAACAGAGCCTTTCTGAAAGGAATGAAGCCACAAAGGAAAAAAATCAAATACATGTGGAATATATAAGAAGATATAAAAAAATATATAAATATATTCTTTTGTTATGTATAATCTTGTATTTATCAAATTGTTTATAACAAAACGTGAATGTAAAGTATTTTAAGCGTAAATGTCCACAGTCATAACATGTTGTTTGATGTATAGCTAAAATGAACTATTTAGAAAAAAAATGTTCTTCAGTGTAACCCTGGGCTACTTTTTCACATGTGAATGTGAACAAAAAAAAACCCTGGCTTTCCTGGACTATGTTTACAAAAATACTGTGTACAATACCAATGTCCTGTTGAACGTGAGTGACAACTATCTATGAAGAAGTCTGAAGTGTTCACACTATGATAATAAAGAATTTCATCTACACACACTTGAAGACCATGTGCTCTGATTTAGCGTCAGTTACTTTCAGGTATGGGTCTCTCTTGTCCAACTCTGTTTGGTTTTACTGCTGACTGAGGGCTTCCCATAGTGGCTGACTGTGCCTTTCCACTCACTCTCCCTTTGTTAGCCTGCTGTACCACTCAATGTCACTTCATTGTCCATTCTTTGAGCCTTTGCTGGCTAAGCTACTATTGTTCATGAGCCAGGTTTCCACACACATCAATTACTCTTGAAGAAACGATTTCCAAAAAGCAATACTGCAGATACTGTACATTATTCTAGTAATGATATGCAACACACGTCTGTTTTGACAACACTTATCCGGAGAGAAAACTAATCAAAAAGTTCACTTACAATCATAAGTAGGGGCAACTGGGACACACAAAATGTTTTAATGTAATACTACGTCAAGAAATTATTTCAGAGATATTGTTGGCACATACTGTACATTGACCAGGAAGCTTTTAAGCTGTCTGAAGTCAAAGCATTTGTAACCAAGTTATTGGGGGACATGACCTGGCTTTGGCCTCTGTGCAGAGTCGTGAATAACCTGGATCTTACCCAACAAAACTTAGGGGAAAAGCCAGAGATTACCCAGAACTATTTTAAGCCAATGGAATTCTTTTGTAGATGCCACTCTAACCATTTCACCACCCAACAAGCACTCCATCAACTGTACATAAGGTATGGCTGAGAAGTCTAAGGTCCCATCTCAGGCAGTCAAGTTCAGTTCTCTCTAACTTCACCTAGCTGAGTGCTGGCATGGTGGCGCAGTGGTTCAGGCTGTTCTCATACACCGTCTGTATATTATACCTACGAAAAGTAATCCACTGTAATTTGTATATATCCCACAAAATCAATTTGTATGTAATCCACGTAATCGTGAACCAGGGAGTATAAAGAGCGACAAACGCCACATAGGGAGGAGGTAAGGGTGGATTTATGGGTCAAAGAACACTTGACTTTCACTCAGGAGACCGCTGTTTGAATCCTGTATAAAACCAGAAGTCAACATTAATTTATTGTCATGCAACTTCCGTACTTAAGCTACGCCACTTCCGGAGTTATTTTATCCTTTTTCCAAAGCCTAAGTAGTTTTGTTCCCTAAACCTAACCAAGTTGTTTCCTGTGAGGATGGAAGTTTATTTTGAAAAGACTATATGCGTGAAACAAGCGGAAATTGACACGTTGCTGAACATTCATAGGAAAACGTACAAAAAATGAGAAATAACTTTTCGTTAGATATCATACGAACCGTTGCAGATACGCTGAGCGGTTAGCATTGTCGCCTCACAGCAAGAAGCTCTTGGGTTTGAACCAGAGACTCTGACTCTGGATAACTCTATATTGCCTATAGGTGTAAATGGTTGTCCGATAGGCTCCATGCAAACCTGCAAAGGATAAGCAGGAATAGATAATGAATGGATGGTGGTAGTCACCATAGTGACAATGCCACAGGGGTGGATGAGGTTCATTGTGAGATGCTGAATGTTTTGGCTGTCTCGGGCAACATGCCTTTTGCTCTTCGATGTCACATTGACTTTGGGGACAGTGCCCGTATACCACAGATAGGATGGTGGTTGACATTTTTTTGTCTTCTAATAAGGATGCATTTCATATCCCATCTGGCCTGGGATCATCTTGGGATCCACCAAGAGGACCTGGAGGATAAGGCTGGGAGAAGAAAGCCTACCTTGCTTAACCTGCTGCCATGACTTATAACCTGATAAGCGATGGATGAATGGATGAATTGAATTTTGGATATCTGTAATGTGCATCTAGTCATGCAAGTCATTAATGATGACATTAGAGTCAAGTGAAACCTTTTTATCTGTTAAAGCAGTTTGCAATATCATGTCAAGGCACAAACAGAAGCAGAAGGCAGGCTGGGCCAAAAAAAACAACAACTTTGTTTTTGGCAAAGCTCTAAGGAGACTTAAGACTAATATTGGCGAAACCAATGGCCAAGACAGAAAAAGAAAGAGATAAGTTCAAAAAGGGGGGAAAAAAACAGAGCAAACTGACCTGAGCACAACAGCAGGTGGGCTGTTAGTGACTGCAGACTGTAACAAATGCTAAATGGATTGTGGATTACATGTAGCAAACGCCAACAGCTGGAGAGAGTCCCCAAAAATGTGTGTTTTTTTCAGTTATGTAATCAGAAAAAGCAAGCCCAGGGCAATTTTCGGGAGGCTACAACACTACAAACGCAAGTACTAAAGAGTGATACAAACGCAAGTACTAAAGAGTGATAATACTTACAACTACAAAAGAGTTGTTAGTTCTTCACTGGTCTCGGTTTGAAAGTTTCAAGTCTGTTTCAACTTGTGATCAGAAGTGGGCTCTGTTGCACCAGTAACCAAGCCCAAAAGTGAAGTCACCAAGTACCGACACACCCTGGAGTACACTTTGGCCCTGTTCAGATCTGGCATACGTCCTCAGTGATCGGATCACAAGTGGACAGCTCTAAGTACATCTGTTCACACCTGGCATTAGAATGCGTCTCCACATGCGTCTTGAGTGACCACTTATGATCGGATCTCACTTCCCCGCTCTATATGCAAATAAACACATAGTAAACACATGGCCAATACAGCAGGCGTTGTGGTGTAATATTCCATGATCCGACAGTATGGTAGGCTAATAATGCACTTCCTGTGCCGAGTCTGATAGTCTGTAGATATGTAGCCTATAGATAAGATATATTTTGATAAAATACTGTTGTACCGACAGAACACAGTAGAGCACAGAGGCTGTTTCCATGCTGCGAGGCAGACAAGCGCTAGCGTCTGTCTATTCGCATGTTGAGCGCAGTGAGTCTCCGCTGATCCCAGCGGTACATCAGTTGAGGAGGTGATCTTTAATGTGGCCCAGGACACATTTGGGTACACACTGCTAAAAGAATGTTGCCATATGCAGGCCAGACCACCTCTGAATGTGGTCTGAGCGATCGGATCTCAATGCTTCCTGATTGCGTCTTGAGTGCGTTCATACTAAGGACGCATGTTGATACCAGGTCTGAACAGAGCCTTAAACAGCCCAGCAGCAAAGTGAGAAGTGAAACCAAAATTTCAGGACTCTTTAAAATCAATAAATGAATCCAAAGTTCTGTAGTTTACCGTTTTCAATTTACAATATAGTGAAGTATAGTGAAGATTCAGGAACAGCTTACTTCTGAAACACAATTACACCAACCATTTATTGCTTATTTAGTTAAGGTCTTTTGTTACATGACATACTGGGCTCTGCAGTGTAACAATGTTCACATTGGCTCGGCTGCAATACTTTTAGCAAGATGTGTAAAAAATAACAAGGCTGTGCTTGTTTGATTACTTTGCCGGGCCTTGAACGCATCTGTCATTTCAGCACAGTGGAGCAGGTCAGGGTTAATAAAAGGTAGAAAACACAGCATTGCGTGTCTCCAGGAACCCCTGGACTAGAAACTTACTGGTGTGATGGATGGAAATGACCTAGTGAAATGTTGTTTTCTCATTTAGACCCACCTAGTTTGATAATGAACACTATCTGATAATTGATCTAAGTCTTTCTGCCTTTGATCTGTTGTTTTGAAGTAGGGTTTGAATTGTCTGCCTTTTCCATCTTATTTCATCTCAGCCCTGCTTCTCAATGCCTCCATTCTACCTCAGTGCAGCAAAAAGGTCAAAACCACAAACTTTCATTGAATTTGTTTAGCCAATAAAAGTCAAGTCTGGCCACAACAAACTGGTTCTTAATTGGCAGCTCTGTGTAGCGCTAATGTGATTGGGGCAAAGGAGAGCCATTTTTTAATGCGCCTCTTTAGACTGAGGACTTGTTCTATACTCATAATCCAATTGCCAGAGAATAATCCCTGTGTCTGAGAAGTAAAATCCCTCTGTGGTTGGTAGGGGCACTTAATGGAGAGGACCCTGACACAAGGAGATCGGTGAAGGTGATGTTGTGGAAAGGTTAGGTATAAGAACCTCTGTGGAAAATGTTAAAAGGAAGACTGATTTACTGTAGGCTTACAAAGTTGTTACAAAATGCAATTGTTATGAGTACAGATTCAGCAGTGAGTCAGATTTCAGATCTGCTCTAATTTGTAAGGATTAGTTGTTCGTGGAAACTATCTGAAGTGCCTGCTGAGGTCTGTCTACTGTTTATACAGTACTGCAATGCGATCTTCTTTGATCTTCTTTGTTTGCACATCTGTGATAGAGCTTGAGATTTATACATCATTGCCAATTCGTTGTTGACTAGAGTGGTAAATATGTTGTTCTTCGAAATATGAAGAAAACTCAATGAGCGATGAGCTTTTCCACCATGATGTCCAATCGTGACAACAACAATCTTTCAATGCTTGAGGTTTAACAAAATATTTGCTGGTACTTTAATTAGCATGTGGCTATTTTGATGAATGGCATGCCCCAAAAGGTATTTTCCATTTCTGAATGCCAAATTTAATCATTGCATTTATTTGATTTTGCTGCTGTTTTCTTCTATGTAGCACTTCTAATGTTTCCTACAGTTAAGGGGTGAGGGATTTATTGGTCACAACTCCTTTTCCAAATGGAGTCTCTGAAGGCTTGGCAGTTTGTAACCACATGGACAACCACAGAGCAGCTGTGGGCACCAGCATTCTCTACAGGCAGGAAACTCCTTCTCCCATGGGCACACTCTGTGGATGATGCATTTCCTGTTTACTTCTTGGGTCACCCCTGAAACTGTGAATACCACAGAGAACCTGGACTAAGTCCAAATAATCTTCACGAGAATCAGAGAACTGTAAATGGTTTAATTCCATCCTTATTTGTCCACAATAGCAAAGCCTGTTTCCTGTTTCCTAAGCGAAAACAGACATGAATCTAATAAACGTCCAATTTTGATTCCCACATAAGATATGGTTACATATGAACACAGCTTCTCAGAACTCCTGCAAAACATATCTGACCTCAGGTCATGAATTTAACCTGGACACTGAAGCTTTAATGAGTTCATGTCCCGGAAAACACAAAATGTGTATCTACCTGTGTATGGTAAAACCATATTATTTTAGAGAGGCATATGCTGTAGTTTTTTACCATAATCTGTGCCTCTTCCACTGTGTGATAATTGACGTGTCAAGTTAAACACATTCTAAATGTTTATTATTTATGATTCGGGTCTTTCCACAGTCAATACGTTGTTTTTTTTTTCCTCACTGTGACACTTTATATTAAAATCTTACTCTTAAAGCTGCCGAATTTATGTGTGAAAGGTCCATAGCATGTGTAAGAACATTACACGCATGTGTGCATACTTTTGCAAGACCACTGGTGCACACACACATACTTTGTACACACACATGCACATACTTCCTTTGCAGACCACAAAAATCTTATCTGTCAGGGTTACTGAGAGGTTGATGTTTAAAAATAGACAGAGCCACTCTACAAATTCCCCATTAATTTTACATGTTGAAATACCAGTCTGCACACACAGACAGTGAGTCTGTCCATTCATTATCACAATCTAGATATTTTTCCAATATTTATGTATTTAATTACTGGGGCTGTCAAAGCTAATGTGATAACACATTAACGCAAATTCAATTTAATGCCACTAATTTCTTTAATGCATTAACGCACCAATTTTTAATTAACCTCTTAAAATTCCGACGGGTCTTTTGGAGGTTGTAGCCGACTCAGTTTTAAAGCTAGAAGATACTGGCATCATATGAAACTACAAAATCTAAGGAATCCACTGGTTCCAACCATGTCATACTAGCCTGTCGCAAAGGAGGATAAATAACACTCCAAACTTAGACAAAATTTTGGCAAGGAAAAACTGGTATGGCCATTTTCAAAGGGGTCCCTTGACCTCTGACCTCAAGATATGTGAATGAAAATGGATTCCATGGGTACCCACGAGTCTCCCCTTTACAGACATGCCCACTTTATGATAATCACATGCAGTTTGGGGCAAGTCATAGTCAAGTAAGCACACTGACACACTGACAGCTGTTGGGCTTGAGTTTGCCATGTTATGATTTGAGCATATTTTTTATGCTAAATGCAGTACATGTGAGGGTTTCTGGACAATATTTGTCATTGTTTTGTGTTAATTGATTTCTAATAATATATACATACATTTGCATAAAGAAAGTATATTTGCCCACTCCCATGTTGATAAGAGTGTTAAATACTAGAAAAATCTCGCTTTAAGGTCAATTTTGAACAGATAAGAAAATGTGTGATTAATTTGTGATCATTGCCATTAACTATGGGCAATCATGCGATTTTATCGCGATTAAATATTTTAATCGATTGACTGCCCTATTAATTACATTTCCAGGGGTAATATCAAGTTGATTTGGCAATTTACAGCGAGGATAAGACGTCTGTGGTTCTATGTGCGGTCTGCACTTGTAAGCATGATGGATATCTCAGTCTGAACAAATTGTTTACCATTGATACTGAGCACATTTGTGTTCATTCAATTATTAAAAAATGAAATAAAAACAAGAACAGATCAGTGAGATTGAGTTATGTTGACCATACGTTTCAGTTCATGTCCATGCTTATCTCTGAATCATCAGGAACAGCTCTGTAGTTCTAGATCTGCCATGCCACAGGAATGAAAATCAATCAAATCAGAACCAGATCCAATGAGACTTGTACGACAAAGTGCAGAGTGGAAGCATATTTAAAAATAAAACGCAGTGACTTTTTTCCAATTTCATGAAAAAATAAAATGTTTTATATTATTTTGTCTCAGGTCTCCCTCCTCAAAGCGGCTACAATACTTCCTGTGCGTGTATGGACTATTTATTTATGTATGTGTATTTACTTTTAAAGTTTTTGAACCAGGAGTACACATGTGTATTCATTTAAGCATCTGGGTGTGTATGTGTGTGTGTGCGTGTGCGTGCATGTATTTGTGCCGAACAATAAGTCCTTCTTTATTTAGAGTTAGTGTAATATGGTTTAAATTTGGTGGTTCTTATTAAACTTTCACACCAGAGATAATCAGTGGACATTCTGGCCCATTTATACTAGATGATGTGCCAGACTGGGCCCAGTTGTTCTTTTAGAAGGGCCTGTTAAATTAACCCTGAAACTAAGTGATGAACTGAGTGCTCATTAAAGCAATGGCTTGGGATGAGAAGGAAATAGTAAGGAAGCCAAGTGAGGTCCTCTAAAAATGAGTAAAGTCTGACACAATGCCGCCATTTACACAGGCTCGCATTTTACTCACGATTTACCTGAATAACTACATCATGTGTTATGCTTCAAGTCTATTTTCCTCCATTTTACATGTGTTATTAGTGATTGTGTATTGGACTCTGAGCACTGCCAAAACATGTGCGATATACACAGCGGTACTCTCCCATCCTTTCGCCCTTCCTCATTTTCTGAATTAGGGTAACAATTGAACAAATAAAGAAAGAAAGAAAGAAAGAAAGAAAAAAATACACTTTTTACCCCGTAATTCTCTTTCTCACACTTTGTCATCTGCCCGGCTGTACTTATTTGTCAATAAAAGTGTAAATTATAGTACTTATTATATTCTGTGCAGTTTTTAGTTATTGTTTGGTCATTTATTTAGTTTTTTAGTCATTTTTTGATCATTGTTTTGGTTGTCGTGCCCACACAGAGTGTATGTTTGACTCTCACCACCCTTATCAAAACTGAAGGTGAATTCCAGCTCAGACAAGCTGAGTCTATGGTACCTGCCCAGCACCAAACAGCAGTGGTTCGTGTAAAAAACCAAGCATCTAGCAAACTAAAGACCAATGTTGGTGTACCAAATGGATTTATATTTGCCAGGTGGCCAAAAACACCTCTAATGGATGTTGTTGAAGCACGTTGTTCTATGCCAGCTGGATGTGTAAGTGTTGGCAATATCTACTTGATCAGCCGATATATGGTAGCTGACTGTATTTGTTTTAAGTTTAAGCAATTGCCTTCTAGTGCCCAAAAATTGTTCAATGCATCTTTTTGGAAAACAAAATGTTGATGATCTCTCGTGGTGGGCGAGGCTACTTCTAATGGAGCGGTGAACGGTTTCGTAACATCTCAGTAAGTTGAACCAGAACAAAGCATTAGAGTTTGTTCCTAGGGGGATGTGGTGGAAAGAGAGGGAAGTGAATGACAGATAAGCGGATGATGGATGTATCTGATGTAGAAGTCCCAAGTCACTGTATGCCTGCAGCTTAAATTTGTGGTACACTTTCTATCCATTTCCATGGGGAGTGTTCCGAAAAATGCTATTTAAGGAAAGGATTTCCAACTAGCAGGACATTAGACTTTCCTTTTACAGTTCATTTTTGTTTTTTCCATAGTCATGAATAATCTGCAGTGTTTTGTAAACTGAGATAGAAATTTCTTAAATTAGTCTAAACAAGCTTAGTTCTGATGGACCACAGGTAGTGTCTGTTAGAAATACTCTCAGAAAAGGAAAACTTTACCCATAAATTTCTGTAAAATAAATAATGGTACTAAACTCTTCACATACTGTATGGGTTCCTGCCTTCTTATTGGTGATTGGACATACCAACACCGGAATAAACATGTACAGTATAATGGACCAATGAACTCCATATATTGAGGCCTATATGAATACATTTGCTTACTACTGCATATGTTACCTGCTCCTATGATTAATGACTTCCCAAGTCAATTATGGTCAGCTTAGTGGGCAATCTCCAGTTCTGAAAAGTGAAGCAAATGCGGAAGTGCCTTAAACTTGCATTCTTTCTAACGGCCAGCAGGGGGCGACTCCTCTGGTTGCAAAAAGAGGTCAGATTGTATAGAAGTAAATGACCCTACTTCTCACTTGATTTACTACCTCAGTAAAGTAGCATGATGTTAATTTAGTAAACTATGGTCCCATTTAGAGTCAAATAGACCATAAAGCAGGGTATGCTTTAGGGCGTGGCTACCTTGTGATTGACAGGTCGCTACCACCGCGTTGTCCAGTTTGGGAGTTGTCTGTGTTACAGTCTTACAACTTTAACCCTTTCACAGTGTGTTTTCAGTTCATGAAAGTTAATTGTACTATTTGGTCACCTAAAAATGTCTTATTCAGTGGGTGGTTGTACTCGGCTCCACACTCGTGTCACTTCTGGTTGCAAAAAACCAAGATGGCGACAGCTAAAAACCAAGACGTCTGGGTGACGTCATGGTGACTACATCAACTTTTTATATGCAGTCTATAGGTCAGCTCCAACATGTTCAATGAATTCCGGCAGCTAGTCAACATCACTTGTCAATTTGCAGGCAAACAAGACTGAGGTCAAGCCCAGTTAGTCGCTGTAGTTTCTAAAGAACACATGTTGAACCTACCCACTGCTGGAGAAGTTTTGTGTTTACATATTGTTGGCCAATGTTTTTGTTTATCGTTACGCAATGCTGAAAAGTACACAGGGTAGATGATGTGCAATGGCTATGTACAAAGATAAAGCAGAGCAGTATAGGGAAAACACAAACATGTCCTGTGGTGAGTGAAGGGAGAATGTTTGTTTTCACCTAACCCTGGATTATTGTCTCTACCTCTTGTGATGGTCCTTGGCTTCCTCTCAGCTTTCTTCATCTCCCTTCCGCACTCTAATTTTCTCTGTTTTTTCCTTCCTCCTCCTCTCTGTTTCTCTTGCTGTCATTTGTAATCCTGTTTGAGCTGGTTCCTAGTCTGCAATCTGTCACAGATGAGTATGGTCCTGATGTTATCATGTCCATCAAGCAGTAGATTTCCTGAGGATTGGGTGTGTGTGTGTGTGTGGGCGTGTGCATGTGTGACTCACAAAAGAAGAAAGAAAGTTGTTGTAGCAGATTTTGAATGACACTCTTAATAAAGCATGTAATTTATCATGTAAAGTAGTGGAATAATAACCCCCTTTATAGATAACAAAATAAAAAACAAACAAAAAACGGTAATAAGCACATTTACTATTAATACGACTGTACTTTCGGAACAGATTTTATGTGATTACATATGCCGTGTATTCCACATCATTGAGTTATCCTGCTCTGCCACCATATCTCTGTGATAAGACACACCATGTGCATTAAGTGTGTGTGAGAAGAGACATAGGGCTATGTTATCTGAGCTGTTTTCTTATAAGACAAATGTATAGTCTCCGCCGGGCCATCTGGTGTAAGAGCTGAGGTGAGGTTCAATAAGTTAAAGAGGAATCGAGTGACATACAGAGGGAATTACAGAACACCTGGAGGATGTAAATCAGGTTTTAGACAGGATGGTTCATAATAAAGTGGAAAATGCCCTTTTCACTCCACCTAGTCCACCTAGACTGGGTTCGTCTGTCAAGTCATGTTAAGTCTTGATCACATCTGATCAATGTTGTACTGATATCCGCCTGCTGAAGACTACAGTATCTGATATAATTAGAAAATTCATTTTCTGATTAAAAGGAACAATATTTAGCACTGACATGTAGCGTTAAAAATGGGTAACATTTGAGCCGTGGCCGTGCACTCCTCTGGTGTGACTGATAGCAGTTAACGCACATTTATGCAATTTGAGGGTTACCTTCTAGACATGACCATACGAGCCTCTGGCCAGCAGTAGTCGGAATCACTTCAACGGCTGTGTGGCTCAAATACTCGCTGCCCTGATAACCCAGTTGCACACAGACCACAGAGAGATGTGCCGAGGCTTTACAGGTTGGGTAGAATAAAACGTTATCTCTGCTCATCCAGTTCGTCTGTTTATTTCCAAGGCTGCAGAAGGCTGTATGCCAATTTGTTTCATATGTGGCAATCGGGTGTTGAAATGGGCGGTGGACGGGATCACACAGATCAAAAACAAAAACAGACGTCCTGGACCGGAATGGAAATTTCAAAGGAGAACATACTGGCTGTAGCATTGTTGTCGGAGAAGCCAGTATTTCAATTTAACATGTTTCCTTAATCTCTGATGACATAAATGGGCATTTTATGATTTATTACAGTAAATATATTACATATTGCTCCTTCAAATCAAAGCCTGCAGGTTGACAAACCTTTTGCTATGACCACATGAATATTTTGACATCTATTACATTTATTGACACAAATATGGCATTAAATCCCAGTGTTTGCCATGTCAGATGTCTAAAATGAAATTGTTGGACTTTGTGCAAGGCTGGACTTTGTAAAAATTTTAGTCGATCAGACGTGCCAAAGCCTCCCAAAATGCCAATAAAGGATTGCATGGCGTTGAAAAATATATTCAGCCAAAAAAATGGTTATAATAGCACAATTTGTTCAAGACCTAAAACACTGACCTACTTTTAAATCTAATCCATGTGATTATAGACAAAAACAATTCCAACTGCAACAACTACAACGTGGTAACACTGGTGATAGAGTATCACTGAGGGGTACATGGTGCGTATGGATCACAAACCACGTAAGAATCTGAGTTACGTATGATTTGAGATTCAGATGCTTTTATGTTAAAGCCCACTGAATTCAATTATATAGGGCTGCACAGTGCACAATTAATCAAATATTAATCGCGATCACGATTTTGGCTTCCCACAATTAAATGAACATGATCGACTGCGATATTGATGTTTGAAATGCGTGCTCCGCTCATAGAAAACTCTGCTGCATAAATTGACTGCTTCCTAAACTAACAGCTAGAGATGCACCGTCAATCAGCAGCTGATCAAAGCCGGACGGTATTCAGCAGTCTCATATTTCAGATTTTTTGGTCACACACACACACACACACACACGTGCAGCCACTACATGATGGTTTTACGTAGGCACACACAGTGGCACAATCAGTAACGTCACACACACTCACTCACCCACACAACATGTCGTCGGTGTGGAAGTACTTCAGCGTGAGTGAAGAAAACATAAAGCTGTAATTTGTCACAACTGCAAGACCAAAATAAGCTGTGGAGGCACAACCTAAAAAAAATTTGGCACAACTAACTTAATCAGACACTTACATTATGCTGTGTTTAAGCTCTACTAAGTACAAATGAGTACTGGGCGATGGTAAATTATAACGCTATCATGATGTATTCTAGTAAAATTTAGTTTTTGGTGAGAAACTTGAATAAATCCTGTTGTTTGAAGGAGATGTTTTCATAACAATATAAAATAGATATTAAAGAAATATGACCTGTTTAACTTCCTAACACTAGCTCTAAACAGATTCAAATATATAATTAGAACTACTAATGCCAACATTTTTAAATCAAAGCAAACATTTAAATAAAAATACAATAATGTATTTCATAATAATTTGAATTGCGTGTTTTTATGCAAATAACCACTATAGATGAAAATAAATTAAAACGGTAATATATGAAGTTTTTGACGGTTGAAATGTAGCACAACATGGAAGTGAAAGCAGCGCTCTGTTAATTTAAATGTGAAATTGCAATAAAAATATTTTGTCCCTAAAATCTCTGATTAATCGTGATAAATAATCGTGATCTCAATATTGATCAAAATAATTGTGGCCATAATTGTTCAGCCCTGTTATATTGTAATTCCGGCTTGACCAGAATCACCCAACTACAACTTTCTTCTAGTCACGTGGAGCTGTAGGTGTTTGGAAAGAGTATAATGTGCACTTTGTTGTGGCGAAGATCTGAAAAACTGTTGTTGTAGTCAGTTTGCCAGATTGAATAAGTTACAATACCAAGAAAACATTGGTGTCTAAAGCCTAGCCAAATCATTCCGCCTTCACATCTGGTCCCAAGTCCCCAGTCTGCAGGACATGCTGTGAAAGAAAACAAACACATGACGTGCAGTCTTACAATTTGGTTTTGATTGATCTGTGAAGTGGTTTTAGCAGCCTTAGTGTATATTGCATTTACAGAGTGGACATTGAATCTTTCACTGAATAATTCCAGCAGTGAGTAAATAAAGGTATTGTGTCTATGGTCCTCTGAGACACCACTTGCTGCTGGGGTGGCGAGGTGGCCAAGTGTTTAGTAATGATTAGTCACACATTAAAACCCTACAATAATCAATGCCAGCCAAAGAAAATCCATCAAAAATAAAACAAAGCTTCAACGCTTCCTCTCTTTGTATCAGTGCATCTTCATCCCGATGCAGGGCGGACTGGGAAAAGCAGTTTGACGTCTGAAGTCTTTCCCAGTACTGTCATACACACAAAACACATTTTTCAATCAAAGCAGACAAAAGATTTATGTTTTCAACAACAGAAAAGATGGCAAACATCTTATAGATCTTGCAAATAGATTTACATGAATATAAAGTAGATGATAATGGTGGAATATAAGACTGCAAAAACCTTTGGGACAAATTTTGGCTATGGCTTGAGTTCACTATAATGAATCACATTTAAATGTATAAATGCATGTATCAAATACATGACTTACTCACCCCTCCAATATAGTGATACATAGATAGAAATATAGAATTCATGCAGTATTTAGCAATTGAGTTACCTATGGAAAATGAATAACAAATGTGTCACGGCTTAAAACCAAAACTAGGATGACAACAAAACTAGACATTCCAAAAAGTGGCCACCAGACCTCTGCATAGTGTACAAACAATCGCAAATCACGTACAGTAAAAAAAAATGACCTGACAACTAATAAATCAGTTCAAAGCTCCAGCAGGCCCTGTCCATGGTGCTGAGGGTCAGTGGGTGGACAACTGAGCCCACAGCTACGTCCAGTCAAAGACGATACATTGCATTCTGCTAATTGCAATTAATATAACCACATCAACAGTGGGCCTTTTTCACAGCAAACGTTTTGACTTGTCATAGCAGGAAAATCACACGTGTTAGAGATAATATTAACGATGGCGCTGTTCCACTCAATGGCTCAGTAAGCAAAGACAGTGTCACAATGAGCCAATATACGCAATATGGGACCCTAAGACCAAAGCAGCTAAAAGGAATTCAGCCATTATCCATTTCATTATTTAAAGTTGTGATGTTTCCAACATTGACATGTCAAAATGTCTTGAAAGTGAAAGTCAATTGTTCGTTCCATTGCAACATCAGCGCCCAGCAACAGAGCTACACTTCCACCATTTTGGACTGAAAGTCAGTAAAAAGTCCGCCTACAGTACAAAGTGACGTATTGTGCCGTGTTGAACAATTAAAATGTTATAAATATGCATACTATTATAACTATTTACTTATTCATTTATTAAACTTTTTTGCCTAGCAGCTTCCCAGAGGAGCATGAAGTGAGCGATGGACATAAATGGAAGTTAGAAAAATCCAGCAAACAGATTTTGAGAGCAATCTCAAACGTTTTCATGTCAAGGACCTCCAAAATAGATGTTCAATAGACCACAGACCATGGATGTATGAGAGGTTGTCTCATGTGCTTTTGCCCTGCGTGTTAGTAAATAGCCTACAACTACATTAAATTCTGTTTATATCATGCTACTAGCACTACTAGCTACTGGCCGATAGCCGATTGTTTGGGAACAGAGACGTTATTACATCCACCATGGTACAGTCTCACAGCATACAGTCCATAGGTGTATTATAAGATAGTAAAAGCGATGAATTACAACCAATATATCCATTATTACAGCCGCATACAGCTAGCAGGAAGCTTGCAGAACCGGATATATCGGATTTACAGACGTCTCTTTAATGCATCCATGGCCATGGAGTCATTGACGATTTCAGTCCAAAATAGCGGCAGCATAACCACAGTGCCATCTATCGGCTGTTGTCAAAAAAGCACTGGAGTTTCACCTCATTGCTTCTATACTCTTTGCAGGCACGGCGGCCTTTTTTTTTCAGTGAAGAGAAAGAGTGAGCAGAGAAAAGTTGGTCACTAACTGGGAGAAGACCACGGTCCTTCATGGTGGCGAAATCTTCAATAACCATATCATTTCCCAGTGGACTTGAGTTCTCCCACCACAGAGTCCACTGGGGTGGACGTCCAGTTTCAGAGACTGTGAGTACCATCAGTTTCTTCTCAGTCAATCATTTTGTACAGTTCCAGAAATCCAGACATCCACCTCCAGTTGCTGCTAGCTAAGTAGTACTGCAATTTCACTGGCTGTCACAGGGAATACTTGAACAGAGATTGGATTTAAAACAGACAGAGGAGACAGGCGTGTTACAGGCAAACAGGTGACAGGAAAACAGGCAACAGAACACCACATGTCGAACCAGAACAAAAGAACTGGGCTGGTATAAATAGTGAGAGACTGATTGGGGAAGTGAGACCAGGTGAGCAGGAGGTGACTGCAGGACTAACGAGGGACAGGTGGAACTAATCAGGGCGGGGCAGACAATCAAAACAGGCGGGAAAACATACAAAGGCAGGAAGTGAAGTGATCTGGAGAGGAGAGGTGAGTAACAAAATAAAACAGGACACTAAGAATACATGACAAAAAACAAAGAAAACATAACCTTAGAGGCAAACTCTCCTGGTTTCTTTTCTTTTGAATGATGTTGCTAAATTTGTATGGTTTTCCCAAGCAGTCCCGTCTCCCACCTCATTCACTGGCCTCGGGCTGCACATGTGGTTCTTCAGGTATGTAATAAGTTACTAAAACAAAACAAATCATGCTGATGGGCAGCACAGGCTGTTTGGCTAAATAACAAAGCCAACAGTTTATGTTGATTTACATTATGATGCTGTTCAAGCCAGGCGAGAAACTTTAATAAATAGCCCACAGTTTGAAGGAGATGTTTTCACTGCAACTTATAATAGATATTAGACAGCGAATTATGACCTGTTTAACTTCCTAACACTAGGCTATAGCTCTAAACAGCTTATAATACATAAATAAAACTACTAATGCCAAGATTTTCTTTTAGTCAAAGCAAATATTTAAATAAAAATACAATAATGTATTTATCACAAATAAATAGCCTACTATAGATGACATTAACAAAGTAAAAGGATAACCTTTAGGATTTTTGACAGTTTACACTAACTTAGGGACGTTGACATTTTTTTGGGGACAGTGGTGAAAACAATCTAGAGCCTTATATATCAGCTGCAAATCAAATCAATCACTTTCTGACCTCTCCCCTTTCAATTTGAACATTTTCTTTTCAGAAAATCATAGCCAACATTAGTTCACAGACTGACCTACCCATCATATACTCAGAATTCTACTGTTGCTCAACTGATAGCAGGCACAACATGAAAGCTTCAGATGTAAAGAAGTGTCTACTCTATAACATAGCTTATTCAAAAATGAAGAAAAAAAATCAGGAGTTCAGGCAAATTAAGATTTAAGGATTAAAAAATCCCCTCATTTGCATATTTATTTATTTTGGACCAAAAGTATTGAATTTGTGGATAACCTTGTTTATAAGCTTTCCAATAATCAGAGAACTGTATTGTCATGCTTATTTTTGAAGAAGATATCTGTGTCTTTATCCAGGAATACTCACAGAGAAAACACATTTTCTTTAATATAAATTAGGTTACATTTATACCTTGAACAACCAGTTAGTCTTTAGCATATGTCCCGAGTAAAATAAATGCATTCATCTTGGATCGAACCTAAAATCTGCCTAAAGCAACCAGTCTTCTACTTAAGAAACACACCTCTCTACCTTGAGGTAAAGCTGTACTATGATAATAATATGATGCAGAATGTATGAGACACTGCTTCTACAACTGCCCCTTCCCAACAAATGAATGAAATCATCTGAAACTGCTATTTTGAGGATGAGTTTTGAGGAGATAAATAATATAGGCTACATTAGTGGAACATGTTCTTACTATGAAACACGCCCACGTGACCTCAGCTAATCAGGTTAAAGGCCTATAACCATCAAACTTACAAAGAGGATATACAGCAGATGTAATAGATAGATAGTAACTTTATTGAACCCGAGGGAAATTCAAGAGGTGACAGGTGAGGTGATTATGCCTGGAGACAAGCAATACAGTTAAACAAAACAAAGTGAAACTCAATATTAAATAGGGGTGTATAATACTTTGTCAAGTCTAAAGGCAGTTTGTAAAGCTATAATTTGAAAGGTGAGTTATTCCCCATTGGCAAACTAAATATCTCTTTACAGTATGTAATACTGATGTTACTGTTATCACCTTGTGTAACCCACAGACTGAAACCAGCTGAAGTTGCTCTCAGTCTATAGCGGCAAAGCCTGCTAAAGCTGCTTTGGAGACAATATAATACCACGGCCAACCTTTCAGTCACCATTGCTGCCAGGTTGCATGGCATTCATTGTCCACAGACGCAGATCTTCAGTGCTAGAGACAAAGTGGAAGGGCCCCCAGGGCCACGTCAAGCTAATGATGGCAGCCAAAGGTAATTGGATCGACTTAAGACCCCTCAGGCACAGTATTAGAAAATCCTAATCAATGTGGAAAGACAAGGACTGCTTAGCTTTCCCAACCAATTAGATTTAGCCATGCAGCTAAATACCATTCATTCACAACACAGAGAAATCCCCTCTTTCAGACAATGGTCTTTAAAGTTGTTCTTTATCTCATGACATTTCAGGAACGAGACAGGGTGACTGTGGGAAAAGATGGCTGAGATATCCCCAATCTGGGAAATAATACACTTAAAGGTGATTCTTTTACAGCAAAGTTTTCCACAAACACAATTAGAAAAATTAGATTACATAAGTCTTTCTCTACATACTAAGAATACCTTTTGTATTGTAAGCAGAAGACATTCACCATGCATTTCAGTATATGCTAGTTTGGACTATTTGACTTAAGACCAACTCCTCTATACAAATACATACATGGACTAACGCCAGAAAATGGTTGAATCTACGTTAACATTTTCTGATACTGATAAAGGTTTGTTTACATCACTCGTGTTCCTAAACACCGGAGTAAAGCAGGCTTGTGTTTTCAAATCAGATAAGACGCATACAAGTTTATTGACTCTTGATTTCTGTTTGTGAATATTATGTTATTCATATGGTGCCTTTAAGAGAAAAATAGTTTTTAGGACTATGTCCTCTTTCTGACATCTGTTGTGAGCTTGACTAATAATAAATGCCGAATTAAATATGAGAAGGTTATCTTGGAATATATGTAACTCTGCAATATGTATTGGATGTTAAAAGCCTGACACCTACAGGGAGATCACTTACATTGTTATCTAGAGGCTGAAAAGACCAAATGCATTTGCAGAGTGTTTGAGGTACTCTAAGGCTGCCATCTAGTGGGTAATATCCATAATCAAAAGTCATAGAGTTATGCACTGCAACTGGTAACACCAAGTGATAACACATCATTCTGGTAAATGAATCCTCTCATCTTGTGGCATCACAGCTTTTCAAGTGCCACGTTGACACATTAGAAGAAAGTGCAGAGGGCCAGGAGAAGCCAATGGCAGTTTGTTGTATTCACAAGCAGAAAAATTTGATAGAAACTTTTTTTGAGCGTACTTTAAATAGTGGGAAACAAGTTGCCCACATACACGCCTGCCATCTTTAACCTCAGCTAATCAAATGTTGTTTTGCTTTTTCGGAAATGTATAAGGCCATTTCTATAGCCAAGTGGAGCGAGAGGCATGGCTTGACCTCAACTGACCTTTGAGCACAGGCTGAGAAGTGATCCAGGACCAGCCCAGGACACATGTGAGCTGCTCCTATTGTAGTACTTTCTCACCTCAGTACCATCACCAGATCCTCATTCTCTGTCTTTTCCTGTTCTGTAAACAGGCTGACCCTGTTGGGCCTCACGTTTCCTGGGACCTGTCCCTCCTGCTTACATGTCTTTCCACACGGCTGAGTAATCGTGGTGAAAGAAAAGAGAGCGTCAGACCCTGCCTGCCTGCCTGCCTGCTGTTCACTGACCTCAACTTGTATAGAGCACTGCATGAGTTAGTCAATCTAGGAAATAACCTTATATGGTTGATGACATCGCATGTGTATTACTTTGCCAAGTCAGAGAGGAAAAGGAATCACTTCTTTTACGTCTGTCTGGAGAGAGGATTGTGATTGTACCTCCAGCACCTCAGACTGAATTACACTTTAGCTTTTTCGCAGATTATTTTCCACAGTCTCTTTTCTTCCAATGGAGAACAGTTGTTTCTAAATCAAAGTGGAAAAACACCCAAGACACACTAACAGTCTACAAAGCCTTTGCGATCCAAACGGAGCAGTAGCAAGATCTAAAAGTGCCTTTTAAACAGGACCTCTAATAACAGCCTTACTAGAGACTCTTTGATGTGCTGCTTTTATGGTTTGAGTAGCTACTATTCTCGGAGAGAGGAGAGTAAACTTTACCCTCTGTTAGTGATGTCACCGTAATTTACTGCTGAGCCTTTCCACACAGCTTCAACAGCTGGAGACCGTCTCAACATTAATTTATCGTCATATAATGAATGATTTAGCAAATATTGGTGGAAAAAGCTGCATTTCAAATCTTGATTGACCATGGGGGTCAAAGGTTGAAATGATCCAACTGTTCAGCTGTTTGAACAGTTGGAACAGGGGCTGGGATCATTTCCTCTCTTTTCCACTCTGTTCTTCCACTTCACCTATTTAGATTGATTATTTTCCAAACTGCCACGTTGCTGTCTGTGTTTTTTGGGAATAGCTCTCACACACACACAGAGGACTGCCTGTCTGGACCTTGACCAGACAAGGTTCACTCTGTTAGCTGTCAATATGACACAGACAGGCAGAAAGGGGATCAACCTACTCTCTCACTCTCTCACTCTACATGACTCAGGGATGTCAGTGCCAACTCCTCAATCAGAGTTGTGCCCCACCACAGGTCACTCCTACTCCTTGGGGAGAAGGTGAGGGTTTTTCCAAAAGCATCCCTGAGACCTCCATACCCCTTCTGTCCACACAAAAAGCCCAGGAGGGGCTGGCCTGTGGGCGGGGAGTATGATAATAGCTAGAGGAAGTGAGCGCAGTGTAGTGGAATGTAGTTGCCATTAGTGGGAGTTGAGCTGAGGCTGGCTAACAGCTAACCCGCTATGTTGAGTTGCTGAGCTGGAGACGCAGAGGATAGTGATGAAAACATGCCTCACTTCACAGTAGTACCGGTGAAGGATCAAGCTCAGGCTAGATACGACAGCCTAGAGGGGATTAACTGGGTAGATTACAGGGACACTGGACAGGATCATCAAGACACTGTCAGCTCTGATGGTAAGTCTCAACTAACTAACTAACTAACTTTACTCAGTTCTTTATCTCTCTGCTGTGACACCACATGACTCATTTGTAAGTTTTGAACTTGATAAATGTGTCCTAAAAGTGATGCGTCATGAGTTTAACCCAGCATGGGAAAGCCTTGCTTTGTCCTGAGAGCCTCTCTGAACAGCTGGTTGTTACCATGGCAATTCTCTAGGGCCAGAAAGCAGTTTTCCTACAGCAGGCAGGTCTGTTTTTGACAGCTCACTTTAGGTAAAGTTGTAGAAACACTGCTTTTTTATCATTTTGGAGTATTTTATTCCTGCCTTTTTAAAAGAAATTCAGGGACAAATGAGTAACAAAGGGGGAAAACAATGAAAGGGGTGAGAACCGTGGGGGGAAAGACACAACGGGGGTGGGACTGTGTGAGGGGGGCCCCGGTACCGCCGCAACAAGAAAAGGCCTCAAGTGCTTCCCTGCACAAAAGATGGAGCTCTCTTCTTTGTGCCAGGGGAGGATTTCCTTTCACTGAGATTGGCTGCTCAACAACACAGGAGCAGATTTCTCCCTCCTCGCCTCTCTGTCGCAGCTTGTCTCTCACTGTCACTCACTTGTTTCTCCACTGTATCAGCATGGAAAGAGGGGGGGAGAGTGAGGGGGGACAGTCCCAGACAGAAGAGAAAGGGAGGACAAGAGGGAAGACAAGTAGAGGAGCGAGGAGTTTGTAGCCGCCGGGTAGGATTATGTGAGAGCAGTGCTGATTTGTGTGGGCTGAGAGAGTGAACCAACCGGGGGAGCAGTGTTTTTTTAATAAAAGACACACATGGGCGCGGCCTTTACAGTGAAGCACCCACGCTTTACCAAACGTCCAGCCGGGCCGGGCTGGGCACAAACCCACGCACACACTGACTGGCCACCAACTTTTATTACTTTACCATCACGCTGACTGTGCTCCCTACAATAACAATCGGAAAGGACCAGAGTTCAAGGCTGAAGACTCATCTAACTAGTTGCTGCTGTGTTAATGAGCCTCCAGTGAGTGAACAGCCAGTGTGTGTGTGTATAGGGATGGGATACATTTCTAGATGCTTCAGTGAGCCACGGGGGCTCAAGTAGACTGCTATTTGAAGCGTAACAAGAAGGAATCGCAGCACATGTTGATCTAGCTGTCTGCTTGTATATTTCTGGAATGCATGGAAGTTACGCTTTAGAGCCAAATGGCATTCACAGACAGCATAAATGCAAGTTAATACACTTATAAGATACTGTGCAAAACAGTGATTTAAGTGTTAAAAAGTAGTGGCTCGAATGTTGAACTCTGTACTAGGTTTTGAGGATAGAGGGAAAAGCAGATGTCCTGATATAACCCTCAGAGTTTTGTGGGTGAGTTTCGCGCCAGCTCGTGGCTGCCGCCCTTGTCTTCCTGCTGTCATAATTCTCTCTAAACCACCCAGGGAGAGTTTCCTGAAGCCTGAGAACAACAACCAAACTTAGTGGGTAGCTGCAAGGATGACTATATGGTGGACAGGGTGAAAAGGAGGAGAAGAAGAAGGAAGTGAGACTTGGATGAATGATGAGATGGAGCAAAGGGCATGCAGGATGTTACCATAAAGTTTCAAACTCATGTGGGAACTAAACAGTAACAGCTACTCTCAATATAGTTGACTGCATTTTGTGTTTTTATTTAAGCATCATACCAGACTTACTTAAAAATAAATTCAAAATGAAATAGGTTTTGTTTAAGAGCAAGACTGAGCAGAAAGAAGTTTGGAACATGTATGACATACTTCGTAATTTTAGGCCTGTACATATTCAATATTTCTACAACTCGATTTTTACATGCAGCATTGCGACATATTCCAGCAGTAAAAAGTTGGGTGGGAAACTATTAGCTGTGGTAAAAACCATCCAAAAGTGTGTGCGTATACTGGATGATTTCATCATGGGAGTGGTGGGCTTGCTTGGGTACGGTACATGTTGTATGTCTCAGCTATACGGCGTGACGTCTGCAGCGTGGAGGAAATGACACAGTGCACAGTCTGTTTCAGCCTGCATGTGAACTCGGCTCTGTTCAGCCCGGGACAGGACCAACACTGTGGTCATTGTAGCTGTGCTGAGCAAGAGCAACTACCCTGAAATAGCCTTCACATTTCAGGGGGGAAAGTTTGTTAATGAGACTTCTTAGTTTTTCACTGCTGCATGATTGTTTGTTTAGAACACAAGTTGTCTTCAGTGAAAGATAGCATCCTATCATGCTACCAAAAGCTGGTTAAAATCTTGTTTGCTTCTTTTTCCAGTTTGTAAAAGTCAGAACTCAGAAGGTAAAAAAAGATTGACACTTGAATCTAGGCAGCGCTGATCAAATATTAATCAATATTCTGTTACTGTAATGTCTATTTCTCACCTCAAATGTTTTCAGAAACATCTTGTAGTGTACTGTTTAGCTGTAAAATGAGAAAGTTTGTGACCCGGCAGTCACAAACCGCCCACCAGCCGGAGCAAACTTTCAAATTTTACAGCTAAACAGTACATTACAAGATGTTTCTTAAAACATTTTATACGAGAAATGGGCATTACAGTAACAAAATATTAATTCATATTTGATCAGCGCTGCCAAGTTTGACCGTTCGATCAGAGTTCACGAGTGATTGAGAGCTGCCTCCGTTGGATGAGCGGCCAATAGGAACGCTCTCTCTCTGAAATGACCTGTGATTGGCCAAAGTCTCCCGTCACAGGCTAGATATTTTAAAGCCTGAAAACAGAGCTGAGGAGGAGGTGCAGAAGTCTAGTTTTCTCTCAGAGCACTTTAATTACAATATGGTGAAAGGTTATTATGAAATTTGTGCCCAATGATGCCATAAACTTTCTGCCAACCTTCACTCTGGCAAGTAGAGATTCCAGGTATATCAGACTATGTGACATATGGCAACAAATAATATCTCATGAACTAAATAAAGCTAATGTGCAGAGAGATATTATAAGCTGTGATAAATAGCTCATCAATGAATTTAAATGAATATACCTAGGCCCTTCTGTGTGGAGTATGCATGTTCTCCCTGTGTTAGTGTGGGTTTTCTCTGGGTTCTCCGGCTTCCTCCCACAGTCCAAAGACACCGTAGGTGTGAATGTGGGCATGAATGGTTTTGTGTCTCTCTGTGTCAGTCCTGTGATAGTCTGGTGTCAGCCTTGTGATAGTCTGGCGATCCCAAATGGGATAAGCGGTTATGATGGATGGATGGATGGATGGATGGATGGATGGATACTTACAGTTAACTTTTCTTTTTCCTATACATATAACAGACATTATCTATTGTAAACATTTTGATTAGTGCAAGCTCTGTTTTTTCTTTTATTATTATTATTAATATTGGAAAGAACATTTGTGCAGGTGTTTCTGGGTAAATAATACTAAAATGTAGTGCAACTTTTGCTTGTATTGGCCTCAAACTGAACAGGTGCTGAGAAACTCATGTAATGAGGGAATGATTTGGAGAATGCTGTCTGCGCGTTCCCTCTCTCATTCAGGAGAACAGGATGGCCATTCCTGTCATGCTGTCTGGCGTGCCGCTCAGATAACCATGGAGAGATAAACACACTGTGGTGGAGCAGAAATGTGGAGCTGATGGCAGAGTTAGAACAAATTCAGACAGACACACACACACACTTGTGCACAACCCTTAACAACTCTTTGTAATCATAATAGATGATAAAGAGGACCGTAGCCTACTTTAATTAAATTATTTGTCACACATCATTTCCTATGATGCAAGTGTCTTGCCATCCAATCATCTGCCATCTGCTCATTCACATCAAAGTGACAACAGGGCAAGCAGAGCAGCTCAGATGCAGATTTTTCCGATGTGTACCTCCAGTTATTCCTGAGGGTCTCCTAGCAATCAAATGCATTCAGTGTGTTCTGGGTCAACCCAAGGCTTATTGAATGGAGGCTGGGACACGGTCTCGAGCTACAGAAAAACCTGGTCTGCACTCACCGAAATTGAAACAATAGCAATGCATGACCACAGATCCAGTTATACTGTGCATGTGTCATACCCCAATTATACTGTATGACGCGATATGGCGCTGTGATTTTTCCTCTTTCAACCTTCCTTGGGTCTTACTTCACTGCCTCACGTTTGACACTAAACAGAGATCAGTGCAAAATAAATGCAGTACTACCCATGAAAACAGAAATAGTTCATTGTCCATGCATAAATGATTTTCACTGTGGTTTTCTCGGGTGTATGGTGGATGTGAAACATGTGCAACTTGTTGGAAATTATCACTGCTGTGGCACTGAGAAATGTTTGGACAAAACTGCTGACAAGATGATGAGCAGGGAGCATGACAACATTGCCCTTGTGATTGCAGGCAAATTCTAACTATTCAAATTTAGTAAGATTGTGTGCATTTCCAAATTCTTCAGGCAGACACAGTTTGCTGATCCGGGAATCATAATAAAAAGAAACTTCAAGCAAAGCAGCAATGGGTGCTACTTTATTGCATTTCCGAAAGCTTATACCTAAAATATATAATATTCTGTCCTTCTCAAGTTTTATTTTTAGACATAAAAGTAGGAGTACAATGAGATATGACATTTGCAACAGTCCTTTTTGGACATTTTAATACAGTAACAATGTTTTCATAAGCTACAATGGAACCAGTGGATCCCAACACCTGGGCTAATTGAAAGTGCCTTAACAGAACTCGTACTCGTACTTCCTTAGAATAAAGGAAGTGGTCACTGGTAGCTGCAGTTGCTTCAATTAACTAACAAACACATGACCAAAATGCTGCCCTGTTAATGAACTGTATGATGTAATGGATTTTGTTTGTACCTATTGTTGCTGCCGTGATTCAATGTTGTCTTGTTATGTGTTGGATGCTGATTTGACCCTGTCTTGGCTAGGTCTCACTTGTAAAAGAGGTTTTAATCTCAATGTGACTTCCTAGTTAAATAAAGGTTATGATGACATGTGATTTCTGAACAAGGATATCACCTGCATATGCTTTCCTGTTGCTGAAGGGGATCTTCTTGTTCACTCTACCTTCATTTGTTTACAAGGAAACTGCTGTCAGTCAGGTTGCAATACAATGGTGTAAACATAGGGGGAGTAAAATCAGTACTGGGCAGCTGTGGCTCAGAGGTAGATCGGGTTGTCCACTATCGGTAGGTTGGCGGTTTGATCCCCGGCTCCTCCAGTCCGCATGTCGAAGTGTCCTTGGGCAAGATCCTGACCCCCAAATTGCCTCTGAAGGCTGTGCCATTGGTTTGTAAATTAGTATTTAGATTAGGTCCTGATGGGCAGGTTGGCATCTTGCTATATAAATGCAAGTCCATTTACCATTTACTACTGGTCAAGTACTGAAGTTAGGATAAACAATTATTAATTAATTGTTGTTAACCTCCACGGTAGCGTGCTGTTTATGATATTATCAGTAGATCATGTGTAGATAAACAAGGCTGTGACTGTACCATAGACTGTACAGCCTATAATCTGTACATGTAACATTCACCCAAAGCAAATATTTATGAGTATGGGTAGTGTGTGCAGCAAATGTACAGCTTAAACATCATTAAGTGCATGGAACCATTTTGCGAAGACGTCGCAGATAGATGTGTTGGTACAGACCACACTTTGGGTTTGTTTAATCATTAGTTCTACACCCACTGACGTACCCGTTTAGTTAATCTGTGTCTTTTTGAAAGTCGGTTGTACGACGCACCTCTACCCGCCCACCTTTACCCCCCGAGGTAATCAGGCTGAGCTGCCGTCCTTTCCTCATCATTAGCACACATCAAAGCTAATATGTTTTGCTGTACGGCTCAGCAGGTTAGCATTCCAGTGCTCTTTTCAGATGCTGCGCCGCATGAAACACAGCCATTACAGCTAACATTGGCCTATTACTACAGCAGACAGTACGTTGTTTCTTGCCACGGGCTAAGGAGGAGAAACAAGTGCAATGCAAAAAAACTAAAGTTGCAATTTTTGAAAAGGAAAATAATTTAAATTTGCAATACGCATTTTGAAAATATGCCTACCCACCATGCTTATTTTTCATGACCAACATGACAGTATATACTTAACTAAACTGTGTTGGCCTGGACCTATACAATTTAAAGGGGGATTAGGGTAACTATATCCATATCTATCAATACATGTAAATAACTACATTTGTGAGTGACTTGGGTCTGACATTTTCAAGATTTACATTTGGACTACAAAAGTGTAGTGATGTTTCTTTTGAGAGTGAGCAAAGCTGCTTATTGGATTTTGGATCACTGGAATGACTTCGGATCACCACAGTCTAGAAAACGAGACAAACATTTTCATGAACATACAGTATCTGCATTCATTAAAACATATTTTTCCTGACCTGCCCTCCGCTTGCACCAAAGTGGGAGGACGGGTGCACTCGGCATACCCCAGTTATATGTTATTATTTGCATTATGACAAATACCATGCCTAACATTGTTGTATCCTGCCTCCACAAGGGTGCACCATACTGTAACTAAAATGATGTTTGCAGGGTTAGCTCTGTACTGTAAATGCAAACACATAATGACCCAACTGGGCCTTGCTTTGCTTTGCTTTGCTTTTGTCTTTTTTGTCTGATTTTGGACTTCCTGTTAATGAGTAATGGAAATGAGGTTTCAGATCAAGTTGATAGAGCTGGACTACTTTCCACATAGCAACACTCCAAATAATGCATGTCAAAGTTTTAGTTCTGGCTTCTCATTCACTATTTTGCCTTCCGCAGCTGGTTGGAAAAAGCAAAGCTGGTAGAGTGTAGACAGTAATAGGTCAGGGTGGCTCTGAGTGTTTGGAGGATCATTTTACAGGCCCAGAAACATAAACAATGAGCTGTAGGCGGGGTACAATAGAGAATAAGTTTACCTTACTTTAAATTTGTATTATGTTTGCCCAACCCAGTAGCCACATTTGAAGGAATGCAGTGTATAAAAGTAGATTGAGCAAAGGATATGCACATATAGTCTCTTTCACTGTCTCTTTTACACACACTTACACAAACACATACACACTGTACACACATAATCAGTAGAACATTCTTGCCAACTAACTGCACAAAGTAGAGTTAGCTAAGCTCTACTACTTCTCTGCCTCTCAGTGTTAAGTCTTAAATGTTTATTAAAGAGGAAGTTTAGCAAAGAGGCTTTTTCAAACCCTAAGAAGCTAATGGACAGGGATATTGTTTTCCATGACTAATCGGCTTTGAGAAGTGCAGACACGTTCCTGGGAAGTTTCTTTCCGCCTTAACCATTAGTAGTTTTGAAAAGTCCATTTGAAAGATCACAGTTAAAACTATTGAATCCTACAAATATCCCACCCAAGTCCACTGTGCAGACTAGATAAAGTAAACTACTGCCCTGTTTGGTGAAAAGTAAGGATGCACAGATACTGATACCGGATATTGGATATTGGGCTGATACTGAATCAAATAGCTGGATGGAGTTTGGTGACAATGGGGCCGATCTATTCAATTCTATGTTTATATGCGCAACACATTCTCATCCCAACTCCTCAAATACCGCCGCTTTGTCACACCCCTTGGTGTCACTTTATTTTTAGCATCAAAACCACTATAGTTACCCTTGGCGTCACTTTAGGATTAGTCAACAAAACCGCTATAGTTAGGTTTAGGAAAGAACTACATGTTCAAATTACTACGTTTGTACAGTAAAAATGACACAGAACGCTGTGAACACGGGACACGAACGAACAGCTGATTTTAACGTGAAAGTGAAACATAACACACGGGAACGCATGAGACACAAACAGCGGTCTCCTGGATGAAAGCCTTGGGTTTGTTGGACCCACCCACCTACCCGCCTGCCCGCTGTGTGTCTTTTCGCTCTTTAAACTACTTCACCACATTTTCTCAGAGCGTTTACTGTTGCCACGGATGGGTTTACATTGTAGCTAATGGAACGTCTGGTACATCGAATACCAACGCTGAAGGGTGCCTTGTGCGGACGGCCGTGACATTTTGTTTTACAAAGTTAGGAACGCAATGTTTAAGTCAGGCCTGATGTTGCTTTACACATAAAATAATGATCGCAGTCACTTCCACACAGTGAGGCATACAGCTTATTAATTAAACACTGGTATCGGATCGGTACTTGGCTGATACCCAAAACCCAGGTATCGCTATCGGTTTCGAGACTGAAAATGTCGGAGCGGTGCATCCCTCGTGACGAGCCTTGAAAATGTTTTGCAAGAACTGCTTTCTGGAAGTTGTTTGTTGGACCTATAACAAATCATATTGATTTTGTCTTTGTAGATTTGCCCCGAGATGTTGTTTTTGTTTAAAAGTCATGCACTTTGCACTTTGAAAAGACTTGACAATGTAGCATCTTCTCTGGGAATTGATCTACTGTAGTTGTAAACACAAAGCAAATTATACACAAGACGCTCTCTGATCTTCTGGCAGTGGTAATGGTGAGCTGTTCTGGTGTGGACACCAGTGAGGTGACGTGTCGGTACATGTTGCTGTAAAGCCTCTGTGCTGTTCTGGGCACACAGCAAGACTCTTGTGTGCCTTCATAACAAGCCGGTTAATCTTTAATCTTTTTAATTAGACATTTGATGTGAAGGTATTAACAAGAGACCCCCACTGTCTCCTCATTGTTAAAGTGACTCTTGTTTTGCTGGTCCCACAAGTGGAATGAGCTGGAACTATTTTAGGCTTCAACATTAGGATGGTGTTTGGAGCAGCACCCATTCCTGCCAGGAAACATTTGAACATATCTCACTCTATGGGTAATTGTAGAGCAGCATCCATCTGCATTGTTCCAGATGTCTCTTTGAGCTAATCAGTATCTCATATGCAGTTGTCTCCTCTCAATGCTGCTTCAAACACAGATGTTGTGTTTTTTTCCCACACTACTGACAGCAAGATGACACTAGAGGACAGTGTTGGCCTTGTTTTTACTCATCTATTCCCTGGCATCACCCCGATCCAGCTGTGTAGTTGTTGGGGAATGTGGCCTTCATGCTTAGAATGATATCCACATGTTGTTTTCTGGTCTTTGCATCCTTTGGGCATTTTGAAACAAACCTTGCTTTAACCTCTTCCACTCCACCCCTCTTTACCATAGACCCATTTTTGTCTTTTTTAGGGAGGGGGATAGCAGGTCAACAGTAGATGTCACATAGAAGTGGTGTACATCATCTGAAAGCTGGGAACCTGAAGATTAATTTTAGCTCAGCACTGTGTCAACTTGGTCATAAATCAGAAATAAAAACAAATATGAAAATGATAGAAGTATGATGGCCATCCTTATGCTCTCTTATGTGTCATAAGTTGATACCATTTGTTACACAGATTTGGTGCTCAATTTAACCATTTTTTACCATTAGAGAATTGATAAAAATTAGCAATAATTCTTCCAAAATACTACATGAAGAAAACAAGAACTTGAGAAACACCATAGAAAAAGCCATGCTTTGAATTGGTATCAAAAACTTTTGACATTTGGAGATTTCTGCAAGAATTGCATTTTTCAGTGATTGGATGGCGAGAACATCTGTTCTGGAAACTGCTCAGAAACCCCCTTATTGTCAGTCTAAAAGCCATACATCCTCTGAATTCCCTAAGTCCCTAGTTTGTGTCTGTAAAGTTTCACGAGGCTGTGATTGTAAAGGTCACAACAGGTCATTTTATACAGTGAGCTCAAGTGTCAAAAATGGTCTCACTATGTGACATGGCTACTATGGGAACTGACATCATCAGACATGAGTATAATTGGGCTTATTGGATTCACAAGAGTCTCAGCTTTACAGTGATACCCAATTTATGCAATTCCAAGACTGTTTAGGGACCTCAGTATGCAGAAACCATTTTAGAATAGTTGAAAATAACACATTTATACTGCGTCCAAAACTGCACAGTATTGTGTGGGCATGTCTGTAAAGGGGAGACTCGTGGGTACCCATAGTTCCCATTTTCATTAATATATCTTTAGGTCAGAGGTCAAGGGACCCCCTTTGAAAATGGCCATGCCAGTTTTTCCTCGCCAAAATTTAGCCTAACTTTAGAGCGTGATTTAGTCTTATTCCTGACAAGCTAGCATGACATGGATGGTACCGATGAATTCCTTAAGTTTTCTAGATTTGTTTGTGATACAGTACCTTCACCCTCATTTTATAGATATGAAACATCAGGTCATGTCTCTCAACATCACATACAAGTAATTGTTTTGCTTATCGCTACATCCTTGGAATATTGGTTTTGAGAAAAATGTGTGACTGCATCCAGATTTATCCAGACTGAACATCAGTACACACGATGTAGGAATACAGATACTGTAATACTGCACTTCTTTTGAGATACCTTCAACCCGACCCAAGGCTCTTATATCCCTATGAGCATGCATGTGCCATGCATGAGTGTGTGTGCCTGTGCTTGTTAGTTCCCACTGTATCCTCCCCTCCCTACCTCTCACCCCCCTCACCGTGCACCATGTGCTAGATCAGGCCCCTGCATGAGTATTCACCCTGGGTGACTGAGTGTCCTGGATAGTAATCGACTATTCCCCCAAGCTAGAGCACAGAGTACTCTGTTGCAGTCTGCACACAGCTCATAACTATGTTTACCCAGAGCGATAGCAGTGGGACACAGAACACAGGTGAGTGAAGACCAGCACTGAAGCTCAAGCAACTCACTTACAACAAAGCTGGTCTATTCTCAACACTATTTTTTCTATTTCATGCCCACTTGGTAAGTTGGCAGACCTTTTGTTGCAGGATTCATTTGGGCTTTGCTGTTTAAGTTTACATGCTCTAATAACCCAAGGTTAGGTCATTTCCAGGTAATGAGGTGTGCGCATGCATGCGAGTGTGAATGTGTGTGTGCTGCTTTGCGTGCAATCATTGCCCCAGGCTCTGTGCTCATCTCTGCTTGATTCTTTTCTTCAAAAGTTAATGAGAGTAAAATCTAATTATGTGCCTGTTTATCACCTGGACTTTGTTGCTTTTGGCCTTTCGCTGCAGCTTCACCGCATGGGTTGTGTTTCTGAAGTTAACCGTTACATGGAGATAATTAAGATGTTTAAATCATAATTAATAGTGACAGTTAAAAGCTGACTGAATGTTGAAAAGGATTGCCATGGAGGAACTTTGTTGTATTAATTACTGCACAGGCAATGGTGCTTGGCTGTTATTTTTCATCTCAATAATAATGTGTTTCGACACAACTGATCTCATTTCTGTTAATGCAAATTAGTGATATTGATTAAAACCACGACTGTGTTATATATATTTCCATCAATGATTGTTAATCTTTATTGACACATTGCATATGTAACTTATATAACTTAATGCCACCTGTGACATTTTACTAGGTACAACATGTGAAAGATCCAAAGTGATTGTGGGTGTGACTCTTTTAGCCTAGTGATCGTAGGTTATTTAAATTCATTTAATTTGTCTTTTATGTAAACTAAAAATGACAGTATTTGCTGTAAATTACACATTTTTAATTCTGAAAAATACCGGTATTGATTGGATTTTTTATCTTTAAGAAATTTAAATGATCATTGCCTTCATTTCATTTTTTAGTCTTGTTACATTAGAGAAGCCTCTGAATCAGCACTGACACCGCTGGGCACTTTGTACTGTCTATGGAGGTCTGGTTGTTACAGTAAATAAGCATAAGACAATGTGATGCAGATATTATTGCAGGTGTTACAAACTTTAATATAAATCATGTCTCTGTCATATCAGTGAAGTATATTGACTTGATTCCCTTACCAAAAAGAAGTTTATTCAAGTGTGCTAGTAGTATATTTCTTTTAAACTTAAATTAATTGAGTATGCTTTCAGTTTACTTTTTATGTACTTATCAGAAATATACTTAACAAAATAATACTTAAGTATACTTATCTTATACTGACAAGTATACAGAAAAGTCTAAGTATACTTGTCTTATACTACAAGCCAAGTATACTGGCATATACTTGGCTTGTAGTTGTGCTTACATTTTGATAGAGTAGCCCGTTGGAGTGTGTGAGAGTTTATAAATGTATAAACAAAACATCAAGTCAAATAGAAAAAGGAGCATGTCTCTTCGTGTAATGCATAACTCGTTGGCTAAGTACTATAAGTTTAAGAAAACTTACAAGTATACTTACAGTAAAACACTATTAAACTAGTTTACTGAGAGTATACTTTAAAGTGTACATTAATAAACTAAAAAGTGAGCTTTAAGTATATAGCGTAAACTAGCAGTATACCTATAAGTTCACTTGTAGTATAGTTCACTTCATAGCATAGTGGCAGTAAAAAATACAAAATTACTCAAGTTACACTTGTACTTTAAGTGTAAGGATAGTTACTTAAGAGTATACTTTTATAAACTAAAAAGTGGTAGTCCCAAGAAGTATTGAAGTAGTACACTTTTGATTGATATTAGTATACTTACTACATAAAGTTTACTTGGGAAATATACTTGAACTTTACTAACGTCATAAAATAAACTTAAAGTATAGTACTTTTTTGTAAGGGTTGGCAGAAAACTATATATACAGTATGTTTGGTCCTATATATAGCTGACATTGTTGGTTAGCCAAAAAGTAACTTTGTTTTTTATTGTTAACCTGAAGTCATGTTTCCTCTCTCTAACAGGACATGGGAATCATAAAGAAGACAGTCCATTTCTCAAAAGTGCTGATGCTGCAAACAAGAATAATGACTTCTACGACAGGAACCTGGCTTTGTTCGAGGTCTGTTATTTTTACTCTCCAGTATCTCTGTCGGATGATAGACGTAGCACCAAACTCATTAATTTAACTTTCTTCCTCCAGGAAGAGCTGGACATCCGGCCGAAGGTCTCGTCTCTGCTCAGCCGCTTGGTCAGCTACACCAACATCACCCAGGGAGCCAAGGAGCATGAGGAGGAGGAGAGCGCTGAGGCCTCACGTAGGAAGACCCCCAAGGTCAGGAACACTATGCCTCACTGTTTTTTATATCACATGTACACTGAGTCTTTGGAGGTTTAGAAACATTATCCTCCACCTCTGGCTCTCTCTCCCTGCCTCGCTATCCAAGTTCTAGTTTTGTATTAAGAACTGTTGATTGATTGCTTATGCCTTTGCATGCTCTGCTGTCACACTGTGTCTGTGTAAGACCTGGCTACATGCAAAGAGCTGATAACATGATGGAATGACCTTTAAAAAAAGTACATCAATCAATACGAATGATCAATACACTTGTTTCCTGAAATGTCATGGTCAATAGTCTCCCCCCCCCTCTCTCTCTCTCCCTCCCTCCCTCCCTCTTTCTCTCCATCAGTCTCCCAACATGGGCACTCTGATGGGAGTCTACCTGCCGTGTCTGCAGAACATCTTTGGTGTCATTCTTTTCCTCCGACTGACGTGGATCGTTGGGATGGCTGGCATCATGCAGTCCCTCCTGATTGTCCTCATGTGCTGCTCATGTGTATGTATGAGCACACACACACACACACACACTGCACCGTACACACACACACACACACACACACACACCATTACACTGGGTTGATTACACCAACAATGTAGGCCAGCTTTTACAGTATTTCTAAACCAATCAATAGAATCCACGTGGTTGCACAAGCAGCAGCAATTATTTGATATCACTCTGACTTGTAGATAGTAAATGGACTTGCATTTATATAGTGCCTTTCTAGTCTTCCGACCACTCAAAGCACTGTAGACTACATGTCGGCATTCACTCATTCACACACACACACACACACACACACACACACACACACATTAATACACTGATGGCAGAGGCTGCCATGCAAACTCCTGCTAATCAGGATCTAATCTAAATACTCATTCACACACACTGATGGCACAGCCTTCGGGAGCAATTTGGGATTAAGTAGTTTGCCCAAGGACACTTCAACATGTTGACTGGAGGACCCGTGGATCAAACTGCTGACCTTCCGATTGGTGGACGACCCGCTCTACCTCTGAGTCTCAGTCTGCTCCCATTACCTTTCTTACATAACAAATACTGTGGTCTACTTACCCTCCAGGCTACATGATGAAGAATATGCTCTCTTAGATATAAGCTGGTTTCCAGTAACACCCACAAGTTGCCATGACGTCTATATGTACGTGTGTCCTTTTCAATATTAGTCATATTTTCTCCTTTCCTTTACAGACAATGCTCACTGCTATATCAATGAGTGCCATTGCTACTAATGGTGTTGTTCCAGGTAATACTTTGAACCTTGTCACTATTCTGAAAAAGTCCCTCAGCATACTGTTCATTTATGCCACACATGTCCTTCATTAGTGTTATAAATAATTCTGTAGCCTCTTTGGCAACACTTAATAATAATCATCATTAATAAATGGTAAATTGATAGTTAATTCAACTTAGGTTAATAGTTATTTTACTATTAACAAACAATGAGATGATAATTTATAATGTTTATGTATTATTATTAATGCTATAATTTATGTTATTTTAACAGTTTATTGTTGCACACATTATAACATGTCATATTCTATATTAAGTATTTGTTAATGATTACTAAATGATTTGTAAACCTTTAAGAAATTGTTTGTAAAACATCTATAAACATTACATAGATAGATGGACCAGATGTTTGTAACACTTTAATGGTTAATAACTGAATTGTAAACTGTCTGGATGGCTATTATAATGTTGCAACTGATGATTATAATACCTTGTAAAAGGGCTAATAAATACTTTTTAAAGCATTCATAAACATTATTTAAATAGATAAGCAATACTTTGTCAATGGTTAATAATTGGTTTCTGGTCCATTTATCTCTATAGATGTTTTACAAATAATTTCTTAAAGGTTTACAAATCATTCGGTAATCATTAAAAAATAATTCATATTGTATATAAAATATTAGAATGTGTGCAACAATAAACTGATAATAGTTTACTAACGTAATCAGAATGTAATTGTTATTGTATCTTATCAGCTTTGATACAATATAGAATTTATAAACTTATTATTTAATATTCCACAAACTAATGATAAAATAACCTAAATTATAGCATAACTAATAAATAGTAAACATGATTAATTATCATTTCATTGTTAATTAACAGTAAACTGACAATTAACTAAAGTTTAATTAACTATCAATTTACCATTTATTAATGATGGTTATTATTAAGTGTTACCACCTTTTTTTTTTTTTACAAGATTTTGTGAACTAGCTCAGAACTGATTTGGCATTATTGGGACATAAACTGCTTTTAAAATACTTACTCGCTGCATCTCAACATCTCTGGATTGCTCTAAATAAATACTGTATACTGTAGAAGTTACATGTTCCATTACATATTTTTCCACTTGGGGGCAGCAGAAATTTACAGTTGCATCCACTGCATGTAGTTCAGACTGTGGGCTCTTCAGTGGCTTTCTGTGTGTAACACTTTGTTTTACTGTTGTAGCTGGAGGGGCGTACTTCATGATCTCCCGCTCCCTTGGCCCTGAGTTTGGAGGAGCTGTGGGTCTGTGCTTCTACCTGGGCACCACCTTTGCTTCTGCCATGTACATACTAGGGGCCATCGAAATCTTCTTGGTTAGTTGGCTAAAATATAATTTTGTGGTTATATTCCAGCTCACATTTCTATGCTAAGATGTGGTCCCTAAACACTGTTCTGTATGAGAATACATCAGCCATTACATGTAGTGTATATTGCAGTAACTGTGATTTATTTTCCCCCTCAGAAATATTTGGTCCCCCAGGCGGCCATATTTCACGCCACAGACACCCTTGGCAGTGACAGTGCCATGCTGAACAATATGCGGGTGTACGGCTCGATCTGCCTCAGCCTGATGGCTGTGGTGGTTTTTGTAGGAGTCAAATATGTCAACAAGCTGGCTTCTCTTTTCCTGGCCTGCGTCATCATCTCAATTGTCTCCATATATGCTGGGGCACTCAAATCCATGACTCATCCACCGGAGTTCCCGTAAGTCTGCAGAGAGGGTTTGCTAGAATAAACATGTCTTAACAAAAAGTAGTGTGGATTATGAGGACCGTAATATTGATTTAGTGTTTTTTATTGGTGAGAGAGAGTGCTAATTTTGTGGGGAAGTATATTATTATTTTGTTTTGTATACTTTTTTCTGTATTTGTATGCTTCTGGCTCCCATCTGCCACCAATTACTTGCAGTATGATTTTTCAGTCAAATGATTTGACTATAATTTTGGCTCTGATGATAAAGTAGAGATACAGTATAGGATGATGGTGTTGGTAGCGGAGGAAATAATGATGACTAACATGGTAATCATCTTATTTGTGTGCATGTTATTTCTGTAGGATCTGCATGGTGGGAAACAGGACGTTGGTGAGAGACCGGTTCGATGTGTGTGCTAAGACTGTGACGAAGGGCAACATCACAGTGCCCAGTCAGCTGTGGGAAAGATTCTGTCTGCCGGGGAACATGAGCAGCGCTCAGTGTGATGACTACTTCATCCAGAACAATGTAACAGAGATACAGGGCATCCCCGGACTGGGCAGTGGGATCATTAAAGGTACATTAATCATCATTGCAGAGGGATTAAAGTATACAGCATGAGATTCTGTTAGATAATAAAGGTAACAACTCGTTTTTCATAGTCAATTTTTAGATTTTGGGCTATTTTGCTTCCACAACATTTCAGACTAGTGGAAAGAAAACATCCAAAATACACATTTAGATGTTTATTTTACTACTTTGTCCATTTGCGTCCGTAGAGTTTTCCTAAATACACCAAAAATTAGCATTAGATAATGCCTCATTTGAATATTTGAAAATTTCATTTCACAAACATTTCAGAAAACTTGCAATACAAAAAAAATAATTGTCTTAATCTAAGTAATCAACTGGGGAGGTTTAATGGTGATACCTATTGTTTAAAATGTTTTACACTATTCACCTGTAGTGTCTTGCAAAATGAAGGGAGTTTTACAATACGCATCTTTAAAGGCTGTTTTCTTTTTTTCTTATACTTAGCTTCAGTAGCACCTACTGTACATACATCAAACTTTTTCATTCATATCTATAATCTGAAGGTTTACACTGAGGAGTTTGTTTATATATCATTCACAGCCTGATATATATCACATTTTATTCCTAAAAACATGGTAAAAACTGATTTGTTTTTATGGCTGTTGACCATATTTTCTGACTTGTAGAGTGATAAAAGACAGATATCCAAAATCCCCACTGTAAAAACCTTTGACTCTAACAAAAGGAAATAAGATTTTTTTAACCTAGCTTTATCCAATGTTCAGATTTTTGTTCTGGAAATGTATGCAAATTAGCACATATTTGATATTGCATAATTTGCACATTTAAACATACATTTTTAGAAAACTTGTAATACAAAAAATAATTGTCTAAACGTAAGTAATCAACTGGGGAAGTTTCATAGCGACATATATTAGTTATTATTATTATTATTATTATTTATTTTTTTACCCTATTCACTTGGGGTCTCTCTCTTTAAGGGGTAGAATACAGTGTTAGTATACCCATTCAATGTCAATTTGCATTTTGCACATTATGCCATCATTTCAAAGAACTTTTAGAATCAATAATCATTTTGTGGCAAACAGATGTTTGTTTTTTTCATGACAAAATCATACCCGCTATATTTTAGTTTATGTCCTGCTTCATTAATAACACACAAGCCTGATAGAAAGTCCCTTTCTCTATGTAAAGTAAGTTTGTTGCCAATAATGTTTTAAATGTCTGTTCTCCGTTGTTAGAGAACATGTGGGCCGACTACCAGCACAAAGGGGAGATCTTAGAGAAAGCGGGGCTGCAGTCAGTGGATGCCCACGGTGCCAATGACAACTTTGGCATGTATGTGTCAGCAGACATTGCTACATCATTCACACTTCTGGTGGGGATCTTCTTCCCATCTGCCACAGGTATAACAGTTATGTCTTTAATAAACCATAAATAAAGTGCTGTTATGGCACAAATGTCAGTGTAAACTGCATGAAACTGCAAAATGATCCTTTCCAAAGTTGTTTACCTTAAATCTTACATCATTTAGTTTATTCAGACTCAGTGGTTGACCTGTTTAAGCTTAAATCTATAATGCAGACATGGTTTTTGATGCCATATCAAGCCATTAAATGCAAATTGTAACTTTAGCTACTTGCTATTTTGTATTATATACTGTATATTCTTACAGAAGTAACTTGCACACAGTGAAATGGGAAATCCAGCCAGTAGGGGGCAGAGTTAAACAGCTTTTACATCATGTCACCATCATCATCCTGTTTTGTCTCATAGGTATCATGGCAGGGTCCAACAGATCTGGTGATCTCCGTGATGCTCAAAAGTCCATCCCCATTGGAACTATCTTAGCCATCACTACTACTTCACTTGTTTGTATCCTTATTTTGGTGACTAGACACAATAATCTTGCTCCTTCGAACAGGATATGAAAGCACATTTGATATAATGTATCTTTGTGTCACATTGAGCTCCTTGACCTCTTGTATTCAGATTTCACCTCTGTGGTCCTGTTTGGGTCTTGTATCGAAGGAGTGGTCCTTAGGGACAAGTAAGTTAACACTTTATCAGAAAAAATTTTGTAAAGTAAAACTAAACAATAGAAAAAAAAGATAACTTCATCATAAAAGTCATATTCTTGGTCATATTCAGTCAGCATATACTTGCAGGTTTGGGGACGCCGTTCGGAAAAACTTGGTGGTGGGAACGCTCTCCTGGCCGTCTCCGTGGGTCATTGTCATCGGCTCCTTCTTCTCTACGGTTGGGGCCGGCCTGCAGTCCCTCACCGGGGCTCCCCGACTTCTACAGGCTATCGCCAAGGACAACATCATCCCTTTCCTCAGGGTGGGACCAACAATACACACTGTTGATGATACATTTGTGTACCAACCACTTCCCATTCTCTGAAAAAATGTTGTCTGTCTTCCGGCTCCCACGGACTTGACTCATGCACAGTCAGAGACAACAGTCACTCCATAGTCTGTTTCTTATTACAGATATTTCCAAAACATATAATTTGAATATTCAGGATGAACCTCTAAATAACATTCAGTATGCTGAGTTGGAAATGTTTGCTAATATTTGCCGTGCAAATGTATTTGAATATGATGCAGTACCAAACAAGAAGTGATTTGCATTGCTAATGTGTGAAGGTTTTGTATTTTGTATTTCAGGTGTTTGGTCACGGGAAGAACAACGGAGAGCCTACATGGGCCCTACTACTGACTGGTCTCATAGCTGAGCTGGGCATCCTTATTGCCTCACTGGATATGGTGGCTCCTATCCTTTCTATGTAAGCTCACATACAGTACATGCCAAAAATAAGACATGTGCCAAGAATATACTGCACACACCCCATACATTCATTTCTCTCAGACATGTTGTGTACATGAATTTCTTCATTTCCCTATTTGGTTAAGGCCAACTACACCACTGAGGATATATGATCTACTTTGGTTGAACATTCTCCTTGTTTTTATTCAACAGGTTCTTCTTGATGTGCTATCTCTTTGTGAACTTAGCCTGTGCAGTTCAGACTCTTTTACGCACACCCAACTGGAGGCCAAGGTTTAAATATTACCACTGGTGAGTACAGGTGTATCTCCACCATACTTCTCCACTTCACACACTTCACTTAATTTAGCTTGTCTTGGCTGTCATACTGGTAAATACTGGTGCTGCTATTGGGGTGCAAAAACATCACTTCAGGCTTTGTGTCCCACCTTCAGGGCTCTGTCCTTCCTTGGCATGAGTATGTGTCTGGCTCTGATGTTCATCTCCTCCTGGTACTACGCTATCGTGGCCATGGTCATTGCTGGGATGATCTACAAGTACATTGAGTACCAGGGGTACGTCTGGTGTTTTGCTGTCCTTTTACAGTGCCTTCTTGTATGATATGGGGTTTGTGTTTCCATGTTTCTGTCTGATGGATCTGTAACAGATGCTGGTGGACAGCCGGCCACTTGAATTGTCTGTCGTCCCTCATGTTTGTGTCTTGTCTCTTCCACTTTCAAATAACAACAGAGCAGAGAAGGAGTGGGGAGACGGTATCAGAGGACTGTCCCTCAGCGCTGCACGCTATGCCCTGTTAAGACTAGAGGTCGGACCCCCGCACACCAAGAACTGGAGGTACAGCTACAAACGCAGCAGATGCTCTTAATGTCTCCACAAAAACTCCTCTGGGTTTGCATCTCCGAGGAGCCACATTGCATGTTGGGATATAAAAAGTTGCTTTCCCATCTGTGTTCATAATATGAGAAGAAAGCATAAGCTATAAATGAAACAGCATGCCACACTGTCACACTCTGACCTCTAACAAATATTCACATTGTTATGATTGTACTGCGGCTCATTATGCAGTTAGCGTAATTCAAAAAACTGGTTCTCTACCAACTATAAAAAATGGCTATCCAGAATGATGATAACACCACATAAAATAAGCAACATATGAGAGAGTTACTACCAGCTGTTATCCATACTGACACACAATGTGGCCATCTGTCAAGTATGACAGGAAGTTGTGGCCTGAAGAAGGATTTCTGAAGAAGGGTTTCAATTCTTTTTTTTTTATTAGTTGCATGCTTGTTAGACATTTTCAGTAAGTCAGCGTGTCATCTTTCGCTGTAATACATAACCTATCTGATGCTGCACTTCCTCTTTTGCCGCTAACTCTAAATGCAATGACAGTGAAACAATGGCTAGTCCGATTGTGGAACGGAGAATGGAATGGAGGCAATACATCAATAAAATGCAAACAAGGCAGCCAATAACACACTGACTGACTGACTGACTGACTTACTGACGATTGATGATTAAGAGGTTTAAAAATGTCTAGACATCTAGGTTAAAACTGGGATGTATTTGTCAGACAAGAGAGAGATATTTTAGATGTTTAGATCACACGTCAAGATGTTGCTCTAGTCAACAGCATTTCTATGACTTCATTTCAACATTAAACAAACAGTGAAATACTGTCATTTAACAGTTAATGTACCCTAGATCAGTGTTTCTCAAACTTTTTTGTGTCAAGGACCCCTAAATTGATACACATTAGGTCACAGACCCCCATTTGATAAGATCTCTCTTCAGGGACCTCCCTCTGAAAGGATTAGGGTTGTTAGATATGATTAAAATCAACTGCAGATGAGAAGTTAAACGTGGAGGAAGTGAAACCCACGATCAGAATAATCCGTTTTATGACTCTTACTCACATTGGGCTCACTTCTATAGTGAATCAAATAGTGAACATAAACTATTCCCCATTTTTCTGGGCGCTCCCTGGAATTCCTGCAATGAGCCCTGGTTGAGAAGCACTCCCCTAGATGACTAAACTTTTTTCACAGGGCGGCAGTAGCTCCGTCCGTTGGGATTTGGTTTTGGAACCAGAAGGTCATCGGTTCAAGTACCCACACGGAAGAAATGCCGAGTGTGGACTGGTAGCTGGAGAGTTCCCAGTTTGCCTCTTGGGCACTGCCGAGGTGCCGTTGAGCAAGGCACTGGCCACCTAAAACTGCTCCCCGGGCGCTACATGCTCCTAATATACTAGGATGGGTTAAATGCAGTAGCTAAATTTCATTGTGTGTACAATGTGTGACAATGAAATTGGATTTACATTTCAACTGAATGTATCTATTTATGTGTGTAGATGTAGTGTTTTTAGTGTGACCTGCAAACATAGAGAATATCTGCTTGGAAAATCCAATTGGATCAAAATCCAAATGATAATTTCTACCACCCTTCCCCCAAAATTACCCTTCAGCTAATCTAATCAGCTCATGTCTGCGATTTCTGTAAAATTGCATCCTATGAAAATAATAAAAAAAATGTCTGAATACTTTGGTGACAGTGTATCACCAAGGGGTGCAAAGACACACTGGGCCTTTGACTCATATTTGACTCTGTGCACTACAGACCTCAGCTGTTGGTTCTGTTGAAGCTGGATGAGGACCTCCATGTAAAATATCCCCGACTGCTCACCTTCGCCTCGCAGCTGAAGGCAGGAAAGGGCCTGACCATCGTGGGCTCTGTCGTCCAGGGCAACTTCCTGGACAGCTATGGGGAAATGCAGGCAGCTGAGCAGGTAAACACTAGAAAGGGCTGTACTGTATGCTGGACATGCTCTACACAATTCTCTATTGTACTCTTGTTGCTGACTGTGTTGCAACTAATTGTTACAAACGACCACCTTTTGTAATCTGAAAGGCACAGTGAAGCGAACACATGCTTCATTGTGAATTTTCTATTTCTTTGTGACTTTTCTTCCTCAGCAACTGTTTTTGAAGCATTTGTCACTTTAATCAAGGGGCATGGCTGCAAACTGCTTGTTGTTGTCACTACAATATGGTGCCAATGAGCCATTTCAGATAAAATAAGGGACTGGTGCAGGAACATTATTCATAATGTGATGTGTTTGGTAAAAAAATTAAACAAGTGAAGCAAAGTTTGTTTATGTGACAACAACTGGAGAAATTAATCACTCATCCTGGATTCACTTAAGCCAATATTCATGCATTATGTATCAAGAGTTATCATTAGAGCTTGTGCTACATACAGGGAGGTAGTGAAGGTAAAACCTTATTAATTTAATTTACAATGTTGAACAGTTGTTTTGGAATATAAATCCTTCTTATGTAAATTTAAGGAATGCATTATAATCCATTCAGGCATATGAACTTTTAGATATTTTTCTTTTTTTCGTGCTTAAACTTTTATATTGCTTTTTCAGCATTTGAAAATATAATACAAAATTATAAAAAAATATGTATTCTTATAAAAGATAAAATAAAAAGTAGAAAAAAATAAATAAATATGAAAATAAGAAATGAAAAAGGACATGCACATTCCTCTTGACAGTGTTTAACACAGACTGTCATACTACATGATTTTCTTTTAAAGCATTATGGTTTACAACTGTTTAAATATGGTTTATCTGCTTACTCCTTATTGTGATCATGGATTACAATTCTGGTTTCCCACAATTTTTTTTTCTGCCAGGCCATTAAGAATATGATGGAGATCGAGCGAGTCAAGGGTTTCTGCCAGATCGTGGTGGCATCTAAGGTGCGGGAGGGCATCGTCCACCTGATCCAGTCCTGTGGTCTGGGGGGAATGAAGCACAACACTGTGGTGATGGGCTGGCCGTACGGCTGGAGACAGAGCGAGGACCCTCGTGCCTGGAAGACTTTTATCAGTAAGAGTCTCACTGAAATACTGTTCATACAATATGACACTTAAAAGACCCAATCAGCATTTGCAGTATAGTGCCCCTATTAAATGACCAAATCACTTTGATTGCATTATGTTTACAGGCTGCAGTTGTCACACTTAAATGCTCATTATTATGAAGTTAAAGCAAACACACTTGAAGAAGCTCATATGAATATACTATTTGGATGTTGAAATACATTTTGTGCTAGTTTCCATCTGGCTCGTACAGAATGTAAGCTGTTACTAAATTAATTTATACAGTACAGTTAATATCCATGCCTCCGTGTTTTCATCTTGACTCAGACACAGTCCGCTGCACCACAGCTGCCCACCTGGCCCTGATGGTGCCCAAAAATGTGTCCTTCTACCCGAGCAACCATGAGCGCTTCACAGATGGCAACATAGACGTTTGGTGGATCGTCCATGACGGGGGGATGCTAATGCTGCTGCCTTTCCTGCTCAAACTGCATAAAGTGAGACGACATATCTTTGAGTTTTATTCAATTACATTACTTTACTTACATGCTCTACTTGAATAGTCTGTTACTTTTAGTTTGATGTTATTTGGGGCTTTCCCCTTTTGAAGAATGTTTTTTACAACTTTTATTTTGTATTATATATTCTGTAAGTATTATAGTCACATTTGTTCAATATGACACATGCTATTACTTTTGTGGAAATGCCAAATGGTTATATTTTGCATTTTAGGTTTGGAAGAAATGCAGGATGCGCATCTTCACTGTAGCCCAGATGGATGACAACAGCATCCAGATGAAGAAAGATCTGGCCACATTCCTGTACCAGCTGAGAATAGAGGCTGAGGTGGAGGTGGTGGAGATGGTGAGGATCTCTCTTACACAAACACTAATCTGACCACTAATTACTACAAGATGCCACAAACATGTGACTCCGCTCCAGCTCTGCTCTAACTAGCTTTGTTTGAGGGTGTGCCAAAGTTGCCGCTAGGCAGGTATTACGCAGGTGTTACTTGGTGACATCACCACGTTATCGAAGAAAAGGCAGGAATTCAAGCAAGGCGTTTCAGGCAGTTCAGGAGCAGTGTTTCTGTGGGGGAGAATAACTCCCTTGGCGTGGACTTTGGGCTTTGTAAGGGAAGGGAAAAAGCACAAAAGTATAACAGGTCCTCTTAAATTACTTTCACAGTCACTCTGCCCAAGTTCAACAGATGTTGAACATGTTTAAATTGGATTAACCACTGAAACAATGTTTTTTTTTTCAAATGGCACTTCAGCATGACAGTGACATCTCAGCATACACCTATGAGCGAACGTTAATGATGGAGCAGAGGTCCCAGATGTTGAGGCAAATGAGGCTGTCAAGTGCAGAAAGACAAAGAGAGGTAAGCTTTTTTTATGTGTTGTGTTTATTCCTGAAATATTTAAAAACTCATACAACATATTATGCATGATAAATCACTGAAGGATTGCTGTTTTCATGTTTTGATATTTCAAATCTTAACTTCTGTTTGTCCGGTGCAATTTGGGAATTCAAGCTGCTCAATTTTTACGCTTTTAATGTTCATGATATTCCAAATGGCCCTTACAGGCCCAGCTGGTTAAGGACAGACACTCTTTGGTGCGTATGGGAAGTCTATACTCAGACGAGGAGGAGGAGGTGGTGGAGGCTCCTCCAGAGAAGGTTCAGATGACGTGGACGAAAGAGAAGTGTGAGGCTGAGAGAAGGAACAGGAGCAACGCGCCCGAGAATTTCAGAGAACTCATGAGCCTCAAACCGTGAGTCACATTCAGTCAACCTCAGCATCCTCTCTACCGCGTCTCATTAAACCTGTAAAACCTGTAGCATGTAATGCTTTCACCTTATTTTTCCCTTTCCTTTTTGCATGTTTCTCTGTTAGACACAGTGAGAGCTTGCTTTAAAATAGGAAAAATCCATTTAACTTTGTCTCTCCCCCTTGCTGCATCCCAGGGATCAGTCCAATGTGCGGCGAATGCATACGGCTGTGAAGCTGAACGAGGTAATAGTCAACAGGTCCCACGATGCTCGATTAGTGCTGCTCAACATGCCAGGGCCACCTCGAAACACAGACGGAGACGAGAACTGTATCCTTTGCCAATATGATCAAATAAAGGGGGTCTTGCATAATAGCATAGAAGATTTTGAGCTGCAGTACACAAACAAAGAGTGTAGGCTTTGGCTGGTTTTCCTTCTTTAACATGTACCTCAGATATGGAGTTTCTGGAGGTGTTGACTGAAGGCTTGGAAAGAGTGCTGCTGGTCCGAGGCGGTGGTCGGGAGGTCATCACCATCTACTCATGATCAGTTATTAGCTGTTACACAGGAGCATCTGCCTCATCAGAATACATTCCACCTCTTGGCGGTAGGCAGCACCTGCTTCGCTGCGAGACAGTTCTGGGTAGACGCATGAATTTGACGCTTTTATTGTGAAGTATGGATTTATTCTACTCTTGTAGAATATCGGGACACACTAGTGTACATATCCATCTGTATGTTCACCACTCTGGCATTCTTTACAAGTGAAAGCTGTTATTTTTCTCCCTCAGAAATCAATAATTGTGTGTCAAGCACAAACTTAACTTATTTATGGGTCACAGATACCTCTTCATATGTGATAATACATTTATATTTGACATACTATGGCAGACTATTCTGAGTAGTACACACGCTGGCAGAACAGTTTTGATGCCAGATTTTTTATTCTGAAACTTTGATTATTTTTCAAGCACATCTCTATTTATTTATTTATTTTTTCCGACATTTCCCCACTGAGGTAAAGCAAATGTTACTGTGGGTATCGAACACAGTGCTGGACGTTGGTTTGTGCTGTAAAGGTGGCATGCCAGAGATCATGAAGCAAGTTTTTAAAAAGAGTTATAATTTATGATTTTTTTTTGGACAGATATTTGTGTTGTTGATATGAGAGAACGATGTATATGAATGACGTTTGAACTGTTACATTTGTACTTTTTCTGCAGACCCGAAAAGCGTATCTGCACACAAAAAAGATGGCTTAATTTAAAGTTATAATCCTTAAGATTTCAATGAAATCAAACCCCACTTTTGATACTATTTATGGTCTGCATTTGTTTCTGCAATGGCCGTTCAATATATTCACACTGAATGGCTATTGTAAAATACCTTTCTATTTGGTAGTTTTCATCGTTAGTGGCGGAGTCCGCCATTCACGCACTGGATTAAAATTGGTTTACTACACATAGGCCTACCTACAACGTGAGTTTGTGCTGTAAACAAATACAGCAGTTGGTATTGTGTTGTATTTCTGAAGAAGTAGCTGCTCAAGGAGTGTTCACTGTAGTATTTGACTGCACTTGCTGTTACCACGGTAACCATTGGTATTGCCAAAACAGCCGTGGCTGAAATTTTAAGGATTACAACGTTAAGTAATTCTGATCTCAGCTACATGAGACATTCAGACACTATTTTGTGTCTTTCCTGGTCTTTTTCTAAGAAGCTAAGTATAATCAGTATTTCAGGCCAGCATACAGTGTAGAGAACAACTGTTTATTTTTATATAGACAATCTGATCTGTACAAGCCAAGAGTGTTTTATATTTAAGGGATCAACGTAACAAGCTGTGCAGTTATTAGAAACTAATCACGCAATGCTAAGAATGCTGATTCCCCTCACTTTAATAAAAACATAGGTTGGAGTGGATCATCCCACTTAAACCATTGGCAGCAATCCAAGTATATGTTTTTGCTAATTAAAAGTTTGGCACAATACACTCTTTAAATGGAAACATTATGTTGGCAGTAACTAAGTAAAGCTATGAGTAGCCTCTTGGTTTTTGAAGAGCGATGAGGCTATTAAGTTATGTGAAAATCATGCACCTGGTGTAGAAAAACATCAAAATGAGCTCACCAAAGCACATTACTATCAACTTTGTTGGCAATACATGAATCTGAATCTTAACAAGGGATGTTATCACACTGTTGCTTTAAGCAACTCCTGTTCCAAGTTAAAGATTTAGTTTCAGTTATGTCTCTGTGTTTAGCTCACATTAAAGTACACACTGTGTTTTGTTAACTTTCATAATATCTTATTATGCTATAAGATCAAATAAAAAGAACATCTGTTTATAAACTGCTTCCCTTGTACTGTTTTGTTGAAGCGCTTCATAAAATACTTTAAAGTAATTTTATAGCTAGGGCTGCAACTAACGATTATTTTCATTGTCGATTAATCTGTTGATTATTTTCTAGATTAATCGATTATTTGTTTGGTAAAATTTTTTTTAAAAATTGTGAAAAATGTCGATCAGTGTTTCCCAAAGCCCAAGATGACGTCCTCAGATATCTTGTTTTGTCCACAACTCAAATATATTCAGTTTACTGTCATACAGCAGTAAATAAACCAGAAAATATTCACATTTAAGAAGCTGGAATCAGAGAATTTAGACTTTTTTTATTTCTTAAAACATTACTCAAACCGATTAATCAATTATCAAAATAGTTGGCGAATAATTTAATAGCTGACAACTAATTAATCAATTAATCGTTGCAGCTCTAATTATAGCAATACATAGTTAGTATGATATGGTATGTTGATGATGCAATATTGTATATTTAACTGCACTGTAACTGAATTGTTTACCTTCCCCGGGCTAGTGACCTCACCTCCTGCTCATTGGTCAACAAGAGATAAAAAAAAAAAAATCCTTCAAAACAAAAAATAAAAATACATATTTCAAACAACTTGAAAGTGCCATCTCTGCAGTTTTATTGATCAAAAACTGATTATTCTCCTTCATGTAATAAGGTTTTCATAGAGGTGATGTCAGCAGAGGTACAACACATTCAATATGTAATAAATGAATTCCAAAACGTATGGTAAAGTGCCTCTCAGAGGACTGATGGTCTGTATATTGTATATATTATTTATATTTTGTATATGTATAGCATACTGTATATCCAGAGGTTGGCATTTAAATTACCTCTTAAATGGGGCTACACATTGAATACTTTTTTTTCTTATCTTTACTGACCTGTAGAGTGCTTGGATGACCTACAACAGCAATCTCATAAATAACAATTTATTTATATAGCACCTTTCAAGCTTTAAGCTCTCCTTAGTTATATTAAAACTTAAATGCACTTTAGGTGTAGCTGAGCTGAGTTTCTAAATATTCATTCAATCATAATTAGGCTGGAGAGCAGCAGAACTATGGCCAGGATTAGCAGACCTTTTGGTTCATGTTGGGCTCTGGAGGAGGGACGCTCAGAGGGCCCTCTTGGGTCAGGAGGTCTGAGGACCAGCCTGCACGGGTTCTGCACCTCCTCTAAAGAGATCTGGACCTCACTGGGCTGTTTCGAAGTCAAGTCATCACGGACCTGTGGGGAAATACAGTGAGACAAGAGAAGGAGGCGATATATGACACACATATATTGAATACACAAACAATACAGACTATAGACATTTTCTAACATGCAGGATTTTATCCTCATTATAGCCAAATCAGTCACCTCTGTGGCCGAGATATGGAGTGAAAATATGCCTTTCAAATTACTTACCTACCCTCCATTTATTAGAGAAGGCTGTTCTTTGACATAAAATGAATTAATGCTCTAGCTTACCCTCTCAACCTCCTCGAACACTCGCAGGAAGTTTTTTCGAAGGACATCAGCCAACTCATTCTCAGTCCAGTTCCTTTGTAGGAGTTCCTGGATCAGGGCAGGATACTTTGACACATCCTCTAACCCCTTAGGAAAGCTGCGAACGAAAAACACATTTCAATTCATGGATATTTACTTAGCAAAAGTCATAATAATAATAAACACTTTATTTGTAAATTTAGTCCTTCAATACCATTTGTTTTGTGACATTCCTGTTTGGACTAGATTGTGTCTGCATGCAAGGGAAAAAAAATCATTCAATGCCCACCATTCTGCAGCAAATCTACTACACCGACTCTCTCTTTATGCCTGTTAGAAGTACAACGTTATTGATTTTTTTTACCATTTGTCAGCCTGTTGACAGCTGAGACAGCCAAATTGTTGATATCATGACAGGCTAACAAAAGCCCAGCATTGATCTGGAAAGTGCCAAAGACTGGCATGAGCTTTGTTTTATTTTGGTTTCTATGTGTGTAAGTTGTGTCAGTCTGAAGATCCCCACTCATGCTAGTCAAAAGATAGAAGATATGCACATTTATTGTCCTTTGACTTAGTGCTTCTATCTGTATGTTTGCAATAATGTGAATATTTCTTACCTCACAGCACCTTCAAAGTCCCCTCCAATTCCTATCGACTCAGCTCCGATCACCTTCTTAATGTGATCAAAATGGTCTGTAAAACCCGGGTGGAATAATAAATCAACTGAGATATGAGAAATACAAACTACGGATTTACTTCATGACGAAAACATGGATGCCTCACCAGCCACACGAGAGATGTTTGCTTCATCCCTGCAGGATATGAATTTGCTGTGGAGATTCACCATGATCAACCCCCGTTTCTTTTTCTGAAACACAACACACAAGCGTCACTGCCAAGTCTAGTAAAAAGAAGACATTAATGGAGAAGCATTAACTAAAAATGTTCAGACACAAGTAGCCTTTATTTCCGTCTCATTTGCATTCACTACTTGTACTGGCAAATGTGGTAAACATCCAGTTTGTGCCTGTGTTATCTCCATCTCCCTGTAACCCTGTGCTGCCGCAGAAAAAAACAGAAATCTGTAGTATAATGAGAGAAACATGCCCGCTCATGAGGGATCTAAGGGGTTGAAGTTACAGTAAGTACAGTAAAAGAAATACATCCATGTTACTACATTCTATTGTTATTTAGTCTGCATCTACTGCGACAACAGGTTGATATATTGTACATGCCAAATTTACATTAAGAAGCAAATCAAAAACTCAATGATTATTTCATGATGTTTTTTGGGAGGGTTTCAAAAAACTGTGGATGTTTCATGATGGATTTTTATACTGACATTTAGAATGATGAGAAATACACTGAACATGGCATGGAAAATACTTACAGGAACAGTGTGTAACATTTTGGGGGATCTACTAACAAAAATGGACTTTAATATTCATAACTATGTTTTCATTAATGTATAATCACCTGAAACTAAGAATTGTGTTTTTGTTAGCTTAGAATGAGCATTTCTTTACGGAGTCCACCATGTTGCTCCGCCATGTTTCTACAGTAGCACAGCCAAACACTGGCTTTAGAGAGAGCCTTTTGCGTTTTTATGTTACCTGAAGGCCACCGTAGTTCACTGACATGCTTGTGAACGTGAGCCGCAAAGTGCAAAACCGTGGTACCGCCAGCTGCCATCTGACTTCCATTGCTCCTAAAGTTGTGTTATTATGGTAAGGATGGCCTCTGAGCGAGGTGAACGCCGTTACTACTGTTTTAACACTCGGCGGCTTGCGTTACCGCAGTTTTGGAAAGCGAGGAGTGAGCGGAGGGGTACTCAGTTGGTTGCAATCTGCAACCACACCACTAGATTTCACCAAATCCTGCACAAGGTACCTTTAATGGTAAATATACTATTCCTAACCACATATGATATAAATATCTACAAAGTAAGACGAGATGTCATTAAAGATTTTAACATATATTGCTGGTAGTTGTGTTCAGCAAAAACTGAGATAAATTGATTACATTAATGTATCCTGGGATGGGACTCAATTTCTCATAATGTTGGATAAATGTGGAAAAGTGCTAGTGGTGATGGAGATTGATCTTCTATTGTGAGCAGCCTATAAAAACAGATGTTCTAGACTCAAGTGGGAGGATTGGAGAAGTTAGTAATGAATTGGTGCTGAATGAGGACATGGACTAATGGCAGCATAAATAAATTACACAAGTACAGAGTGCAAAACTGACTGGCAGCGGATAAAAAGCTTCCAAAAGTCAAACAGTACATTCAGGTTTGATTCTTTGATCATCAACCTCATAACAACCAAGATAAAGCAGTTTACAGTAAGTCTCGCCCACAGCACCAAGATGAAAGTATAGTAGAAATCGACTAAAGAATGGTCGAACGTACACTTTGGAGTTTTGGCTCGTAAAATTCTTGTAATATCTTATTCTAACTGCTTACACTATGCTGGAGGAAAACACTCATCATTAGTACCTTCTACCAGTTTTTTTCAGACTGTGAATCATTGTTTAATGTTGGAAACTCTGTACCACACAGACTGACAACTACAACAGTCTGAAATATACAAAGTGCAGTTGATCTAGATGTTAAATCTCACTCAGTGGGTCATTATCAGGCTCATTTCATATTTGTGCAGTGTGCTGTATGGTGAGACTAGAGAGGAAACTGGTGGGAAGCAAACATGGTTGTGGAAATTATGGAGGATGTGGAACAATAAAAGGTCAACAATGAGACCTGATTTATTGATCCCGCAAATATTATTCCCTTTGGATTTAGAATCAATTATACTGAGCGTTAGTGGGCTGAAATAGAATAATTGTTTAATGGTGGAAATCTGTTCAGAATGGTTTGATCCTGTTGATGCACAAAAAACACTAAATGAAAACATGTGTCATCTTTGTCAGATGTATAAATAAAAAAAAAAAAAAATCATATTTACAATAAATGAATCAGTTGTTTGGGTGATAAGATTTAATCAAGCAGCTAAGGAAGCAATTAATCACCCACTCTGAATTGGTTTTCTCACCAGATCCTTCAGCAGCCAGTCAGGTACGTTGCGCCCGTGGTTGCAGATGGAGAAGGAAGATGAATGGCTGAAAATAACGGGAGCCTTGGAATGCTTCAGCGCGGCCGAGGCGGTATCCCAAGAAGAGTGGGAGAGATCCACGATCATCCCCAGTCTGTTCATCTCCTCCACCACGGCCTGGAAAAACACATTATCAAAAGCCATTTACAGTATCATGGGAAGGAAGGATGTCAATTCAGCTGACAACAGGAGATGGTTACACCTACACGCATGTAAACACACTCGTGCAGAGAGCAATCGAGGAAGTCCTCAAGAGAGAAAGAGCATTAAGTATGCAGAGCATTTACCAACTTTAATAAGGTCCACTTTCTTTGGCACAATCCATTACTGGAGTGTCTCAAGGCTTAAAAATGACTATCATATCGACTGCATTTGGACTTGGTTAAAGCCCTAGTATCACAATTAGGAAGTTAAGTTAATAAGTTTTAATTCTATGTCAGCAATCAGTCATCATCATTAACTGTCATATCTATCAAATGATGCATGCGTTTCTCACTTTGAGTAAGATCTTCATCTTAAATATACAGCAGGTGTTATGTCCTAATACCTTTTCAAAAAAGCCTAGCCAAAACCAGCAAGACACATGCTGCGTGGAATGTGATAATCGAAGCAATTCTGTACAGTCTTTGATATTACTGAATATTAAGCTCACCTTTCCAAAGCGTGTCAGGCTGTTGTTCTGTCTCTGATAGACATTATACAGTTTTGAGGATGATTCAGCCCTGCATTGAAAAAGAACACTGTCAAAACCACAAATCATGAAAGTGTTGTCTTGTGCAGTGGTTCCAAAAACGTTCACGTCAAGGACCCCTAAACTTACACAAATTAGAGCACGGACCCCCATTTAATAAGATTTTGTCCCAGGGCCCCCCCTGATTTTTACTTTAAGATGTTTTATTACAGAGAGTGTATGACAGCCAAGACCAAATTAGTCATACATTATGTCATCGTGTTACTTATCGATAGAATTATAGTGAAAATAAATAATTCCCCTTTTTGCTGGTGACCCCCCCCCCCGAGGACCCCTGGGGGTCCCAGGACCAACTTTGAAAACCACTGGTCTTGCTTATCCAGTCTTGGCATCTGGCTTGGGCACATTAAACTACATGCAATGTCAAGTTACAAAGAGAGTACAAAAACAGGTTAATTTGCATAGAAGGAATAAGATGTAAATTAATTCGACCTTTCCATTCAGTCAGTCCTTAATCTAAAATGTAGCACGAGAAGCTTATGTGGTTAAGGTATAGTGCTGGTACAGGACAATGAACAATGTCTGCAAAAATCATTACAAAATGATTGAAAACATTGCATTTTATACAGTCGTATAAAGTATAACTACAGTAGCTTTATAGTAAGTTTAAAATCCAAATATTTGTGTCGGATCATATAGATCATGTTTTGCTGTATCCCTTAGTATTGATAATCTGTTGAGTCATATGGCCATCATTGACTTTCTGCAATATATAAATCATACGCATCATTCTAAGTAACATAATGCATTCAGAATAAATCTCTTATTTACCAGGGTGTATTGCAGGTATGTGTGAGGGACATGGAGCGGACCCCGAGCTGGTAAAACATCCGCAGGGCTGGCAGGCTGCTGTCGATGGAGTGGCCCCCTTCAATACTTATTAGACAGGCGATCTTATGCCTCATCTCAGAGTTCTTCAGCTCTGTAGTGACACACACACACACACATGTATGACTCATGATGAATGCATCCAACCAAATTTAAAAAACTCTCCAGGGAAGAAAGAATGAATCACAATTATTTTGTATGTTATAATTACTTGTAAGCGAGTATGTAACACTCTATTAATCACTTCATGTAATGCACTTATCATTACGAAGCAAAGATCATTAGAACTTTCATGGCTCTTTCATATGGACTGTAAATAAATAAGACATAGTATGGATTCACAAATCACATGATTATGGATGTTTTTACATACATTCATACTAGAAACAAGAAAAATCTGATTTATAATTGTAGATAATCAACTAGATTCAATCCCTCTTTCATCTCCGTAGTGTTTTTTGGGGATGCCATGTTATGGTGTACTACAGGTATACCGTGGGCAGATGTGACCAGCTCAAAGTCCTTGTACTCAGTGCACATGCGTCTGACCACATCTATTTGTTCCAGAGTCAGCCTCACAGCATCCTTCTCCTGGGCCCCACACATCACATAGACCGCAAACATCTGACAAAGGGACAGGGGGACGTGACACAAGAGAACGACACAAGAGACATTTAAAAGTTACTGAGGTGACAGTCATTCTAGGTTGGATCTTTCCACAACATGAACATATAGTAGATATTCAAAAGCAACTCTCTGGATACCTGTGCCTGTACTTTGCCTGCTTGGAGACGGGTGATGTCGGTGGCCACTTTGCTAACATTATGAAGGTCAATTTTGCTCAGTTGATTGTTGTGAAGTATCCTCAGCTGGAGAGCTAGGTCATTGTGACTGAAAGACGGAGAGAGAGCGAGAGAGAGAGGGTATAAGGAACAAGAGGCATTTCAATTTTGATTCACTTCCACGAATGAAACTGCTGTGTAGACGAGACAGATCTTCTTTACCCATCAATAAGAGGATATCTGGACATCAAGTCATGTACTCTATCTCTCTCAGAGTATCCAGATATCAAACAACACAAAGAGGAGAGAACCACCAGATGGCACTTCATCCAGAAGCTGCTTGAAGCACTTGCACTCTTCCTGGAAGGCATACTCTGAGGAGAGAAAACACACCACAGTTATCTGATAAATATCAACTGCATGGTCAGGAGACACACACACACCATACACCAACATTGACTATTTGGGGATTTATAATGAATTTTTGGAAGGGAACTTATATCACTGCACAGATAAGTCCCTTTTGCAGAAATATTATAGAAATATTAGGCTAGAGTGACAGTTAGAAATAAAACATGATCATTGTATACCACTGTATATGAACTCCTACTTGAAATACATTACATTATAACTGATGAGATTTAATAGTATGACTGAATCTTGTATTCTCACTACTTATTAGAACAAAAGAAACATCACTGTAAGTCCACACAGAAACAGACTATAATTTTAAGGTGTAGCTCATTATGAAATTGCCAACTGGACAGTAAAACAATGATGCATCCTCATTATCCATAACATAATGTTTGTGTCTATAAAATTCAATTCAAGCAACAACAACAGACTTACCTGCCAGGTCGTTTAAAAGCAACTTGTTGTGACCACCTTGGTGAGCAGCTGCACAAAAACAGTATGAACTTTCCAGCTCTCCGCCCCAATAACATGTAGAACAAACCCATACAACATACTCGCAGCTGGGCTGGCTGCTGCATTCAAGTCCTGGCGGAAAAAAAAAAAACATAGTTCAGAATACTGACTTTGTTTAGCCTAACAAACACATTATTTAATGTTGTCTTTAGAATGATGGCTGTAACTCAGATGGACTTTAACTTCTATCACTTCTTCTTTATCTTCACTTTCAAAGCATGCACATTTGTTAGTGTTTCAGTGTAGTGTAGCTATAACGATGCTTACAGACCAGATAAACAAGTGGCTCAAGTGAAAAAAAAATACACTGGGGTAAACATTTAAATATTAAGGTTTTCATACTTGCCTTGTGCAGTTTTATTCATCTACTTCTTTATTCAACTGTGTTGCTTCTTTTTCTCTGAAGCCCGAATTTACGAGGAGCACGTGAAAGCACCGTAGAGACCTGTGGATTTGATGTCGCCCTCTGTTGGCCCAATCACGTCATCGCTACTAGTGATGGGAATTTCGGCTCTTTTTAGTGAGCCAGATCATTTGGCTCAGCTCACCAAGAAGAGCCGGCTCTTTCGGCTCCCAAACGGCTCTTCATTTTATCACTTCTGCCTTTTATAATTCAGCCAAATTTAGCAATGTTTTGACCTATTATTAGTATGTGTGCACATATATCACTTAAATTATTCAATATAATTATACTAAACCTTATAATTTCAAGAATACCATAACTTTACATGCTGCTTCGTTTCCGACTGCCACTCATCTTGTCTGCTATTCGTGCACCGCACTCCTCTCTCTTTCTCTCCTCCTCTCCCTCCTGCTCTGTACCTGTACACCGTCAGCGCGCCATGCACCTCCGCCCCCCCCCCCCTCCCTGCTTGATGGTATGATCCTTGTCTGTCATCACCTGATTGGACGTCATTCACAACATTCAGTCACAGTCAGTGCATAGAGTGCCCGTGGCGCGGAGACGATCATCCTATCATTGTGCCTTGAATTAATAAAAAAAAAACTCTCGGACGGGTCTTATCGTTCACTTAAAAGAGTCGGCTCTTTGAGCCGGTTCGTTCGTCACCTACACATCACGTCATCGCTACCTCTACAGGCTAATTAGGTCTACAGGTACCTACTTGAAGTGACACCTAATGGAAGCATGGCCTTGGAAAGTGACACAAGTAAGTCGAAAGATATTATAACCACGCAAATATTAATATGTAATGGGACAAAGATTGAAATAGATAAATAAACCTGATAAAAAAAACAACAACATTTAGCTAGGCTATTAGTTTAAACTCTTTGTTACAGCTGAATTGAAGAAGGTTTGAGGAATCAAAAAGTCTTCATCAAGTGTTGTTCAACAAAGTTGCATTGGATGAATATAGGCCTAAACAGCCCATAAATGTGCTGCTGAGTGCCAACCAACTTTTTTGGGGGACCTTAAAAAGTGAAGGGGCTGTGCAGAGTTCTATGAGTGGTTGGATAAAAAATAAAGTTTTGAGGATATACTCAGAAGGCAAAGAATGCTACCTTTATCAACATGTGGATTGGGAGGCCAGATAACTTTCAGATCATGTATCACTCTAGTAGCCAGAATCCAGGTAGTATTCAGACCAGAGGCAGTCAGAAGATAATGGTTGTGATGCAAAGTTTTCAGGACATAATGCAATGTTCTGTTGAAGCCACACCAAATCATTTTATGCCAGCAGACCAGCATGCTTCAACATCTAGCTTTCTCTCCTTTTGATATGGCTGCTTTGGCAAGTTTTCAGCCAGTAGGTCAAGTATTTTCCAAACATACTGGCTGAAAGGTGTAAGGCCTTGTATGGCAGGAAGGTTGCAGGAATGTCACAAGTTTAACTTTTGAGGCAGATACAGAGAGGTGCTTACACTCATGCATACGCATCATGGTGTGATTGAGGCGTTGAGAGGACATTCAAGTTGGTTTAAAGTTGTCGTTATTGGCCAGAAATCCAAGCATTGGGGAGTTTGTTGAAGTGGTTGCTGGCTACTCCCCTGACTCTCTTATGTTTGGGAGCTGGGCGCTTGTGGTCCCACTGAATATCTGGCTGGGGCAGGATAGGGATGGTTTTCAGGGTAATGTGCATGAGGACTTTTGACTTGTCATAGTAGTTGTGTATAAATAACATTAACAAACATTTGATTCTGTTCAAGGGTTCCAGTAAACCATGACAGTGTGACAGTGAGCCAGCAGGCACAGTGGGACCCTGACAGCGAAACAGCTAAATGGAGTTCTTCTTTAATTTTATTATTTACACCTCCTGTGCTTTTCCTACTGTGACATGTAAAAAAAGCCTTCCTTGAAAATGCCTATGCTCAAATCTCAAATGTAAAAATGATGATTAGGCTGAAAATATATAGCAAGGAGGTGGATTTTAATACTTTGGTATCAAAAAAACATAATTCTCATGTTTTTTGTTAGAAGGTCGAGCATTGGATCAGCAGCTCCTGAGGCAGGTTGAACTTCCTGAGCTGGTGAAGGAAGTACATCCTCTGCTGAACCTTTTTTTTCTGATGGTGTCAATGTTGGGCCCACTTTAGGTCCTGAGAGAGGTGGATGTCAGAAACCTGAAGGAGTCCACAGCAGGTCAGAGTTTGGCATTTGGAGCACACAACAAAACAGGGCAAGAACAAGATCCCGAGGTAAGAGTGCATTTCTCTTTAATAGTGTATTATTTTGACGTCCCTTGAATGCTATATGTCTTTAGCTGTTTATAAATTGCACAATTCGACTGAGATAAACAGCAACATAATCTACAAATACCAACTAAGATTTGTATGGCGGCACAGTATTTGCACGAGTTTGGTTCTTTAGCATTCAGCAGTAGAGGAGGTCTTAATAGTTTCCAAGAGTAGTGGTGGGAATGGCGAATGAATTAGCTGTTAATGTGTTTCGTGATAATTGTTTTTTTTTGCTTGAGTGGTACTTTGGTTTGTTTTGTGGAGAGGACAGCTTTTACCTGTGGTGTGTAAAGAGTGCATGTTCTGTGAACGCATAATAACAAACTGTTTATGTGGACTTTTGTGGGGTAAAACAAGGATGGCAACCATTTGGCATGTTGTAAATCAGTTTCTCATATATGATAAAGGCATGCTAGTCATGTAGCATGCAATATGAACCATCTGCAGACATAAATTCCTACCATCCTGGTCTGTAGTGGATTCAGTATGATCACTTTGGCCATATAGTGCACCCTTGTTGATGTAAATGTACTGGGATAGGGTGAATTCTGTGTGCAGGACACCTGAATGTGACCAATTTAATTACTATCTGTTGACTTCTACCAAACCACCAGTCCAAATACATGAGGTGCATCTGGTATGAATCTTTGATACGTGGTAGGTTGTCACTTATTGCTGCCGGAGACCCTAAGTAACAGTAAATACATTCAGGCACCACTTCACTGGAGCAATACATGTAGCTGATCAGATTACTTTGCTTTGCCTTATCAAGAATCGTTCCCGGAGAGATGCATCTGATACAGCGAACTGCAGCTACACAATCTGGCCTGAATGCCTTGGTCCAGACCAGAGAATACAACCTCTGCTTTTACATGCTTTTCAAACTTGAAATGTGCTTGTGCTTAATGAATCTGAGGTGGATTGTGTAAAATGTGAATGAGTCTGTGTTGATGGGGAGCATCAGGGTGCCACAAATGAATTTCAATTAATTTCAGCGGGAAGATGCGGAGCCTGATTCCGCGGTCCACCCACTGAGATCTGGCCTTGTAGTCTGTAATGAGGAGAGCGATTTGGCTCTGATTGGAGCACCCTACCGTTTCAATGGAGTAATCACAACTGTGTTGATATTACTTCACCAGTCCTCCCACTGCGCGGAGTGGGACCCCCAGCTGACACTGTTTGAATTCAAATTAACCAAATCATTTAGTCATATTGTCGACCTTGGTGTGGAATGTGACTGGCAGCACGAGAGATAAAAATCACTCACGTTTAACGGAGTTTTCACTGTTTGATGATGGAGCTTAAGGCAGATTTTTGATAGTGTAGCTACTGTTACTGTTTTAAATAATGTGGTGGAAAGTATATGGGTTCAGGGGTTAAGTCACTCTTAGGTGAACCACTTTTTAGAACAAATAGATTTTCTACATAATGATGTTTTTCTTTAAAACCCCTAATGAAACAGTGCAGAGATAGCATCTCAGAGAAGCACTTTGAATTAACCATGAGGAAAAAAAAACAACTACTCAATTAGGAAATGCTGCTGGCCTCAGGTGATTTTTACCAGTTATAAAAGATATGGAGCTTTAATTGTGCTACTTTTAATAATAGTTTCAAAAAGAACATTTTTGGACGTCTGTAGAATTACTTGCCAAGAACTCTGCTCTAAAATCAGATTTAGAAATACATGTCAAAAGTTTATCATTGTTTTAATTTAAATGCTGAGATGATTAAAATGTTTGTAGCATGGTTTTGACAATGATATTGGTGCTGGGGAGAGTTTATTGATTGTTATTTATTTATTATTATTCTATAAAATGCTTCACTTGTAGTCAGGCTTGTATATTTGTGTTTAGCACTGCTAAACTTCAAACAAAAGACCAATTCTTGTGAACATTGCACACACTGTTACGGAATCTATGATCCTAAATGCTGTTTTTCTCTCTGTCTGTCTTGACAGTTGCAGCTAGCTAACTAGCTAGAGCTTAAGTACTTTATTGATCCGAAAGGGAAATTGCTCTGTTACAGCAGCTACTTCACGTAAATCACAAAAACAAATAAGGTAGGTAGGTGGTACAATTAATAGGCCGAATTATACACAAAATAGTCTAGATAACATTTAAAAATAAAACACTGAGAAGAGACACTAAAGATAAGACTATAACTTGAACTGCTGTGCAATGATAGTAATATTCTGTAATATAAATATATAAGCAATTAGTGAAAGTCAAAGCTAGTGCAAGTTAAACAAGGATTCGAAAAAGAAGCATTAATAAGGTGAGGTTTCGTGGAGTATTTGTACTTATAAATACCTCTCTTGGAAACTATTCAGTTAGTGCACTTTTAATAACACCATGAAACCAAAAATGACAGCATAATACTTACTACAGTTAGACTGTGTATTCGTCAGAGTTGTAGGTAAGTGTGTAGAGAGGTGTTTAGTCTCTTGCTGTTCCAAAGGTAAGATGCTTAAGAAAACCACTCTGCTTTCTTTTCAATGATTATATTGATCGCACTTTCCAATAACGCCGAGAGGCAGCAACTGTTCATCACTCTATCAGTACTGAATAGAAGACTCAAGAATGTTAATATGCAACCTAAGAGCAATGCACCGTTTACTTGGTTGGTTTTCACCTCTGAACACACAGCAGTTCAGTCACCATGTTAATCACAGCAACACTGCATTTTCCTTTTACATGTGCACATATTTACCTTAGAGGTCACAGGGCAAAGGTTTGTGTTTATCTGGCTTTTCCCTCAAGTCTGAACTGTCCCGCTTCAGCAGTGTGTGTGTGTGTGCGCGCGCATCTTTCCATTCTGACTTAATTTCACAAATATCAGTCCGTAAGTGTAGCCTCTCCTGTTGCTCGTCGGCGCCTTTCAGAAGAAACTCTACAGAGTATATTATTATGAGTGCTTTCCATAATATAGGAGACATCCTTTATACTTCACATTCGTTAAGCTAATTGAATCTGAAGTCCTCTCATTATGGCGAGTGAGAGTGAATGATGATGAAAGGGTTGAATGTAGTCTTTACACTTGTTGAAATTAAAGTAGGAGGAAAAGCAACATTTCAATGGGCTAGCATTGAGATTGCCATTAACGATTTTAAAAAAAATAACACTGTCCGTGGCTCCCATTGCACAGCAACATTGTTTGTTGAAATGCAGTGTTATAATGATATATGATTACAGATAATAATCTATTCTGTGACTATTTAGCTTTGTTGTGCAAACCCTACTAGAGCACAGGGCCATAGATGTCTGTCAGATATAGCATCCGTGAGCAAAGAAGTGCATCTTTTTCTACATTTGAACTTATTTCTCCACCAGAGGGCAGCAGCAGTCAGAACAAACCCTTGTCGGTTTTCTTCGCCTTTTGTAAGCCCATCCATCATGTAAGAACATTACCTATATGCTACACAGAAGTGACAGATGCATGCTTGTTACTAAGTACATAAAACCGTGCATAAATAATTTAAAGAGCTTGAGAAAATCCTTCATTTTGTGTCAATTTCCTTTTATAATTCTAACAGCACAATGCAGCTGTCACAAGCCATACACATTCCATGTTGGCAACCACGAAGTCATAGGTGATTTATGGTCTTTATTTAGTGTAAATACAGTGCGCCCTCCTTTTCTATCAGGGCTTTTGAAAGAATGCTGAGGACATTTTGGTCCCTGAACTTGTCATTTCTTCTGCCCTGGATTCTGGCAGCCCTGTAGTCAGCGTTCATTATCTGCTCTTACAGCTTTGACTTCAGCACAGCAATTACATCCTCAGCTGCGCTGATTAATCCAACATGGAGGCATTTCGCAAAATGGTTTTGAAAAGACATTTCCAGACACTTGCCAGGGAGTAGCTGTGGCACGGCTTGTTTATGCAGATAGACCGCAGCCAGTCATATTGCAATAAGATGTTTTCAATGGCTGCTTAAGTGTTCTCTTAACCTCTAGTGTATACTCTGCAGGAAACAATAGACTGTTGGGAAAGTGATTAATTCAATCTATTTTACTCCTGACATAAAATTGAGGTCCGCCTGATGTCATGTTTGGGTAATGTACGTTTCTCTATTGTTGAACATATTCCCTCTACGGCCATCCGTTAATATGTCTCCACTGCTCTCTGCTTAACTGCTTAACCTTCCCATTCTCTCCTGACAATCACATAATCAATCACTGTCCCATTACTTGGACAAGGCAGACAAAGAGAGTGTATGAGTGAGAAAAACCTTTCTGGCCTGTCTCGACGAGCAAGAGGAATGTCGACTTCAGAGGGCTAACACAGGCAGAAAACACAGGCCCAGTAAATATTCAATTTAAAGGATTCGCAGATAAGGCGAGTTGAAAAATTGAGGCAGCACCCATTCTTCTAGATAAGAGAAGACGGAGCCATCTGGAGGCTGGGAGATAGCGAACTCCCACACCATCCCAGAGACCTCACTCTCATCTGCTGCAGCGGCAGAGAGGGGGAAAAAATAGAGTGCCAACACTTTCATTATGTTAACTTCAAAATGAATTTATTCACATTCAGTGCATGTAGTTATTGGCTTTGGTAAACAGAACGCTACTGTTGTGCCCGCCATAATAAATAACTACGTATCGGTCAGTCTTAATGCACATAATGCTGCTCTTTATTAATGATCTAATAACTAAATAACTATTTAAGATATTATGATCGTGATTAATTGCATGATTTTCCATAGTTAATCGCGATTAATCGCACATTTTTTATCTGTTCAAAATGTACCTTAAAGGGAGATTTGTCAAGTATTTCATACTCTTATCAACATGGGAGTGGGCAAATAATATGCTTGCTGTATGCAAATATATGTACTGTATATATTTGTTATTGGAAATCAATTAACAACACAAAACAATGACAAATATTGTCCAGAAACCCTCACAGGTACTGCATTTAGCATAAAAAAATTTACTCAAATCATAAAATGGCTGTAAGTGTGCTGACTTGACTATGACTTCCCCAAACTGCATGTGATTATCATAAAGTGAGCATGTCTGTAAAGGGGAGACTCGTGGGTACCCACAGAACTCATTTTCATTCACTTATCTAGAGGTCAGAGGTCAAGGGACCCCTTTGTAAATGGCTATGCCAGTTTTTTCCTCGCCAAAAGTTAGCGTAACTGTAGAGTGTTATTTAGCCTCCTTTGTGACAAGCTAGTATGACACGGTTGGTACCAATGGATTCCTTAGGTTTTCTGGTTTCATAGGATGCCAGTATCTTCACTCTACCTTTAAAACTGGACCCGCTACAACATAAAAATTGCTAATTGTGGCGTTAGAAGAAATTTGCGTTAACGCATTATTATCGCGTTAACTTTGACAGCCCTAGATATTATTAAGCAAAAATAGTCTTCTCTGCATTACCATTTTGAAGAAATCATTTTAAAAAATCAAATTTGTTCTTAAACAATGTCATCCACTCTACAGTTAGATGTATCTTAAAAACTGCTGCATTAACAGTTATCACAAGGAAATTAACTGTATTATTTCACTGAATATGTCTAACCTATATACTCGGAGGGGGATATAGGCATCACTAGTGTCTATAGTTGCACCCAGCCATATAATCTTTATGTAAATCTCCTTAATGATTGAAGCATGGGTAATTTGATCAGGATTTTACCTGTTGTCCTTTAACTAATCAGTTTCATAGAAACAGCAGGTGTTTTAAACCTTTGATGCACTCAGTTTAAATATACTGAATATATAGAGTACAAAGTAAACCAAACACAAAGGGTGCATTTGAGGTCCAGGCCTGCATCTCCACTAAATCCACCTTGACTACATCTCTGAAAAAAAACAGTATTGGCAAAAATGGGCTCTCGGCTTGTGAATAACCTTGTCCACATTCTTATAATGCACTTTGTTGACTCCTCCACCATGCTATTTCGTGCCAGCCACATCGGATTTAGCTCTGGGATAATGCTTTTGTCAGTATGTTTTATCTGTTTTCTCACTCAGGTACGCTATCCCGTTATCCCTAATTACCCCCACTGCATTTTACACTTGGCCCGGAATTCTTAATGCTTGATAACAGATGCGGGTCGATTTTGAAATTTACTTATAGCGGCATTATCTTTTTGACCCGCATCGCAGAGCTGACTGTCCCATAGGCTCTCGGGTGAAAGCTGTTAACTCTGTGATAACAACGACCCAAAGTGATAACCTTCCAGCAGTCTCGAGGACACACAGTTGGCTACATGTGTGCTGTATTGCAGTCGCAGCATTTCTTATTCAACCTTGGGTGCTCTGCTGTGCTCTGATTCATTTAATGGGATCGAGAGGGAGGTTAATCACTATGTCCGCCATAGACTGTTAAAACGCCGGCTGACCATTGTATGAAATATTAGGATTTGTATTCCTTTTGAAAGACGAATTTGAACGCTAATTCCATAGAAGTGAACTCTCCCTTTTTTTGCTCCTTTTTTAAGCAGCAACAGAATTGTCTCCCCATTAGGATTCACTTTGATTAATTTACTTTAGGAGGCCGACATCTGCGTTTGCAGATTTTCATTAAGATCAACAGTAAAAGCTTCAGACAAGGTTCCACTTGTCTAAGTTATTATCCCCAGAAGACACGGTTGATTAAGTGGAAAAAAGCTCTTAAGTATTCAGATAAAATAATTCCCAGGAAGGTTTATTTTGTTTGTCTTGTTTTAGACAACTTTTTTAAAATAAGTATATGTAGAAATCTTTAATCCATAAAATTAAATACGTACTCTGCCAGCTGTTTTTTCTTTTCCCCCTACCACTGTGTATTCTGCTCGGAGTTGAATTTTGATCCAATTGCCATAGATGTCTGCAGCATCCAGTTAAGCTTCAGCAATCACTCGGCGGTACCTTTTTTGCAACTAAAATGGTATCTAAATGGCGTGAAAATGCACAGAGGCAATGCATAAAAACTGTCAACTGTGGAAAGTCTGCAGCCATTTCATTTATTGTGTCAGTCAACTGAAAGTGCATAATGTTGCTGTGAGAACGTGGCTCTTTTTAGACCACATTGTTCAGCATATTATATAGCTTGAGAAAAGGTTGAATATAGCGGAAGAGGTAGACAGCGCTATACAATAGATATGGTGGGTGGGTAGGCCTGTTGGCTGAAAGGGGAAAGCAGTATAGCGTGTTGCCTTGGTTTCATATTTTACAGGAACAGTGTAGTGTGAAGCTCTGTCAAGCCCAGTTTTAATCCTTTTCTCCACTGTGTTATGTGATGTTATGTTGCTATCTTAATGATAATCTGTGCCTGTATTCCTGCCCTAGGCGTTTCTGTCAGGCTGGGTTGGTTTAGGAGCTGTGCCTTATCAACAGCTTTGTCATTAAATCAGCTTTTTCTACAGACAAATTTCACCGCCGTTTATTCTTATCAACAGATCAGCACGCTGTGATTTTCTGTTCAATCAGAGCTGTGCAAATTCAATGATGTGTGAGTAAGAAAGATGAAGTACAAAACAAAATTTCCATTGGAGAAAAAAAACAATTTATTTAATTTTGTTTTGAGTTAATAATCAGACAAATAAAATTGGTATGTTTTGCATTTCGTATACATCAATGGCTTTAAACTGTTTTTATATTCTTGGGCCTACTTGTGTATTTTTAAAGGCTACACTTTATGGAGGAATAGAAATGATTGCAACATGATGCTAATAAATGATTTTATCCACAAGCTGTAGATAGTTTACTGCAAGCAGGAATCTGGAACCTGTGCAATTCATGGCTTTTTCTTTTGTCGGTGTGAAATGGGATGTGAATCTGTTAAAGATTTTATAGCACACATCACAGTAATGTGGATGTGAGTAAGACCATGTTGGACGTGCCGAGGAGAAACACATCCCTTAAATGCTGTATATGTACAGAGGCAAGCTTTCAGGTCCCAGTCGAACTGACCTCTGGAGGCTGGAATTGGTACTCAGTTCTTCTGAGAAAGCACTGTTCTGTCTGAGTGAGTGTTCTGATTGTCTCAGCATTGTGCTTGAGTGGAGGGCAGCGCCGAAATGAACTCTCCTGATTCAATCCTCTCCACTGTTCGACGCCGGTTCAGCCAGTCAGTGAGGAGGGCGCACTGAGACTCCTTCCCCCAAACACACTCTCTTACAGTGAGGGAAGCTGCTGTATGGCAAAGGTCCAAGAGGTCTCTTGCATGCTGTTTGCGAGGCGGATTCCACACCCTCCCTCTCGTCCCACAATGCACTGAGAGTCTCCGGAGGCTGATAGCCCGGTTCCTGGGGATCCAGCGGGTCTTTGGAGAGAAGGATGCTGATGGAGGGCACCGTCCTGTGCACCGTCATCTCCGACGCCCCCCCTTCGCTGCTCTCCCACACCTCTTTCACCACCTTGTACCGCAGTTTGGTCAGCTGGTGCAGAGAGCCCACTTTTCGTTTCATGATCTCAGCACAAGTGATGGTCTTTGTGACTGCACGGCCTGACCCGGTGAAGACCACCTGCCTGAGCCCGCCACCATCACCTCCGCTCACACCTCCCCCACTCACGCCCTTCTCTCCCTGCATCCGTGCCATGGCAAATCCCATTAAATTGCGGATCTTACTTCCCTCCTTCACGCGCATCTCCAGCACCCCAGAGGCCAGTCCTGGAAAGGGACAGGGGCTGTCCTCCTCAGTTCGGCAGACTTTCTTAAACCCTTCCTGCCCTAGTTTGAGTGCAGGGGGAGGGACCGGCAGTGGTGTTGGCTTCAGCGGGCTTGAAACATTGTTGACCACAGCCAGCTGGCCAGCATTGCTGTAAGTTTGATCCTGGTAGACAGAGCAGGTCCCCGGGATTACCCCATTCTCCATTTGGATCGGCCTGTTCACCTCCAGTCCGGGATGAGGCCTGACAGCGTCTCTGGTCAGATACTGGTTCTGGCCACTGACCACTCCACACCCTGTAAACATGTCTCCTGTCCTCAATGCTCCAGCGCAGTGTTAGTCCAGACACACACTTCCCCCACATAGAAAACAGCTCAACATCATTTTCTTATGCATGTGGCACTTTTTCTCTCCCTCCAGTCAACAGCTGTAAAGTTTCAAGACTTCACATAAGAAATATTACCCGGTTCCCCAAGAGTACTATCAATGAAGTCTTTAATGCTCCCTCTCAGAAAGAGCTGGTGAAATAAGATAAACGCCTGGCTGGTGAGTTAAGAGCACTGTCGGGACTATTCAAGATGTTCTTTAAAGAGCATCTCAATTTCATACCACAAATGACTATTTGGAAAGAGCTCTGGAGATGGATTAAAAATAATAAAAAGATCAATTAGCCTCTTTCCGTCGTTTGCATGTATTTCATATGGTGCTCTTATCCTTAATAGCTGCAAAAAGATATGGCGTACTTTGTTGATTCTTCTTTAACAAAACTTTTCTAAAGAGAAACTAAAAGCTCATATTAAGACTCCACCTTTTTCTGAGCGATCCAGTCCAGCGCTGTTGATTTTTGATCTGCAGATCATGTCGCCTTCAACTCAAAATTGACCTCTTGGGTTGTCCAGCTGTTTAAGTTCCACCTCCTTGTTTGGTTGTTTTACTCCAGCGTGAGTAGGTGTGTGTCTCCTCTCCTCGTGCTCATCTTGGCGTCCACAGCAGTTGAGGCCGGGGTTGCATGGAGGTCTGCACCCGGGGTGTCCTCCCTGGAGCTCTGTCTGGTCTCCAGTGATGCTCTGGGAAGTCTGTTCTGTTCCCCACAAAGAGACATAAGGGACAGGAGCTGCCTCACAAATGCTCACAGGAGGAGTGTCTGTGTGGTTGAGGGGGAGCATGAGGGAAAGGGGAGACAGCCCTCTTAAAGGCGCAGGTCTTTTCATCTTTTAGATGAACACCCCTCCCCTCCACGACTGAAGCCTGCCATCTGAGGGGAAAAAAAGAGAAGGGCAGGGCTACTTTGTCCCTTTAAAACCTCGAACGCAGATCCCCGGCAACTTTGTCAATCTCTTTAGAGGACGTTCCAGTGTTCATTGTACATGACTGATTAAACCTGAGTTCTGAAATAGAGACTCAGTCAACCTTTAAAAATGCATTTTCAGCTGCGAAACAATGAATTAAATTAGCTCGGTTATAATTGAAAACATCCTTCAAAGAGCCACTGAAAGTCAGCAGCATTAAATTGCACTGTACTTTGCCTTTACCCTATTAGATGTTTGTGACCATTACAATTTACATAATGCGGCATTAATGGCTTCATTGTTGAGGCAATCAAGTGGCGCGGTAAGAATGCCTGTCTCTTGAACGCTTGAATTGTTATATTGTTACAAGGCTGGAGAGCCCTTGGAGTGATCAAGGACACGAGGACCACAAAAAGCATGGAGGCATGACTTCCATGTTCAAGGTGCTGTATTAATAGTGACTGTCTTCATTAGTCTGGCGTATCTGTGCAGGTGAGGAGATGGGGCTGACAGGTGGGGGTAATAAGCATCTTAATGGGCTTTCCATCACCAGTGGAGGGCGCTGGCTCGCTCCCTTTCCGCGGCGAGCCGGGCCCAGACAGCTGTAGCGTCGCCCCGTTCAGCCCAGTCTCCTGGCCGACAGGTGGATTTGTTTTTGTGTGTGACTGACAGATGGGAGAATAGGTAAAGACAGCCCACTGAGGCTGAACCTATGAGGCTGAGAGAGAGAGGCAGACAGTCCTAACTACTCTCTGCTCAGTATATCCCACGGTGCACAGTAGTACACAGACAGTATAAACTCACTGTGGCTCAGCCCAGTCCTTACTGTGAGGCTAATTCACAATGGCATGTGTATTATATTGGATCCCTATGGTAATCAAGGAAAAAATAAGGAAAAGCCCCCCACATCTCCAGCTCCAAGTGGAAACTGGATGTGAATGTCTTTTTATTAACAGAGTTTGAACCATCATTGAGGAATCAATAGATTGATTGGATCCATGGGATGATTTAACTTTTTTTCTTTTCTAATCCGTATGTAAGGGGTGGGAGGGCTATTTATCTCCGGAGCCGTTCCAGACGCTGCAGGGAGACGTAGTGACAAATATCTGTCTTTTTTTTTGTGAGCTAAAAAGAAAACGGGAGAGAGGGAAGACAAGGGGGAGGAGGAGGAAGGTCTGTAGCGCTCACCACCAAAGTGATCATTCTGTTGTTTGGGAGAAATTACCCTCATCAGTCATACAGAGATGCACAGCTGCCTAAGGGGATCTGGTAATGTTACTGCATAATAAACCGTGTTTGTGTGTGTGCACACGTGTGTGTGTTCAGAGTTAGAGACAACGGAAGAAAAGCAAGAGGGCAGGGGGTTAAAGAAGTCAGATTTAACCACAGAGAGGTTAAAATTGATGATAAAAGCAGCTCTGTAATCACCCCCTCCTTACTACACGATGTTGGCACATCATTTATTGCTTCTCAGTTTAACTTCAGGGACCTGTTTGCTGGCGGGAGTGGGATAGATTAAGGAATTCAGCTTGCTGAGTAAAAACGCAGGGTTCTGAGCAAAGTGTCTTCACAACTTTTTGTGTCTCCATCAAAGACAAAACCATCCCCCAGATGGCCGGAGAAAACCATCAGTGCTTTACAGAAGTGCCGTGTATTGACCTTTTTGTGAGCCGAGCCTTTTTTCCTTAAGTGGCTTCATTTAATGATGGGTGGAGGCAGCGGCGGCGCTCACGCTTGGCCACTCACCCCTTCGCACCTCCTCCACAGAGCTGGCCTCTTGCTCCTGTAGCTCTCCAAGCACTTACTCCTCACTTTATCTGACCTTGGCTGGCATCAGTGACAGTCTTGGCATTCTCCCCCCGCACGCTCACTTCCCTGTCTTCCCTCAACAACCACCTTCGGCTTTCTCCTCTGCCCACCAGAATTCAAGTAAAGAAAAAACATTTATTCCCAAAGACTGTGACAAATAGTAGGGGTTGTGTCTTGCTCCTCTCCCTCTTCGCTGTGTACTTCAGACGACTGAAGTGGTTGATGTTATGAATTGTAGGGCTGTCCCTTTTGTTGTTTGTTGCAGCACTGCGGAGTCTAGTTGTAGAGAGGGGGCTTGTTGTGCTGTTGTCAGGGCTGCACATAAGACGCAGTGCCTCGCTGTGACAGCCGGTCGCTCACTTTACGTTAACCGCAAGTGTTTTCACGGTCATCAACCAATGGTGGCCTGGAGGCTGTCATTTCGCTCCGTGTGGAGCTCGCCCGCGGCTTGGTTCTGCCCCACAAACTCACAGCCGGCCCTGGTGGGTGGGTGGGGGAGGGGGGGGACAGAGCAACACACACACACACACATGCATATTGCACACACTTAACAGACTCGCACACGCCCACTGGATGGGTACACTCACACACGCACAGAAAAACTATATGCTCAGCATAAGGCAGGCTGTTGGAGCAATTACAGAAACATGGCAGAACACGATGAAGCAGGCCCCACTATCAGAAGGGAAATAGAGTGAGCAGAGGAAAAATGATGACGCCATTAATAACAGTGAGGCTCGGAGGGAGGTGGGGGTGGATGACCCTCTCTGTGATTTCCCTGTGACAGCACTTTGAAGTGCAAATGGTTGTGTTTGTATTAGATTTTTGGACGTTTAAATGGGCTTTTTTTTCTGTCAGAGGCAAAAAAATACATCTAAAACAACGGTGGTGTAATATACCAAATGATGCGTGAAGTGATGCCGTCCTGTCACTCATGCATCCATTATTTTAATAAATGACAGGTCAGACTTCGTCATTGTCATTCTCTCTTTTTTTGCATCCCTTCATACACATCTCTTCTCCTTCAGCCGCTGCTTTCCCCTCGACACTGCAATGCAGATGTGTCTCGCACAGTGGCAGGGAACTTTTACTGAAGATGCTTGTGAAAGAGGAACATGAGAGAGAGAGGAGGGACGGGCATGAAAGGGAAGTGGTGGGAATATATCCAATATTACCAGAAGTGATGATAAGAGGAAAAAAAAGTTTCTTGTACTTTGAAACCGCGAGCATTAGAATGTGAGCAGCATATGGTAGACAAAAAAGTCAGACATGGCAACTCTTGATTTATGAGGCTTGTCAATGAAAGTGATGTTTTTAGCTCCATCACCTAAACAGCTTTACAAAGCTATCGCACCACCTCACAAATGTTTTGATGTTTTTGAAGCCCCACAGTGATATAAAAAGGTGGCATTTTTTGATTCAACACTAAATTGAATTGGGCGGAGCTGAACTCTGTTGATCCGCGCTTTTTAGGTGTATTATTGCACACGGTTTGATTAACGGCACTCTCTCTAATTTAAATTGGCAGCAGCAGTTGATAATCACGTTTGTGTTTGGTGCTTCTGTTTTGTCTGGCCTCCGGCTGAAAGTTAATGGACTTTATAGAACATTTTTGATCAATTATATCGAGACTTAATTTACCATGTTGAAACAAATGCAGAAAGTAAATGAATGCCTCCGAGCAAGTATTCACTGATTCTGTAGCTTTCAATTTGCATTCCTGCTTACTGTATATTCGTAGACAAACCAACAGACGTGTGTCGCATCAAGAAGAATGGCGTTTCTGAATAGAAAGCATCATGTACCATTGTCCAACAACGTGGACAATACATAGACAGAGCTGATGTTGTTGGCGATGCCATGTGGTTGATGCTCTAAGGCAATATGTTCTTACTCCACTTTGAGTGCATTTCATGAAATCTGATAGATGTAAAGTACCATAATGGTGATTTTGCATATATTAGCCCATTTACTATAAACTGCTTCAATACAGTGTCCGACCTTCCGACCTTCCAGGCAGCTATTTGCTTCCATCTTTGTCTTCTCTGTTGTAGAACTTTCTTGAGATGTGTAATCCTTCACATCGGGTCAGTATTTTTATGCTTCCGTGCCGGCAACAGCCGTGGTCGGAGGTATTATGTGTTCAGGTTGTCCATCCATACGTCCGTCCTTACGGTCCACTCTTGAGAACGCGATATTTCCGGAACGCTGGGAGGGAATTTCTTCAAATTTGGCACAAACGTCCACCTGGACTAATTCTTGTGATATCTCAGGAATTGCTTGAATACATTTCTTTAAATTTTGCAGAAATGTCCACTTGGATTCAAGGATGACCTGTTTCGATTTTGGTTGTCAAAGGTCAAAAGTGAAAGTAACTGTGACCTCACAAAATATGTTTTTGGCCATAACTCAAACATATACAGTATATCCTAATTATGACAATTTCACACAAATGTCTAATGGAATAAAATTATGAAGTGATGACATTTTGGACAGACATGGATGTAAACTGCAACTTGACCAGTTGGCGGAGGCATACAAACACAAGACAGTAATTCTAATTTTTCTTTTTTTCAGAAATCGTGAATTCAAGGTTTTGTACCATTGTAAACATCAAACTGCATTCATCAAACATTATAAGTATGTTTAGGTCCTTAAGATTTTCATCATACCAAACCTCATATTTGATACTATTTACAGATGACCTTTTTCAGCAATAGCCGTTCAATGTGCATTTAGTAATCATCTCTTTCTATAGTAGTTTTCATTCTTTCTGGCAGAGTCAGCTTTTCTTGTGTGGTATTCAAATTGCCTACACTCCCTCAAGGGATTCAAAGTAAACAATGCATGCATGCACTCCAATATTACTGTTCATAATTTTATCTCATTGATGGAAGCCTCCCTGTTTACGGATCATTCTGCTACAGCCTTATCAGAGTTGTATTTGTGACCGCTAATGTGAAGTGAACATTTTCTAATGCAGCTGCATTAAAATGTGTCCCTGAGGTTTGCGGTTCTTTGTCAGCGGTGCCATTGTTCTCTCAGAGTGGTTCTACACAACAATATATGGACATTTTTAAATATCGCAAAGGAGGAATGGTACAAGAGGAAACTGCCACAGTAAACTGTTAGGTGAAGAGCTGCAGACGACAGGCTTTTACTGCAGTTTGTGCAAACCAGCTTACCTCCAACATGTCAGCAAGTTAAACAGTGCCTTTTACCATTCTGTCCTGTGTATGGAAAACCATTCCCACTGTGCGCACAGATCTGATCAAAGGTGCTCATGGCATGGTTCTGCATGGGTATCTCAGCCATATGACTTTCTTCTCTAATAAAACAATGGGCCTCATGCAAGAACGACTCTTACGAAAAGATTCGTTCATAAGTAGCTTGTACGAGGGATTTAGGAGAACTTGCCGCATTCACCAATTTTCTCATTTTGGGAATTTTCTCTGAGGTACCAACACAATTTACATGTGGACCTGTCATAGGAGTCATGCAGATAGTCTGTTATCCAAGCCTAAGTTTTTCACTGATGGATTGTATATTCCATTATTTTGAAGCAATTTTGAGTTTCAAAATCCTATATAAATTACACTTCACGATTATGTTGACATTATCCTGTTTTACTCTGCAATTCAAATTATAATATTCTAATATATTCTAAATGTATTCATATATCCTAACAATGTCATTATTCATTTAAATTGCCCATTGACGCTACTGTATAACAGTACAATATCAATATGAACATCTCAAATTGCAAAACGACTTAAATTATGCAATAATTGCAGGTTGATTTGTCTCTGTATAATGGTAAGGTCAACGGGAAGTGTAACCCGTTGCGTCATGGCTGATATATTGGCAGAGACAGATAAATGGGGCAGAATGCGTAGCCTTATATGGTATTATTTGGGCGTTAATTCTGCTAATTTACAATTATCATGAACATGCAGATTTACAGGTGGCATTCATCATGTATTACGCAGGTCATTGACACAGTTATCTGAAGTTAGGAGCATTTGCTGATTTCTGAAGTGGTACATTTGTACGAGCCCACAGTTTGAAAAAAAGTAAGAGAAAGTTAAGACAAGAATATGAAAATGTTCTTGCATGAGGACCAATGTGACTCGATGAATCCTCTCTGTCCCAGGCTTTGCTGTTAACAGATACAAGTTGCTCTTCTTCTATTTACAGCAAGCCCAATATTAACTCTACTTTTAGCCCTGCTGTTGTATCCACTAAATATCTGACTCCTTTCACAAGCTGTCATTAACTTTGTCTTAAATACACAAGGTTTATCAAGCATTAACTGTAATTTAATCTCTATAAACAGATTCTGCATTCTCATGCAGAATCTGTAGGCAACGGGACAAGATTTTGGCACCAGAAGCGTTCTGGTTTCGTAAACAGTCTGTGTGGAAACGTCTGACAATGATTTAGCTTTTATTGGTATTAAATCAGCATGTAAACTGGCTACTTGTGAAACAATCAGGTCATACACGTCATCTCTCAACTCCAGCTCCAGTCTCGCATCTCCAGTTGCTAATTGGACTCTAAACAAGAGCAGTGCAGGGAAAATTAAGTCTTTGCCCGGATAGCCGCTGGCTACACCGGAACCCAAGAAATATTGCCCCCAGAAGCTAATCTGCTGTCAGACCAATAGCTGATGGGTTCCACATGACCATAATAGGTGTGTAATAGGTGTGTAGTGTATACTCCTCCAGTAGCTTTTTATATTTTGTAGCTGCTTGCTGCCAAGGTTTCAAATTGGGCAAATGAACAGCCTCCTCGCAGGAGGGTCCTGTCTGAGCCAAGTTCAAATGCTGCCCAGTCAGTACATCATTGACCAGCTAGAAGTCTGTAAACAAGTGCGCCTGCCCACAGCCCCCCATCACTGATGATACATTTAAAAAAAAATTTGATTATCTCATATAGATAAATAGCTAGACATATATTTTTACAGTGATAAATGAAGAGGCCTTCAAGCAAACGACTATGGGGGGCTATTATTATTGTATCTGAAAACAGATTTTCTGTAGCCTAATCTGGCAAAACATACCGTGTTTTTGACTATTCACCTGCTCATCTATACACATTTTCTAGTCTTCCATTTGCAGCTTTGGATATTACTTTTCCTCAAACCAATCTATTGACCGATTTCTATCATCCTCCTTTGGGTCCCAAACCAGCCTTTTAACAACACTGCACTGGATCAGTGGCTTCTGTACAACAAAATGAGACAAAGTAGGTTGTGGCTCTTTGTTCCCCCCGGTCTCTCGTAAACACCTTCCTGTCACTGAGTTTCCAGATGGCCACGCTCCTCTGTATCCCACAGTTCATAGCTCTAAACTTCCTAGCGCACACATTTGCATCGGGTCACTGCTCACTCCGACACGCTAGAGGAAGAGGAGCACTAATCCTACCCAGCATGCCTCCCTAGAAATGCTCTCTATGCAAATGGTTGTTTTTTTTCTTCTTTTTTTTTTTTTGGAAACCACAGTGAGAGTGGTTTGGTTGCAAGCATGTGCATCCAGTGGGGGTGCTGTAACAGAAGTGTGGCTATGGCTCAGTAGGTGTGGCTCTTTTTGGCAAGTGACCTCCTTAACAGACTTGGTTCAAGTTTCCTGGCTGGTGACTGGTTGTTAGAAAACACAGCAGTGAACTTTAAAAGATCCGTTGACAGGTCCACACCAGATTTATCCTGTATTTAATTGCATCGGAGAACAATCACTCTCTGCCCTACAAATCCTTGGTAAAGCTGCGCTTTACAATAGAGCCATAATTGCAGGAGTTTAATTGCCTGCCAATGCTCTGCTCCCACTGCCTGCTTGCATTGAAGAGCCCAATAATTAGAAACAGGGAGAAATTAGGTGGCAATTTTGTCTTGGCAATTATCATAATGCAAAAGAAGTGCCATTAGTATTGTTAGCCCCACAGTACATAATCCTTTGACACTGTCAAGTCCCTCTCTTAGCTGCTGGGTACAACAACTCTTGATTTCCCTGTAGCCTTTGCACTCCCTCAGTCACTACTTTAGTCATCAGTTATCCAGGCCAGCCAGCACACTCTGAGTCAAACTAGCAGACTGAACACATCCATGCCCGGAGTGCTGAGAGGATTAGGAGCTACAGCATTAGCAGTCTGTGTCTCCTTTAAAGGTATATAAATGGGGTGTTAATCCTCTTCCACCATGTGAACCATGAAATTGTGTTTGATATAACAGAAAAAATTAATGCAGTTGACGGATATTGTATATGTACCACACTGACATTTCATTTTGTTTCACTGGATTTTCATTGTATCGACTCCCAGGTTGGATATGTTCCTGTTTTTGAAAGTATACCCGGTGGTTTTAGCATATTGACAAGGAAATAATACAGGCAGACCTTATCTGCTGGCAAGTTGTAACTCTGAAATTAGATTTAATAACTGCATAAGAATTGTGTGGTACTGTATGTTTGGTGTATATTTAGACAGCAAAATATTTCATATATTCACCATGTCTCTAATCTTTGCCTAAAGCCAAACCAAATGTGCTTTTTGCTAGACCTCACACTCTGACCCACTAATTTCTATGATGCAGGAAACATTGTGACTGTAATTCAATACAATTGTTTTAGGTGTTAATAAGCCAGTTTTTGCTTGGCTGTCTTAAACCATGATCCATTAATTATCAATTACTTAAATTTAGAAACACTTTAAGTGAATAAATACATAATTTACAACACGATTACTTTTGCAAACCTGCTGCTCCCTTTCATCAGACTTAGTAAAAAACATGAGACACATTTGAAAAGTCAACGCGCCACATTTTTCAATACTCCGTTTGGAATTCTCTAACCTGGTTGTACAGACGGGGTAAATCCATGTGTGGCAAGGCTTCAGATCAGTGGGCAACCTCCGAGTCTGAGAAGTGAAGCCAATGTGGAAGTGCCTTAAACTTGCATTCTTTCTAATAGCCAGCAGGGGGCGTCTCTGGTTGCAAAAATAAGTCTGATTGTATAGCAGTCTATGAGAAAATGACCCTACTTCTCACTTGAATTATTACCTCAGCAAACATTGTAAACATGAGTTTATGGTCTCAATTGTTAGTTTCCAGTCTTCAATACAGCATGATGTTCATTTAGTAAATTATGATCCCATTCAGAGTAAAACGGACCATAAAGCAGGGTATGTTTTAGGGCGTGGCTACCTTGCGATTGATAGGTAGCTACCACGGCGTTGTCTGGTCTGGGAGTTGTCTGTTTTCGTCTTAGAATTTTAACCCTTTCAAAGTGTGTTTTCAGTTCATAGAAGCTAAATGTCACATTTTGGTCACCTAAAAATGTCTTATTCATCATTCAGTTGTACTGACACTTCTCTCGTGTCACTTCTGGTTACAAAAAACCAAGATGCTGACGGCCAAAAAGCTGAACTCGAGGCTTCAAAACGACAGTCCACAAACCAATGGGTGACGTCACGGTACTACGTCCAAATCTTATATACAGTCTATGCTTAAGATGTTAGTTAAGCGTCATACAGCAGACTGCGTTCAAAACAAAAAAGAGATGGGGAATAGAATGCTGAAGGTCATTCAGCAATGTCACTTCCAGTTTTCTCTGTTATCAGCTGGTAATGTCATTAGCTTTGCTGTCTGGAGTTTCTCATATTCCTTCATTACTTAAAACAATGTTTGTTGCTCTGGGACATTTTTTTTGCACTTGTTTTGTATAACATTTTGGCACATTTATCAATACCTTGATAAATGGTAATGATAATGAGGGTATTGACCTCAAAAGTAGCAAACCCACTACAGCTGCTATGAATGGAGAGAACTGCAACACAAGGAAGAAAACCAACACATTTCTTGAGTAAAAAGTATTGTGCAGTGATCTGTGGACATTGAAATGTAGCCAATTGAGGAACCACATCTGCACCCTGGCCTTTTGAACACAGTTATTTTATAGGTCTAGCACAAACTAGGCACTGGGCAATTCTATTGTCTGAAGGCATCAGGCTTATTTTTTGGTAAAGGATAAAATCCAGCCCAGCATGAGTATTTTGGCACAGAAACAGTGATGTTTTTGTGCAATATTTAAGTATGTTATGTTTTTATTCCAAAGATTGCGCGCTAGAAGTCTGTTTCTGAACACAAAAACCTGAAGGCATATACACTACTGCCAGTTTTTATTAGGTACACAACAGTGCCCACCCCATTTATATCAATGCGGTTAGGCTAAATATTAGAAACACCTCTCTGTATAATGCTATACAGTTCAGCAGCACCACAAAACTGCAGCCTTTAAAATGATCAAAAAACCTGTTGTAACAAAAACTGAACATTAAAACCCTCGTGAGTCATGAAGGTAGGATTAATTGCACACTGCTGTATTAGACTGCATTAGTTTTAGCTCGGTGTACCTAATAAACTGTCAACTGAGCGTAGACGCTTGTCCATTCCTAATGCAGGATTAGTCTACCTAATCAAAATCACAAGGACTTCAAAGAATACTCTGGATGTCTGTGGGGCAATTTTCTAAAAATAATTTGATTTTATTATGTTCCATTCAGAAAACTATGCTGGGTTAGTTTCGTGTTACACCGCCTTTCAGAGAGTATCACTTCACACTGCTTCTCTTCTCTTTAGCCTTCAGCAGTTTGTAAAAACTTCTGCCTGAATTCTTTCACAATCTGTTTGTGCAGTCCATTGCACAATGGCTTTTTACCATTTTAGCAATTTTCTTCATGTGAATGCATGATAGCAGATGCTGACTGTTGTGTTTGTCACCCATGGGGGAAGTGACCCTGGTAACTACACATACAGTGACATCATGTGCACACCCTCTATTGCACACTTCGCATTCTTTTTCTTTTTTTCTTCTTTCAGCATATAATATTTTCACACAGATGACTTTATGACGGCAGGCAGCTGGTGTGGCTATTCTCGACATTGACATGTCACTACATCTCTGCACAGCCGGTGGCTAAAAGTGCGGTATACACACGACACCTCAGTGTATGATAATAGTTTGTGTTGGATTGTAACTTTTATTTTGTCTGATATCTGACAGGATTTTTGGCTCTTATCACAAATACTGTCTTTCAGAGGACAGTCATCCTAAGAAGCAGTAGAACATAGGGATGTCAAGAGAACTGATACTTCGACACTGAGGTGATGCCAAAATTCTGAAAAAATGACTGTACTTGTTTTTTTTAAAGTACTGCAGTTACTGTAGGTACCGTCAGGGCTTGAGACTAATGGCGTCCTGGGGACGATAGAACATTTCCCTGATAATGCTACATTGTTAATAACAAATCCATGTTGAAAATGGTGGGAGGACAGCTTGTAACGTTAGCTATTAGCTGCTGATGAGCAGCACAGCTAACAACTAACGTTAACGGAGGTTTTATTATGATGCGTTCAAGCTCTATTCAGTAAAAAGGATTGAATGAATTGGTCGAAGGTAAATTGTAATGTTATCATGGTGTGTTCAAAAGTAAACTTGTAAATTTCAACACAGTCTCATGGCAGTTCTTGAAATAGTCACAAAATGTTATCTATTTGATTTGTGTACATAGACACAAATTTTCAATTTTTGTGACACTCAGCACGACTTTCAATAACGTATTTTTGTGCATTTTCCTAATAATGTCCGGCATGTGATGCATGTGTCATTTTCCGCTCCAGTCTTTTCAAAATAAAATTACTTTGGTTAAGTATGGAAGTTACGTGACAAATAAATCAACTTTGACTGGTGGTTTGACACGGGATACAAACACCGGTCTCCTGGGCGAAAGTCCATATCAATTGATTTTGTGCTGACCATCACGAAAAAAAATTGAAATTTGTGTCTATGTACACGAATCAATGCATTCAATTTCGTGACTATTTCATGAACTGCTGTGCAACCGAGCTGAGCATTTTGTTCTTGGCAAGAAACTTGAGGCGGATTTTCATGGAGTAATAATAAATTCGTAAAAAACAGTATTCCAACATTAATAAAGGAGTGTATGTTGAAGTACATGGGATTTATTGTTTTGTTTTTGTTTATCAAATTTTGTTATGATATAAAAAGACGTGATACTAGCTAGGAAGTTGCATTTAATTTGATCCGCACGCATAAAGGGCCCAACTTAGATTTGAACTCAACACCGGGGACACAGCGATAAGAGTATGCGCACGACCTGTTTGTCTCCTGAGCCAACTGTGTTGTATGAGGCAGTTTAGTCGGAGGGTGTTATCTCTGTGTGGAAAACAAGAGGTGCTAATACACGCCTGAATAATGAAGAGAAAATGACTTTGGGAATCAGGAAGTCCTTCACCATTAATGTTGAACAACTCTCAGTGGCTCTCAAGCAATCAAGCAATGGGATTTACAAAAGATTTTAATTTGGATGCATTAGCCAAACTCCTCACAGACCAAAAGGCACAGAATTGCTCTGACAAAAGATATGCACTGATAAGTTTGAAGGTCAACAAGCTGCTGCGGTGGAGATATCAGCAGCTGGTCTGTACCACATGCAGTCTGACGCAGTAAAGTACAAACACACTTAATGTATACGTACAGATTAGAGGTTGACCAGGTGGCATAAACACTATCAAACACTAAAAACCGAGTGTACAATTACTCCTCATCAAAGTTTACGACCAGTAAAACGCTTCTGTTTCATCACACATTTGAAAGTCGTACGGAGCACAGCTTACAATTTCCAAATGCCACAAAGGAGAACGGCTAATGAGGCCCTATGTAGAGAATAAAAGGGGGATTAATGAACAACACGGTTTGAAGAGGCTCGGCAGCCCTCGCACCAAACCCTTTACAGTGTATGCATATACTAGGTGAGAATATTCAGGCTTTTCACACGTTGCCACAGTATTGAATGGTCTGTGCCGCGCTTGGAGGAGCATTCTGCTGATGGAATCAAAACCCCTTTCACAGATTCAAATGAGGTGCACTCAGCTGTGATTGGTATTGGAAAAGCATTTGTCGGAACAGAGGCTCACAGAAGGCTTCTTAAATACAAGGCAATCACGGTGTCTAACGCGGAGACGAGGCGAGAGGTGTGCCCGGACTGCAGAGTGGAAAACAGGACAAAGGATTATGATGGTAATAAGCAGTAAACCAAAACAAAGTCATCCCCTGATCCCTCATTCTCTCTCTCCGTCTGTCTCCGTCACTCCCTATCTCTCTCACCCCTAAATCCTCTAACACGCTCCCTCACTCCTTTCCCCCCCCTCTCTGCATCACATGCACCACATATTGACAGGGCCCATTTTTTTCATAATGCCTGAGCTACAATTTAAAACTCATTTCTCATTATTTGCGGTGAATCCTTACACACACACAATTTCTAATCTGTCGAGGCCATGATGGCTGCTGGCAGGAGCGGAGGCTCTTTATGCAGATGCCCGACTGTACACCTATATGCAATGTCAACTCCTGCACACCCGGCTGGCCTTATTTTATTACAGGCGTCAGCAAATCTGCATGCCGTCAACTGTGAACCTTTTGTGCTAATGCCCCCACCACCTCCCCCCGCTTTAGCTGAGCTTGTGGTGTACAGACTGAAGGCATTTTTACACCCCAGTGATAATGTGTAAGTGCAGATCAGAAACAGTTTCTAGCTCACAAGCTTGAAGAGATACGCTACTCTGACAGACCCGAGATACAGAATCTGCTGGCTGGGGCCCACAAAGGATAAGTTGGAGGAGGATGGGCTGGGGTGGGAGGGGGTTTACACACCTCTAATTTGGCCGGTTTAATGAAAGGTTGTCAGGGCTTCACTATATCCCAAAGTGGCTCCCCTCCTACTTTTCCCCACATCTTTGACAGACACTAGAAGGTTTAGTGTATGTGTGTGTGTGAGAGAGAGAGAGAGAGAGAGAGGCGCAGGGGACAGAAACAGCCATTATTATGCCTGCAAGAACGGGTTGGCAGCAGAGGAAAGAGAAGAAAAGAGAGGAGAAGATTGCGCCTGGAATTGTCCAAGTGTAGCAGTAGTGGTCCTCAGTCACTTTATCAGTGCCACACGCTTTTTCCTTCCATCTATCTGCCCAGCGACTATTCTCCCCTTCTCTCAGAGCAGGAAAAACACTAACTCTCTCACCATGGATGGCTCAACACAATCACCAACCCCCCCCACCCACCTATCCTGCTCACGCTATCTCTTCACTCAACATTGCACTTTGTCTAAATGCTATTCTTTGTTTTTTTTTTTTCTTTCAATCGCTCAATCCCATCGTATTTGTAGAAGTGCAGAGCACTGAAAAATGATCACGCGTCACCTCCTCTGCACAAGCTATTTCTATCTGTTCACTTAACATCAGGGGTGGGTGTAAATATCACACCATGTCTGGTTATGTACAGGATTGCTTAGACAGGTTTTTTGAGTTTGAACACACAAATAAGACAAAATAAACTGCAACCTTTGACCCAGAACTTTCTTTTTATAAATTTTATTGGACGCTTATTGGATCCTTACTTTCCAGTCATATTTCCTCCATGCTGAACATTAGTGAGATACAGACACGCAACATTTTCAGGGTGTTTGACTATTCGCTCTGCCATAAAATTTGGATTATAGTTTGTTTTGGAATGTATTCTGTGCAACAGACAATGCTCACTAGGTTTCATATGATGCAGTCTTTTTCTACCTGGATGTATTTTCAAACAAACAAGTCAATATCAAGGCCATCTGCCTGTTTTCTCTAATAGTACTTCAATTGATTAATTATTTTAATTAATGGGCACTTAAGTCAGTATTATCGAGCTCCAACAGCAAGCATCTCAACAAAACCAACTTTGTCGGGCGAGACAGTTAAACCTGCAGTAGGCAGAATATTTTTGGCAAAAATTCCATAGTTACCTTTCAGTATATTGTAATTCAAGTGTACTGAGAGAAAACTAGACTTCTGCACCTCCTCATGGCTCTGTTTTCAGGCTTTAAAAAAATCTAGCCCATGATGGGAAACTTTGGCCAATCACAGGTCATTTCAGAGAGAGAGCGTTCCTATTGGCTGATCATTCAACAGAGGCAGCTCTCAATCACTCGCAAACTCTGATCAAACGGTCAAACTAGGCAGCGCTGATCAAATATTAATTATTATGTCACTAATGCCTATTTCTCGCCACAAATGTATTCAGAAACATCTTGTAGTATACTGTTTAGCTGTAAAATGAGAAAGTTTGCTCCGGCTGGTGGGCGGTGCTTGGTGTTTCCCCAACTAATCTCAACATGGCTGCCGGGTCACAAATTCTCATTTTACAGCTAAACAGTACACTACAAGATGTATCTGAAAAAAATATCTGAAAATAATATTGCTTCATATTTGATCAGCGCTGCCTAGTTTGACCGTTTGATCGGAGTTTGTGAGTGATTGACAGCAGCTCAGAGACGGCAGGCTCCAGCTCAGCTCTGATTGGTTGTTTTCCTCCGGGCTATGAAATCTTGCAGATGCTGTTAGGAGCACCGGAGGACACCAGAGGACACAGAGGCACATGATTTTAGTTTAGTTAACTAGATAGTTTAGTTTAGGTTAGTTTAGTTAACTGACAGTTAAGTCAGTTAAGGATTAAATGCTAGTTACTGAAGTGTGTAAAGAACAGCCTATTCACAAATATGACATAAGCTTCATGTTTATGAATGCACATCAGATTTTTAGAAAAAAAAACAGCAACAACAATGGTTTAATTTTCACCTCAGTGGTTATGTTTGTGCCTCTCCTTCCTGTTCCTCCTCTCTATCACTCTCACTCCATCTCAATACCTTACCTTTAGATAAAGTAAAAAAAAAAAAAGAAATGGTCAACAATAGCTGTCTTCTTCAGTATCTTTGATAAAACCTCACTGTCACTGTCACTTCAAACCTTTATGCCACAGCAGTGCCAGACTGTTGCCTATATCTCTATGGAATTGGGAAGCATTATAGAAAACACTGTATGGGATTCTGCAGGGAATTCTCCCCTTCACAGAAACTCAGATAACACAATGCGCAAAACCCTTTTCTTATCACAGAAGCCACAAATATAATATATGACATAGAAATGCATGCATTGCAGCATATACATTTCCAGAGGGAAGTACCACAACATGGGATTTAATATATCAGAACAATTTATTAACACTGGGCCTTCAGTTCACTGCAATTTACATTGCATGCGTTCACTTCTAAGCAATACGGAGTCAATCAGCAAGGAGCATTCAGCACTCAACTTCAACCCATTCAGACATCCAGTAATCAATATGAATTGGCTTAATTAAAAGTAAAGTGTTTTGGATTTGGCGGCACTTAGTGGTGTGGTTGCTGATTGCAACCAACTGAATACCCCTCAGCTCACTTCTCCCTTTTCAAGACTGCGGTAATGTGAGCTGCCGAGTGCTCAGAGGCCATCCTTTGCATAATAACTCTACTCTAGGAGCAATGGAAGTCAGACAGCGGCTGACGGTACCACGGTTTTTGCACTCTGTGGCTCACGTTACCTCAGTTTTGCAAACGTGTCGGAGAACTACAGTGGCCTTCAGGTAACGTTAACACAAGAATAGAAATGTTCCGATACCGAAGCCTTACATACTGTACATATCGACGTTTTACTTTTTGCATTTTCCACTGTGAAATCTTGCCAAATAGCTGACATTTTTCTCGCTCTCACTAACATTACACTCTCCACTAGCACCACACTGTTGTTGTTTGCTATCGTCACATGACAAACTACCTGCAATCAGTTAATTGATTAGTCATGATACATCCGGGGCGACAGCACAGTGAAGGCTACTGTTTGGAGCGGTGAAGAAGAACTGATTTCCGGTTAAGTTGATTTTTTTCTGGGTTAATAAATGATGGTATTGGATCGGTGCATAGACTGGCGTACTCGCCAATACCCTATACTGAATTTTGGGCAATATTGTACTGAACTGAAAAGTTGGAATTAGGTCATGTTTATTATTTTTGCTTGAAAAATTATGAAAGTATTTCTGAAATTAAGCATTACAGTTAGGAAACTTCCTGACATTGTTTGTCATCTCCCTCTGTCTAAATGCTTGCCTTTACTCTCTCTCAATATTATGTCCAAATCATAGCTGAGGTTTTCCTGCTATTTTGACAAAATTCAAGTCTGAGGAGGACTTCTGGTAAATAAAATGTTATCATGAAAACATTGGTCATCAAGAAATAAACACATTTTCAGAAGTCAGAAACATTCTCTTCATTACTTTATTTATGATTAAATTACAATTGATTTTGGCGTAATGATCATAGAATCATCCCTCGCCGAGTCTGAGAGCTATTTGAGTAACAAACCTCCCAGTGGGAATAGAGTAGTTGCAGTGCTATCTGTACATTTATACCAACATGCTGCAAAGGCGAGACATAGATGCTTGGTCAGACATAGAGATGAAATAATCCAGTTATCCGTGGATCACAGATGGGGAGATGGGTGCCCTTTGTGTCTTCTGAAGACTGAAATAGCTGAGCTCCAAGAAAGTTCAGAGTCTGTAGAACGAATCTGTGACAGTCATCAGAAGAGCGAAGAGGTCAAAGTTAAAGTTATGTCAGCATACAGAGAGAGCAGGCAGATGTGCTCACTCTGTGTGAGAGGGAGGCCAAAGTAGCTGGACAGTGAACAGAACAAAGTTAAAAGATTAGTATGGTTAGCATCACAGTATTGCAACCACAGTCACCTGTCAGTAGCTTAGCATTAGTGGTAGCATTTAGCGGCAGAAGTTGCAGTTACCATCAATTATGTGGGTAAAAACTGTATGGCGGGTTGCATTTTTTTCAGTACTATGTAGAAGTGACCGGTGAACAGCAGTTAGATATCCACTTATCTCAACAGAATGGTCTATTCCACAGGTTTTCAAACTGTGATGTGCACCTCAGGCAAAGATACTGAGTGAAGTGAAAGGGACACGTTATTGTAGTTGCGCCCGCTGATTTTACCAGTTACCAAGACGATCAACAGCAGCGGCAGCAGATGCTGTGACACTCATGTAGGCCATTAAGATAAAACCCTTTAGCCCGGATTGCTGCAATTTGCGTCAAAAATAGCACTGATCCTGTAAGTGATAACTCAGTCAAATCTGTACAAAAATACATGATACACATATTTTTTGATTCAGTGCAACTTACACTTTCCAAAGATATTATTATCTCTGTATATTTATCTGATGTCCATCACAAACACAAGTCCATAAATCTGCTTAGAAATCATGGAAAAATAATAGAAATTTCTGAGAATCATCACATTTACTTCAGCGTCAAAGTAGTCCAGTGATAGTCGCCTTTGCATCCATGGGTTGGCTACATTGCAAACAGAAACGTGTAACAGCTAATTTAGCATACTTTTATCTATGCCTATTTCCCAAAGTGTGGATTTATAGTCTAAAAAAACAGGGCTCAAGTTATAGCCACAATGTAACAAACTGAATCCATAGCAACATTATGCTTCCTGTTTACTTCCACTAGAGCATCATGGAAAACTTATAAACTTTGAAAATCCCTGGCCTAATTCAAAAGCGCAGCTCCATACTTACAACTCTAAATTTGAGCTCACACATCTAACAATGTCTCTAATAATATAAATAATATTATAGGCATATTCTGAGGCACGCCCTGTTTTGAGAATGCATGTTGAACTGTGACACCACCATACCATAACATATCAAATAGGACTGTGAATTTTGTTTATCATTAGGTCCACAAAATTAGTAGTAAATGTTCCCTTTCATATTTTATCTAATCAAAATTAGGCCAATATGGTGTGGGAGAAATGGCTTAAAGGAACAGTGTGTAACATTCAGGGGGATGTATTGGAAGAAATGGAATATAATATTAATAAGTATGTTTACTCCAGTGTATAATCACCTGATGATGAGAAGCGTTGTGTTTTCATTATCTTAGAATAAACCGTTTATATCTACATAAGGAGCAGGTCACCTCTCCACGGAGTCCGCCATGTTGCATCGCCATGTTTCAACAGTAGCCGAGAACAGACAAACCAAACACTGTTAATTTTTCCTGCTTGGTCCAGAATCGATAACGTTACACGCTCCCATCATTGCCGCTCTTTCTCTCTCTCTCTCTTGCTTCACCACTCACCCACCACGTACACACACACTCTAAGCACTGGCTCTGCTCCAAATGTCTCCAGAGAGGGACAGTTGCGCTTTTGCGTCAGCCACTGTAGCTCTCCAACACGCTTGGCACACGGCAGAGACTTCAGTTGATTGCAATCTCCTTACCTCACCGATAGATACCGCCAGATGCTACACACTGGACCTTTAATGGGTCATTATCAACCAAAATATATTCAGTAGTCTCTCAGAGGCTTGGGTAGACACAATTTCAATATCAGTTTTGGCAGGTAAACTACTTCACTAATGTTTAAAAGTCAACAACCTAACAACATAGACTGTTAAAAGTGCACTGTATTTTCTCTAAAAATCCACTCAGCTACAGTAACTTGTTTGTCATTGTTGCACACGGCAGCACATCAAAACAAGCTAAACTGAGAATGTGATGAGCTTGAGTGGATAATTGATCAGGCAGAAATTACCAATGGATTTCTGCAGAGCTTGCGCCTGAAAATCTATTGTGCTTCAGGTCATCTATTGGGAATCATAGCGGCATGTAATACAGTGAAATGGGCACAGAACACAGTGTTAATAATCTGTTTACACTTCAACCCCCTTTCGATTGATTTCCATTCTCTATTCCCAACCTACACCACCTGACAGGCTCCACCTCCCCCAGAGGACTTCAGTTAGTTTTTGAAGGAACACAGACATTTCAAATGAAACAATGAAACATAACTTATGTTATATACATTTCACATCCTGTATTTATGTTTTTCTGTTTGTTGGTGGTGATGAGCTATTATCAATATTGAGTAAAAAGCTTATTGATAAGCCATTAGTTCCTGATTATGTACAGGGCACATCTATAGAGCCGTGTATTGAATTCTGTTTGCTCATTTGTGAATGTACATATATGCTTGTGCCTTGGGTGAGTTCTAATACTGTATAGCCTCTGTAAAGAAAGGTCAACACTTAGATGGTCAGAGTATAGTCGTATCTAATATAGATGGTACCCCACAATTTGCAAAACTCTCGCAAGATGGTTAAGGTTAGGCATTGACCTTGAATGATTAAGGTTAGGCATTGACCTCAAATGGTTAAGGTTAAGCATTGATCTCAAATGGTTAAGGTTTAGCATTGACCTCAAATGGTTAAGGTTAAGCATTGATCTCAAATGGTTAAGGTTAGGCATTGACCTCAAATGGTTAAGGTTAGGCATTGACCTCAAATGGTTAAGGTTAGGCATTGACCTTGAATGATTAAGGTTAGGCATTGACCTCAAATGGTTAAGGTTAGGCATTGACCTCAAATGGTTAAGGTTATGCGTTGACCTCAAATGGTTAAGGTTTAGCATTGACCTCAAATGGTTAAGGTTAAGCATTGATCTCAAATGGTTAAGGTTAGGCATTGACCTCAAATGGTTAAGGTTAGGCATTGACCTCAAATGGTTAAGGTTAGGCATTGACCTCAAATGGTTAAGGTTATGCGTTGACCTCAAATGGTTAAGGTTATGCGTTGACCTCGAAGAAGAAGAACCACTGGTGTTCGTAGTCGTATCCCGTGTGAAACCAGAAGTCAGAGTTGATTTTTTTGTCAAGTAACTTCCGTACATAAGTTACGCCACTTCTGGAGTTATTCTAACTCAAACCACAGTCTTTTCCTAAACCTAATGGTTTTGTTGCCTAAACATGGCAGAGTTGTTTCCTGTGAAGACGGAAGTTTATTTTGAAAAGACTGTATGCATTTAACGAGTGGAAATTGCTGGACATTTGTAGGAAAAGGCACGAAATATGAGGAATAACTTTTTCGTAACATATCATACGAGCCATTGTATGAGGATACATTGGTGGTCTACAAACTATTTAGGGAGATATGCTTGTGCTGTAAAAACAAAAAAAACATTTAGCTCACCTTTCTAACGATACTACACCAATGGTATACTTGACGGCTGTCATTTAATACTGCTGACAGCTCTGCACTGTAACTGCTGTACTTGAGCTAATGTTAGCTTCACAGGCTTACAGGACAAACTGTTTCACAGCCCGAGCTACAAACGCTACAATTTATAGCTTTTAATGTGAGGAGCTTTAAACAGTAATATGATGTACTTAAAAGAAAATTGACAGGAGATCTCGTAAACTCTGCTCACAAGCTGCCAGTTGTGCTCGACAACTAAAGAGCTATCTATACCTTCTGTCTGAAATGTACGTGAGGCAATTAAGATCATTTATCTAGATAAAGACTCGCCACTGTGTTGGCCTTTTTTGATCGACAAGAAGACGCAGCCTTTTCTATTTTTTTTTTTTTTCAAATATCAAAATTATACAGAGTGGTGTATCTTCTTTGATAAAACCATCTTTGGCCAAGCCTAAATAGTGGAGACACTGTTATGTACCAGGTATCAGCCAAGAGTTTCTATTTTTGTTGTTTCGCCAACTCTCAAAATGAACATCAATTAACTGCAGCGGAATAAATTGAGTTAGTTTTGATTAAATCACAGCTCATGTGATTTGGAAATTGCACTCTTTCAAATCCCAATTTTGATATGAAGATAATTAATCATATCACTCTTAATCATTAAGCCCTACTTTAATTATATTATACATTGCTGCTCATATTTGATGCATGATCTTTTTTTACGCATACTTTTGCATACATACATAATATATTAAATAGTCTAGTATCCACTCCACTCATGGCTGCTGTGGGTGTGTGTGTGAGCTCTGTACCTTCTTCCATTCACCTGCACCTTCTTTCATCCATGTGCATTCTGGTGTGTGTGTGTGTGTGTTTGTGTATCTCACAGCAGCTCTGTCTGTCTGTCTGTCTGCCTTTTAAAGAGGCTGTGAATGATCTTATTTAGTGTGTGCTGATTGCTGCTTTAACCTGGCGGCCACGCTGGCTGCTGCTGCATTAATAATCGCAGGGAGGCAGGAGAGCTGGCGAGGCCCGCACCTTGTTCACCGCTCGCTCGCTCGCTATCTCCACGGCACCAAGGAAAGAGCCAGCAAACAGCAGGGGAAGTGTGGCGGAAAATTACAGTCTTCACATGCCAGCCAGGAAGGCTGCTGCTGCTGCTGCTCGGTGGGGGCTAGTGCTGTGTGAAGAAGACAGAGGAATTGGGAGGACGTTTTAGTGTATAATGTCTGGGCAACGGGGCGGTGTGTGTGTGCATGCTTGTGTGTGTCTTCTTTTACTTGTGTCCATGTTAGAACCAGTTTGAGCTGAAGATCTTACACTTTTGGCCTCTCTTCTTGAAGGGGCTAGTTTGAGATCGGGCTTCGGGTTTGATTCAGTTCAGTTTGCTTATATTTAGGCTTAGGTTTAAGGTTACTTTTACAATTAAGAAATGGAATAAGAATGCATGTAGCCAGTGTATGTGAGTCAGTGTGTGTATGTTAGGGCTTGGACGATACAGCTATGTCCTGATTCAATACTATCACAATACTTGGTTGTGGATTTGATATGTATTGTGATTCTACAATAATTGCGATTTGAGATTGCGATTTTTGTATCAGTCATTGTCAGGCATTATTTATTAAATTTTTTTCCAGCAACCAAAAAATTAAAGACATTTCCCTCACAAATTATTGGTATTTTCTTTTTAATTTATAAGGGACATGTAATATTTTTTACTTCTGGTGGATATAATCCAATCAATCTTATTTCCATATATGTATTTTGTTTATCGTTATCTTTGTTAACACCTTATTTTGAAAACCGGATGTCGTCAAATGTGTATATATCGACTAACTTTGCCATGTCCGTCGCTAGCTCTGCCGTTAGCTCCCTTCTCCATGGTCAGCTCCATCGGGGCCGTTTGAATGTATTTAACATAAATGTCAGTATATGGGCGGTCTACAGTTGTAGCGTCGGCTGATTTGACCACAGAGATGTGAGTGATGACTGGCTTGATGGCACGTTACCGCAATACGATAACGTTTCCTGTCCATAACAGAGTTACCATGCAGCTTCAGTCGTGATGTCCAGCTTTGCTTTTCCTGTCGAGTGTTTCCATACTTTGGATTTAAAATGTGAGAGTGCATGTCGTATCCACGCAAACCCTCCACCGTTTTCAACTTCCCCATTACGGCTCGCAGCGGCCGGCTGCGGTTTATTTTGGTATTTGACAAATACAGAACGGATATGACGTCACATTAGTCAAACTACAACACTACAATCGGTAATCTACCTCCGCATAGACTCAAATGAAACAAATATATATTGATTTCTGCATTAGAAAATCGCTATTCATAGGTGAATCAATTTATTTTATTTTTTTTACCCACCCATAGTGCTGGTCGTTGTTCCACTATCGTTGTTCCATATTTGTATAAACTGATTTTGCATGCTCTGGTTTCCTCGCACAGTCCAGAGACGTGCAGGTTCGGTGAAAGGGAAATTCTAAATTGGTCGTAGGTGTGAATCTGCATATGCGTGTTAGCCCTGCGATAGACGACCCGTTCAGGATGTACCCTGCCTTTCGTCCTGCGCATTCTGGACTATGCACCAGCCCCTACGACCCTGCACAGTATAAGTGGGTATAGAAAATATATGAATAAATGAAATAAATTTATATGCAAGCGAGTGGGTGAGCATGTATGCTTGTGTGGCATGAGGGGGAGAAAGAGGGAAAGAAACATAAAAGCAGAACATAGCAACAAAGCGTTACACCAACAGACCCCCTTTGTGTCAATATTAACTAGACGGATGGAAAGTGCTGCCCTTTTTAAGCGTGGCCAACAATTCCCTCTTTCAGGCCAGTCCAGACGACATTTTGATTGGTTGTGTGAAGATTAAAGCTTCGCACTCTCTGCCAGGGAGAACAGTATAATTGATATTTCAGCTCTGGGCAAACTTGCTCTCGCAGGCCAGTGGCTGTTTCAGCAGAAAATTAATGTTAGCACAGCTTGGCGGCAGAACGGTCGGCATGTTTCAGGAAATATACTTTGAGTTGGGTCTCTCTGGTCCACTGGCTTCTGCTGCAACTCTCTGTGTGTGAAATGAACATCTTGTGTCAGGGAAATGCACGCGCTTTTGTACCTTTTGTGTGTATGCGCGCACACACACACACACACACAAGTATTTTACCACAAATGTAAAGATCTGTGCTAATGGCAACAAAGCTTAAGGAGGTTCACTGCTATATATGAAACTGAAATGCTCCTTTTATGGCTCTCACTTTTGCCCCCTTGTCTTATGATGCCGAAATGGTGCGATGCAATTTAAAGTGTCAAGGACACTTCAAAAAGGAATACAACAAGAACGTGAATAGGATTTGATCAGTCCCAGTGCTCCTCGGTAATATCAAGTTGCTCAACAATGAGGAGCATCTCTTGTCTACTTCATTAACACATGTATCATGCAGCCAGTCTGAAGAACATAAAACTCGACCTAGCGTGAAACAACGCCGGAGTCCTCGTTCCGATAGCACCCTCATGATGCACTTGTCCTGAATGGACCATTTAAGTGGACACAGGGGATTAGGCAGATGATGGCTGCCGAGGTCCTCGTATTGGTGCAGTGTGACTCGGACCACATTAACAGGACATTAGTCTCATTTCCATTCCGACGGCGTGCGCTTTCACACAACACTGGAGAGCGCGACCAAAATCATTGTGACCCTCACGCTCCAGCCTTTCATTTCCTGTCGCCATTCAAACCTTCCTTATCTCTCTCTCTCTCTCTGTTCTCCCGTTTTCCTTCTTGCCCTTTCTCTGCCGTCTGTCTTTTTTTTCCCTCCTCGTCCTTGCCCCCGCACACCCCGTTCTCTCCCCTCCGTCTCCTCTTTTTCTTTCTTTCCTTCTTGTTCCACATCAGCGGCTGGGTGAAGCTCCCTCCCCGTCATGCTTGGCCGCACTCCCCTTAATTACCATGTATTCTTCTTTAGCTAATAAAAAACGCTGATGAAACCGATTACATGGCAGCGGGGCTTTGTATGGAGTTGGATTTAGGCACGGATGGAGAGTGAGAGAAGAATAGAGGAAGAGAGGGACATTGAAAAAAGAGGGATAAAAGGAGAGAGAGAGTACGGGAGTAGCGACAGAAAAAAGCTATAAACAAAGGGGTTGTGAGAGATGGAAAGAGGAGGAAGAGAGGAAGGTAGGAGACGGAGAGAGAGAGAGAGGCAGAAAAGGATGGATGGAAATGGAAGAAAAAAAAAATAGGAATGGTTTGGGCAGTAACCCGTTTGTTGTCTTTGTTGTTGTTTGGGTCAGAGATGCTTTAGGCCCTGAGGGAACTTCCTCATCTTATCACAGTGAGCAGACGGCTGGCACATCTTTCTCATTACTAGCCTCTCAGTTATAGATTACTCCTGCCTTACTCCTCTCCCCAGCCACAGGCAGTCTCTGTTACAGTCTACAGAGCTACGCTTGCACCAAACACAGTTTGAACTCCTGAATATAGACTTTGCCTTTTTTCTTTCCCTTTCATGAGCATTAAGTCACTCTGTCTGTCCATGTAATTGTGGTTTCAACTGCAACCAACTGTGGCTTGGAGGAGAAAATGAATTAAGGCTTCTTGCTTGATTGAAAAGCCTTCAGAGAGGAGCTGGTAGCTGCTTCATGATACACTCTTTCTCTTTGCATTATATTGTGTCCCTGCTCAGCTGGATGAAGTAGGCAAGTACTTGTTTAGTTTCAAACTCCATGCATTGCACTGTGTGTATAAGTAAGACTTTTAGTTTCAACACTTGCAAAAAAAATAAAGAGCAGAGAAAGCTCTCACTTGCAGCAATGTGTCTGTTCTAGCAGTTGAGATAACACGAACTTGGTAAATGTGATTTAACACGAGCGTGAAAAGACTTCCTCATTTTGCACTCTTGAAGGATTGCCTTCCTATAATGAAAGATTGGCTGCTACAACAAAGCAACCCCTAATGTTAGAAAACGGTTACTGCTAAAATATAGATACCATTTTTGGCGAAAACCAATAGTAGACAATTTCTGATTACCATTTTTACTATGACACCTTCTGGTCAGTTGGTCGGTTGGTTGATCGTTATTCTCTTGTATGACCAAATCCTCATTGGTCTCATTGGTGATACTTTCATAACAAAAACAACGCTTCTTAATCGGGGTTGGGAGGGACCTGTGTGTGTGAAAAAGAGAGTGCGAGAGAGTGAGAACAACCATGTTTGGAACAATTTGTCTGTCCGAGAGAGAGAGCACTCTGTACAGCTGTAGCTGCTCCCAGCAAGAGGAGCTCCAGCTGTAGAGCGCCGAGCACCTTGGAGAGCACCGAGCACCTTGGAGAGCGCCGAGCACCGTGGAGAGTATAGGGCTGGGAAATACGATTTTATATATATATATATATTGTCAAAACGATATAGAAATGTCTATTGTATATATTTCTTCTTCATTGTTTCTATTGCGATACAAGCTAGGCCTATATTTATTTATTTTTTCCTCTAGAATTTCACTTACATGTATAACTAGGGGTGGGAAAAAAAACAATTCTCCTATGTATCACGATTTTTTTTTTTTTTTTACGATTTTGAAATACATTTTTCCTAATGCCAGAATAGATATACAGTTTTTACTTCATTTGAGTCTATGTGGAAGTAAGGACGTTACCACTTTTATTGTTGTGGTCTGAGTAACGTGACGTTATATCCGTACCGTATCATTCAACCAAAACAAACTGCAGCTGGCCGCAACGTCAAAGTCCCTAGAAGTGTATGATTCAACTTTTTCCGATGGTCTAGTATTAAAAACGTTAACAAAAATCGCATTAAATCATAATATCAAATCGCAATACTTGTAGAATCACAATACTTAAGAATTGCAATACGTATCGAATCAGCACCAAGTATCATGATAGTATCAAATCGGGAGATAGGTGTATCGTCCCAGCCCTACTTATAACTCTTCTGTTCATTTTGCACTTAAGTTCATTTTCTTGAGAAAATACTTTTCATTTGTCAAGTATTTAATTCACACAGGAGTATACAAAAACAGGCTTTACCGTGTAGCTATTTCATATAGACTATGTATTTATTGAATTACCAAAAAACATATATATATCATGATATTTATCGTTATCGAGATATGAAATGATCTATATCGTGATAGAAGATTTTGGCCATATCTTCCAGCCCTGGAGAGCGCTGCAGTGCTCTGTATCTCTGTCATTGTCTCTCAGTCCTCAGTCCTGACAATTGGGCTACTATGATAAATAAAGGTGACAGTTTGCGGTATGGGTTCGGGTGGTTGATTAATGCATATTTCTGCGGGTTGGACGGTGCGGATTGGCTCTCACAACAGGTTGGGTGAGTGCGGGTCTTAAAAACCCCTGACCTGTGCATCACTACTTGATAGGCTTTGAGTGTGAGCATACTGTATCAGAATTGGCACATTTCAATATGTTTGGTCTAATAAATACTAATTGTTTTGTTTATTATTTATTTATAATTTATTTAAGCTACCAGGTATATATGTATGTATATACAGTATGTGTGTATATATATATATATATATATATATATATATATATACTGTATGTTCTGTGGGGGCTAAAAACCCTATTCCTAATCAACGAGTTAGAATATAAAGTAAGACCTTTGTACCCACTGCGAGTGCAATTTTCTGCATGCATATCTAGACCCATTAGCAGCAGAAAAGTGCTACACAACAACCGCTGATGCACACAAATGCTTCGGAACAAGCTGTGCCATTACTGGTTTGTTGTCCTATTTCATGACCCTGTTTCAATGAATACGGAAGCCCTGTGAGGCATCCTCCACATTTACATGTTAATGTTCGCAATTTGTAAACATAAATTGAAAATGTCAGAAGCTCAATAGCTAAATGGAGATAAGTAAACACATTATTGAAACGCTGTGGCCACTTAAATTCGGACACCCATTCCATACAAAAGCCGAAAATTATTAGGAGGAGAAGGATGAGGAGGAGGTAAGAGGAGGAGGAAGAAGACAAAGAGGAATAAGAAAGAGAAAAAGAGGGCAGGGGCGCTTTAATTCGCACAGCACGTACTTGCCGAGGGGGTGAGACGATTAGGTTTGTGATGAGAGGCAGCAGTGTGACGGAGAGGGCATGGGGGGTGTCAGGATGAGCGAGGATGAGGGAGATGAGAAAGAGAGAAGTATTATCTTGCTGTGCTTTCAGAATCCTACCCATGCACGTGCACAAGGCCATTTATATGTGTAGATACATACACATTCACTTACATCAACTTGTGCATGGTCATGCCCACATGGACGCACTTAAAATGTACCCATATGCACATATTCACACTTTCTACACGGTCTCTCTCTTTCACACACAGACACACACACCGACGTGAACACAGTCAGTGGAGAAGAGGAGTCAATGCAGTTGGCACCTGGTTCCCCTCTCTGCACACACATTCATCACTCAGTCGTGGGCCTGACAGAACCCTCTGCCCCACAGGCCATGGTTCCACACATACACACAAACACGCACACACCTTTACACTTTAACACACATGCACAGACGAGAGAGGTAGAATGAGTAGACATCAGCAGTACTATCAAGCTATAAAGCTGCCCACAGGCCAGAGAGCTGCACATAAACACACGTATGCTGTTGCACACTGCCAATAAAACATTTTCCAAGATGCTGTTGCATTTTTAGATTAATAACCTCACTGTAAGTATGGACTACTATTGTAACTATCGAACAGAGACGTTTGACTTAAACGAATAGTTCAACGTTTTGGGAAATACGCTTATGCACTTTTCGTTGAGGGTAAGATTAGAAGATTGATACTACTCTCATATCTATTTAAGTATAAGGCTACAGCCAACAGCCAGTTGCCCCAGCTTAGCTCAGAGACTGGAAACAGGGGGACACAGCTAGCCTGTGTCGGTCCAAAGGTAACACAATTTGGCTTGGTTTGAATGTCTCCTGGCCCGGTTTAACCCCACTTTTAGCATACAGTCATGAGAATGGTATTTTATCTTGGGTGTGGGGGAAAATATATTCAAATAAGAACTGTGATTGTTACCTCTCTGTGATTATGAAAAATGTATTATTGTACGTTGTGAAGCTATGTTGACGAAACGAAAAAGGTGCAAGTCAGCCACAAGAGAACATTGCAGCTCCTGGACAATGTCCAGCCTGCACACACTAGAATTAACTTGTAGTTCATCTTCAAAAAAGGCAAGCGTCTGATTGTATTTTAAATGAATAACTTAATAATTAGTTTTGCAAGTATTTTTAAATACTTTGTAGTCCATCACCTAGAGACTATAAGTTAGTGAAGCAAAAACCCAAGTGAGGGTTCACATCCTCAGTGGAATAGGCAGAGTTTGAAGACTCAGGGTAAGCCTCACCCACACCCCTGGCAGAGGTCTCTGAGGTAGTTAAGAAAGCTGCTCAGCGATAAGGCACCATGTGTGGAGGAGATTCACCCTGAGATGCTGAAGGCTCTAGACATTGTCGGCTTGTCTTGGCTGACAAGCCTCTTCAAAGTCATGCAGAGGTCGGAGACGGTGCCTGTAGAGAAGGCTCCGACCAATTGTCAAATCTCAGATCCAGGAAGAGCAATGTGGACTCCGTCCTGATCGTGGAAAAGTGGACCAGCTCTTTACCCTTGCAGGGTTATTGTTTTTTTTGTGGACAGAGTAGTTTTACGATCGTGTCCCCCAAGGAGTCCTGTGGGGGTACTGCAGGAATGTGGGGTACCGGGGCCGTTTCTGCGGAGAATACGAACACAGCTCTCACTCCAAATGTTTTTCAGCGGGTGTTGGGTTCTACCAGGGTTGTCCCTTGTCAGCAATTCTGTTTGTGATCTCCATGGATAGAATCTCAAAACGCAGCTGAGTGTGTCCGGTTTGGGGACCTCAGAATTCTCTGCTTTTTGCAGATGATGTGGTTCTATTGGCTTCATCAGAACTTGACCTAAGGCGGTTTGCAGTTGAGTGTGAAAGGGTCGGGATGAGAGTCAGCACCTCCAAGTCTGAGGCCATGATTCTCTGCCAGAAAATGGCGGATTGCTCCCTCTGGGTTGGGGGTGGGTTGCTGCCCCAGTTCAAGTATCAGGGGGTTCATGAGTTAGGGTAAAATAGAGCGAGAGATCGATAGGCGAATTGGTGCAGCATCAGCAGTTCTGGTGAAGAGGGAGCTGAGCCGGAAGGCAAAGCTTTTGATTTACCAGTCAATCTATGTTCTAACCCAGCAGAAGTGGCAGAAAATAGATTGATGGTTGAACAATTAAATACACCTTTCAGACCACCATAGTGACCACAGGGCATTTGCAGTTTGCAGCAACTTAGGCTAGTCAACTAGTCTACAAGTAAAAGTAAGTAAGTTAGTATGAGGTATAATATTTGACGAAACACCAGTTGGGCACAATAGCGTCCCTCTGGCGCTGGGACCCATTTTCATCATAATTTGGCATTGCTTTTACCATTAGTATCTTAACGTGCAAGTTTGATTCATTGAGCTAGCTGGCGTTAGCCCGCTTTGTTGATTCATAGCACGCTAGGTTGCTAGCTTTACTATGTAACACATGTGCTAGCTGTAGAGGGTAGATTTTTTCATGATTACTAAAATAAAGAATACAAATTGCGTAAAGCTCTGTCAGTTTGCCCGCACCTCCATGTTCAACAGCCCTAAATAGTAAATATATCTGCATGTTCCAGTTTAATTCCAGAGTGATGTGTGTTGAACTACAGTAGCAGACCCAAGGTCACGTGTGAACGGCAGTGACCAGGGATTAACCCACGGCAGCAGGTTGAATGTGTTCATTACTCTGCACCAAACCCATGGCTTATGTGTGAAAGTGGTTGCAGACACTCAGCAGTCATCATGGGAGGCAATTGTCATCTCACAACAGAGAAAAAGACAAGCTGTTATTACTCTGAGGAATGAAAGATTGTCTTACAGAGAAAATCTGTCAAAAAACTTCAATATCTTCGAGCGCTGTGGCTCCCACCGTCAAAAGGCATCCAGAAAAGCTGTATGTCAAACACGTACACTGCTAGCATTAATAAATACAGTGTGTTGTTTGAGCAATCAAGATTTAGGCCATTCTGTTGTCTATAACCTTTACATAATTTACACATTTAAAGACACAACAACTTCAAATATTTATCAGTTACACATTCCTTAAAGATATTTAGAGAATTTAAAAAGACTTCAGCAGTAAACAGGTACGTTGACTCAGCCTCTCCTACACACACACAAGCACCAAACACAATTTGCTCAATACACAGCATGTGTTTACTTCTGTCCTTCATCTTACAGGCAGTTGAATTTAGCTAATAACACAAGCACACATCAAATGAGTAATGGGCTGTCTTGCATGAGCTATGGCGGTGTTACCTTTATAACTTGGTCCTTGCTGCTGTCTGCTTGAGAAAAAATGGCAAACAACAACAGGTACTGGGGTCTCTAGAACACACGATGGTAGGTAACTCCATTTACAGAAACAAAGTGGATTTAGAGGGAATCATTTCTCAAAACCTCCCACGTCCTCTCCCCTAACCAGGTGTTTTGTTTGGAAGCAAAAACCACTGGATTACTAGGCTTGGAAAGAGTAACAGCTCTTTCTTACAAATTGAAACTGGCGTATTTGCAAGTTACCTCAGATTCATGTGTTACACAGCCAAACCACATTTTGTCTGGAATTTCCAAATTCATCATTTTTATCATAGCAACTGTTTCCACATCCTTTTTTCCTTCATCTGTTTCAACTGGCCTCTCTTTGGTATGTATGATGGCGGGTAAGGTACAGTTTCCATCTCAACTGATCAAGGTCAGCAACTTTTTCTTTTTTTTGCTTAGACCAGTGATTCTCAAAATGGGGTCCATGGCACTCTTCCAGGGGGGCCGTGAAAAGTTTTCAGATTCATTCATTTAAATTATCGTGACTTTTCTTTTTTTTTTACAAAAGGCTTCAAAGTTCAATGAAAAATATTTTAATTTTTAAATCTAGAATAGTTCATAAATTACATTCTAATCTAACAAATCTATACCTCTTAGAATCTGCAAATATGTTTAATACATGTAATTTCTCTTGTGTTGTTCTTTCATATAACTAAGACTATATTAGTGTAAAAAACAAATTATTCCAAGGGACGTACATCCCGGTATATCCTCTTTCTTGTAAAGGGTCCTTGAATGAAAAAGGCCAGACACACAGCCATCCAACGGTACATATCAAAGTAAGCGCGCTACATATATCCAGCGTCATCTTTTCCTGTAAAATGTCCGGTGTAATTGGTAACACCGGGGTTGTCACAAGTTTATTAACTGGTGGGATAATTTCCTCACCGTCACATCCCTACTCAGAATGAGCCCTTCATATCTACATAGGGAGTGGGTCCTCTTGAACGGAGTCGCCCATGTTGCACCGCCATGTTTCTACAGTAGCTCAGAACGGACAAACACTGGCTCTAGAGATGGCCTTTCGCATTTTTATATTACATGAAGGCCACCGTAGTTCTGCGACACACAGGGAGGGGTGAGCAGAGGTATATTGAGTATCAACCTCACCATTAGATGGCACTAAATCCCCCACACTGGAACTAACAGTAGTCTAAATCAAAGTGCTATTATTGTTTTCTGGCATGATAAAGACAATTAATAGCTCTGCTTTGAAAAGTAAATGAGGTGATAAGGACAATCCTAGAGGTATTCAAGTAAATATAAAATACAGTATTACATTTTTATTTGAAATTCCCTTTTATTTAGACAGTGGAAAGAAAGATTAAATGGTTAAATCTGAAAGCATACAGTATCAAATGCTCTTAAATGTCATTGCAATTTGGTGCATTAACCTCTCTTGCAATAAGCGGCACTGCACACCGTACTCTGGAGTAACATTCACAGATTTTTGGCATTTCACAGCAGTCAATCTCGTCAGCTGACCTTTACCATAGAGCCCTTTTACTCTTCTCACAGCATGTGAATCCAGGCAGTGGTGCAGATATACATGTTTCCCTTTACAGCTGGCTAGATCATGATGTAAAATGACACAATTTATATAAACAGTCATTATGTACAATATATGGGAAACCAATACTTCTAAATTATCTGGAAATTTGTGCCATCAGTCGATTAAAATAGTAATTGCGATTTATCGCAGGTTAATCACATCTGTTCAAAATGTACCTTAAAGAGAGATTTGTCAAGTATTTAATACTTTTATCAACATGGGAGTGGGCAAATATGCATGCTTTATGAAAATGTATTTATATATTTATTATTGGAAGTCAATTAACAACACAAAACAATGACACATAAAAAACAATGACCAGAAAACCTCACATGCACTGCATTTAACATAAACAAATATGCTCAAATCATAACATGGCAAACTGCAGCCCAACAGGCAACAACAGCTGTCAGTGTGTCAGTGTGCTGACTTGACTATGACTTGCCCCAAACTGCATGTGATTATCATAAAATGGGCATGTCTGTAAAGGGGAGACTCGTGGGTACCCATAGAACCCATTTTCAGGTCAAGGGAACCCTTTGAAAATGATCATGACATGATTTCCTCGACAAAATTTAGCGTAAGTTTGGAGTGTTATTTGGCCTCATTCATGACAAGCAAGTCTGGCCTGGTTGGGACTGATTGCTTAGGTTTTCATATGATGCCAGTATCTACACTCTAGCTTTAAAACTGAACCCGCTACCTAAAAATGGCAAATTGCATTAGTGTGTTAAAGAAATTAGTGGCATTAAAATGAATGTGTTAACGCGTTATTATGGCATTACCTTTGACAGTCCTACTGGAAATCAAACCTTTTTTGAACGATGGAGTGAACCACAATATTTTAAAGTATATGCAAATTCCAAATTAAAGGAAATGCTTCATTACATTATACAGTATGTCAACATTTTTCATCATCAGCACTGAATGAAAAATATAACCTATGTAGGGAAAACACATTAAATTTGTGTCTCGCCCTCATGACGCAGTATAAGCACAAGGTAAATTTGTCTGCTCTTTATGATGCATTAGACCTTTCTCAAAGTGCAACTTGAGAAAATTGCTAATGTGCATGTATGCGAAGCTTTGCCTAAAGTAGTGAATTTGTGTGTCCCTGAATGTGCTCATTTGGATGTGAGCACTTGTGTGCGGATTGCAGTATTAATGGACGTTCCAGTACATTTGGTCCGACGCCAATGGACCCAATTGCTTAGCATGCCTGCAGGACATTAATTGATGGCCGGGTTACGCTTCCTAATAAGTGTCATAAATAACGGTTTAGCAGGACGAGGGGAAAAATCTCAAATACATTAACCACTGCGTTGACATCTTAATGGAGATTCAACTGAGATGTGATCAAGTGGAATCCGTCAAGCAGGAATCCATTAATGCGGGGCTGAACCCTTCGCAGCGGCAAACCGGTGACAGCGATGACGGGGACGGGACAGACCAGCTTTACTGCTGCTCATGTGTCACTCGCAGCTTTAATGGACAGCCTTGTCAACATGCTCATCCCCACTTGCACATGGCCCTCCACCAACACAGCTGTTGAAGATCTGTCAAACCACCGTGTCAGAGAGCCACACACACCCCCTCCGAAAAGTCACTGATGGAGACAGTAAAAACCGTGGGCCGTTCACTGGCAGGATCATTGGTTTTATCCCCGAATTATTGTTGAGGACACACCATGCCTTGCATACCAATGGTGGGCCTTTCACAGGCAGACAGACAGGAGGGTCAAATTAGCCCCAGGTTGCCACAGTTTTTGTTGGTGGAATGGAAGTTGGAGAAGCAAGCCCTGGCAGCTTTGTCTGGCGGTTTGTCGTCGAGCACACACACTCGCACACAGGCACGCGTACACACGATGAATTCATAAAAGCGCACCCACACACAGTTTGCCAGATTTACCTCCGTATTGGATATGCAGCCAGGAAGCTCATCAGTGGAATTGCAGGTTTAGCCAACTGAGGATTTTTCTGTGTAACCAAGCCTCAAATGAATGGGATGAAAAACCTCTGAGCTCCCACGATATACTGTAAGTGGTGAGCGACTCAGCAATGGTACGAGCATTAGTCCCATGCTACGGCTATATTACACAGAAGTGTGCGTATTCAAGTGCACGTGTGGGAGAGAGAGAGCCAGCGTATACATATAATGTGTTTATACATGTGTGAATGAAATTCTGGATGTGTTTAAGTGCATGCTTGTGTGGTGTGTTTGTAGATTTATACCTCTGAATGAAGATACACATTTCTGTCTTTGCTGTCACTTTTGTTACTTGTCCTTTTTTCAACGTTTTTTTTTGTTGTTGGGGTACAGGTTCTAGGTTAAAGGGTGCCTATTAGGCTTTTGTGCTTTTTCCCTTTCCTTTAGTGTGCTATATAGTTTATGGTGCATGTAAAAGGTCTACAAAATTACAAAGTCCAAAGTCCAGGCCAAAAGGAGTTTCTGCCTGAAACGCCTTGCTTGAAGTCCTGCTTTTTCTTCCAAAACATGGTGATGTCACCAAGTAACACATTTGCATAAAGGATAGTTATGCATGCCCTCAAACAAAGCTAGTTAGAGCAGAGTTGGAGCAGAGTCCAAAGAGTTTGATTCGTTTGACCAAACACAACAGTGAAATGAAAATAAAGCATTTCATGAACATTAAAGCACGTAAACATGTTCTAGAAGAAACCCGAAAATACAAGTATGCACCTGAGCATAATAGGTCCTCTTTAAAGGGTAACTTCGGTATTTTTCAACCTGGACCCTATTTTCCCATGTTTTTCTGTCTAACTGAGTAATAGGGACAACAATTTCCGAAATTGGTCCAGTATAGAGGGAGAGCGCTGTAGACACTCCACTAAAAGTGCTTGTTTTTACCTCGATAGGTTTGGATTGTTATTTTAAATGTCTGACATTATAGAGAGAGTCTCATTCAAAGAGAAGTCTCACTCTGAAATCTGGCGAGGTGACGTGTTGCCGAAGGACAACGGAGGAATAGTGGAATACATCCATGGTGGAAACGCGAGTTCCAGCTGGGCAGAGTTTGTTGTGTTGGAGTACAGAAAGCATAGCTTAGTGTTATCTAAAAGATATTAAATGTCATGGCTAAATATTTAGATGATTTCGACAATGTGGATGAAGTCTTTGAATACAATGACCGCCCGTATTCATTTGAGCCGGAGTATGAATATTCAGATTTCACAACGAGACGTCTCCTTTAGCGGGACACAATAACAAACAGTCCCTGATCAAGCAAAAGGTAAGAAAAAGATCTTTTCTATAATGTTGCCAGACACTTATAATAACAATCTGAGCCTGTCAGTGACAAAAACAAACACTTTTAGTGTCCGTAACGTTACACATTGACGCTGCTCACTTACCCTCGCAGCTCGTTTCACGGCTGCTGGTTACAGCGTTGTCACTCAATACTGGATCAGTTTCAAACCGTGTGATCACCATTAGTTACATAGACACAAACACAGGGGAATATATGGACCAGGTTGAAAAATACTGAAGTTACCCTTTAATCCAATTACTGAATAAGGGATAAGGGGGCAGGGAGGCCTATTCTGCAGTGCTACTGGTACAGGAAGCACAGTAGTACAGCATTTTGTTTAATTATACATATAGATGTTGAAAATGAGCTACATTTTCCATTTAAGTATTTTTTTTTACATTATAAAGTTACTGTCAACATAAATCAAATTCCTCAAAGTAACACTGCTTTTATGTCGGTGAACTATTTTATCACCCTTGCTGTCAATCTCTTTCAGTAAAAGCTTAAGGAGTGCCATGCTCAGCTCTTCCAGCAGAGTGGTGGATGTAGTCTATCATTAGCCTACATACTGTCTTGACAGGTGCTTTTGTTAAAGGAATTCCCTCAAGTTTATCAACTAGGCCCTCTGAAGTTTCTATTGTAAATGTGCCAGTGTTTAGGAGGCGAGTAGAACTGCTGCAATGACAGCCACTGTACGCGTGTGTATGTGTGTGTGCCAGTGAGTGTGCATGCTGGTGTGTGTGTGTCTGTATTTGTGCTTGTATGTGCATGGAAATGTCTATTGGGGCCTGCGGGGTGACAGTTCTGCTCTCAGCAAGTAGGTAATTAGCATGCATTATTCAAATGAAAGACGGAGGGAATGAGGGTGGGGACCTGTCCACCTGGTTGTCAGCACTGGAGCCTGTCTCGTTCAGCGCCACTTACTCCGCACATTTGGAACATCAGAGCATGTCTCTTGTCAATGTATTACCCTCCTCCCGAGCGTGGGGATAATGCACTTTTACAGGTCCCCATTATGAGGCAAGATATGATCGAAGTAAGCCAAAGTCAAAGATGTTTAATCTTTAAATTGGAACAGAAAGGCCTGTTATCCACATTTAGATTTCAGTCAGATCAAGTAAATTTTTATTTGCACAGCACTTTCATCAAAAAGGTCTGACAAAGTACTTCACACAGCAGCAAAGGGCATAAGTAGACAAGAATCACATTTAAAACAGAGAACACTCAACACATACAGAGCTTACAGTATGACACTGAGGTCCCATCTAAAGGTGGCAGTATACTTATAAAGAGGCCGGGCTTGCCTGAAATCAATCTGAACTGCATACAAATATTTTATCCAATCCAACATAATAGCCCTGCAAGAAATCCCACCTTTTGTGAAGCTAATATTTTTTTTGTGTGGCAGCTCTATGGTAATATATATATGAGGCTGTAGTTTGTGGTCTTGCTGGATTACCATATATTGTAAAGTGCTTGTGTTATTGTGTGTACTCCCCTGTACTTACTCACTGAGGCTTTGTATTGTTGGTTTACTTACAACTCCATGGCAGCGGAGATGCAGGAAGCAGAATTGGGAACGCTTTTCCACAAGGCAGCGTGTTTGAGACCAATTACAGCCTTTCATGCACTGGGATCTGGTGTGGTGTGTGAGGAACTGAAGCATTTGTATCTCCACAAACATGTCCCTTTGTTAGTGTAAATGAGCTAAATTATGTTTCTGCAGGAAGTACGCTGGCAGCTAAAGTAGCCAAAATACTATATAGCTCCTTTGAGCGCAAATATGGAAATGGAAGATATATGAACAGCACTATAAAATAACAACTGTAAAGCTTCTCATATTTGCATAACAACTAAAACTAGTGGGCAACCTATGGGTCTGTAAATTGAAGCCAATGCGGAAGTGCCTTAAACTTACATTCTTTCTAATAGCCAGCAGGGGGCGACTACTCTGGTTGCAAAAAGAAGTCTATAAGAAATGACCCTACTTCTCACTTGAGTAAACATTATAAACATGAGATTATGGTCTCAATCGCTGGTTTTAAGTCTTCTTCAATACAGCATGATGTTCATTTAGTAAATTATGGTCCCCTTTAGAGTCAAATAGACCATAAAGCAGGGTATGCTTTAGGGCGTGGCTACCATATGACTGACAGGTTGCATCCACGGCGTTGTCCGGTCTGGGAGTTTTACCCTTTTCACAGCGTGTTTTCATTTCATGAAGGTTAATTGTAACATTTTGGTTGCCTAAAAATGTCTTATTCAACATTCGATTGTTCCGCGTGTGTAGGACCCATTTGTCACAAAGTTTACTGTCTTCAGTGTAAGTGCTTGTTTAATACTCATTGTTGTACCATTTTAATTCAGTTTAAATAATTGTAATGATTAGTCTGTGCTGACTGCCTGTTTACCCCCAACGTGATATCAGCCAGTCACATTATTGCCATTTGACTGGCATGTTATTTCTATTCGGTTTTCTTGCATCTCTCTGTCTCTTTCTCAGAAGTCGTTGAGACCTTTCGGTACTGTCATCCTCTGCTTTACAAACAGGGAGGCAGTTTGCAAAGGTGAAGTTATGTAAATGTAATGTCACATATTTTAACCGGTGGCGGTGACACATAATTTTACACATTACATGGCGCCATCACGTAGAGGTCGTGGTCATTTCACGTAGGCTATTTCTAATTAGGGTCCTCGAAATGCGGTCCTAGGACTGTAGTCCTGAAATTGCAGCCTTCTCTACTTCAGGGACATAATATTGCCGACTCTCGTGTCATGGTTGCATAAAAACAAGATGCCGATGGCCAAAAAAAACAAACTCAAGACTTCAGAGTGGCAGTCCACAAACCAATGGGTAACATCACGGTGACTACGTCCACTTCTTATATACAGTCTATCACTAAAACATTGTTTTTAATGTAAGACTGAGTACAGTATTCAGAGACATACACACAGTATCCCATGATATTTACTTATGTTAAGGTTTCCAACCGCCAGATGCTCCTATCTCACCACAGCCACTGCTGGATTATCATCTCCAGACTCATATTTTAGCCGCAGACGAGTCATTAGCACCTTGCCTTAGCTCCCACCCATTCTCCAGCCCCACCACGACACCCCTCCAGGAGCGGCCTCTGTTTACTTAATTGATCAATTAGCTGCATGAGAAGGCTCCCTCTCCTCCACGCGTCCCATTTAGCCAACATTTACATGTGTCAGTTTAATTGTGTCCCTATCTCCTCTCCCAAATTATTTACCTACTCACTCACCCACACCGCAGAGCTCCCATTGTCCTCAGGTGACTGATGGTCTGACTGGAATGGCAATGTGTTGCCTGGATCATAATTTGACATTTCTTACTGGAAAACGATTTTGAAGCCAAGGCCGGCATCTAACCAGTAATCACTACAGTACGAACCTACACGCTCTTTTAGATTCTCTTTACTAACTTCACAGCTTACAACTTTTACCAGTCAACTGCTGTTTGTTGCACAGTATTTGAGCAACAGTCACTGCTTCCTTAAGTTTCGGCACACTACTGAAATATAATTATAAGTGAGTACTGAACGTGGACAGACATGGAACCAAAGCCAAAAAAATATCCCCAAATGAAAACTGCAGAAACAAAACATTGCAGAGGAAAGTGATTTTTTTTTTTGTCACTGGCTGACTTTTTACAATGCCCTTTTTTCCCCGTAACTATTCAACCATGGGTCTGCTGGCCTGAGGTCCTTTTCCAGTGGGTTGAATGGGCATGAAATCAGCCTGGCATAACCCTCCTCTCCCATAGTGGATTTACACAATTTACATACAAAAGTCTTTTGATTGTGCTGGACCACCAACTAATCCTTTGTTCCCAGGAGGGCTTGGGCTTTACTTTGGCCACTCTGTCTGTTATAGGCTCCTACTGCCCTCGAGTGGTGGAAGGCCATAATACATCCAGGTATAGGAAATATATAGGAAACAAATACAATCTACTGAGCAGACTGTATTTGTTGGTGGTGATTCACACGTATGTTAGAAAACAGCAATTTATTGTCTGCTGGTTATGAATGCACCCAATAACAAGAGAGATATTGAAGCAGTCAAATTATTTCTAAAAGGGAAATAAATAGTAATTCCTGAACTTGTGTTCAGGAATTATTTATTTTTATTATTTAATTAATTATTGCACAGTAAATTACACTCAATTACAATACACTGCATTGACATTAAATCACGTGGCACCGTTTCTTATATAAAGTCAACACAGTGCTAATAATGAGCTCAGGGATTCTTCGTCCTCTATTTAACTTCCCACTTTTATTTAAAAGACTGTGAATATGTTTATTGGTCAAATCATACTATTTTCTTTTTTCTTTTATATATGTACAGAGAAGTACTGTACATGTTTTTTCCCCTTTTAATAATAGATGTTATTTCATCTTGTACCCTCCAGCAACCACAAGGTGGTGGTAAATCACTAAAACTGATATGGATTTTTCTTTATAACAAAACTGACCTGTGGCTTCTGAAACGCAGGGCCAAAATGTGTCATTTTTCAGTTTTTTTTTCACTGAAAACGACAAATACTGTTTTTTTTGTTTTTTTGTATGAACATGAAATATTTTCTGTCAGTGTTGCATCCTGATTTGAATGTTGTCACAGTTTGAACTCATGTGCTTCATCTTCTCTACTAGTTCAACAGATTAGAGTGAACATTCTCTTTGCTTCAGAAATGAAAAATAAACAAACTAAATAAATGTTTGTTTCTGGACTGGCGCTTTACAAAAGCCTTCTACCAACCAGGCTTGGAATAATTTTTATTTCAAAAAGGAAATTGGCTTTGTTTTCACTATTAGTAATAAAGACAAACTCATCTCCAGTTCTTTACCGAACAGTTTGCTCTTGTATGAAATGAACAAGTGACAAGACATTATATATTCAAACTGCAAAAATGGCCAGTAACAGCTTTAGCCCAAATCTGAAACAGTAAGATCACTTTGTTCCTTATAAAGCATATAGACTGTAACTCAGTGCAGCGGAAGCAGAGGATTTGGTCCTGTTAGTGTATGGTCACGTTTCTATTCCTTTCAAAGTGTCCTTGAGCAAGACACTGAGCCCAACCTGCTCAGGGCTTCTCTGACTGAACCTCCTCTTCAGTCTTGTGGAGATGTGAGGGGGAAGGTGGAATACCACAACATACAGAATCATATATACTTCATTGGTTGAATAAAATAGCATCGTATATAGTGTATGTGCACATATTATATAGACCGTTTCAATGGAATAACATTGTTGGCAACAGCTTGGGTCCATGTTTACTTCATGTCAGCTTATGTCATTCATTACATTTACCACTGTGAAATGGTGTATTGTGGTATATTTATATTTATATTTAAGGCTGGATGGTAGTAGTGTGACAAAATCTTTACGTAAAAAATATTGTGGTTTGCAGAGAATAAATGGTAAGTTAGCTTTTACTTAAATATGTCATATAATGAGGTCGTCAATGTCTTTTTTTTATTTTTTAAACTGGATAGGATTGTATTATAGTAAAGCAAGAAAAATATCACTGAATAGATGAATGACTTTCAGTCGGTTTCACCCTGCAAACCTGCATCCTTTAGGGTAACCTATCAAAACTGAGATAAAGCATTGACATCATCATTAAATTCATATTTTCAGTTCATCCTAAGTACAGTAGAGTACAGCAAAGCCTAGTGTAATGTGATATAGTGTGGTACAATATATTAGTTATTTCTATATTGTACCATATTGTTTCACATTTTGTATGATTATTAAGTAATTATATAAATACATTTTATTCGGTACCGTCCCCTCTACAGTATGGAATAGTATGGTACAGTAGTATAGCCTAGTATCATGTGATACACTGTAGTACAATGTAGGAACAATTATAAAAACAATTATCGTATGAATAAAACTCTTTTAAAATGATCGACATAAAACAAAGAATAAAGAGTAAAAAAGAACAGAAGAATATGAATATATTAAAATCACATTAATATAAATATATTGATGTTAATAATACTTTAAAAGTAATGTAATGGCATGCATTTGGGATGATATTCTGGAAAGATTAAGATTAAGTATAACATTACAATATAGTATAATATAACATAATACACAGTTTAGTGAATATACGTATATATGCATGGAATGTTTAGTGTAGTGTTTACAATAGCACAGTACAACATCTAGGACAGTTGTTAATGTAAAAGTTTGAATGTATGTGTGTGCGTGCATGTGTGTGTGTGTGTGCTGTATGTTTGTAGCCATAGTTCATTGCATTTCCTCTTGTAGGTACCTGAGGATGTTCAGTAATGACTACAGCTAACACTGCACCACAGAACATTACCTCTTTAGCCTGGAGTTGAGGCAGCACTGTAGGAATGTGTGTGCATATACTCACACATGGGTGCATCAGTACTCAGTTGAACACTGGCGTGCTAATGGTAGGGACCTCTGTCAGATTCAGGCCCCCATCACAAGCATCCTGCCATCAGGGTTCAAGCTAGATCTGCCCATTAACACGGAGGCCGGAGGACGCAGGCTATCCACACCAGGAGAGGGAGAGAGAGCGAGCCTGACACAGAGCGGGTCGCTCTCTCCCACAGCACGCGCACCAGTCTGCACTTTCCAAGGACATTACGGCTCCATTCCACCCGCTCTCCGGTGGCAGGCTATCATTAGTGCGCTTGCGAGAGCCCAGAGAGGTGATAGCAGGGGAATTGTGGGCTTTCATATCCACAAGCTGGTCCACAGGATGCCAGGCAGAGTGTGGTAATTTAGCTCAGAGGTGATGGAAAATAGTGGGTTAGTTTAATGACAAGTTTGTGTGGCCATGTAAAAGCACTCATCAGAGAGTGGGCGATAGAGAGAATGGGTGAGAAGCACCAAAATGAAGAGAGAGAAGGGACTGTGTCAGTGTGTTTTAGAGTGTGTGTGTATGTCCCCTTCACTTATTAGGGCTCTGTTTTGCTTTCCTAGTTGTGTGCCAGCTTACATACCAATTTGCTGTTGCATTTAGTGTTTATTTAAAAGAAAATAAATCAGTGAGATTTCATGGATAAAATTTGAACCTTATATCCTCCTAATTTTTTTTTTCTTTTAATTATATTAATTAGAAAAATACTAATATTGGAAATTCAGAGCAAAAGACAGAAATAAAGACAAAAATAAAAGGGTATTATTATTATTATAAATAATGCAATATTGTACTCAGATTAAGTACAGATTAAACCCGAAGTGATCTATGTACCCATAATAAAGTACTGATTGATCAAATCACATTATCTTAAGAGCACAATCCACATATACTTTCCTTGTTAAATATATCTTACTTTGTTAAAGTTAAAGCTAACAAATGAGTCATAATTTGATGATCAAAGCTCTTTTTGATTACATTTTTATATTGCAATATAATTAATAAATATCAAATTAATAATGCAATGTTAATGTATACTACAGTCCATACCTCAGAGCATCCCATAGCACTTCAAATCATAAAAACAGGCTTCTCTGCTGATCTGTCCGCTAATCTTTATATCAAGATAAAGTATAAAGCTCACGGGTAAATGAATAAAGTCACCATATATAAATGTTAGTGTGCCCTGTCTCGATGCATTGTTTATTCATGCATCTAATTCACTTTGAATTTCATCCCTAAAAAAAAAAAAGAGAAAAAAAAATCAATCCTCCATCTCTGTCTCCCTTGGCAACAGGTTATAATCCATAGTTACGAGGAGCGGTTGCTAGGTGCGTTGCCGAGATACAGACCCTTCTCTCCACTGGTGCTACGTAGGAGGCCACCGGGTCCTTGATGATGGCAGAGAGATGAGGGACGGGTGAAAGGATGACAGGAGACAGGACAATGAGGATAGGAAATAGACGCACACACCTGACAGGGGCTGTACGAGCATGAGGCACAAAGACGGCGCAGGAGAAAGGCTGAAAATGAGAGCAGAGAATGAAAAGTAAACACAAAAAGGATAATGCAACAGTCTAAGTGGGCAATCTGCACACCTCCATTTGCCGTAGCTACATTTTAGTGTGTCAGTTTTCTGTGTGCATCTGTTTCTGTATGTGTGTGTGACAGTGGAAAAGAGACGGAGATGGGGAATCTCCTTTGACTCCTTGAAAAGCCTGCTATTATGTAAAAAAAAAAAAAGAGAAAGAAAAAGTGCACTGATGACTTCAATTCCTGAATCCTTTGTGTATAGTTTTTTTTTTTCCAGGGGAGTGGGGGAAAAGTGAACAAAAAACATAATAACAAGGAAACTTTGAGTATGGCCAGCACTTCCAAGTTAGGTGTCTTCTGTTGGACATAAATGAGCAAATAGAAATATCTTCACCATGTTCGTTTTACTCGTATTAAAAAAAAATCAAAATTGTCATTTTAAAGCTGTAATGATGATGCTGAGAGTCTTGAAAGAATGTATTTTTTGGATGTGTTCAAGTTCAAGACCTTTATTTGTCCCTGAGAGGGTCAAGTGGTTCGGCCGCAGTAGGTATATTTAAAAAAAAGCAACACAGATAGGGATGCACCGATTCAACTTTTTCAGTCCCGATATCAATGGCGATACCTGGGCTCTGGGTATCGACCGATAATGAGTACCGATCCGATACCAGTGTAATGTAACAAATAAATACAGTTATACATTTACTGAGTTGTTATTTATTGTTAAAATAATAAATCGTACACAGGCAACTTTGTATATAATCTTGAAAATGATTAGGAATTACAATTCAAGTGTAAACCCCTTTTAAAACCGCAACAAATTGCTCAAAACTTAAACAAAAACTAAATATAATGTATATAGTATATAAACATAGAATTGAATTAAATAGATTGACCCTATTTGAATCAGTATCGGCTCGATATATGATTTGGTATCGGTATCGGTGCGTCCCTAAACACAGGGAAAGACACACATGAATAAAAACCACACATGATAAAAACATAAATACAAAAGTAAAAGGTGAACACGTGAAGTACAAAAGTTACAATATTGGTGAAAAAGAAAGGAGGGAGAAACGGGCATGGTTGGAGATGTGCAGACGCTACCTGTACTTTACAGAGTTGAGCAGTGAGGTGGCAGAGGGTTTGAAGGAGATTTTATATCTGTTAGTTTTGTCTAATGGTAGTGTGAGGCGGGAACCAGAGGGCAGGGGTGGCTACTGTCAGATATAATGGATCTGCCTTCTTTAACAAACAGTTTGCCTTACAGTTGTTGTGTGTTGGACCTGTTAGACGTTTCCACATATTCTCACAGATGTTGCTCACAGAGACAGTAACAGCTCCTGTTTATTACTGCTCATGGCCATATAACCACCTGAGTTACACAAGCTGTCATTTTTTTTTTTTTTTTCTGAGGCTGATCCGATTAGTATGGTGATGATAGAAACCCATGGGAGTGCTTACTCCTCGCGAGTCTTCTTGTTGGTAGATAGAAAGAGTGTTCTTTGGTGCTGAAGCTGCAGGGAGCCATCTGCCGCTCCCAGCGCCGATTATCCCCGGCCTCTCCCCCAGGGGGCAGTAGCACCGTGCACACCACCACCACTCGGCACACTTAACTCTGCCCCCAGATCAAAGACACAGTGCTTCTGCAAGCCCAAACAGACGCCGTCGCCCCTCTCGGCTGTCTACCTCAGGACAAGTTTTCAGCAGTTTTTATATATATTAAAAAAAAGGATATCAACATGGTGTCACAGAATGAGAAGCCGACCTCAAAAGCAAAGCTCTGCTTTGAGTAGGTAGTGCTGCTCCGCCGTGCCCATCGCTTCTGACAATGTTATTAGGAAGATAATTCTCGCAAGCAAATAAACAGTGTGCAACACCCCTGTGAATTTTCCTTTTAGGTTGGGTTATTGTGTGTGTATTTCACTGATATTGTGTCATCTGGTGCGGGAGCAAATATCAGGGTTAGTTAGAGGTGAGGCTTTTGATCTCCTTTGAGAGAACAACTGAGAAGGGTTTATACATGATCATGAGCAACTCTTTACATTCAGTTGGAATTCATCTACATCAGTCACCGACTGACAGCAGGTGAAATATAAAAATGCAGTATCACATTTGCAGTTCATAAACACCTCATTTTGTCTAAGTTGCTTGAATACCTTATCTGCACCCTCATGTCTGTCAGTTTGACTTAATTTCTCTCCACAATTCAAGTAAGTAATTCAAGAATCACAAGACTTGTAAGAAGTATTAAAATGCTCTAAAATGTGTTATTATTAATGCAATTTAATGAATTTAAAATATTAATTGTTGGCTGCCTAGTGAGATTGCTTTGATGTCTTCATGTACCCAAACAAAAGGAAAGAAATGGAATAAAAGAGACATTAATTAAGTACTTATTAGATTGTGATTTGCATTTTTTTGCTGAAAGAAATAATCAAATTAAGAAAAGAAAATATGTAAAAATACAATAGACTGCTTTACTGCTTTTTGGTAAACTGCTTATTTTTTTTATCACTGTGTTAAAAATGCATTGTGAAAGGTAATGTAACTAGCATTGGATTAAAGCTGGACCTCTGGCTCAGTATCTGTCCTTCAGCTCAGCAGCCTCTTCACACTGTAGGCTTTGCTTTGAGCAGAGACCCCTGTTGGTTGATTGGAATGACTTCCCTAATTGGATTCAATTCCTAATTGAAACGTAATAAAAATGCATCAGTAGACGTGGCGCCAACAATTACCTCATGCAAATCTCCTGATGAATTGACGTGAGGGGCGTAATTGCAGCTGCTAAAAAAAAAAAAGAAAAAAAAATGCATTGATTTCTCCTGGAATAACATCAATTCAAATCAGCTCACACTCACGCTTCAGCCTGCGTGCGGAAAGCATTTGTCACCGCTCAGTGTCCCCGTTTGGAGGTATACAGGAAAAAATGGAAACATCTGCACCCTGTCACGCGGGTACCGTCAAAATGATTGTGCTTGTGCGAGGCTGTGTATCAAATGCGCTACATCTATGCATATGCAATAAAGTGTTCTCAACACTTGGAGGAGGGAAACAAAAGGAGAAAACGTCTTTGTTCTTTGCTTCTGTTTTCACTCACATGGTGCACGGGTTATGACTTTCTTTGGTTTGTAGAGCAAACACATTCTGCCGGGGATGTACCACACACACACGCACACACGCACACACACACACAGGGTTGAATACAGCTGGAGTAACAAGAAATAAAATCAGATACACACAGAAGGGAACTATGACGGCTTTGATTCTTCCCTCCACCAAATGTTCTGAACATTATCCGTCTGTCTGCTGATCGGGGTTGGCAGTCTAGAGAGAAAGGGTTAAAGCATCTTCTGAGTTATTGCCTACCGCCGTAGTCATAGCAACAGGTTAATAAGTAGCTTCTCTGATCTCCCTCTGTTGCTGCACAGGTTGCTAAGATACAAATAGCATTGTGGACCCAGTGGACTGAACCGCGAACATCTTTTGATAAGAATGAACTTTAAACATTTAGAAGTAATGTGGAAAGCAAAGAGAACCTGAATGCACTAAGGGATGTAAAGGGAGGAAAACTCCAGCATTACACCTACAACCATAGTGATTGCATCTACCACATCTGACCTATCCGGGCCCGAGAAAAGGAACACAGCAAAACAAAATTGAACACTTGCTAAATCCAGCTACCTCATACCTCGGAGGCTAGTGGTTGGCCCGTGTCTAAAGGTAAACGGGCCAATCAGCTTCGGAAGAGAGTGGCTGTTCCTAGACGCGTGTGCGAAACCAAGGGCAAATTAAAGCATTGCCTCTGAGTTGCATCATTCTCCCCCCACAGCTCTATTAGTAGGCTAGCCACAATGTCTCTTTACGAGAGCTACTCTCAGAGCAGAATTAGGCACACTTCCCTGCAGTGATATGTCTTTTTATGAACCACACTGGCATCATGTGTGCCAATCCCTACAGGAGCAAACTGCGGTTGAATTACTGGGAGAAATGCACGTCTGGATGCCTCTATTCCTTCGAAAGTGACGTAATGGCAGAGCAGAGAGTAAGATGTTGAACTTGTTAATGTGATTCCGGCTTGATGAATTGCTCAGACATAAAGATAAATGGGAATCAGGATCTACAATGCTGATTTGAAAAGATGAAAAATAGGTGCTGTGATTTCCTCACCTTTTGTTATTATCTCAACTTTTTTTTTTGTCCTCTGCCCCGCGTCTCCTTTTCTCCCCGTCGAGTAATAGAAGCAGCAAAGTGCATTGATTCAAAAAGACGGACCATCCACACTGACACAACAAACGAACAAACAAACGGACAGCTTGACTGGAGGAAGCTGTGAGGCCGCAGTAGGGAGCACTGGAGTCGTTTTTGATGATAATGCTTGATCCCTCTGTTCTCTCCGTCACTGGGCCTCGTGCTTTCACTTCGGCTCAGCTCAGCTGTCAGCCAACAACGGCTACTCACTCAAGCGCCCGCCGTGCACACGCGCAAGCTCATGCAAACACACACACACACACACACACAACACTCGCACAACATCCGAGGCGGCAGGATTGTGTCCGTGCTTGTACATAATCATTACAAACTGTGATGGAACATATGATATGATAGTCCAATAAAACGTGTGTGGGTGTGTGTATCGTGTTTCAGAAATTAGTAACTATCCATGTGTGGTAATTTGGACGCTTATGAGGAGCAATAATTGTGTATTTGTGTGATTAAGACAGTAATCAGAAAGTAATGACACTTCAGTGTGATTTATGAGAACGGATGGAATTTCACAGCTGAAAGGTGGCAGGTTAAACAACATTGACCCGCCAAATACCAAGAGAGATTTAAACAAAGGCCAGGGCTAATGCATCAGCTAAACAAGGGGGGGCTGGAGAGGAGAGTGGGATGTGTGTGTGTGTGTGTGTGTGTGTGTAGCAGAGATCGGACAGCGTGAGGTGTCTGGAGGTCATATAAACCCTTTTAGACAAGAGGGGATGATGAGGTTACTGTACTTACTTCTGGTGGGTTAAGAGCAAATACATACGAGTGTTTCCCTAAGGAAGAAAATGCTCTTGGTTTATTAAAATGATGCACTGGATTGTAACAGATTTTGACAGCATAAGGGTCATGAAACTCACCACATTAGTGAAGAAAAAAGAATGATCAAATGTGCAGTTACGTGGCTTTAACCACAACAGTATTATTCTGCGTCCATCTACAGATGAAAGCAACGCTCTCCCCAATACCGATTAAAGGCTCCTCGCTCCCACCGGGCTCCACGCTGGTTTGGGTTCATTCAATCTCAGCCTTGATTACTCGATTGGACTCATTGATTGAAGTGGAACTTTAATGACCTATTATCTCAAGTGTTAATCAGGTGTCGACAGACAGCTCTCTGTGGGACCGGGCAGGGCGGAGGGCCAGAACGGACAGAACTCGGCGGACTCCCGCCTCTCGGATGAGTCAAGGGGTCGAGCGGCACATGGCGCAGACGCGCCGCTCGACAAGTTTCCCTCTGGAGCGCAGTCTGTGCACCGCGGTGACATCATCTTCGGTTTGCCCCGGTCGTCTATGACTCAGATGTTTTTGGTGCCGTTTTTTAAACGCCCTCATGTTATCTTCCCTTGTTACAGTTTTACCACCCTGTGAATTACCTCGCAACGAGACAGGAAGGAATTGAGATATAAAAATGTAAGCCTGTGCGAATGATGTGTTCTCCTTTCATTTTGTATCTACGGAATATAGTAACGTACATTTAGAGGAGCTGTGTTAACCTTGTGGAATATTACTCATTGGAAAGGCAAGTGGTTTTAATAAGAATAATGCCCACTTCCTTTAGTAGTAGTGGTAGAACAAGTTGAGTTTCTGTTTGTAGTTTGGAATGAAATAGGGCTGCAACTAACAATTATTATCATTGTCGATTAATCTGTTGATTATTTGCTCAATTAATTGATTTGTTGTTTGGTCTATAAAATGTCAGAACATGGTGCAACGTGTTGATCAATGTTTCCCAGAGCCCAAGATGACATCCTCAAATGTCTTGTTTTGTCCACAACTTAAAGATATTCAGTTTACTGTCATAGAGGAGTAAAGAAACCAGAAAATATTCACATTTAAGAAGCTGGAATCAGAATTTTCACTTTTTTTCTTAAAAAATTACTCAAACTTTAATCAATTATCAAAATAATTGGTGATTAATTTAATAGTCCCATCTACCCTGACGTCCTCCCTATGCCTCTTTTTAAACTTCCTTATGTGGATTGCATACAATTTGATTTTGTGGGATATATGTATTACAGTGCAGAGAACAGCCTGAATCAATTAATTGTTTCAGCTCTAGAATGTAATTACTTGTACACTAGTATTTGTGGTCAGCCATATCCTCAATGTCTTATATTTCTCTAAACTGGCTTCATCACAAATTAAATTATTTGAATTATGAGGCTTTTCGAGGCAGGAACCTGTGTGTACTTTGTTGATTCTTTGTTTATGTTATGTTATGTACATTTATTTTGCTGTTTTTTACCTGCATGTTTAATTGTTGCCATGTGTTGTTTTCTTTGTCAGGTTGCTCTTGAGAAATAAATTGAGTCGTGATGTTAAAGTAAAGAAGAAAATCCTTGTAATTGCAAACCCTTAACAGTAATATGCAACTTTAATTTCACACTCAACTTAAATGTGTCTTTGTTTCTCCTCTGATAGTTTTTCTGTTGATCTTAGCAAATGTACTTCCTGTGGAAAAGAGACGGTTACACCTGTCTGCATCACCTCCTGTATCTCCAACCTAAATCTCTTTTGTCCCCCCCTCCCCACTCGTCTCCCGCTGCGTCCCTCTCTCTTTAATTATCTCCCTTTTCAATCCCAGCATCTTCAACTCTCATCAATGCTTCTTAATTTCCATCAATACCACTGCAGCCTAAGCTCTCCCCACACCTGTCCAGTCACCATGGCAACCTCACCTCTGACAGCAAAGAGCTCTGTAAGACACGGCGTGCTGTATTCCCCTTGATTAGATATTGATTAAGCTTTTGTAATACATAATAGGATCAAAGGGATTGTGTAGCGTTGCTTACCCAGGTCTTCTTCACACTTTCATTTAGTTATAATCTTTTGTTATTTCAAAATCTGAATATTGAGAGGGATGGGATTGAAATTTTCCCTTTGTCATATAGCCATTCAGAGCCTCCTTCAGGAATCTTTTTTTTCATAATAATTTTTGAAAAAGAAGTACTGTCTTAAAGACACTTCTATGCAAATATGCAATTTAAAGACAGCGTTGACAGCACATTCAGGTTTCTGAGTGGCGTAGCTTATGCTTAGTGTTTGCTATGTTTCCCATTAAAGAACATGCTAATAGGCCCGTTGGAGTGTGCAGAGGCTCTCGAATGCTTGAGTGTCCCTAATGGATGCATTGATAGATTAATGGACGATAAAAGTCAAATGCTAAATGCATGGTAAGTGACAAGTGATAAGTCAATATGGTAAATATTTGTGTAGGACACAGTTAGGGAGTTGAAAGGCCATTTTTCACGATTACCTACACACAAGCCATTCCTTGGTATAATAAATGCACATGGCATGAATTTATATGTGTGTTAAAGTGATGACCTAGAGTGCATCTCTGTCAGTTATATATGTTATATAATAATGGTGTCAAAAGAATAAAGAAGACATGATAGAATATGTTTGCTTCATCATAAATCATTCAGTTGATATTTTCAAACAAATGTACCATGCAAAGAAAAATTGTATAATAATATTGTCATTATTGATAATGATGAATGTTCACAGTTATCATGTTTTTATCTTGAGCTGCTAGATTTAAGGTACAGTTCGAAAAGATGTTTAACGTGTAACACAGAAATTAGATGGTAGAAAAGTTTTGTTGTCACTAATGGGTAGTACTTTTGGTTACCTGTGCAAAGCAGAGTTTGAAAAATCCAAATCCCTGTATGATATTTTCGCGTCGCATGAGGACGCATTTTAGGCTTTTAATGTGTCATTTGTACGCCATGCAACAAAACTACGGTAACGTCTGCAGTTAGGTTGAGGCAACAAAACCCCTCACTTAAGTTTAGGCAACAAAACCATGGCCTTAAAATAAGTACACAAACTAATGTACGGAAAGAACATAAGTAAAGAATACATGTCCCAAACGTCCCTAAAAAATTACAAAACAAAACACCAGTCACCTGGTTAAATGTTGTGTTTGTTGGACCCATCCACCTCCTCACCCACCCGCCGTAAGCGGCTGTTCTCACTTTTTATTCTACGTCACTAGCTCTGAGCGTAACATATTTCCATGGATGCATTTACATTGCAGTCAGTACAGACTACATGGTGTTAAGGATGCACCAATACCGATACCGGATCGGATATCGGACCAATATTCACTCAAATAGCTGGACTGGTGACAGTGAAGGCAAACTATTCAATTCAATTATATTTTTATATACTACTTTATACTTGAATTTTAATGCCTGTTTAAGATTTGACCAATTTGTTGCTGCATTAAAAAGGTTTACATTTTAATTGTAATTCATATTAATTTTGAAGATTTTTTACCAAGTTAATGATTTATTATTTTAATAATAATTAACAATTCAGTAAATGTATATATTTGTTAGAAAAGCAATGTTTAAGTCACACCTGATGTTGCCTTACACAATAAGAATTCCAGTCACTTCCACACAGTGAGGCATACAGTTTATTAATTAAACACTGGTATCGGATCGGTACTCAATATCGGCTGATACCCAAAGCCCAGGTATCGCTATCAGGACTGAAATAGTTGGATCGGTGCATCCCTACATGGTGTACAAATGACACGCCAAAAGCAAGAAAGGCGTTCTTATTGCATGCTAAATGCCTTTCGCATTATCGTGTCATTCATACGCCTTTTTGTACAAACAGGCTGGATTTTTGAAATTCACTCACTGCCCTCCACACATGAAGTCCATTTGTTGATGTGAATGATGTAATTCTAAAATCCTGCAGACACTTGCTTGAAGACACTAGAGGGATTGAGAAAGATCTTTTAAACACATATTTATTTTTCTAATGTTTGTCCGTGTTGTCAGCTGCAATATTTGAGCTTCATAAGACCACCCCTTCCCAATCACCAGCACCAATAAAGTAAATACACACAAGAAAAACACTCCAGCCAGACAGGAGGTTTGTGTTTGTGTCAAATTTACACTGAAGATTTAGAGGGATACAAGGTTGAGAGAAGTGAGAAAAACGATTTTTGCTTTCCCACACTGAGAGCAGGGGAGTCAGAATTGAGGATAAATCCAGGAACTGCAAAGAACCATGTTTGGAACAATCTGACCTTTTTTTTAACAACTCAAACAAGGATAAAGACAACAAAATGTAATAACTTTCCCCTATCCAATCCATACTTCATGATTATCCCTCACTCCAAAACATTGGAAAAAATGGAACTGTCAAAAGAGTCTTGTTGTTCCATTTTCTTTCCCTTGGCCCCCCTCCTGGAGACAAACAAACAAACCCCTGTTAGCACATTTCATTAGCTTTAGGGGTTACAGAACAGATTGAGTATCGACAACGGTGGCTGTCGAGGCTTATGGCTCAAAGGCAACAGTAGAGGGAAAATCTCAGGGGTAGGAGATGCAATCGAAAGGACCAAAATAATTCAGCAGGACTCACTCGAGGAACAATCCAGTTTGTCATGTGGAATCATGGAGTGTCTGCCGCACAATGAGAAAGGGTCCCCGGAGACTCGGCACGGGAGTCAACATGTGAATAGCCAAGAGTTAGTGCCCCAACTGGCCACTCGTTGCCTTTTTTATCACCGGCAAATTTAGCAACCATAAATCTGTTTCCACACCAATGCCACTACACGGACGCGCCAGAGAGGCCTATAAACAAGAAATGATGTTTGGTGTCTTGGGATGGTTCGGTCATTGATGTTCCCTCGGGTGTCATACTCTGCTCTGGGAACAATTACTGTCAGGGAGGTTTGATGTTTTCCCTCTGTTGTGATGGACAGTTGCGGATGCTGGCAATTGTTGAACCGTGTTGATTTACAAAGAAACAAGTTAAATCATCTCACCCACTGTTCACAGGGGGGTTCGGGTTAGTTGTGAGACGCACTATTGTGAGGACTTTTCATTCCACCGTAATAGGTTTTGAGGCGTCTGGTGACTGCTGACCGACTCCGAGGGTTAACGAGGGAGGAGGAGACTCCGGGCCATAAAAAGGACACTGACCATAGGCTTCAATGTGACCTGAATCCTCCTTATCGTAACGTCTCTGTCGATAAAACGCACCACCAGGAAAACCTCTGATTAATCGATTGACCTCCTGTTTCTTATTCACAGACGATAACCAGCAGCACACATTGCACCTGATTTTGTTTCCACTGTAACATCTCCGCGAGTCAAGAGCTGAATATCCATTTCCCTTTAATCAATTCACAATTTATTCCCCTCCCTCTTCCAATCTCCCTTCCATTTATTATGCATTATTCGCCCTTTTTAAACGATTTTCTACTAACCGTCTCATCTAATTTGGTATTCGGATATGGTTAGCGCTGTTAGCTCAATTAATACAATGACATGTCCTAAATGCATTCTCTCCACAAGCCAAGCGACAAGAGGACACCGCACACTTCACGTCTTTGCAAACGGGGGTCATGCATGCACCGCCGTGATAGATCCAAACCTTCAGGAATTATTTAATCAAGCTATGTGAATAGATTAAAAAAAAGGAAGGACAAAGCAGGCTCAATCTTCTACAGGACTGTGCTTTATTTTAGTCTAAGCAGAATATAATGAACTAGAGAACTACAGAGTTCAGGAGCACTATGGGAGATATCACCCCGAATCAGGGTTAACGGACCCGAGCCAACGCTATTTCAAATTACATCTCTGTTTCAAACAAAAAAAAGAAAACAGTTTGTTCAAGTCAAATAATAAAAAAAGGAAATGATTATTCCATTCATTGTGAATTTAAATACCCAAATGTATTATGATTAATAATTTTGCATGAGAACAAACGAAGAGGATGGAATTAAGATAATGAAGCTGGGAATGCAATGAAGATCCATGGTGCAAAATCACCTCTGACTAAATGTGGATTCTTTAAAGGCTCTCATTGAATGCTTGATTGGAGCAAACTGCTCAGTTAGCTGAGTTTGTTTACATTTTGGTCCTTGTAACCAATGGAAATGGAGGTGGATGACCACGTCCGTATTTGTGTCAGAATGGGCTTGAGGCTAAAAACTGACTCTGGTGAAGTGTTTGTCTTTACAACAGATTTTTTTTTTTTTTTTTACCTTTTTGAAGATAGAGCATTTGGCATCCCCAGAATACAGTGTGTGTGACCACTGCTCACAGGTAGTACTGTCAGAGAGAACAGGCTGGGTTTAAGGCAGTATTCCCTCCTCACATTAACAAATCAACCTGACTGGAGTAAAGCAATGTGGCGCTATATACTACAATGTCTTCAGTGGATGGAGTCACATTAGATAACAAACCGTAGAAGAAACTTCCCATAGGTAAGAACAGAGAAGAAGAAAATCAGAGATATGTCAATGATTACAACCAACCCTTCAAAAAAAACAACAAAATAGAAACAACATTATGACAGAGATAGACAAGAAGAACAGCATTGCAGGAAACTATTCATGGCTTAAAGACAATGAGATATGACAGCATCGGTCTCAAAACCAATCTGACTGCAAAGTTAGATTTTTTTTTTTTTGTCTTTTTATGACTTTTTTATTTTTCTCAAAACAACAAAAGGCCTCAAATGAGATTTATTTTTGAACATGCAATGCTGATTCATTTGAACTCAGTTGTGCAATGGACTCATTCTCTTCTGAATCCACATGACCGGTACCATCAATCATCCTTTTACAGTGCAGTTTTGTTAATTCTTGTATTGATTTAAGAGCTTTCAGTGAGCAAAAAAACAAAAAAATCACTTTGAATTTGCCCATCCACAAGGGATTTCATACAGGGATTGTGCGGACAAAAAAAATACAGAAACAAATGATCAAAGTGTATCCGAATAAACCTCATGACAATGGGTCTATCCCAGCTTCAGCAGATAATAAGAAAACAAGAGAGAAAGTAAAGAAGCGTTTAACAACATGAGTATAAAATCCCATTTTTGAACATCAGTGCTTCACTATACAAGAAATAACATCATTTCATCTTATCGTTTTGGATAAATTATTTCATAGGTTCCTTCTCTTAGTTTCACTGAAATATATTAACTATTCTTTTAATTTTTTTTTTTTTAAACGTTTGAACATGATCTATTGTACGGCCTATAAAGAAAGTTCAACAGAATTGAAAAATAAGCTATATTGTATGTACAGGAGTAACGCAGCTGTGTGGTCAGGAGAGCTGTGGCAGATTGGGTCAAGCTGGCAGGGGGGTTCTGCTGGGTTCTCCAATAGTCGCTCTCTTGTTCCTCCAATCTCGGCCCAACCGTGTACATGTGGGTTCTACCGTGTATGTATTAAATGTTTGATTCCAAAATGATTTATGTACATGTTGAACAAACTGTAACCTGGAGTTTCATTTTTGTAAAACTTCCTTAAATGTTGTAAATGCCAAAACTTTCACTTCTTCCAAAGAAAGTGTCATAGTGGCTGATGCTTTTTTTTTTTTTTTTTTTTTGTCGCACTGTCAAGCGGTAAGCATGCAGAAGGATGAACTTTACTGTCACTGTCATATCTGTTCATCAGCCCCAATTGGACTAATCCAATTACCGCACAGGCGATCTTTCTTCTGTCAGAAAAAATCATGACATGTCGGTGTACACAGAATCTTAATTAACGGATCACTTCGGGGCTGTGGCTTAGGTTTGACACTAAGTCAAATACTCTGTAAGCCTCGGTCCGACGCTTAGGGTTGTAGGATGCATGTTCACAGCCCAAACTTAAGGGGCTTAAAAGAACTAAAACTCTCCTAGATCCCTGCACTGCTGTGGATACATTTTATAGTGACATCATTGTCCCACAGAGTTGGGCTTCTCAACACAAGCTGCTATACAACCGTCCTCTGTTTTTTTGTATTTTATAGGCTATTTACATTAAGGAATAAAAAAAGTCTTTGTCTTCATTATTGTCAGCCATGTTGTTAAGCATAATCGCACACCTCCAGCGATTCACTGTGCGCTGTCGGGTGAAAGATGGCATCTTTTTTTTTGTTTGTTTGCTTGTTACTTGTTGGAATTGGATGGTGATACTATAGATCCAAAGCACAATTTTATGTGGTTCGTCAGCCCTTTTTGCTGGCTCAGCACTCCCCGCGGCGGGACGCGGTCTCACAGCACTGACCTCATGTTTGCGATTCTGCTCGACCTCCCTCAAGATCGGGGGTAAGGCAAGGCTCTGAACCTCTCCACTAATCATGACATCATGGCGCCTGATGCCCTGAGTATTGGGAGTGATTTTGTGGAGTTTCAGTTTAGCACACAGCACCCCCACCCCCACCACCACCACCCGGTGCCTATTTCCACCTCCACCTTTTTCCATACAAAATCCCATTTCCACAGCAAAACCCTCTCCGCGCTATAAAGTGAGATGACGGAAAAGCTCTCTCTCCCAAAGCAGCTATTAAATGAGAGGCATTAATTTCTTCCCTCCTGTCCAACAGGTTCCTTTAATTATCTCTCCACTTTCAGTCAATTACATTTCACTTCCTTTCCTTGACAATCACTGCTATTTTAGGGTGAGTGTTATGCACCCAGGGGGTTGGAGACTCGTAGACATGCTCTAGCAGTTCCCTGCTTGGCCCGCCACTGGCTGAGGCCCTCTAAGGATACGTGCTCCTCTAGAGGACTGACCTTATGAGCACTGGTTGTAGCGGCAACTGAGGAAATGGGTATACTACACATATAACCCCCAATTTCTCATTTAATAATGATACAGGGTCAGAGTGGGTACATGCATCAGTAGCCGTGTTTCCATTCACATGTTTTTATGCACATTTTGAAGTATCACATTAGAAAAGCAGCATGGAAACAGCAAAATTCAATAAAACATTCTCAATTGCGAAAAGTTTTTACGCTCGCTTGAGGTGGTTTTTGCGCTAAATGTGTGATGGAAACGCCTTTGCTGAATAAATTCTGACATAACGAACATTTAGCTCATATGACTGATCAGCTGTTTCCGCTGTCGGCATCTTCTCGGATATTCACATAATGTGCAAATGCTTGTGTTCGTCTCGAAACATGACCAATACTAGCTGACATGAAATATGAATTAAAACTTGCCCAATAACTGAAACATCTTTCTATTTTTTCTCTCGTAGATGGTTGGATGCATGCATGGCCAAGCCGACTTTTTTTGTTTTTGGTTCACCCTATATCTGACCAAACCATGCCGACCAGCAGAGTTTATTCGCTACAAACCAGTTGATGCAAACGAGCCTAATTCGCCTTACTTTTTTTGCGACATTTCAAAAGTTTGCTTAAAATTCACTTGACAATTTAATGGAAACACGGCTAATGGCAGAGAAGGAGCATCCATATGCTTTTTGGGGTATGGACATAATGTTTGACATTGCCTTGTTGGTTTTGCCTGGCATGCTAAATGTTATTCTCTCACAATTAATTAGATTCATACTAATTCCTTTAGGATAAAATGCCAAGTTACATTTTCTATTTGCAAATTAGAGGACACAAATCAAATGGCATTTTGGCAACAGCTTGGCGAGTGCCTGCTGGGTCGACATTTGTCATTGCTCTTAGAGGTGAAACATGGCCTGGACTGAAAACCAGACCAGACTGGAGCCGGGAGCCGGGCAGGCAGAGACTCGATGTGTCAATAAGCAGGGGAATGGGAAGATCTAAAAACAATCTTTTCTTGTTTTTCATAGTTCCGGAGCATGTCTCAGAGCTATTTCTGTTTTTAATGCACGTCCCTTCAGTAACAACCTCCCCGGGGTGTAAAAGCAATAACAGCAGCACCCTTGTTCAAAGTGTTGAAGTGCTGATTTCACATTGCCTAATTTAGCCCTGGCATAGCAAGAGATGCTACATGAACACTGCACTGTTAGCCAAGCAGACAGCAGGATACTAGGCTAGGCTGGGTTTTTGGCTCACTGGGGACTCAACCTGCCATTAGCAGTGGGAACTAGTACAGCATCTGATACGAGACGAGGTTCATGTTCAGCCCGACGGAGCCCCCCTCCACTCGCAGAACGTATTCTAAAGATGGCCGAGACAAGCGCAGGAAATTTCATTGCTCGTGGAACATTAGATTTCCCATCGATTAGTTCGGCGTCAGATGAATAATGAGCACAAACGGTTTGCAGAACATGGCTTTGTTTTGACCTACTTCACTACAATTCACGTGGCTTCCTGTGTTTCCACCTAACGTCCGATCAAGGGCTGAGGAAGGAGGGCTGGGGTTTTATCCTACTTTTATTTGCTGTCATTTTTGATGGGCATCATTTTGAATCTGAAGAACTACTGTGCTTCACAAACATTCTTTCAGCATTGAACAATACTGCGCTTTGCAGGTGTCCCAGCAGGGATACAAGCAAGATAAAGAAAGATGTGTATTTTGTAAAATATTGTGGTGTCCGAAGAGATAGTTGAGACACAATTACATGCTGAAAGAAGAAGAAGCACAATAACACAGGCCTCACTGCAGCTGCTTCTACAGAATTGAGGATTTCAAGCAAAATGGTTGGCCTGGACCCAATTTTCCGTTTGTGCTAAAGGAAAAAGGAAAGGGTTTCATACATTTTATCGTCCACTTTTCTCTTTTAATTTTTCGTAACGTCAATCTACTTTGCCGCATTAACACCTTGCCATGATACGGAAGGTTTTATCCCACATCCTCCGTCGCCTCTTCGGGTAAATTCAACGGTATTATTGGTGCCAGGTCAGCTGTCAGCAGCCTTGCCAGGGAGTAGGCACAAACATAATTCTCTCTAATCTTCCTTCTGTCATCCGTGTGCATGCAGGGGACCATCTCTCCCGTCATTTGGTCCAAGTGATTATCCCGGTGATTTTTCACTTGGTTGCTGCTAATGTATAGAGGCTGGTGATTACAGTGTGATTAGAGGGAAAGGTGAAATAGCATGTCTAATACGGTGCAGGCGATAATTGAAGGGTGGCGAGTGCAGACATTAGCCAGGTTCGAAAATGCTGCTCCGAGGGGAGAGCTGCAGAACAGTTGGGCTTAGGTTTGGAGAGGCATGGCTGCTCTTAGGACAGGGGGGGAAGAGAAGGGGGTGCATGGCACGCTGATATCAAATCGAGACCTTCTGCTTATTTAAATGAATTGTATCTGCTGGCACATTTTATCAGTGATTTGGAATAGGTCTGGGCTGCTTTTCTCTCTAAAGAAAGCTAGAGAAAGAGGGAGGGAACAGCAAGGAGGAGAGTCAGGAACTGGTTGGACTGGAGCCTTCCAGACATATGTCCTATTTTAACCCTTTAATCCTGTTCTTAGAAAGCATATAGCACAGATATATTGCGTTTGTCACCAGGAGCTTGATTACAACTTCTAATTATCCGGACTAAGTCATTGGGCATCATCCTAGAAGCATCAGTTTCTCAAGGATCTTGATGTCATGTTTTGGTTGTTGACTTCCCCTCCTTCTTGCCTAGCCATGCCTCTTAACCGCCAGCTGCCAGTGCTCAAAGGGCTGGTGTACGGATGTGAGCTGGTGTTCGACAGAGAAAATTGGGAAGTGTTGCAGAGTGACTGAAACAGCATCGCTCCTCCCTCTAGACTCATTCCAAACATATTGATCTGCTTTTAGAGAAGAGCCTGCAATCCAGAGCTCTAAAACAGTCCAAAGAAAGGCTACGGGACTCTAAATCAAGACATGACAGTACCGGAGTGCTTTACTCCGTCCTGCCTGGCGTCAGCGTCAGAGAGGCTACAAGCGAGCTGAGCGATGGTTAAGGGTGACCGTTAGATCTAATTTAGATATAGTCTGTTTAAGCAGTAGCTTTTTTTTCCCATGTATAATATATGAAGAAAGCAGGTCAGGGAGCATGTTAATAGCGGGATTTACATTATATTTGACGGAGCTAAATGAGCTCTAAAAGCCTGCACTCCTTTGCCATCAATACAGTAAATCGAGTTTGTCCTCCGAGAAATGTTTGTTTGTATCTGCCAAGAGACAAGAGGCGATTTTTCTCAATCTGGAGTTTTGCAGCAGCTCCAGTGGACACACATATCCTTGGCATGTCACTTATATATAAGTCCTGCTTGTTTACAGCGGGCATACTTTGTTTTTTTGACACAATTGCAACGCCATAAGGACCATTTCATTTGTATGCTGAGTTCATTCTGCTGGCAGTTTCAGTAGCTGTCACCTTACTCCTCCTCCCTTCTTGTTGCCCTCACGACCATCCATTTGTCCGTCTCTCGTAGTAGAACCGTCACCTTTTAACAATTTGTGGCTTCATAATTCACACTCCTTGTTGCAATATAAAAGGTCAAGAAAGAAACAGAAGAAAAACAAAAAACAAACAAAAGACACCCCCCATGTCCATTTTGCTTGGTCTTTACAGTGGATTGTCGCTTGAACACAAAGGCTAGTGAGAAGCCTTAAACGTCTGCACCCTGTCCAGCACAGACATTATAATGAGTTCTGTCTTTTTTTTATCACTTGTCATTCTTTTTTTTTTTTCTTCCAGAACAGTCTGTTCATAGCTGTCAGAGAGTGCGGTGACTTATACATCATGATGAGCGAGATATCCAGTGGCTGATACCTTAACATCCAAGAAAAAGAGACTCGTTGCGTACAGGGGCAGATGAATGTTTTCCTTCCCCCTTCCCGTTCACCTTTTGCCCCCTTTTCATTACGACTTCAAGTATTTTTTTAAACAACAGCAAAAGTTAGCAAATCTACATTTTTTTTTCTAATCTACTTTACTATTCTACAACCTGGTGCTAAACCAGCATCCAGAGCAAAAGATCAGCCCCTACACTACGATGCCATGTCTTTTTTTTACACATTATTTCCATGTTCTTTTATTCATACTTACAGTAGGCCACTGGATATTGATTTAATGATTTTTTTGACTACGAGTAAATTGTAATACTTGCAGCTACAAGGTATGAGTTTTTAAATATATATTTATATATTTATATATTTATATTCTTTTAAAAAGCGTTAAGTCCTTTGGTCCCTATTTCCTAAGGAATGATGCATGTAAATTATCCTGGATTCTCCTCTTCTCTCCTCTTCTTCTTCATCTTCTTCTTCTTCTCGGTTTCTTCTTTGATCCAGAGCTTGCCCTGTCACAGAGCACAACACCTGTGTAGGCACAAAAACCAAAATGGCAGCAGGCTGGTGTGTGTGTTTGTGTGTATATGTATGTGTGTGCATGCGCACACGCACGTGTTTGCGTCAGTACTTGAGTTGGCATTTGCACGTATTTATACATGTACAAAGTATTTTTTTTTGTTTTTAATTTTTTAAAGTGTAGCATCTTTAAATGTGTATGTTTTGTTTGTTATATGTGTGTGTTTATCTATATCCTGTGTCAGTATGCATGCTTTGAGCATAATGAGTCTATAAAGGTTTTTTTTTTTCCCCATCATGTCTAAAAAACAGCAGCAAAAAGTTGGTCTCTGCAAAAAATCTTTTTCCACAGACGCCAAAGCAAAACAGGGAAAAAAGAGGCATTTGCGAAGAAAGAAAAAACAAAAATTAAATTAAAAAAAAAAACTCTGGGATCCTTCTCTCAGTCTCCCAATCTTTCAGCGGGTTTCCAGCAGGATCAAGGGGCCACCCTTCCTTCATGATATGTAGCAGAGCAAGAAGTCTTTGTACTTTTACTGCACTTGTGGAAATAAGGTGTTGTGGCCCTTCATCCTGTGACACAGATAGAGAGAGAGAAAAAGAGAGGGGAGAATAAGGAGAGTGGATTCAGTGAGGCTGCGGCAAACATGCTCAGGGTTGCTGGCTCCTGGTTATCACACAGACTGACAGGCACAGCCAACAGCATGAGAAACAGACGGGGAGGAGAAGGGAAAAAAAAAGAGGAGTGTGTCAATCAAAACCAGAAATAAGTGGGCTAGAGGTGGGGTGGGAGATTTGTGTTTTAACCATATGGAACAGACATCTACACTGTGACAGCGCTAATCCAAGGAAGGCCTAATTTAAACTGACTACATCTCCCTGCATGAAAAGAAAATACAGCTGAATGTTGCCGGAGATGTCGCTGTCATTCATCTTATTGTTAATCCAATACAAAACAAACTACCAAAAGAACAAGAAGGAAACATAAAGAAAACAAGACAGTGTTGAAATAGTGTAATGATTATATGACAGAAAAACTGATGGTTGTCCATTATGGAAAAAAATACATATTCCAAGAAATTGCCTCTAATTAGGATCCCATGGAAAAAGCAACCTAGCATCTCCCCATCTTTTGTGTTGACTTAAAAATGCTGCGCTGTCACTAAATGTGTCCGCGCCGCCGAGCTGCAGATATAAAAGATCTAGTTTACAGCCTATCATCCCTAATATGTTCTGAGCTATGATGTGGGTGAAGAAAGGCTACGAAATCACAGCAAATCACTCTCCGGGAGCGAACATGAAAGGGACTGACTTTGCGATGGGAACACGCGTGCCCTAGACGCTCTTTGTTCTACCTTTCCATTCCTGTAAATGAGCTTGTTACCATTTCATAATAGATCTGCTTTTTTCGACGTGAGAGCTGCGAGATTCTAGCTTATTTCCTACGTGTGCCAAAGCGAGCCCGGCCATTAGCGGCATAAAACAGTCCCGATTATAGATGCCCTCTTTCCTATAGCGCTATATACTACCGCAGAGCAGAAAAGCACAGAGTGGCTTTAAAATAGATTTTCTTTTTTTCTCAATGTAAACGGCTTCTTTGAAAACATCACAAGTATTTCACCCTCCGACTTTGTCAGATAATAAAGAATTCATTTTCTCTTTTTCACTAGCTTTTTGCCCCAGCGTTATGCCCTCCCACCACGCCGCCACCTACTTAGATGGTTCCATAAAAGACACCTGGCTGGCAGTTAAGAGGCATAGTTGATGCCAGAAAGACCTCATCCCTCCCGGCTTGCCCGGCTAGACACCCCCCTGAGTTCATTGGATAGACTACGGGAGGGAGAGTCGCCTGCAGCTGCTTCTGAAAGAATAGGGCCGTACAGGTTCGATGGAAACGACTAACTCTTATCAGGGTTTGGCCTGGAGGGATGGAAACAACCTCGCTTGCAAAGAAAGGACCCTTTTCATTGTGTATCTGTTTTGCTGCCTTTTCTCTTCGCAGGCTGAGTAACAATTATCTCAGATACAAGCCACAAAAACACAATTTATCTGGTGGCATAATCCCACTAAAAAACAACAGTTAGCAGAAAATACTCCTCCCAGGTATTTGTATTTTGTCCCATTTCTGCGCCCTGCTTCTATGTGTACAGTACGGCTGTACGCTGGACCATATTTTGGCCATGTGGGTCGGCAGCGCTGCCTGCAGCTCTGCTATCACGGCGTAATTGGTTTGCACCCTCATAAATAAATAAATGGGAAGTGATTCTCATGTTAGGCAAACAAAACAATCTTGCAGAAGTACTCCCTGTGCAGACGGAATCCACGGAGAAGTGGAGTGTCAACATTTGCCTGTGCTCTCTGCGTGAACGTTGGGAGATTTAATTGGCTACACAAACATAGGGTCATCTTGGCCATCTCTCAACTAAACAGCTGTCGATCAGGGGAGCAGAAAAATGTCCTTTTTGCTAATATTCAGACTTTTATAAAAAAAAAAAAAAAAAAAAATGTTTGCTGGAAAAACAATTGATGTGAATGTGAAGAAATAGAGAAATGAGAAAGAAAATACAGTACATCCATATACACATGAACCCCACGAGAGAAAGTAAAACATCACAAGGGCACACGGTACAATAGCACAAAGGGTTAAAGGCCACTTCCAGTTATAATCCACCAACCAGTCAGCACATCAGTTACATGTATGTACAACAGGTACCAGCCAAGAAAGGCGTCGTTTTACTGCACTCCACAAATTGCCAATATACAATATACAGTATATATATATATATAAAGGAGGGCAGAATATAAAGAGATAGAGTTGAGAGATATCAACCAACGCCACGTCATGCAACGCAGTCACAGTCCCACCACATGACGTCATCCAAAAGAAAATGACACCATGGGTTCAACTTACAGCTGTGGGAACCTGGCCCCATGACAGGTGTGGGGGGGAGGGGGTGTGGCTATAGCGGAGAAAGGCCACCTCACACTTTGATTGGCCGTGTCAGGTTGCCAGGTTGGTGGTGGGGGTGCAAAAGAAGGAAAGAAACAGTGGGATTTTCTTTTCCTTAAAGTCAGAATTCAAAGCACCCGTTTCCATATTTATTCCACACTCTCACGTACTCTGCCTGACAAATCAAATGAGGTTATTATGGTCATTACCATAAAAACTAACAAAAAAAAATGACAAGTAAAACAGAAATAACAGAACAAATAATCGTCAACACAGCACAAAAGAAGGGCCTTTTCTTTTCTCAATGTTGTGATGAAATATTCTCAGGCTGACAACATTTGCAGGTTAAAAGGTTGAATTGATGTTTTTTATATTCACAAAGATAACCCTTAAGGCAGAAATGCATATTTCAGAAACGTGTCCTGTCTACAGTAATTGGATTTGCCTTGCATTGTTTGCTACGAGGGTGGTCGTACAGTGAGTGCTTCAGCTTTTTTTGCATTAAGTTTATCTTTAAGACACAGAACGCAATTTCAGAGTAGCAGGGCTCCTGAGACCAGCGGAAGAGAATGCTGTCTGATCGTGTTTTTAATTCAACTTCAAAGCGAAAAATCGTCAGCGTTGGAGAAAAAGAAAGGGGGCTTCTGAAGTTATCTACATATTGAAGTTTTTACCTATAAGGAACAGACAAAAAAATCCATCATTCAAGTTTCATCAAAGTTTGACTTCGTTATATTGCAGTTGGATTTAGAAAATTAAACAGCTCCGGTTGAACTTTCGCTCAAGAACTCAATGTACTGTCTTCAACAATACAAGGCAAGAAAAAGGAAACAAAAAAGTCCTTTAAAGTAGATTGGTCAATTTCTTTTTTTTAAATCCAACTTCTTTATATAAGATCCCTCATGGTTTTTAAAAATCTATAAAGCAGGAGCTGGCTTCAAAAGCCCCACAAGGGTATTTTTTCTTTAATGTTTTCATGGGATTGCTCTTGGTTTTGGTCTATTGGTTTTCCTTAACTCAACAACAGAAGTGGTGTAATAACAGAAGAAAAACACAGAGATGGATTGAACCAGTCCAGAGACGAAGCAGGACATGAAAGCACACAGACACACACACTCTCACGCACGCACAACACAGACAGACAGACAGACAGACACACACACACATACACACACACACACACCCCGACACACACACACTTCCTGATAAAATGACAGAATGTTATTGCGGGAAATGTCTGTACTTGGAGACATTCTGAGTACGTCTCAATGACCGTCTTGTCATTCAATGCTGTTGCAGGATATTTTCCATTTGTCCCTCATTGATGTGCCACAGTAAATCAAAACCCAAACCCTTAAAGCCCCCCTCCGCTCCCCATCTTCTCAGGGTGTCTGCTTTGAAAGCCTCTCTTCAATTAGCAGGACACGGCTCTATTCAAACGCTATCAGGAAAGAGATAAAGGGAGCATCTATCATTTGTATTGCATACCACCTTCCATTAATGCCATCTTGTGGCTTTTAAGGAGTCAAATCTAAAACAAACAAATGGTATTACTGTGCTTTTATTTATGGAGGAATATAATCCAGGCTTATGCTATTGTAATGAAAAGTTGTCTAGGCAATTGGGCGAAGAGAGCATGCATCTATATTATTTTTGCACTGGCAGCTGCACTTTGCAACAGATGGGTGATGATTCTTTGAATCAAGCCTGACACTGTGAAATTAGTCTTTATTGAAGGATGGTGCCACTTTAAGTAAACCCTCTTTTTATTATTTTGCATGAAAGCTCAGGCTTATTAAGGGTCCAAACAAGGAACTGTTAGATATTGAAGATATCTGATGGCAAATAAACTATCGGCACACGTAGGTAACCGTACATTTGCAAGATCTATTGTTGGCTCTAATTTGTGAGTGCATACTTAATAAAAAGCAGCCATTATTAAAAAGTTAAAAACAGCAGATACATAGTTCACAACTATTCCACAATGGAAAAGCTTGATTTCAGTAGGTTATGTTTTAACTTAAAATTGTTCAGTATTAAATTAACACCGTTGCTGTGGATCTGTATACACTGACATCGTTTGAAATTAACCCTTTCGTATAGTTTTGATCACTTTCCCCAGCGCCCTCAACACATTTACATTTTTTATTAGGTGTTAAAAATACAATTTGTTGCGGTTTATATTTCTATTTATTTATTTTTATGCATAGTATATTGATAGACTGTATATAAAGATGGATGACATGACAGATCCCAAAAAGTGAAGCCAAAAAATCTGGATCGACCCCTGGTGGCTGGCTGCAGTATAGGTCATAAAGTCTGCCTCCTCCATGTTAACGGAAACTAAAATGTACACGTCAAATTTTTTCCAAAGATCGTTTCTGTCATTTTAGGTTGTTGTTAACACGCTGATGTTTGTTCAAGTGTTTATTTTTCTAATAAGTTTAATTTTATATAGTTATTTGATGCTATAAAAAGGGGTTGAGACGTCATGATTGACAGCTGCAGCTAGGTGGCTTACGCAAACAAGCTGTAGCCGTGCTCGGCTCATGATTTGCTCGGGCTACCTCGATACAGCGGCTCCGGTCTCCCGATCACTACTGCGCAGACTCTGGCTCCAAATGCCGTAAAAATGTCAGGATGGCAGCTCTCGTAACCGGGATATTTTGGCTTCTTTTTTGTACAGTGAGAGGAAGTGGAGACATGTCGTCCATCTATAAATACAGTCTATGGGTAAAATCATAAGCAGTCAAAGCATTCAGTTCTGCCTTGCTACAAAGTTACAGTTAATTAAAATGAGATATGAGGATATGCACTGCACTCACTGGATAACCAAGTTACAATTATAATACCACTACATTCCTATGCTATGTTTTTGCTATTTGTGAAAATTGGCAAACAATAAATGACAAAATATGAAAATGTATTATGACTGTTTTAGTTGAGGGGAGATTGGTGAAGCATCACTTGAACTAACCAAATAGTGCTTAGTGGGGTTGGTGCTGTTCTCCACCATTATATAAATACGAGCCTCTGCAGTGTGTAGGGTGAGTAAGTGCTTTTCCATTAAGTATCATTTGTTGATTTATTTTTGTGGGCACAAACTTTTCTTTCAAACGCCATACATTTACTCACGTTCATCAGTAGTCATGTAAAAGGTTGTTATACTATAAATCTGCTCTGTATTATTGTGCCATGAGTTCTCCTATACGTAAAGGTTGGACTGAAAGGGCCTCTAGGTTTTGCTAAGCAGCTGACAGAAATCTAATTCAGAGCTATTGTAGGAGAGAAATTACTGCTATCTGGTTTTCTGAATTTGTAGCGCAGCAACTTGCATTGATTCTCAACGCCATCCTCAGTAGACGGGTAATTATGCACAGCTGGGTATTGATGATGTCATCAATTTGCACTGGAGCGTCCTGCAGGTACAAATTAGATTTCAAACCCCGGAAGAAACAAAAACAATTCAGTGGAGCAGGGCAACCTGACACTAATCTCAAGAGGCTGATTCTGTGAAGAAGAAACTAGCGCCCTGATGCTTTCACGACTAATATGTTTAAAAAAACAAAACACTTTAACCTCAAAAAATAAAAATTCCACATCAGGACTCATGGGGAAAAAGTCAGTTAACGACTACAGAAATATAATTTTAACTGTTTCCATAGTTGACTACATTTAATATTAAACTAGTTAATTCATGCATTTTGCAGTTTTATTAATTTGTTGTATTGATATGTGTAAATTTCAACAGAGCGTATTTTTATGCAAATGATGGGTGATGGGGTGTCTACTGGTTGTAAGACTGGAGAGTTGTTGTAGTTGGATATAGTAGTCCACACAACACAAACAAGTTGCAAGTTATTTTTTTTAAGAAATAATAAGTGCTTTAAATTTTATTTTACGTTGTTAAGCTCTTAGTTATTAATGTTTGAACACAACTCTTTAAAGGGGGAAAAATAGAACCCAGTACCAAACTAGTATCGAAACTTCTTTAGTTACACGATACCTGCAATTGATCCTTTTTGAGCCCAGATTTAATAAAAAAGGACTGTTTTGCTCACAGCCAATCACCACGAGCGTTCTTCTATTTATTGCGACGTGTGATTGGCCCACTACCGCAGCACCTGCAACACATACAGCCGAAATTGCCTGCTTACACATGCCTCTGAACACGGAGATATGTCTGAGCCAACAGCTAACGGTGCTTACAGCGCTAACAATGGCAACATGTGCTGACAGAGCTAACACATAACATTGGGGGGAAACGGAGGGTGGCCGTTACGCTTCCATGACAACGCGGTCATGCAACCGCGGGCCGGGAGACGGCATTGTCAGTGGTAACCGATGTATGCGCGCCGTGCAGTGTGGCGGCGATTAGCTAGCTAGTGGGACGCACACACAGCTTCCATTCATAAGATGGGTATCTAATGAAGTACTCTGTGGTATCGGTATCACTTTTATGGTACTGGTATTGGTGCTGGCGTTGTAATTTTTTAAACGATACCCAGCCCAAGGGCAAAAAACTGACCAAAAATATTCAACATTTTTGCATAAATTGAGATTTGAGCACTCTCAGACACTCACATCCACTGAAGCAACAAGATCTAAATTATCCCAGTGAAGTGGACAGGTTGGTTTGACAACAGGCATGGCATAGTATGGCACATTGTATTACGACATGGGTGTTAGGGTACCTGGGTATGGACAGCAGACGAGTCAGTAAGGTCGGTTGGCATCCTTTGGCCGCTTTAGCTGCACCTTCAGCCTCTTCATGCCTATCTGAAAGCCGTTCATGGCCTGGATAGCGGCTTGAGCACTGGACGGGTTATCAAAACTCACAAAGCCTGAGAAAAGAAGGCAGAACGGGAGAGAGAGAGAGAGAGAGAGAGAGATGGGAGCAAAGAAAAATGGGAAAATGGAAAAAAAAGGAAGAACAGAAGAAGAATGGGGGAGAGATGAGAGAGAAACAGGAAGAGAAAGGGAGAAAAGACAGGCGAGATGAAAGAGAAAAAGAGGGGAGAAGAAGACCCTTTTTAACTCTCGACAATGACACAACAATAGCTCTTTGTTTTCTCTTTTCAGCGGATTAATTGAAAATCTTTGAATTAAAAAGATTACACAAAATACCACAAAGGCTAATAACACAGATATTAAAAATCAAACGAAGAAGAGCTATTAGAAGTCGCGAGTTGGACTTGAACGGAGAACAAAAAAACACATGAAAAGGTGTTCAAAGATTAGAGAGAGAAAAAAGGAGTCTCATGTTGTGTGTGGATTTTTAGAGCAAAGCCTGTAAATGTTACCTGAGTGTTTGAGCCGTGCGAGAGTGGCAGGGCTGCGTGTGTGTGTGCGACTGAGCGTGTATCTGAGTAAAGAGTAAAGGGCACGGGGGTCGTGACGAGATGCTAGGAGCAAGGTGTGTAGGACGGAGGTGCCTGCTGCTCTGAGTTATCACCTGGGTGTCGAGGCGGAATGAGCCCACAGCTTTCCACACCGGGACTCCTTGCCTGCTCTTATCAGACACCTCGTGATTGACGGCCCGAATTTTCCGCCTGCCAGCTGATTTGATCACACCGCTATGGGTCCAATTTAATTTGGGGGGAGAGGGCAGGCTTTTGTCAGTGCGGGTGAGATAAGGCTGCTGCTTTTACAAACCCTTTAAACAAACTGAGCAGGGAAGGGCCTGTCAGTTGGCAGTGATCCCCCTCCCAATCCCACAAATGCACACACACACACACACTATCCCTGACTTTAACGAATCTCCATTCCTCACATTTACATCCACATGCCAAAAAGGTGATGGGATGCTGGGGGTCAAAACACGAAAGGAGAGGACAAAGTCTGCACTGCAAACTTTAAGTGCTTGTACATCCCAATAATCTAAAACCAGAATGAGATATTTGAACACGTTTCCAGTTTTAGCGGTTTTCTCGAGACAAAGTAACTGGCTGGTGTTTCATATCTTTGATGCAGCACTGGTGCTGTGCAACTCAATACCCCGAACGCTACTAGTGGTTGAAGTATGGCTCTCAGAGCAGCCATCCATTTAGGCACAATGTCTGTACGTGTTGTAATGTTATGCATTTTTAATAAAAACACACACAAAGTTACAAACATTATTGGGTGACAATGGGGAAAATGCAAGTTGAGGACCAGGTTGAGAATGCTGCAGTATACTGTAAGTCTCACTTACTATGTAGTGGTGCTGTGCACTGATGCTGTTTGGTACAATGGAAACACTTTTCTGCACTAATGCAGAGGTGGCTGTAGTCTAGAGATGAGGTCCTGATGTTGAAATACCCTCATAGGTTCTGTGCAACTACCTCTGAACTCCCTTGGAGCAAGTTAGTCAACCTCCAGGTGATCAGTTGAAGCTGCTTAGTAGCTAAAAAATTGCCTACAAACTTAACAGTTTTAATACATTTTTTATTCATTTATTTATTGTGATGATTATTTTACATTTGCAAGTGTTGATTGGAGATTTGCTTGTTCTTTTATAGACATTATATGGCTTTAGGGTGGCTGTTAAACTACACTATGTAAAGGGAGGCACAAACAAGCTATCTGATTGGTGCAGCTGTAGACCAGCAACTCCCATGTTCTGCGAGGTAAAATGACTGTTTTTGTGAGTGAAATCTGGTGGCTTTGAATAGAGTGAAATAACGGTTTCAGTTCCATGACGGAAAGGGCTTGTCTTGACCCACCCTTTATAAGGATGGTGAATCTGTGCACAGTAAATACATGAATGTACAGATGAAATGAACATGCACAGGCAACTTTCCCCGACCTAAAAGTGGGAAAGAAAAAAAGGTATATCCTGTTTTCAGAAGCCTTTTAGGTAAATTGCATCTCCGCGTGTATATATTTTCTATCATATCTAAAAAGCAGTTGGCTTCCTATATTAGGTGTGTTTGTGTGTTTGTGTTATTCCATTCTCAGAAGACCTTTTGAAATTCATTTTCAAGCTAAATCCAGCTAATTCCACTTAACAAGGTAAGCTTTGAACACTTTTAAAAGTCAATATTGAGTGACTAAATGCAGAGGATTACGACTAATGTTATATCCATAGAGTCCCAGGTTAGATTAAACACAACCATATAGCTCCTCAACAGTAGGTGTCTATGGGGTGCACACATTTGCCTAATGGATGTTCTATACCTTTCAGTGACTCAATAATGCATCACTAACTAATAACACCGGCTGTATTAATAATACCTAAGTCACTTGTGCTTTCTCGTCATCTTAATTTTTCAAATTGCTTTGATGTGAAATATTTTCTAAATCCCTAAGTCCTATCTTCATCTCACCCGCACACGTGTCACATATTCATATCCGTTTTTATCGCTAAGCAAATAAAAATACTAAACTAAACAGACATCTGTCTGAATTGACAGTGATGCATCCCTTAAGAGTATACTCCAAATCCTACTCCAGAAATACATCCTTTATAAGAACATGCGTCGAGTGCTCCTCCGGTGACCTTTTCATCATATTCAAATTTCCAAGCTTCTCTGTAAACACTCCGTCTCAAAGAGTGACGTCTGGTTATCTCCTCTCCAAATCCCAAAATGTAGTTCACCTGCGCTGCTGCAGAGAAATCAGGCCATGAAGCATACAGATGTTTCTGTTGAAACTCTCATGAATCATTCTGCAGCGGCAAGCGTTTTTTCAGAGGTATTTTATTTAAATTTATTAATAACACTAACTAATTATTTAACATACTGTACCTACTAAGACACTGTGATATGCTGCTTTTTAAAATATAGTAGATAAGTTAACCTTTACATTAACAAACTTGACGTTTTTACAGAATGTAAGCTGTATTCGGATGATGAATTTGAGGTTATGCTTTTTAGATTTTAATTATAAAAAGAAAGAAAAAAGTGGATTATCTAAATTAGAAGATGGTGTGCTGTGCAAATGAAAATGGGAAAATTAAAATCTTGGTTAACTAAATGCTGACATACTGACCGGATTGTTTGTATGTAATAGATATGAATGATTACAAAAGTGTTACAGGTTTTTTTTATTTTGTCCTATTTGAGTACATACTATGGTCTTTGGCTTTCTGGTAGTTTGTATAACATTTTGTCTATTTGGCAGAGGTGTGCATTCGAGTCACATGACTTGGACTCGAGTCAGACTCCAGTCACAAGTACGATGACTTTAGACTTGACTCGACAAAATCAAAAAAGACTTGCAAGTCGACTTGGACTTTAACACCAATGACTCGTAACTTCACTTGAACATGAGCCTTTTGACTTGAAAATAATTTAAACCTTCTTCCAAGCCCAAAGATTAAAACGTATGTTATTTAAACAGTGTGCCATAAATCAATTATTTTCCCTTCATTTCCTGAATCAATGAACGTTAACACTATTCATTCCCAGCAAGTTGTCACCTAATACTCTAGATATTTTGTATCCACACTTGTCTTAACAAAATTGTTTTAATAAATAAATACAAATTTTAAAAAGCATTCATTATTGTTGTAAATGCAGTATATTATTACTCTGTTGTAGGGCTCCAACTAACGATTTCTGTCATTGTCGATTAATCTTTCGATTTTTTTCTAAATTAATCGATTAGTATTTTGGTCTATAAAATGTCATTAAATGGTTAAAAATCTTAATCAGTGTTTCCAAAATAGGAATGCACTGATCCAACTTTTTCAGTCCCAATACCAAAGGTGACACCGATCCAATATCAATTAATCAGTCCATCCATCTATCATAGTGTACTGTATATCGATATATATATACAGTCTATTATCTACACATGTACAGTGTGTGAGTCTACAGTGCCCATTAACCACATCATCAAGGCTAAACTCACACATTTTTAAGATGAAGTGTTCCAAGTTCTTAGAGGCCTAATAACTTATCCCCCTTAATGCACAGCATCTTCTGCCTAATTTATTCATGTCTTACAAAGGAGCCCTGGGGCTTCTGCTATAAAAAGGAGGGAGAAATCTAGTGAGAAAAAAAAAAAAATCCCCACAAAAGAATCACGGGTTAAATTGCTGTTTTTCAGCCAAGATCTTAATTACAAGCCGTGGAAAATAAGCCGGTGAGACTGATGAGGTCACCGCCTCTTTGTCCTTCCCCCTTGTTGACTGACGGATAGTGATAGCGAGAGGCATATGTTTAGAGGAGAGCACACAAAGGGAGAGAGAGATGGACAGAACGAGACAGACGAGGGGAAGAGAGGAAGAGGAAGCCTCATAGGCATGCCATGTTGAAGAGAAACTGAAAGAAAGCCAATGCTGGGACTCTCTCTCTCTCTCTCTCTCTCTCTCTCTCTCTCTCTCTCTCTCTCTCTCTCTGCCTGTCTCCTGGGTGCTGCTGTCCAACTGAATCAACAGTAAGGCCCACACCAGTCTATTATTATCTCTTTAAGCCCATGGATTCCACCTGCACCGCCTCCACCCTGATGAACTGGTTTGCTGTGTGGGAGGTGAGAGAAGAGGAGGGGAGGGGGTGGCGGGATGCTGCTGGTTGCCCGGCTGGAGAACTGAGGGGGGGCGTCTGGGAAAATGCTTTTCTCTTGGGTAAAGGAGTCTGGGAACGGCAGAGAAGGGGAGATGGATCCTGATTGTATTAGGAATGCTATGATAGAGAGGGTGATGAATAGATGTGTGGGGCAAATGGCAATTGTGGGAAGATGTTTGGGTCAGTAGCTATATGATGGATTCATGGTGGGTTTGGCCTGTGTTATTGTAGGTGATTAGAGCGTCCCTCCCGTTTCAATTGCCGAGCCCCACCTTCTTGCCCCACCTGTGCATTGCTCTGTTCATTTTCTTTCCCTTCCCTTCCCTTCACTGATGATTTTTGACTCACCGAAACATTTGCTCTGATTAGTCGCTCGGTCCACAAAGACTTTGGCGGAGATGACGTTGCCGAAAGGCAGGAACATTTGCATGAGCTCCGCGTCTCCGAACTCCTGGGGCAGGTGATAAATAAACAGGTTGCAACCTTCTGGCCCTGGTGATGAGAGGGAGACAACAGGAGGTTACGTGGGAGCATAAACAGCGAGAGAGAGGCTGACCATAATAATAACACGGCTGGAAAAATGACTCAATAAAGCCAATAATCCGAGGAACACAGGAGCCACGTAAACACCAAACTCTGGTTATGATACCTTTGGCACAAATATTGGTTGTATTAAATCTAGTTATTGTGGAGTACACACACACCATAATCCTATTTTTAAAGTGTTATAAGGTCACACGTGTCGTTTGGTCGTCTCTTTTTGTGGTTTCTATTTGAATCCCATTTCACATAATAACTTTAAAGATAGGTGGAACTTTAATAAAGAATATTAACACTTAAATGTGACTATTGTCTCAGAAAATGCGCAGGCAATTGCGGCGCACATGTAAACAACCATAGCGAGGGGAGATAGAAGTAAGAGAGAGAAACAGCCAGAGATAAAAGGTAGAGACAACAGGAGGATGAAAAAACACAGAGGTTGATTGGAAAAGAAAGATAAAGACGGTTATATTGAGAGAAAGAAACACTGAGACACAGAGGAAGAGAAAGGGAGGAGGAGGAGGAGGAGGAGGCAGAAGAGCATAAGCCAAGTTTTTGTCCCAATTACTCTGTGACAGTAGGACTGTCTTCCAATCTCTCTCCATCCCTCCACACTCATCCACCCAGCTGCCACATATTGTACAGGCCAATCTGGATAAAGGGAGGGATGAACTGGAGAGAGAGAGAGAGAGAGAGAGACAGAGAGAGAGAGAGAGAGATGTGATGGACTCGGGGACAGTATGCTTGCAGCTGGCTGCCTGGCTAGCATTCTCTCCTGTCTCATTGCTCTGGGTGATAGCATGACGAGATGAGACTGGGGCTGGTGAGAAGGCTGATAAGAGGGCTGCAGTGGTGGCTGGCTGTACTGCTGCTATGCCTCGGCAAGATAGAGGACACACACACACACACACACACACAAACACACACACAGGTTGACAGAGTGGGGATTTTTTTTTTTTTTTTTTGCAGTTAAAGGCTGAATCTCCGTTCTGTCTGTTTAGGTTTAGATGTCTTTAAAAAGAAGTGGTTTGTTTGAGGGAAAGAAATGTCCCCAACTGGTGTGTGAGGACGGTTGATGGGTTGGGTGAGCCGCACAGTTGTTTCACTACTCCTTGCAAACATAGCACCACTTTTTTTTTTGATGATTGCATGAAAACATCTCTGCCTTTTCCATGTATGCAAGTCTGTCCATCCAGCTCTGTGGGGGGAAGGTTATTGAACTAATGCATGTCAAGTTAACTGTGACTGGATAAGCATGAGTATAAAATCATACAGTCATGCATCTTGTAGACCGCTTACACTTTTACCCAATAAAGAAGAATAATGTTGCAAGCAGGGTTTTTTGTGACTCAAAAAACATTAATACACCAACCATGAATCTTAAATATAGATTTTTATTATATTTTTTATATACAAATTTATATATATGATATTTATTTTAATAGGAAAATACAGTTAAACATGTGCCAGGAAAGGAAATATTATAATTGATAATTTAAAAGTTCTTAAATTTAAAAAATAAAAAAATATTAACATATTGTAACATATTATGACTTATACGCAGTTTATGATGATAATTAGTTTGGTATGATTCACATTTGCAGAATTTATTATTATTTATCTTTGAAAGGGGAACCCCACCGATTTTACACATCAAAGTCGGTTTCTTGTGGAGTACTACTGCATGTGAAAAAAAGTTGTATAAAGCCCTTTTGTGGCTCCATAGGGAGCTGCGCAAAGTCTGATAAATTGCCTCAAGTGATGTCACTTGAGTCAGGGTCAGTTGGAGCTGAAGACTACAAGTATTAAAATGCTGTGTGGAGTTAGAAAGAAGTTAACTCACCGGACCTCTGTGGCTACATTAGCTGGTACTAGCATAACACACCTGAATCTCTGACCGAACTGTCGGCAGTTAGAGTTGGATTGTAGATAATGTAGGCACCTGGTTTTGACAAGAGAGAAGAATACGTAGAATTCACCTAAGATCACCTTGAAATTATTCTGTTCATGCAATTACAGTCGGCAGTGATGTATTCAACCGAGTGCTCTTGAAACGGGTCTTATTATTGCCGTCATGGACAGATATGATTGTAAAGTTGGCATGGACCTTGAGCAAAATTTAAAATTTTCTATGCAGGTAAAACCTTGAGAGTTTGCTGCACTTACTGAAAGCCTTTTTAAAATCCTTTTTAGTTTATCCACAACCATTTAACATTAATGCATTACTGGCATAACCATATGTTGATATTTGCTGTGTCAGTAAGTGTTGCTGTACAGTATTGACATGTAACGCATAGCTGTGCTGCCTAATGCCGCATTTCCACTGCATGGTACGGCACGGCTCTACTCAACTTGACTCGCTCTTTTTTGGTTTTCCATTAGCAAAAGTTGTGGATAGTACCTGATAGCTTGTGCTATTTTTGGTAGCACGTTGGTCGCGGTTCCAAGTGAGCTGAACCAATACTAGAAGGTGGAGTTAGCACACTGCAGACCACTGATTGGTCAGAGAGAATCATCAATTTTGCTACTGTCAATAACGAGAGCAATTTTTTTTATTCGCTCAGCCCAGACTTTAAAAAATGTTAGCCCGCTCCATTACGGCGTAAACTATACGGCTTACACTATACGGCTTACACTATACGACGTACAATTGATAAAGTTCAGATGTTCCTAGTTTCATGGGACGTCGCTACGGCGATCAGCTGAGAATCCTGCTTACACTGAGGGGGTACTATCCACAGCCAAAAACAAAATAGAGAAAAGGACCTGGTATCGAAAGTGAGTTAAATCGAGTCGATTCGAGTAGAACCATGCAGTGGTAATGAGGCATAAGATGCTCCGCTGAAGTGAAGAGGACACATATTTTCAAAGAGTACAGTGAAGATCTGTCTGGTTAAAATAATATTTTTGGATTTGGGGGGATTTTCTTTGTTGACAGAGACACACACACACACAGACACAGACTGATGGATCGTATTGCTGCAATTGCTAGCTTTCAGAGGGAGGTTGAAGCTGAGGCTAGACTGTGCCTGTGTATTCCGGTTTAGGTGTCTCTCGTTAAATGGCAGGGCTGCAGACTGTGGCAGTGGACTGAGACAGGCTGGGAGTGCAGCCAAAACCCAGAGGAGGCCAGAACTCAGACAGGCCACTGGCTCAACCAAGAATAGCTCTATGTGTGTGTGTGTGGCTGTGTCTGAGTGTGTATGTGCAACCATGACTTCTATAATTCTTGCTAATGATGAAAATGTTCCAAGGTAGCCGTGAGAGATGAGTCGTCCTTAACGACTGTGTGTTTTTCCTATGGTGTGAAATTATGCCTGCATGTAAAGCCAATAAGCTGCTGACATGCGAGGACAAATTTGTGTCTGTCTATACTTTATTCATACACTTCTGCACTGTGACCCTGGCATGCACTCACTCTACCGAAAAATTGCAAACATACACTAACTTTTCCTCTCGGCAATGTTGGAGACACTCAATTCCAGAGTTCCTATATTGAATATTCATGCCACTCTATGCTGTCTCATACAATCATATAGATGAATAATTGAGACTGATGAATGGCGTCAGAAAGGGTGATTTACCATCACAGTATATCCTATGCTTTATTACATCTGATGCTGTGGCATAAGAACGAACACTACACTAGGAATGGTAATAAATGATTATGCATGCAGCTAATTAATCTGATGAATATTTATAACCACTTAAACACATTGTAATGGACTGATTAAGCAGTCCAACGCTGCGAGTTTGAATTAGTGCAGTTTTTGAATAATGACACTAGTAACTTTCCATCTCACTGCTAATGTTCTTCTCTTTAAATGGGGAGCCTTTTTCTCACATTTTCCCCAGCCAGCTTTCTCCCTCCCTCGCTAATTCAAAGCAGCACAGCTACATTAGAATGGAACATGGCAATTATCACCTTTTATCTTGGGTGGGCGCGCTTGCTCGCTCTTACCTTCCCTCTGTTGCTGGGGAATGATGGTTGGTTGCTGGGGGAACGCTTGGCTGATTGGCGCATAGGCGGCAGGGTAGGCTGCTGTTGCAAAGGGAGAACCAGAGTGGAATTTTTCACATCTCCATTTTCATATTTGACACAACAAAACTCAAATCATTATTCCATTGTTCATTTGCGTCCCCTAGACGTTGCATAAATAAATTGCATTACGACTAGGGAGCCCGGGCTCGTTCGGCTGGTGGATCACTACACAAAGAGTATGGCAAAAAGGGGGAGCAAAGTGCGGTTCAACTAAGCAGACGCACAAAGAAAGAGAGGGAGACGTACACCGTGTTAATGAGAGCTGATGTCAGGCAGAAAGCAGTGGTTATGAGAGGTCTGTCATCTCTCATGTAGGAGGCTGTGGCAGGTTCAGATCCTCAGCTCTCGGTGTACTTTTGGAATTAAGTTTTTTTTTTTTGTGTGGGTGTATAATCAAGTCAACTGAAAATCCTTTTGCAATCCTAATGTAAAGTAGCCTATAATCCGGGAGGAAATTGGCTGGTCGTCCGGCTATCTCTACCTGTCATAGTGTCTACTGATGTGGCAAACAGAAAGGGAGAGGGGAGAGGGAAAACGGACAGATGGAGGAAGTGAGAGAGCAGAGGAGGCAGGAGAGACAGATCACCTGCGTAGTGTTGGACGCCAGCATAAGCCTGTTGGAGAGGGTCGGTCACCGTTGGACTCTGTGCTGCAGAGAGACGAAAAGAGAGACAGAGAGAGGGGGGGGTGAAAGCAGGGAAAATTAAAGTAGACAGAGAACGGTCAAGACAGACACAAAGAAAGATATCGAGAGAATGTTAAAGAGCGAGACAGAAATTGGCTTAGCTGTAGAGAACCATCGGGGGGTAAGATCACACAGGGAGTGGGAGAAATTTGGGTTGTCATATCTCAGTTCTTCAAAATGCCTGTTCGCCCCAGATGTTTGCATCAAATATTAACAACATGCCAAACAAACCACTTTGTAGTTCATTACAGTTGCAGCTGCCTCTGCATAATGCAGAAACGGGGGAGTGTGTGTCTGTCAATTCTTCAGGAATCATTCCCACACAACAGTGAGAAGCCGAGGACGGGCTGAGACGCATCAAATTAACCGTAATGGACTGATGGATGAACTGATGGATTCATCATGATACTAGCGCTGGCTGCTCAGAAATCTGCCAAAGACACTGTTGATTGACCCTCAAGCCTGAAACGCTTCAGTTCAAATCAGAAAAAAAAGACTTAATGAGAGTGTGAAGTAATAAAAAAAAAAAAAAGGACTTGTCAATTTTTAAACAGTACCATGCGATATAATTCAATTTGTCAACGCTGACATGTTGAACTTGCATCGTGGCAATTAGGTGATGTTGTTATTCAGATCAAGTGCAACACTAGAATAAATCACATACCAACGCCATCAGTACAAGCAAGCTAATCGTAGGTGACAGGGTCAGAGCTCTAGATACTACAAATGTATCATGTTTCTTTTATGTAGACCTTGATTGGCTCACCTGGGTAAGGGTGAATACCATTGGTGTAGATGGGCTCGGAGTTGGGCTGTCCGTTGCTTTGAGGCGGGAGGGCGCTGAATCCGTTGACCCCGATAGTGGTGGCTATGCTGGGCACGGCTGTGGCAGAGATGCCAGGGGGTGTGCTGGTGCCTGCAAATAGATACAGAGTCATTACGGGAACTGCAGGGATTCACATGCTACGAGAGGAGTATATTTTTTTCACAATGTACTAGTGTATAACAGGCACATGATTGGCCCTCATGAGAACAAATTCATACCTTTTGACCCACCATGAAAGTGTAGTGTAGTTTGGTAGAAATTGGTACCAATTCAGCCTGGACTAAAGGTACAGGTACTAAAGGTAGCACACTGATTTAAGGTGCGAGTGTGACGCGTGGGAAAAGGCACTCATCCACCACTGTAATAGAACATAATGAAGGTAGCTGATTTTCTGAACATGTTCCCATTATATTAGCCTTGTTTAAAAGGTATATTTATGTCACTTGGGGTACATAACTGCACTTTTGAAGGTACAAAAAGTAGTGGTACAAACTTGTCTCACAAGAAGAGATACCTAATGTACAGTATGTTGGATGTAGAGACCTTCTTCTAACTGCCTTTTCCTCCTTGTGGTGATATTCCAAGTCCATCACCTTGTCAGTGCCCTTTTGTGCTGATGGATTTTTATTATTTTTCTAATCCAGGTGAAGGGCATTTAAGTCGTGTAGGATTATGTTTGATAGGCATTACCCGGTGTATATGTAGGCCTCGTGGATTACAAATGCCAGGTACAGCGTCAAGCCACTTTATTTAATACATTTGCAATGACCCTGCCTTCAGGCGGGCCTGCCTACTTAGTGTCGAGCCATCAAAGCTCCTCGTGACAAGGGCCAAAAAGATAGTTCAGACCGGGGTCCGGGATTATCTCGCACAAATCTTTGCTCTTATATTGTATAAGCCAAGGACTCTGCATCCAAAGTCATCGGATTGGCTGTGTTCCCGGAAAACACACACTGTCACAGAGGCACACTGAGGGAGAGAGCGACAGACAGACAGAGAGCGAGAGAGGGATAATGAGAGAGAGGAGGAGGAGAGAGACACACTGTAATGTGGCTGCCAATGAGTGTCAAGGAATGCTGTACATCTTCTCCCATCATGCCCCATTCAATATAAGTCTCTGCCTCCTTTAATTCAACACTGGCGATGTCTGCTCCGGCCCTAGAGAATGGAGCCTACATCTTAAAAAATGTAACAAGGGCAAAAGCAGAAAGGCCTTGAATGAATACATTACTACTGCTTCTATAATTCTTGCTAATGATGAAAATGTTCCAGGGCAGCAGTGAGAAATGGAGAGAGAAACCCTGCATGTGTGTGCTTCCTCTGCTCTTGCACCCGAGTCAGTTGGCGTGTGCTTATTAGTGTATACCTGAGGACGGTGTCATGGGAGTAGCCACCAGGCCGTTGACATTGAAAGCTGCCATTTGCTGCATTTGCGCGGCAGCGATGGCCGCCATGGGGTTCAGGTAGGACCCTTGTGTTGCCGCCATCAGGGCTGCTTGCTGTTGCATCATCTGCTGTAGGATTAAAGAGCAGTGGGGAGAGAGGCGAGTGGCGGGAGGGATGGAGGGAAAGGACAGAAAAAGGAAAGGAGGGTGAAATAGCCGCAGGACCAGAGCGTGTTTACTCTCACATCTCTGTTTGCTTGGCCCGTGCCTTGTTCTTGAACAGAGTGGTTCTGTGTTGCCCTGCAGCGTTGCTTCCCAGCTAGTGTAACACCGCTCTGGCCCTTGTGCTCATTATACCGACACAAGATAAAGGCTATGTGAGGAGATGAGTTTAGCAAGCTGGAGACTATGTATATCTATATGTACTATATATGTAGAACTCCACCGAGTTAGAGGGGAGATTGTGCGTGAGTGGACGATTCTCACCTGTCAGGGTGAGTTGTTAGCTACTGGGTGAGTGCAAAATCTCACAGACTCCTAACTCAGGCTGTGACTTTCATGTGTGAATATGAAATGGGGGGTGGGGGTGGGCTGGCAGGGTAAGGGGTAGTGGGTGAGCGGGTTTGGGTTCTTGGTAATGAAATGCCCCTCTGTTTGAGTGTTAAGGCGTAAAATGTGTAAGTAGATGAAACGTTAAAGCTCGGGTTGGCAGTTTAAATTCACAGGCCAAGTCAGGAAATGTAGGAAATGGAAAAGTGAATATGAAATGGACGCTCACAACTGTATGAAAGTAACACAGTGCAGTGCTGAGCATACATGATAAGGAGCTTCCCTGGACAAATGAAGGGATAAAAAAGACACAATGCAAAAAAGAAGCAGTGCAGCATTTTCCGTAAAGCCTCTGTATACGTGTACTCAAACAGCCATTTAGCAGTGTGAATCACTTAAGGAGTTGTTCGGCGTGAGTGTCACATGCCTAGTGGGAGAAAGGGTGAATTCAAACCTCAAATCACAACAGTTTTCATTTTTCTTTTTTTCTTTTTTTAAAGCTCACCGTCTCCTCCCCCGCCGGGCTGAGACTTACAGCATGAGAGTAGGCGCCATAGGCCCCAAACTGGATGGTCATGGGACTGAAGATGCCAAGCTGGCCCGCCATCTGGTGCATCCGGCGCAGGGTCCTCTCCTTATCGGTGTCTGCGAATTTGACCACCAGACTGGACGAGGCACCCTAGAGGGGCACGGATATTTACAAGGTTAGTGAAACTGAATTTGCTTATAAGTTTTGCAGATAAGTTTTTTTTAAATTTCAATGTCTTCATAAAAATTGTTTAATGGAAACTTTGCAGTGTATTACCATGTTTTCCAATGGCTGCATGGAGATTAACAACACCAGATAAACAAAACAAGCAATCTGGATATAGCTAAAATAAGTTGATTGTGCTGTCAAAGTTTCAACAAAGTAGGACAACTAATGATACAGACTTTTGAAACTACCATGGTTACTTTCAATCAGCAGTGTTTTGCAGATTGCACCTGCCACTTCAGCTGGCCAACCAGCTAATGAGCTTGTGTTTGTTAGCCACAACTGTCTGTGAACATCCCTCGACTGCATAAATTGTTATTCACTGGGAAAAACTGAAAGAGGACAACGAGGCAGTAACATTCTGTAACTGCAGTCGTTTGGAAAGCTCATATGAATTTCCTAAAGCTAAAGGCGAGCTTATAGTGAAAATACTGATGTTATCAATACTGATGTCACTGACTGGCATTGTTACATATGCCTCACAAGTCTATTGCTCTTAATTATGTGATACTTTAACTGAACACTATCAGTCTGACCATAACCTAAATATAGGCCATTTAGAAACAAGGTTGCAGTACGTGCATTACTTTTGCATCTTTTGTTGTGTGGTTGAAAATAGCTTTCTCACAAAGTGTGTGTTTCCCTCGGGAAATGACCTACAACAAAATGCTGGCTCCATAATAAAAAAAGTTGTAGAGCTGATCTGTATCAGTGCATCAACCTTTTTTTATTAAAGGTGCACCGTGTTGGATTTGGCGGCATCTAGTGGTGTAACCCTTTGACCACTCCTCGCTTTCCAAGACTGTGGTAACCTGAGCCGCCGAGTGCAAAACCGTGGTGACACCATTCGCCTCACTCAGAGGCCATCCTTACCATAATAACACTACTTTAGGAGCAATGGAAGTCAGACGGCGGCTGGCTGGCGGTACCAAGGTTTTGCACTCTGAGGCTCACATTACCGCAGTTTCACAAGCGTGTCGGAGAACTACGGTGGCCTTCAGGTAACGTAAAAACGCAAAAGGCTCTCTCTAGAGCCAGTGTTTGGTTTGTGTGTTTTGGGCTACTGTAGAAACATCGCAGACTCGTTGAAGAAGACCCGGCTCTCTATGTAGACACAGATTCTCACTCCCAACTCATCAAATACCGCCGCTTGGTCATTGCCCCACAGCATCGGAGAACAGGTTGTTTGTAGATATGAAGGGCTCATTCTAACTTAACAAAAACACAGCGATTTTTAGTTTCAGGTGATTATACACTAATGAAAACATAGTTATAATATATTCAATTTCTGCTAATAGATCCCCCTAAATGTTACACACTGTTCCTTTTAAAATGTGATGTGAGCGCTCTACATCACCACGAAGGAGAAGCAGTGGTGAGCATGTCATTCTTTCTGTCATCGTGATGTCCAGTGTACGCACCATTCAAGCCTTCAAGACCTAACAATTCTAAGCCAAGGCAGCTAGTGGCAGTGAATGTGCACCTCTCATGGCTGCAGTCATTTAGCTGTCAGCGTTAAATGGAAGAGAATAGTGAGTGATATTTGCTTTTGTGAACTTTCCAACTCCACTGTATACACTAGCAATGAACTGTGATCCTAACCAGATCCCACAGGAGTCCCAGTCCCCCAGTGGCGAAGCTCCACTGAATGCAGTACTAGGTAATTAGGTCTGACAAAAGCCTTCGGCATGTGGAGGGCGAAGTATTGACTAATGGCTCTGCCTTATGGCAGATATAGTTCCGTATTGATGTCCGTGCTCCTGAGTTTGCATCCAATTAAATCATTTGAGAGACAGAGACCAGAGTCAGTTCCTCATGTGACATCCAGGCAAGGAGAGTGTCTCTGTGTGAGTGAAAGACAGAGAGATATATACAGAGAGAGAGAGAGAGAGAGAGAGGATGAGGAGGCTGCCAGGCAGAGAAAAGCAGCCACAGACACTGTCAAGAGGACCAGGCTCCTATTTAATTACAGGCAATGCATGCTGGGAAAGAGCACGGAGCACCACCAGGACAGAAGGACACAGGCAGCCAGGGGGCAGTCAGGATATGATTAGTAAGATCATAAAAGCAAAGACATGGGGAGAAAAGGACTCCATAATCATAACTTGGATTCATCTTTCACAAAATGTCTCATCCTGACAGGGTCAGTACAAATGCAGGCTTTGATTTAGATTTCCATATTTTCGTTGGGTGTAGAAAGCGAAAATGCGAGTGCAGGGGACACGGTGACAGAGAAAGACGCGGCTGACCGGTGTGAGTGATGCACCTGTTTTTTTTTTTTTGTAGAAGTCAATGTGACTCTCAGCATAAGAAATTTAAATTGACAAAGCTCGAGTGCTTCCTACAGGAGGCACATTATTAAAGCAGAACTATCCAAACAGAAAATCATAGAAACAAACTTCTGCCCTGTGAAGCTGAATATGGCAACAGCACAGTAAGACTGTGTGTATTTGGCCGCTGAATAAACACAGTCTCAGTCTCACTGTTGTGTAGCCTAACTTCATGCTCTTTCATAGTAATTCATACTAAAAGTGTGCCCTATTTTCGTAAGCGCTTCATGAAATTTTAAACAGGAACAGCTAAGCGATATGCCATCGGGAGGGCAGTTTGACAGGGTGATCTGGTGCTCCGTGGTTTGGTTAGTCATGGCTGTTGCAACCAATCTTACATAATATCTAGTCATATATTTATCCTGCCAAAATGTATTGTTTTTTTCAGTCGTCTCCGTCCTCCAGCTACTGGTTTTGTTTATCTTTTCTTCATAAAAAGGAAATATGCATTTTCTAAACGCAAAAAGCAAACAAGTTCTTTTTCAGAAGCTTTGCAAGTATTGACTAACTCATGTGGAAAGTGTCTTACACACGTTCTATTAACACAGCCGAGAGAATGTGCTGGCCGGAGATAACCGTGAGAAAGAGGCTGGGGAATGAAGGAAGGCATCAGCATGGACCCCAGGGACAGTGCGTCTCAGATGGGATCCTATCAGAGCCAGCCAGCACCCCACCTCAGGCCAGAGGAGACCCATCTGGTGTTTCTCCCTCGATGCCATTTCAATTAGCTAAATCAATACTCCGACGTGGCGGCGTTAACGGCACAGTTTTTTCCCCTTTCTAATTTCATTTCATCCCACCTCCTGACCTTTTTCAATTCTTTCTCAACTTTGCGGGCCAGTTGAAGGGACTGGGCTTTTGGGATTTAATGAGGCTGGCACTGAGCAAACATCCTCCTCCAGCGTTGTTGCTTAAGCCTTCCCACAGCATGGGGGTCTGGCATTTAGATCACATTCATTTTCTGCTTTGTGTGTCTGCGTATTCTTACATTCATTTAATACCTCATGAAGAATGCATTGTGAGCATCGGGACTGTGAAAGCCCGAGGCTGCCTGTACTCGCTGCACCGTGACTCGAGATGAGGCGAGTCTGGCCCAGTCTGACTTCTCCCAGCAGAGAGCTCTGCTCGTAGACGACAGCACGGGAGGAGACCCAGTCTGCACTGTCTACACTGAACAGATTTGGCAGCAGCATTAAAGCACAACAACAGCCTCTGCGGGTGTTGTCAGCAGTGTCACTCATGTCAGAGCCTAGCATGTCTGACTTTCATAGCATAAAAGCCAAAATATTCACCACTAAAATAATAATAATAAAAAATCTCTCTCATCCTCACCCCTGAACAGGTGAATTTCATATCCTCACATCTCAAGCGAAGGTATTCTGACTAGATCCAAGGCCTAATCAGAAAAGACAGATTTCAGAGTGTGATTCCCCCCCTCACGGATCAAGAGTTTCCTATCCGCATAAAGAAAGAGTAATATGTGGCCAGGTAATGAAGGAACAGGTGGCAGCAGACAACAGGCACTGGATGCAAAGCAGCCACTCCTCACCGGTAGCAGAAAATCACAAGCTGACAAACAAACAGAATAATAACCTCCACCGGCATGACTCCCATACCTGGAGAGAAAATGAATTTGCTGAATTTGATAAGGGCCAACAGGGAGCCTTCACTTTTGACAGGTACAACTAAGGCATTTGTCACGGGTTCAAAAACTAATCTAATTCCTTGAGCAGCACACTTGACTTGTGAAAATCTCCTATATTGGATTTTGTATATGCCGCGAAATGTGTGGATGGAAAAATACACAACGGTAATTGAGGGATTAGAACTCAACTACACCAGTGAAATGGCATTACGCTTTTATCTCTGCATTACTGTGGTACAAAGACACTGGTGTTAAGTGTGTACTAACAGGTAAACAGACACTCATCTTCTATCCTCTACAGAGGCTTACAGCAATACAAAACAACGCCACACTCGTCGAAGGGAAAACTGTCATTTGGAACAGCATATTAATAATTAACACCAAAAGAACCTTCTTTCTCCCCCATTCAGCAAACATGTTACAGCTACTTTTAAATGACAAGTGAAACTTCCAAAATTTTCTCAGGTTTCTACAGACTCTAAAAGCGTTAATCGAGAATCTGTAAGAAATTAATTGAATACACCATAACAAGTTTGTTTGGTAATTGGATGAACCCCCCGTGGGCTCCGCGTTCAACTCTCTGAACCTTGCTACATCTCTGCTAGCCTCATGGGAGGACTGTCTCTCATTAGCACTGGATGATGCTGTCTTGGTCTTGCCTCGCTGTCCACCACATACTGCTGCTGCTGCCGAGCATGCTGCATCAAGCCAAAATACGCGGAAGACCAATACTGTCATTCTTAACGGTATTTTACCGCATTTTGTAAATAACAGTTTCCACCAAAATATGTAACGTGCACAAAATTCCATGTAATATGTCCGCTACAAGCCTGCTGAGATCCTACAGTAGTTTCATGTGGCATTTGATGAATCATGTGTTACAATGACAACGCTCTCTGGCTTGGTCTTATCTCTCATTAATCCGGAACTATAGTATCACACACACGCACGCTCTTGTTGCTGCCAACACCGGCGAGCTCCACGGGCCCTGTCAGCCACGCTGTGACACCGAACATGACAATGTCTGCAATTTGCCGGGTGCTGTCTGCCTGCCCCCGGCTCTGCCATTTGAAGTTTTGCCACCTGTGCCTCTACAGCCTTACTGTAATTCAACAGACGAACTGGTGAGAGCGCCTGTTCCGTGCCCAATTGCCTTTTAAGTTAATTTTGGAAGCACCTGCAATGTGCGATAAACATCAATTAAAGCTATGACCCGATATATCAGCTCATGCCCTTCGGTGGCATCCCTTGCCCTTAAGCTTCATTAAAGCCTTTCATTTTGGGCCAGCGTATATTTTGGTGCAGGTATTATTTATGGCATGTGTGCGTGTGCCAGGTAACACAGATGCTGGAGAGAGAACATTAAGAGGGAGAGAGAGACAGCGAGGGAGTGAGAGACAACTCTTTGTTCAAGGTTCATCCAGACCTCACAGCTGGCAGCAGGCAGTGAGCGGAGCAGCCCACTCTCTGAATCCTGCCTCCTGTTAGTCTGTTGTTGACGACATGTGGCAGTGATATTATCCAAATTAACTGCATCCCCCATCGGTATCAAAGCCTTAGTTGGATACTAATGGCCACCTTGCCTATTAATCTGAGAGGAAGTTGGATTTGAGGAGAGGAGGATAACAGGTGCAGGGATAAAGGGAGAGAGATATGGATAATATAGATTATTAATGAACTTTTGGATGGCTCTTGATCCGCCCCAGGTCTGTTTGGGGCTCCATATGTTGCCTTGGACAGTTCATCTGCAGCAGACCTCAGGTGGCTCAATGGCCCAACCTAATGCAACTGTGCCTGGACTACAGCAACACAAACGTGCACAAAGTGCGCTAAAGTGGTCCGCATGAGCCAAATCTGTACAAGAAAGCAAAAAACAAACCCAGAGGAGTCCAATTATGTAAATCTTCTGAATGTAAACATATTCTGTTGATTGAGTCAACAAGATATTTTGAGTACAAGGTAAATATCTTGATTATAATCAAATTTCAGTAAGTGGCCTGTCATAATTGTGCGCGATCAGTGTGCAACATGATTATTCTTTGGCTCACGGCCCACTACTTATTACATTTTGCCCCCTTGTGGTTTACACACCAAAAAGTTTGGTCTTTGCTGAGCGCAACAGCCACACACACAGTTAAACCGACTCTACCACTTATTTCCCTCCCTCGCTACTTCAATGTAATGCAAAATGAGGCGGCATCAAAAAGATGTGTAAATTACATCTGGCTTCCAGGACACTATCTGGCTGCCAGGAAGCGTCCGTAAATATTTATTGCGGAACATCAGTGAAGTGTGTGAAGGTGCGGATGTCTGCCAGAAAGAGTGTGTGCTCGTGTGTGTGTGTCCAGCTGTGCAGTACTCAACATACACCCACCACTGGCAGGGAGATGCTTCGTAATTCATAATTTCTTTTACTTAAGCCTTTTTTGGTGGCCTTGTTCAAACCCGACAGAAGTATATCCAATGCATAATTAACTGCAGCTTGACAAGAGGTACAGGTTTGGTGGCCTCATTCTTCAACTAAACAAATCAACACCAACTAATGCTATTCCATGCATCTCATAACTACTGTATACCAACTACACAACAATGAAAAACTATATTCAACACCACTAAAAGCACATTTAAATCTATTTAGTAGTGCAATACAGTCCACTGACCATAGAGATTATTGCACGATTCTTTTGCATTGCATGTGAGGTCCTCTCATTATGTTAACATGCTGTGTGATTTTGTGTAATGTGTATTATGTGTTGTCACCAGAGCATGGGAACAAACACCTGTATTTGTGTATTCCTACGCAATCCGATTTACAATTAGTAGTATTTACAGCTTAACATTATTTTACAACATATCAAGATAAATACCCCGGGTCTTGGATAGATGATACCCAGGCTATGAAGAATAAATGTAGAATAGATAAAAGTTAATGGGAGGCTGATAAACGGCAAGTGTCCAACAATATTACTGTGTGAAGGACTTAATGTTGAAATATCAGGAAGCAGTTAAGGAAGCAAAAGCGGCTTATTAATCTGACCTCATTTTGAAGATCCATCCTAACTCTAGGGTGCTTTTCAATATTATTGACTTACTTGTTAACCTCCCTTTTAGTCACTGTAATGAAGCCTCCCTTGATGAGTACTTTCAAGTGTTTTAAGTGTTTAATATTCTTGAACAAAAAGTAGCCTCTTGACAGGAGCCAAACTGCCACTGTTAATGATATGGCTGTGATGAGCTGTTTTTTAAGTCATTTCTCTCATGTTGTTGGAGGAGACTGGCTTGTACCAAGTCTACCTGTCCCATCCATATTACAAAATATTCAGAAGCCTGTATGATATATATTATCTTTAGCACTCTTTCCATTGGTTTGATATATTTTTTTAAACATGCAGTTGGTCTCAGAAAGTTTTTACCTGGTTATTCTCCTACCTCTTACCTACCTAACAATATCCACCCTTCATCTTTATCCTCAGTAGAATTGAGATTCTGGGTTTTCAATCCAGTTTTTTTTTTTTTACATTTACAGTATTCATGGATGTTTCTACTTGGACATGTGAAAAGCAAACAAAAAAATGTCACATTATGCTGATGACACACAATAATATCTAGGTGTACAGAATTCTAACACTACCTGTCTAGCCATTCCCATTAAGTGTCAAAAGTTAATTACACCAATTCTGAAATAATCTTTTTTTGGCCAACTACTTCAATTAAATTGCTTCACCATGGAGATGACACACTGTCTCCCAATGTAAAGCCACTAATTTCACACTAATTTTCATTTTCAGGAACAGGTTAAGGAGAGCTGTTCAAACTATTAACTTTTGACAGAGGACTATTTCCCCATGCAAAGAGAAACATTTAAATCCATAAGTAATCACAAAACAGTCATCCATGCTTTAGTTTGTTCTTCTCTAGCTCAAATTATGTCTACGACTTGCATAACAGTATACTTTTTTTGGTCATTTTCAGAACTGAATTATCCTCAACTCTATCATTGTATCAGAGACATTTTATCCCATATTACCAGAGGTTTTGCTGCATTTTCCCATTGGCTTTTTCACAGTCTGCTTAGAACCATGTGAGACCTAGATTTTGAACAACCTGCCTGAAAACGTACACACATTAAATCAGTTGCACGATTCCTTAAAGCTACTTGTATGCGCTTGCATTTAATCAATTGTTTAACCTTACTTTAATGATTATTTTATTCATGTGACTTGTATGCCTCATATGTTTTACTTTTATTTATCTTTCTGATATTTCATCTTTTCTTTCTTTCAGCAGTTTGTGGACCAATCCAGGACTTAAATGCCAGTGAATATTGAATTACAGTCAACAGGTGGCCAGAAAAGTTTCTCCAATGGGATGCTGTGTTTCTTCTGGACATGTAAGTAGGACAATTGTTAGCTTATACTTTAGCTATAAGAACCTGATAAGCTTAAGGCTCTCTGAAAGTTTGTGTCAGGCACCTCTGGTTCTGAAAAGTGAAGCCAATGCAAAAGTGCCTTAAACTTGCATTCTTTCCACTAGCGATCAAGAGGCAACTCCTCTGGTTGCAAAAAAAGAAGTCTGATTGTATATTAGTCTCTGGGAAAATGGACCTACTTCTCATTTGATTTATTACCTCAGTAAACATTGTAAACATGGTGTTCATTTAGTAAATTATGGTCCTATTTAGAGTCAAATAGACGATAAAACAGGGTATGCTTTAGGGCGTGGCTACCTTGGGATTTGACAGTTCTCTACCACGGCGTTGTGTGGTCTGGGAGTTGTCCGTGTTTTTGTCTTAGAACTTTAACCTTTTCAAAGTGTGTTTTCAGTCCATAAAGGTTCATTGTAATATTTTGGTTGCCTAAAAATGTCTTATTCAGCGTTCGATTGTACTTAGGTCCATCCTCTTGTGTCACTTCTGGTTCCAAGAATCCATAACTCTGTCATTACATTTTAAGAATGAGTTAATTAATTAATTGTAATGAAATAATTATTGGCTAGTTTTCCAATTAAAATGTTGTTTCTATTATAAACTGAAATGTTACAGAAAGCATTATGTGCCGTTTAATCGTTCGAAGTATCAATCGAAATGAACCAAAGAACAAACTCACACCTACAGTATAATTTTATGCTTTGCTTGAACTATACTGTATATAGTTCTTTCTCTTTTATGGCCATTAGTCCACAATTTCAGTTTCAACTTTAGACGTACATAACATCATATTTACAATACAATGTCTCATGAAGACACATTCAAGGTTCATGTGCAGTGCACAGTAATCATATCTTTATAAGACTGTGAATGTAAACACTCTATCTGTCTGCTGAAAAGGTAGTGTGAATAGCAGGAGAAGGAAATGGATATTGAGTGAAAAGACAGATACAGAGTATGCAGCTGTGCGCTGTGAGGTGGCGGATGCTGACTGTGGGATTCTTTTGTGTGTGATAACACACGGGTGAGAATGTATGTGAGACTGTGGACTGTTGATGTGCTTTGAAAAGAGTCACTGTGGTGACTGTATGACTTTGTTCTTCTACCACTGCATGGGAATAGAACCTGTGCATCTCAATAGACCTCCATTTTATTCAAGGTGTAACCCACCACTTAAGAATCGGGTCTGTTAATTGCAGCAGTTGGATTTAAGTGTGAAGAGGAGGCAACTTTATAATAGGGAACCTGTGGGTTAATACGTGTCAAACTACTAGTGAATTAGTTATGAGCAAGACCTCACTTTAGAATGGGGAACATATTCTGAGTTAGGAAAGAAGTAATTCAAAGTAGGGCTGTGCAATTAATCAAATTTCAATTACGATTTTGGCTTTCAACTATTAGGAATACAAGACAATCGACATAAAACGATTATTGCGCTGCATTCCATTTCGAAATGATGCTCTCGTTTTGCGTTGTGTTATAAATCCAGGGCACCCCTTTCCTTTACAGCGGTGCGCTTTCGCCCGCTCGGCAAATCAGGGACGGCCGCTTGGTGTGGGAGGATCCCCTCGTGGGAACTCTCCCCAGTGGAGGCTATCCCTTGGTCGGCTTGGAAATGCCCGGGGTGAAGGTGGTGCTTTACAGCACCCCTCGCCCGGACCTTGCCGCTTCGTGCTCGCTGTCCCCTCTGTCCCTGCGGGGAGGGACGGAGCTCCCTGCTGCCGGGGTGACTGTCAGCGGCTGTGGCATCTGCAACCCACCCGACCCATCTTGAAACACTGACCCCGTCTGTCTTCCCATGCTTTGTGGGTGTGACTTTTTTGCTTTGTCATCTTTGTCATCATCAACTAATGTCTTTATGATTAAATTGTTTACTAGAGCACAAAATTGATTACAAGAGCACACAGTTCTTCATAGATCTAGCCTCTTAATTTTGCTCTCAAAATCACCAGATCGATGCATTTGACTTTAAATGTAGGCTACAAAATGTTCTTTCTAAATGCATGATGTCTCCAAAGTCAATGAGTAATCGAGTTAAATAATCGTTCTCAATATTGACCAAAATAATTGTGATTATGATTTTTGCCATAAACGAGCAGCCCTAATTTAGAGTTATTTGGACAATATTAACACTTGTTTGTGTTTTGTGACATAAGAGTAGATCATACTTTCTAAGTGAAAAGGGAAAATGACTATTCTTGTTGTACTACCACCTTATAAGGCTCATACTGAGCAAAGCTTATTATTATTAACTTCCTTACTTACTATCAATAAGCAGGAAGTTATTTGGGGAAAACTCTTAGTTAATGGCCTAGTAGTTGTAGAATATTATCATGCAGAATAAGGCATTAATAAGTGTTTCACAATGACGAATAAAGAGCCGATATGCTACTAATATGCACTAGATGTACTAGTTAATGGTGAATGTGTGTACCTTAAATATAAAGACATACTACAGAGTAGTAGAGAGGACATTCTGGTATATTTTGTCTGTATGTTTTTGTCTGAAATGTATGAGATTTTTAAATTTTAAAAAGAGGTATCCATCCCCCAGTGGCCGTATGCATGTGGAATAGAAAACTTAACTAAAGGGAGGCATAGTCAGTGTCTTTCTCTTGGCAGGATAGAAAACAGAATCAAAAACGTCCACCGATCTTTGTTGTAAACTTTTTCCCAGTCTACCTCAAACATTTCATAAAACTGGCACCATGGGCAAAACAGCTGGCATGAATAGACATCCAATTGACATCATATCACTTGGAAAACTTTCCTTTCTACTGTCCACATCAAGTGTGAAACTGTTTGCAACTACGTTGAAATACGCTTGACACCAAAGATTCAGCTGTCATGAGTGTGTTTCAAAGTGTGTTACTTACAGGCATAGTCTGTCCACCATGCAAGCTGTTGATGGCGGCCTGCGCTTCTGCGTGGCTGGAGAACTTGACAAAGGCGCATCCTGTATGCACAGAAAACAAGAGAAATAGAAGGGAGGGGCACAACATCAGGGAATGGCCTTGAATATGGGGGAAAAAAAACACTATTCATTACCATTGTTTTCATGTTATCTGGTTTGTAAATATATTCTGCCATTTGTGTGTTCAGCGCATAACTCTGAATAAATCAGTCTAATTGTAGTGAAAGCATTAGCTGCGTGGAACATCCTGTCCCTCGCCCACTTCTAATTCCACCCCCTCCACTTCGGAGCATGGAGCCAAGGCATTTACTATCCTGACTTGTTTGTGATTATTAATCTGTTTAATATTTACACATTGTGATTTGTGTGCAGTCACTCATAAAAGAGATTATGATGACAAAGGCATAGTATTATAATCTGCCCATCTAACCGAATCTTTGCTCGCATGTAATTTCAGATGGAGGTGGGGGGGCTTTGCTCAAGGGGCATTCAAATCATCTTAAATCTGTTGTGTAGTTAATGCACAAAAGGAAAAGTCAACATAAAAAGTTGGCCGGAAGACAAGGGAGCGGGCGTTGGCAGCAGCGTTCTGGAGCCTCGTTGCATTAACATTTCAAATGAAGTTAGAAATGATTCAAGTGGATAATAATAATGCACAATATGTGTTTTGGGAGGTTGCATATCCTAACCACATGATTAAATAGTGTATCAGTGTACTGTAGGTAAGAACGGGCACTAAATTACTACAACATAAAGAGAAGTGAAATACTGTGGAACTGAAATGTGGTAATTTTCCAAAAGCCGTTAAATTAAACAGGAGCTATTTCTCTAAGCTTTATGGTCGTTATAGACTGCACGAGGTATTCTGTTATGTCCTATTCTTATCCTTGCCTTCAGGTAGCTCATGTGTTAAGTCAAGAGATACCTAATTAACAAACTCGTGGATTAATTCTGCCCCCTTTTCATTAATCGAGAAGCACCGGTGTCTCAGGCTTTTCCTGAGTTCAATCCCTGGTTTCTTGAGAACTGCTGATACCTATTTAAAACGGTTACTTATGTTCATATACATTTATTCACTCTACATTCCCAACGGAGTCGTGATGATTCATTTAAATTATAAGCACTGATAGGTATGCTCAGTGGGTGTTCTGTGTCTAGCATTCACTTTTACATCTCAGGAGTCAGCTTTGCTTCCCAGACAAACAAATTAATAATTTCCTGACAAAAATAAAAAGAAGATTGAACTGAGGAACATGCAGTATGTGCACAATCAATGGAAGACAATTTCCACCTCTACCTGAGGCTTTCCGTCCACATTCCAGCCACACAATAAATGGTAGGCAGGTGAAACTGTTGTGTGCAGAAATGTGGTGAGTAGTAAAGGCCACAAGTTTCCTGTACTGTCAAATGTCCTCAAAGCTATACAGATCTACAGAGGCAAACAGATAAGTCAAAGAAGCCTTTGATTCTGTCACAGCACTCTAGCACCCTTTTACTTCACTTGAACGCCCCTCCGGGTAGAGGCAGGAAAGGTCTTCATTTGTCCAACTGAAATGTGTCAGCCTACAGTGTGCCATTTGACTGCGAGTCCGTCTTTGAAGGAACAAACGCATTTAACCTTTGTAGTTGAAATAATAAGGGGCAGTTTGTTCTCGCAAAAGCCTTTTTGTTTTGCAAGGCGAGATAACGTGCTGCTGGTTCCCTAACAAGGCTATCGAATATGTGCCAGAATCCCAGTGACCCCAGCAGCTCAGCCCAACCAGAAAGACCCTCAAAACTGCAGGGCTTGGCCGTACACCATCAACGGCAAAGTCATGTCAAACATACAATGTCCTCAAATTTCTCCACTGAAAAAAAACAATGTTGTAGCCTTGCTTTTCCTGACCTAGGAAAAAAAAAAGTTCAGGGACACGGAGCACAACATCTCAGAAGAATTGGAAGTGCTACAGCCTCATAAATTATAGTGCACATTTGAGTTTTTGAATTTGATGGCTCAGAATGAGTTGGGGGGAAAAAGAGAGATTGTATTGCTTTCAAGCGAGAGGATCTGCACTGCCTTTTGAATTCCCGGGGTAATAATATGTATGCATGAATTCCATCCCGCTGGATGGGTGACATTTATAACACAACTTAATTATAGACCTAAAAGCCATCTCTCTATTTTTCCTGACAATCCAGGGCTCCATTCAACTCTGGCAGCAAGTGTTGCACTTTGAAAGTACTTTGAGGAGCAGCGCCACAGAGAGATGGATGTTAAACTTCTCGGCCTTTTTATTGGGTGAAGAGGGGCGCTGAAAAGCTTCTGAGTAGCATAAATTTACATCAACAGGGGACAAAGCCTCCATCATGGAACAGATAGCACTGTCAATTTCAAGGTCTGTCTCATTCAAATTACAGGAACCTCATCCCAAGCGAGGCGGCTGGCAAAATAATTTGCCGTGACATCCCGTAATGATTGCGTGGGACTGTTGCACAGTGAGTGATACGACCAGATACCTATATATGAGACCTTTTGTCTGGTGCTAGCATTCATACTTAACATTGCTCTACAGTTTTTCTATTTCATGGCAGTGAGAACTTGAAGAAAAGGTAATGATGAAGCCAGTGATAATAGAGACAAATACCAACACAGGAAACGTATGGCATGTGAAGAGAGGAGAAAGAAAAAGAGATGGGGTGCAGGAGGGTGAAAAGGAGTGAAAGCGCGAATGAGGGAGAAAACTAGCTCCTGTCTGACACAGCAGCACCGGCCTTATTTCATTTCATGTGCTGTCAATCAGCTTGAGGCATCTGAGCAGACAGGAAGAGAGGGAGAGGCGGCAAAAGAGGAAACAAGCCAGGGAGAAAGAGAGGTAGTGGGCCGGTGGGGCGACGCAGAGCAATAGACCCGGGATTAACAGTGAGAGGAACAGATGTAGACACAGATAGGCGTGTGGTTCACTATAGCCAGCCTTTTCTCTTTGATATACTCAGAAGGCTCCCACATTATCAACCCCTCTCCCTTGCCTTCCCACACATCCTTTTCACACATCCAGATGCTTCATATAGGAGAATCAATCACAGTCAACAGACAGAGAGGAAAGGAAGGTAGAGGTTCCAAGCAATATCACCGCCGTTATCGCTCCAAATATGGCTGTGAGACCCATCAAAGGATGATGGGGGAGTCTCTCGCTCTCACCGAACAATCCCACCTGCATCGCACATTTCACAGCCATCTTTAATTTGACCACGCTCTACTAACTAAATAGCACATATACGCCACAGACATGAATGCATAAGCTGTTCTAAATCTGCCGCACAGTGAGTGACAGCGGCGAAACCCCGAGCCCGGCTGCTTTATTTACAGTAGGACATTATCGTCCAATGGTGTCTCTGGGGAGGGATGACGGGAATGTGGGAAACAAACATGATTACACCCCTCCGCTTTTCAGATAACAGGAAGAGGAGGAGGAGGAGGGTGAGCTGAAAGACGAGGTGTTGTGTGATGGATTTGTTGAGTACAAGCCCAGGGTGAGAGGAGCTGCCGGGATGAAGAGACGACATAAGAGGGAGTTCGGGAGGGAGAGAAAAAAGGAGAGTGAGAACAAAAAAGGGAAGGGGAATACAGAGAGTAGTGAGAAAAAGGAAAGTGGGAGGGGAGGAGGTGTCGGAGCACGGTGACAATGAGGTATGAAAGAAATGCGAGCGAGACACATAAGAGGTGGTGGAAAAAAAAGCAGAATAGCTGAAGGGGAGGATGAGTTATTCAGAAGAGGAGAGTGGATCGCAGACGATGTCAATGAGTGCACAGCAGGTGAAGCGTGGTTCTAAAAATGTAAGGAGCGGAAAGAGAGAGACAGCACATGTACAGACAGACAGACAGACAGACAGACGGAGGGATTAAGAGGGACAGACAGGGAAAAAAGAGAGTGGGAGGTGTGTGGGCTCTGACCCTTACTGGCCCCATCAGGCCCTCGCAGGACGGTGCACTCCTCGATCTGGCCGAAGGTCTCGAACAGCCGCCGGACGTCGTCCTCGCTCTGCTGCTTGCCGAGCATTCCCACAAACAGCTTCCTGTCTTCTAGATAGGAAGAGAGGAAGGGGGGAGGTAGGGAAGGAGGAAGGGTGGAAGAAAGGAGAGAACAGACAAATGCTACAGCTGATGGCACCGTTCTGCTGAGCTGAGAGGAACAACTCAAACCCCCCCCTTTTTATCAGCAGTCTGCTGTGTTGAGCCTACGCTGCTGCTGCTGCTGCTGCTGCTGCTGCTGTTGTTATTGTTGTTGATCTCACTGATGTGTGGTGTGCCACCCCACCCTGGTATGAGGGAGATATATTCCTGTTTCCAGTGAGTTATTCAAGTCTGCCGCGGTGACGTTTGATAGAGATGATGTTTGGAGCGCTGTGGGTTTCAGGTAAAGGAGCGGCAATATTTTGCAAAGGTAGACAAACTGTTAGATCGTCTGGATGCTTAAGTCACTGAGTTGAAAGAGAACATGGAACAAGAACATGGTGTTACATTTCCTCATCACCAAAGGAGTAGGTGTTATAATAAGCCAGAGTAAACTCTGCAGCACAATCCATCCCATGATAAACTCGGGTAAAGTAACAAAACTGTCTCAGCCAGTGTTAACCGGTTCGAATTAGTCAAGACTATACTTTCACATCCGCTCCACTTTCTGCTGACAGTATGTAAAATATGTTGCAAGGCGACAAACTTAAGGCACTCACATTTCTTCAGAATGTTTATGGAAATGTTGAAGTCGGGGAATAAATACTTTGGAAAGTAGTCAAGTAGAATTAAAAAATGAACATGATTATGCGCATTGCCCAGTGTTGGCCGCCCAGAAATAACAGATGAAGCTTTTCAGTGCAACGTTGTTTATGGATAATTATCAGCCAAAGGTTTGCAGATTTGTCTTCTTTTTTCAACTCCAACAAACACAAACTTAAATTTAGCTATAGATTCACAATTCAGAGAATTTTTCTTCCTACTATTTTGTGCACACGCTGCATAATTCTATATCACTGTATACAAGTTAAAGGGTAAATTAGATTTTTTTTTTCTGCACAATGTAACCTAAGTAACCATGACCTATAGTTTTCACAGCCCAATGATGGAGAAGGATGTTTGCAGAGACTATGAAACTATGAAAGCTCTGAGGTCTTGTTCTCATGCCTTGAAACAAAAGAATGGTAGGTAGTTTTTATTGTGATATATACTCCTGACTAAATACATCTGTTGAATCTGTGCTTTAGCTGTCTTATACTTTCCACTACTAGGAATAGATTACCTCATTTTTTTGTGTCAAAATGTCACTAAGATGCTTGTGGGCTGCTTGGAGCAGGACCTACTTCTTAATGGCCATGTATTTGTGACCAATTCTATACAACAGGGGCCTTCAACCTTTTTTCCTCCAAGAGCTTATTTGACAAAATGAAAGTGGCCGAGAGCTACTCATACCACCAAGTTGTATATCGCCAATAGCAGACTTTTTTTTTTTCTGTTTAACTTTTATGGTCCTCTAATAATTTTTCAGTCATCGCCTTACAGTCCCGCCATAGGCGAAGGGCTTTTGGGTTTTCTTTAGAATGGTTTCTTCGGTGAAGTGGCGCTTGACTTACTTGTTAGTGACCCCTGCTATACAATAAGATGGGTGCACTTAAAAGCAATGCTAGGTATGAATCATGGAAATACCATGGTTACATTCTGGCTATTAAACTGACATCTTTTGTACACTGTATCCGTAGGAAAAGGTCAAGGGTAAGTGGTCAAGGAAAAATGTTAAAGTGAGAAAGCAGTCCCCTTTGTACAGTCTAAATATAAGCTGAATCTAGTGTGATTTAACATCTGTTTTGACGTTGAGTGCTGACTATATCAAAATTCCTGACCAATATTCAACTGGAGTGAAGTTTGAAGGGCAGCTCCACCTACACTAATACCTCCACTGTCAGAGTTGCTTCCTGAGCTCCAGAGGGGGGCACTCTGGCTCAGATGTATGGCCTCTATACCTCTACATTTTGGCCAGCCAGAAAGCTGGATTTTTCTAATTAATCTTCCCAGTGCCCTGGCATTAGACAGTGCATTCATCTTCTTTACATCTTTTACATTATGCATCCCCTATTCCGCTGTGTTGTGGAATGAAATGGCTACTAGCAAGAACCCATCGCCAGAACTGATGGAAAGTGGCAGGAAGAGGAAGAAGAGTTTATTGGAAATGACACTGTTGATCTTCAGCGTGAGTCATTTGACTGGTAGGGAGCGGGCGAGGAGCGGAGGGCGAGAGCATCACCTGGGCCTCGACAGATGTGACGCCTCCTGTACCTGCCAGGCCCCATTAGACGCAGCTGTTCTAAAAATAAAGCGCCAGGGCTTCCTTTTTTTTTTGCAGCGGGGAAATCAGATCCTGTTCCATTCCTGTAAAGTTCAAATGAGACACGTGCCTGCTACCCGCTTGGCCACACAAATGAGCACCTGCATAATCAATAAGGCCACGTTGCCCGGTCTCTACTGCCGGTGTTGTAGCTGTGGTGTCGGTCCGTGTTCCTGTAGTCACGCCTCACACAGCAGGGCTTCTCACACCCGCCAGCTGAGCCTGATGCTACTGCTCATTACTGTCCCTCCACCCCTCGGAGCTCCAAGGTTGGAAGTGAGCGAGAACCATGAGGAGATCGCCACACAGACAGCCACTTATACTGTCGACTGGGATTTAGCAAAGACCGACAGGAGGACAGACATCTAGCTGGATATCGGGCATCAGCGGAGGAGCTGCGTAGCTGTAAAGTCAGCCCTGAACAGGTGTTGGAGAGAAACGAGCCTGACCCCTGTCCATGGCAGCAAAGGTGAAACATGAAACGAGGCAACAGCCGCGTCCAGAGCACACATGACTTTGCCTTGATTGTCCCTCCATCTTTCAGCTTTTCACCAAGGTGTCACTGTTACAACTTAAACGGGCATGAGTGCGGTTTTACAGGCCTCCTGCAGCGTGTTAATGTTTTGGGACAAAAGTCTCATCTCGGTCCTGGCCCGAGGAGATCTAATGGCGGCTTTACAAGGCTAATTAACAAGCCATGAGCGAAGTAATGAACTTTCAAAATGTGCTGGCAAACGCAAAAATAAATTACACCCCAGTGAAGGCTTTAAAGGAAGTGCGAGTGTACTTGGGAGCCTTCCTTTGGGAGAGCCACGGTGAGAAAATGAATTTGGAGCTGCTATCTTTTCATTGCCTGACCTCAGAGCGTCTCAGTCGGCCCACTGCATGCCCTGGCCAGAGTATAGATTGCTATTAATTAGTCCACTTTGCACCTGTCTCCAAAGCAGCTCTTATTGGATTTTGCATGTTCTCGCTCATCTCCTATGGCCGCCTGCTAGCTTTAAATTGGCGTTTTATGAATATGAATAAATATCTTGTAATGCAACCTCTGCACAACGACTCCATTAAAAGTGGTTAGAGGAGAAAAAAAAAAGAATATTCTTTTAAGTGCAGTCATGTATTTGCATTAAGAGGGGTGAGGACCTTCATATGGAACTGTCTGAGGATACAGAAGTATGACAGAACTCATTGAGCCGACTGTTTGACCTCTTGGTACTTATCTCTCATTGAGAGGGGGCTCATCTTATCCCTCTAACAGAGCTGAGCCACACAGCTGGAGAACATTTGAGCTCTACAGCACTTCTCCGCTCTACTGTGAAGAGACCTTTGTAATCTGCACTTTCAAACCTTGCCACTACTTTAAAATAATAATGTGTGTGTGGTAGTTATGAAGCCTGGCTACATCATTTTGATGGGTTTTTTTTGTGTCATTGAATCCTCGCAACACCACTAATTAATCCCGGGACATATATTCTGTATACATTAATTTATAATTAGCAGATTCAAGGGTACATAGGCTTAAAGTTGCTTAAAGGGCTGTCAAAGTTAATGTGATAATAACTCGTTAACCACTAATTTCTTCAACGCATTAACGCAACTTGTGATTTTTAGGTTGTAGCGGGCTCAGTATTAAAGCTAGAGTGAACATACTGGTATCATATGAAACTAGAAAACCTAAGGAATTCATTGGTACCAACCATGTCATTTAGCCTGTCGAGAAGGAGGCTAAATAACGCTCCAAACGTCTGCTAAATTTTGGCAAGAAATAAAAATGTCATGGTCATTTTCAAGGGGGTCCCTTGACCTGAAAATGGGTTCTATGGGTACCCACGAATCCCCCCTTTACAGACATGTCCACTTTATGATAATCACATGCAGTTTGGGCCAAGTCATAGTCAAGACAGCTGTTGTTGCCTGTTGAGCTTGAGTTTGCCATGTTATGATTTGACCATATTTTTTATGCTAAATGCAGTACCTGTGAGGGTTTCTGGACAATAGTTGTCATTGTTTTGTGTTGTTAATTGATTTCCGATAATAAATATATACATATATTTGCATAAAGCAAGTGTATTTGCCCACTCCCATGTTGATAAGAGTATTAAATACTTGAAAAATCTCCCTTTAAGATACATTTTGAACAGATAAAAAAATGTGCGATTCATTTGTGATTAATCGGCATTAACTATGGACAATCATGCGATTAATCACGATTAAATATTTGAATCGATTGACAGCCCTACTTAAAATGGAAGAAGATATTTTTTATTATATGTACAGTACTGTATATGTGTACAGTATTAATGCCTGTATGCATGTGTGTGAAAACATATAATATTATGTTCAGGCCTTTGCCAGTGCACACTCACTTCCTTGTCATTTTTTCCTCATCTCCCGACTGAAGGTGGGAGCAATTGTGTGGAAAAATGGTTCCATGTCAGTCTCCAGCCATGTCCAAACCGAGGTGGCATGTGGACAGCACCGTTTTATGAATGCAAATAAAAAAAAAAGGAGATCAAAAAAGTTATCAAAACACTACTGACATCTGACAATTGCTTGTCTCAGGAAGCCTTTTCATTTCAGCGCCCGGTATATTAAAAATTAATGGATTTTGCACAGACGCCATATGCTGTCAAGATTGATGCTTCTCTCCCTGGAATAAAGTGCTACTTGCGTTGTAGGCTGCAGTATATGCATGCATATAGATTGTGCTTTTCCCTTCCTCTCATCTCCTTTTGTCTCTCTATTGCCCTCCCTGTATTGTTCTCTTTACCCTTTATTGTCATCCCTCACTTTACTCTTTCTCTCCAGGCAAGGAATCAGTTGCTGTGAAGTCTACTTTTCAAAAGTTTCTGCTTTTGTTTGGCAATAATGGGAATATTCTCTTTAAATAATTACTCCCCTTCTCCTGTGTTGTGGTAAATATTTATTTTTTATACATTTTTTTTCATGATTCTATCATTTATTGCCCGCTGGTAGCAGTCAGGGAAACTTGGTAGTAGTAAGTGTTCAGAAAGCATGGACAGCTGCATCTAACGATAAAAGATGCCTGCTAGGCCGCTGGGTGCATTTCAAAAGCAGAGTAATGTTCCAGGCAGCACAACAGAGAAGTTGTGCTTCTTATGGTCTCATTAGAAAAGCCTGATGCTGGTTGCGCTGCTGCCTGGCAGGCCTGCCACCAGACACGCTCACACATGTAGGCGTACAGAGCTTCTTAATATTGAGTTAGACTTTGTCTTTCACCATTTACTGTATATACTTTATGTGCCAGTTATGTAAAGGCAGGAGTCTGTTTGGAATCAAAAGGTGCCATTTGCTCTCAGAGTAGATAATGAGCATTATACATTTGCACATCATTGAGAGAGAAAACAGAAATCCTAGAATAGACACTTTTGGGATGATGTTGTCAAAAACACTCTTTTGTGATCTAGCATTGTTATAATCTGGAGTTAACATTCCTCAGGCCATGAGACTTTTGCATCCTTAACAGACATTCATTTCCCTTGCCCCAATAACTTAAGGGGATAATTCACCTTTTACAAGCCTCATTTACTCCCAAAAACTTTACCTCAATGCTACTTTTTGTAGTAACATTAATAGATTATCTTTATCTTTCTTATGAAAGAAATGGCGAAAGCAGTTAATCAATTGATTCATTATTATACGTTCGACAAGTAATCACTGGCAGTCAGTTATATTTATTCATTAATAAAACTGACTAATTTGTGGGGTAGTTATTAATATAGAAAAAATGTTAGTTGCAGCCTTAAAAAGAAATCAACCGAGGGAAAGTAAGTGGAGGGAATAGCACTGTATCAAGTACAGTAAAAGGACTCGGAAAACAGAAGACAATGCTACACATCCACAAATTGAATTTCCCCTTAGGGATCAATAAACTGTTATATTTATGTTCTTTGCCAGCATATGCTACATTCTATTTACAATTAGTTTAGACATACCGCAGAACAAAAGTCACAGATATATAACATTTTTGATCATAAAACTTGCCAGATCACAAATTTTATTTCTTGTCATCTTAGAGTTATGGCATACTTTTTTGTTGTTGTTGTTTTGAATTAACTAAAGTATAGCAAAGAGAGGTTTGCAAAGTGAGTGAGGGACAATTACTTGTGATAATGGCAATGAGTGAAAAGGATTACTGAAAGCTATTGGGGATAAATGGCTTTCAGGATGGAGCGGAGAAAAACAACATACAGACAAATGGAAGCATTTTAACTTAAAAATAAAAGTTTACGATGCAGCATAGACATGTATCTCACATTTTGCAACTGCTGGTCAACATTAAAAATATGCCTACAACCTTTACTTAGCATGGGAATTGGCCCACAGTGAGATGATTTCAGCCGGTACAGTATTTCAAAGTAAAGTTGGAGTTGTAGGGATTTTTTTTTTTTTCCAGTTTGATGCTCAGCAATGTACTCATGATCTCTGCACCTCCTGTTGTACATGCCGATGTTAGCAGGAGCTCCAGGGAGGTTGCCAGACATGGGTTACCTAAAAAACTCAGCTTGCTGACATTCTTAAGTTATGAACCTAGAAATATTAGCTGTTAGCAGGGGCGTGGGAGTGTAATATTCATTATCACTATCAGCAGTCTGAACAACTTTTAAATTACAGGGGATCATTTTAATTAATATTAATAATAACAAATAGTGCTTGATAGAGATTTAAGTACAACATGCCAGTAGAACACTGAAGAATTTCAGAGTTATGCACCCACTCAACCAATTTACAGAGTGAGACTGTTCATACAGTAAATATCCTGTTGTATTACAGCAGCAACTGTATTTTAGTAACAGTGACAGTAATAGTGTTTTATTTCAAATCAATATAATGTTAGAATTAAAAACATGCTCAAACTTGATGTATTATTCACTGTCACTATGCAGATTTTAAATTAATGTAGAAAGTGTAAAGTAAAAAGCCATTCTCATACACCGTCCGCAGCTATACCTACTAAAGGTAATGCACTGTAATATGTATACATCCCATGAAATCAATTCATATGTAATCCACGTAATCGTGAACCAAGAAGTATAAAGAGTGACAAACACCGCATAGGGAGGTGGTCAGGATGGATGGGTGGGTAAAAAAAAAACAGACTTTTGCCCAGGAGACCGCTGTTTGTACCTGATGGGAAACCAGAAGTCAACGTTGACGTATTTGTCACGTAACTTCCGACTTAAGTTACGCCACTTACGGAGTTATTTTAACCCAAACCATGATCTTTTCCTAAACCTAACTAAGTAGTTTTGTTGCCTAAACCTAACTAAATTGTGAAGATGGAAATTTATTTTGAAAGGACTGTATAGACATGTAACGAGTGGAAATTGGCACATGGACATTCGTAGGAAAACAAACGTAAGACAAGAAATAACTTTTTGTAAGATATCATACGAACCGTTGTATTAGGATACGTTGAAAGTAATGTAGTGAGGTCATTGTAAAACAACCTACATGATATCTGTACAGCTGCATTTCTCCACCCCCACAATCATTCCTTTTGCCTTTACGCAGCATCTTCAACAACTCAATAAGCCCCATTCTCCTTATAACTCATGTTTAATTCCTACCCAGCTAACAGAAGTAATTAAAACCCCATCCCAGTGAAAATGATGTGCAACCGCACACTAAACCTTTCTGCTGCTGGTCCCAATCTGATGTATGCAAGTGGATTATCCAGTATAGTGAGGTGGTAAATGGAATAATCAGAGGAGAACAAACATTCACATTGTCAGTGTATCAGGCACGATGAGAGGATACAGGCGTCTTGTTTGTAAATGCATTACTTATACCACTAGAGCTGTCACATCCATTTACCCAGGGACGTGGGAGGGGAGCTTTAAACCTTCTGGTATTCATGATCAAAAACCAGCACTGAAAAATTGAGGAAACTTGTGAGAATTTGCCTGTTGCGGCTTCCGTTCAAATATTTGAACTCCTTCTTTTTCTACATTAGAAACCTCTTCTCTGATGGCCCATTCGTGGATCTCTGCAACAAAGTAAATCAATGCCTTAAAACCTTAAATGTATACCCTGCAATGGTCACCGTTGGAAATCCTTGAATTATTTTAAGTGTCCCTATGTCTGTGTGCATTCCTCAGCACACACATATCCACCGCTACCAGGGGTTCTTCTTGACTTTTCCGAGTTTTGCAAGATCGTGTCCAGAGGCACAGAGGGATCTTTTGGCTTCATTTGCATGTAAAGTGGAGCGCGCTCTTCTGTGGGCATGAGGTGCCTCCAGACAGCCCCTCCTCCCCTGTGGCCTGCCAGACTGAGCCAGCCAGCAGCCCTCACTCTTCCCTACCTGCTGGGGTGGGGCATGACAGCACAGCGCGCAACATCTTAAGGTCCTGTCAATCTCTTCACTGCCCCGGCTGGGGTCAGCCTTCTGAAGAACAGCAGGTTGGCAAGGACAAACACGACCCATTCACAAAGACTTCCCCTCAGCCAGACGGACAAAAGGCATGGGTAAGATATTAAAAAGGCTCGCGCAGGGCTGCCGAGTATAAAATGCAGGGATTGCAATGCTCCTGGCAGTCTATAAGCATCCAATAAAACAAAAGTATGGGGAGCTAATAAACAAGTAGGGTAAAGAGACTGTGTGCAGACAAATGCACTGAGAGTGGCACTTTGTGAAAAAGTCGATGTTGATGGAGGTTGCCGGGCATTTGAGGGGAGTGTTGAAACCATCTTATCAGAGTTAATAAAAGGAGAGGGTGTTGCCGGCTGACCCGTCATCTCTCTTCTCATCAGTGTGGTCTCCAGTCTCACAGCAGTGGCTCGAGGAGTGGGACCTGGCTCCAAGATTGTGTTTAGATAATGGCCATCTCCAATCATAGATAATCTGGCCCCATCTTTTCTTCACAGACAGCGGCAGACAAGGTCAGGGGGAAAAAAAGATTCCTGGCGAGGCGAGGAGGAGATAGGGACGGGGCGGCTCTGAGATGATTTACTGCTGAGATTCACTCAGCTGCCTCCATCACCCTCCGTTAACTTTCTCATCCTGTCGTCTCTTCCCCTCTCGCTCTTTTTGTCTTCCATCTCTCACTCGCTCGCATTCCTCCATGGGCCTTGTACTGAATCCCCCACCTCTCTCACTATCACTCGCTCCATCTCTCCCTTTGCACATGCAGTACCAATGAGACTGAGAGATGGAGGAAGCGAGGGATGCAACGGAGAGAAAGAGCAACTTTTCCTCATTTCTGCCCCCTTTGGATTGAAGCAAATTGCTTGGGCTTCAAGTGGAGATATAGTAGCGTGTCTGTTCCTGCGCTGACCACAGAGCGAGTGAGCAGGAGACTCATGCCTTGATTGTGCCTCAGTATCTCTGAGTTGAACTCATGGTTTGATAGAATTGGGCAGGAAAAAAAAAGCGGTGGTAAGCGCATCAGATAAATGTGGACTTTGTGGGGAAGAGGTCGGCTGACTCAAGGAACAGAAATAGATTTAAAGGCTGTGAAGCTCCCCTCACATGCTCTATTCTTTCTTGATAATCCACGGGAAAAAATAAAATAAGACATGAGTCATCGTAATAGACAGCCAGAGAATCAGCTCTGTTATCCACAATGGCAGCTGAGCGGGAGGATTGTGCGGCGCTGGGGCCCCCCTAGTCATTTTCTGAGCTCTGGTTTTACTTCTCCTCCTGACACTCCCATATCCCCAGAGAGAGGACGTCTCTCAGGGACACCGTGAACAAAAGAGGGGCTACCGTAGTCTCCAAATGGAGTAATGGGCCCTAATGCCTGCACAGGCACGTAATGGAGACCTCTGCACAAGTTCCCATGACAGATAATTGCTGATGTCTTGGTTGTGATAAATGTGACTCCATTCTAGAGGAACAAATGTCCCAGTGTAGCCCTGGGTTTGACAATCGAGAGGCCCCACTGGGACTGGTGTACCTGGCTGCTCCTCAGCCTTGCACAGATGAATCCCTCGCTCCTTTCTCTCCTTTAGTCAGTCCTAGCTGGGCTGTCTATTTTCCTTTAACCACAGGCCTTCATAGTAAATCTCATTTCATTGTCAGCCGTGACTGTGGTTTACTTCCCTGGCCTGTCTGCTGACTTCCTGTTGCCATTAACGCTCAATATCTCTGTTGGGGCCTGTCTGCTTGGTCTTATTTCATTCGGCGCTGTGTTCTATCCTGTCCTCCCATATAGAAAGTGCATCTGACAGACTAGCAGGGGCTGTGCCAGCCTAAGAGCTCTCTGTATTTCATTCACACTGCCCGTTCATCTCCCTTCTCTTTCTGCTGAAAAAAGGGTAGTAATTGATATTGGGACCCATCCATCCTCCCCTCTTAAGTCCAGAGATCCAATTTATCTTGGTGAGAATGCCGATTGGCTCTCGCCCAGGCCTTGTCGGTCAGACTTTGCCTGTTTTTAGATGGCCGTTAATTAAAGTGCCGCCATGACAAAAAATCGGATCTGCGCGGGGGTGTGTGTGGCAATAGAAATGGGCCATCTGATTCACACTTGACCACATAAATCAGCCAAGTGGCTCAGTCTAATCTGACCTAGGCAGTCTAAATCACCACTCTGAAACGCAAGCACAGGGCAGACACAGACCGGTCCAATTAGATCCAATTCCACCCATGTAAATCTTTAACAGGCTTAATCTGCATTAACCTCGGTGATGTTAGCCACAAATGGCTTCAGAATGATCTAGTCAATCACCATGTCAGTCAGACTAAAGATGGAGGGAGGAGGAGGCTGGGCGAGAGAATCTGTACAATGTCAAAGTACAATTGGTACAATTTAATGTCACGATTCTTGCCTTAAACGGGCGGGTTTACTTTTTAAAGAAGAACATTCTTCAATTTAACTGGTAGAATTGCCCCCATTGATGCATTTACAGTATGCCAATGGAGTTCAGCTTTCTCACGTCACATATTGAATTGAATCTGACTTGGATTTTCTGACTTTTAGATGATTCAACCTCTATTCAACAGTCTATATTATACTATATTATCCCAATGTAATCATGTGACAGTACTATTAATGAGGCAGACAGATAGATAGGCAGCTCGGTGGCCACCCGGTCTTATGGGAAGGCGTATAAATATCATGACCTTAAACGGACATTCCGCGTGTCATGAGTACGCATTTTAGCCATTTCACATGTCATTTGTTCGCCACACCAACGTCCACAGATAGGTTCAGGCAAGAAAACCACTTGGTTAGGTTAAGGAAAAACATCATGGTTGGGCTTAAATGGACTTGCATTTACTGTATGTAGCGCCTTTCTTGTCTTCTGACCACTCAAAGCGCTTTACACTACATGTCAGCATTCACCCATTCACACAAGCATTCATTCACTGATGGCAGAGGCTTCCATACAAGTTGCCAACCTGCCCATCAGGATCTATCTAGTCTAAATACTCATTCGTACGCCGATGGCACAGCATTCGGAAGTAATTTGGGGTTAAGTATCTTGACCAAAGACACTTCGACATTTGGACTGGAGGAGTCAGGGATCAAACTGATGGGTGGACGACCTGTTCTACCTCTGAGCCAAAGCCGCCCCAAATATGTGACAATCGTCATGTAACAAAACGTCACTAACGTAAATTACAGAACAAAATACTGGTCAACAACTAACAGTCTGGAACCCCAGCCTCTTGGTTAAAAGTCCGGTGTTTTGTTGGACCCGCCCACCGTAAGTGGTCTTTCTCGCTTTTTATACTATGTCACTAACTCATACTGTCGCATTTATACGCGGATGCATTTACATTGCAGTCACTACAGGATACTTGGCATACAAATACAAGCAGAAATCAAGGAAGACTTACTTATTGCACGCTAAATGCCTTTTGTGTGCGAACGGGCTGTAGGTGGACAGTTCGAGAAGTAGGTAGGTATGTGTACTATGGGTACATTTATAGTAGATATTGTAGATATCGACTCTTACTTCTAGACAAAAACAGATACTGCATATACCACAGCACACCGAGGTTCCTAACTCCTTACATAATGATACGGCCCACTTTGAGAGACTTATGCTGTCTTTTCCCGTCATATAGTGGCTATTAAATTAATACATTCACTCAAATTGATACTGCCTCTCTCCAAGCAATAGCTCTGGGATGTTTCTATAAGTTTGTGTGTTCGTTCTTATCTGTGTCTGTGTATGTTTGGGGTGTATTCCACTGCCTCTTATCTGTAAGCAGACTTTACTATCACTCCATGGAGATCAGGGGATGGAGATCCTCCACTCCCCATTATTTTCCGTTCCCTCTCTCTCTTTCTCTCCATGTCTCTCTGTCTTGTCTTTGAACCGCTCCCAGTGACTGTGAACCTGAGACAGCCCCTCTGCTGGCACAGATGGGAAGTCAATAGAAGCAAGTGACCTATATTACGGGCTACTCCACTAACTCCCAGTGTGTCTCAAGTGAGAGCAGAATATTAAGGATTGCGTGTGCGTTGTTCCAGTGTATTTGTGTGTTTGCATCTGTGTGTGTGTGTGTGTGTGTGTGTGTGTGTGTTTTAAGGGGTGTGTGCAATGGAGACCAGGAGAAGGTTAATTACCTCCTCGTCCTTCGCTGTCGGCTGGCTTCACCTGGATGGGCCGGTTCATCTGGAGAGAAAGAGAGAGAGAGAAGGAAGAGAGGGGAAATCCCAGGTTAGCACGAAACGATTGGAGCAACGGCTACAATATGTGAAGTGGGAAGTGAAATGTGGCCGTGTTCCCGGCGTTAATGTCTTGAGTTTGTCCTGCTCTGTGAGCTAAACGCACAAAATCAAACAGTGACGATGCCGTAAAAGAGATGAATCTGTTCGGTGCTCCATGCCAACGTGTTTAATTAATCCAGGGCACTGCCTCTAGAGATGCCTGAATTCCCCTCACAGTTCAGCAGAATTAGCACTTTTCAATGACGGAGCCACACTGGGTGTCAGATGGCACTTGGAGATTAATGCCATTACATCAGCCACTCCCAGCCCCACAGGGAGAGGTCCGTTCAGGCTGGCCCTTGCTCTTCCTGTCCCCTCCTGGCTCCAGACTCCCAGTCACCAGCTATATCCTGCTCATCCCTGACCCTCGGCAATTCCTCTTCCTCTGCCTCCATCCCTTCCACATCTCTACCTAGAGAGGTGGCCAATGTGCCACTGGTCTGGACAGCCAACCCCACCCTGCCCCAACCTGCTCCTCCTGGAAGCCATTGAGAGCCACCGAGCAGCGTAGCCGTGAAACAGCTTGTGAAAGGTTAGCAGCAGGGAATCGATAAACAACCTTTGAAGAACCATTTTATAGTGAGGTGAAAGCAAAACGTCGCCAAGCTAACATAAAAAAACCCTTTTAAAAACTGCATGGCGTGAATAAAAACTCCCCTGGCTCTCTTTGCTCCCCTGTCTATATGGTTTCATTTTTTTCTCCCTCCCTGGAGTTTGAGTATGAAAACAGAAAAACACTCGATCTTGTAACTTCTCTGCAACAGGAATAATATCCCCATCTTTCCTTTTGTGAAAAAAGGGTAGGTGTTACGAGCCACCCTCGAAGACCCTTGCTTATTGCGGCTACCCACGCATGTCATATTTGGCTTTGTGTTTTATATTTGGCATGGTGTTTTTCTGGCTTCAGTCAGCAGTGGGCCTATCTTTCTAACTAGGCCACGCAGACAGGTCCAACATGCGAGTGCCAGTGAATGGCACACGGTACTGCCCCCTCAGATCAGTCAGCTAGGGCAGAACAGTGGGTGTTGGGCCCTCAGGCAACGCAGCACTTGACAGCAGTTGACCACGGCCAAATATAGACCTAAGACATGTATAGACAAGCGTATACATGGTGACACCCTGGGGGACGTAATGTACTCGCCTAGCAATATGCTGTGACACTGGAACAAAGCTTAGAGAGATGACGGACGCATCACAAAGACAAGCGGATGAAACCGCACACACACACACATAGAGACTCAGACTTAAGCGCATACAAATGGACCCGCACACACACACACACACACGGATGTAAATGCTAACTGTAACTTCTTCTGCTAATATGTGAAAATGTAGGTAAATATACACCATCATTGTCATTTTTCCTAAGGCGGACAATGTTGATAGTGTTCGACTTTGCAGAAAACTAACAAGCAAAAGCGATATCACGAGTCGTCACTAAATTTCCTTATGTTCTCAAGGGGGAAGGAGTCCAGATGTTTGAGCCACAGCCATTACTGTGTGTGTCGGAGACTGGCTTACTGAGGCTCTGGGAGAACAGAGTAGACATAGAGTCCTTTTGGTTTGTGTTTATAGTGTGGATCAAGGGCTGAAGGGGCCCTTAGCATCATTATTATCATCTTTGTATGGCATTAAACAGCCAGACTGGGACAGTATCATTCGTCATATGTTTACATGTGAGTCTTAGGCAAAGTTAAAGTAGGGTGAAACATTGCAGGCTGTTCTCATTCACTGTTCGTACTTAAAAGTAAAAGTAATGCACTCTTATTTGTATATAACCCACGCAATCGTGAGCCAGGACGTACAGGGCTGCATCTAAGGAAGTCAGGTGACTTATAAAGGCAACAAAGTTTGTATAAGGAGGTGGTCGATGTGGATGGTTGGGTCAAACAAACACAGGACTTTCTCCCAAGAGGCCGCTGTCAGTGTCCCGTGTGAAGCCAAAAGTCAACATTGACTTATTTTACCTAACCTTTTACATAACTTAACTCCACCTACTTAAGTTACGTAACAAGCGTAGGCCTACTTATTTTATGTAACAAACATTTATTTGAACCTAAACCATGATCTTTTTCTAAAACTAACCAGGTATAGTTTTGTTGCTGAAACAGGTTCTGCACTGCGGGGGCTTGTGCAGGCGCACTGATCGCTCATGTTGCTCGTCATTCGTATGAGAACGCACCAAAAATGAGAAATAATTTTTCTTACAAACCTTTCAACTCTGTCTCCCATACAACTAAACAGCATCCTCAATCATGTTTTGAGGGAAACATATTTTCTGCCGTTTACAGTCGCAGTTTTAAACCATTTTCAACATGTGGTTAATGTTCTAAATTGAAACAAAACATAACAAAAAATGCAACAAAACTCATTGGTTAGTAAAAAAAACATCATGGCTTAAAATGACAGGTGATGGGTGATGTTTGTTACGTTATTAAGCTATGGACGTAAATTAAAATATGTGAACGTTGACATTTGGCTTCCTGGGCTGAAGTCCTGTGTTTGTTTGACCCATCCACCACTCCGACTTCCTCCCTACGCGGACTTCCGCAAACTATCATTATAAACATATTTGTGATACGTCAAAAACAGGCGTTATCCGCTACAAAATACGTTTCCCTCGAAATGTAATTCACAATGCAGTTTCGTTGTATGGGAACATAATTTTTAGGAGACAGAGCTGGAACCGTCGTATGAGGATACTTGGCCATTGATGTATGTGAGTATGCGGTGGAGAGAGTTAAGGTCAGTTGGAGCATTGTAAGCAGTTAGTTACTGTAAGGTGTGTTATGTGCACATATTGTATATGTGTGTGTGTGTGAGAGAGAGTGTCTTAACAGCAGCTCAGGTTTGGGGGAAGAATTTGTCTCACATAAGAGGTTTAGAGTAGCCCGAAGTCCCAAGATCCCTGTCCAGTGATCAGTCAGCTTCCAGGTCTTAAACGGCAGCGATTGGTCAGGAGGCTTCATTAGTAGCCCCTGAGCCACTGCAGCAACAAGAGTCATTAGACAACCCAAAAGTACACTTGTGGTTGCTAGGCAACCGAGCGGAGGTGGCCGGCAGGCAGGCGAGGCAAGCTGGCCGTTGGTCCGTGGGCTGTTAGCCAACCAATTGGCACTCCTTTCTTTCTTCTTTCTTTCTTCTTTTTTTTCTTTACTTGGTCCAAGGAGGTCATAGTGAGAGGGGAGGAAAAAAAGATTCCTCAACTCCCACCTTCCAGCATGTCCCACTTTCATGTCCCTTTTTAGTGACTGTGACAATGAGTTTTCAGAGCGAGTCTGCAGCAGCGTCTGCTCCAGCTTCCTGCCAAATTATGGAGTTCAGCTTGATGCCAAACTATGGAGCTGTGAGCAGCGCTCACATGCATATGGCACCAGTTAAGATGTCTGCTTCTTTGAGCTACTCTACAGTGTCCTCTACATACATTTTCTCATGCAAACAGGGGAAATGTATCTAGCACACGTGGCTACTGCACAGAAATCTTGAAGTTCACTTTACTTTCATGCTCTCTCTCTCTCTCTCTCTCTCACTGTCACACACACACACACACACACACACACACACACACACACAGACACAGAGGCACAAAAAGTCTAGGGGCTCAATAACAGCAGGTGGCTTAGGTGACATTTTAATCCCTTATTACTGAGTGCAGGATTAGCCAACAGATCAAGGCAGAGTTAATTATATGAATTCATCAGAGGCTGGGCAAAGAGGCAGCCTGCTTTCCCCTAGGGCCAGGACCCACCCCCCACCTCCACCCCCTCACCACCCACCCTTTGCCTACACACATGCATACACACACTAAGGAAGAGGACAAGTGACATACTGTCCGTCTGAGAAGCTATAGCTACTTCCTTATTAGCATTGCAGCGGCAGAACGCTAAGATAACACATACAGTTGAGCTTCCAGAGATGCTGTAAGACAAATCACATGTACTACCTTCCCGTTGGGCCCCTGCAAAATGAACTGGATAGACATTGGAGAGATGGACTACAGGGGTTTTTCATCCTATAGACGTGTGGCTGCCGAGGCTGAAAGGAGTTCAACACAACCCCCCGTCTTGCTTTATCTTTGTCTCTCTCTGCCCCTTTGGCCTCCAAAACCAATATGCTTCCCACCACAGCCCCTTAATGGGTTGATCAATGCTGACAAATAGGCAGCTCATGCCGTCTTGCCTGGGAACTCACAGCTCTGTGCCTGTGTGCTGCTGCACCCAGAGAGGCCATCTCTCTTTCTCCTCATCTCTCCCTTTCTTTCTGTCTTTCTCTTTTCTTTCATTCACTTTTTTTCCCCTCTCCATATTTTCCCTTCCTTCATGCTCTATTTCCTTTATGTCTATACATTCATTTTTTTTTTCTTCTTTGCTCTAATCTCCAGAGGCAAATCTATATTTTTCATTCTGTTATGATGAATAAAAGTCAGCTGAAGTCACGGAGGGGTGGAGAGCCAACAGTGTGGAAGAGAGGAACTTGCTTACATTTTGCAGTAAAGGACTGTGTGTACATGTAAGTTTCAGAGTGTATGTCTATCTTTGGCTCGTCTGATTGATAACAGTTCAGTGGAGAGAAAGCGAGACAAGGACACCGCTGGCCTTTGACCGTGCTTGACCATGCTTTGTGAATACCACTGCTCACAAAGCCAGCAAGGAGAAATGCTATCTACCAGACACTCTAAATACAGAAAAATGTTCTCTGAGAACCATGACAGAAATGTCTTCGTCCACCGTTGAGTTTAGCTGTAACTCCAAGACGACTTCTTTTGTTTTTAGATGACTAGCAGTATCCATTGTGAAGATGAACTTTTTAGTGATCCAAGGTTGGGGAAGATCCTGATTTGTAAATTGAAATGCATTTAATTTTTCTAACTCTATGTCTATTGTTATCTCCTATTTCATCTACTAAACAAGTTGGTAACAATTAGTACTTCTCATTGCTGATTTTAGACTCATTTTAGGGGTGCTCAAGACCACATCAAACCCACTGACACCCGGGGGATCACCAGCAATCCCGGCTACTAGGCTGTCTTAAAGCTAGATATAGAGAGATATTGGTATCATATGAAACTAGAAAACCCAAGGAATCCACTTGACGAAGGAAAACTGGCATGGCGATTTTCAAAGGGGTCCCTTGATCCCTGACCTCAAGACATAAAGATTTCCACCATAACTTGATGCAGAAAAGGAAGAATTGCTGCATAAAAATTCACCGGAAGGCAGGAAATTAAGTGTTTGATGCTCAAAATTTCCTGACAACCCCCAGACCTGTCGCTGGATATGTGTCCCCCCAAATGTTGGAATGAAACCTTTGTCCTTGCCCCCCGTGAAGGTCTGATCCTAGAAACGCCCCTGGTACTTCTCAATTTTAGGGACATGATAATCAACTATAATTACTTAATATTCATGCTGTATGCTGATGTCCTCTGAGTAGATATTTGGTAAAGTGAGCACTGGGCTGATCCCACAAAAGTCCCACTTGTGCAATAAATATCAAGTCACTCGGAAAAACACAGCGAGCTAAATGCGTACAATATAAAATGAAAGCTATTTCCAAACATTGGTTTAACAAGGCTCCAATGAAAATCAGCTTTGCCATATTGGGCCCTTTTTAAACTACACATTCACAACAATCCACACGACTTTTGTGTCTTGCGCAAATGATGCGCAATGAAGGCATATCCGGGCACACCTGCTATTTTTGTTCCTCAGTGAGCATCCACGCACGACAGGCGTGTTGGGTGAAGTGGGATATTAATAGGAGAGCTTGGTGATGAATCATTACCTTCTCAGCCAGTCACATTACTTCATCTCATAACTTTTAAACAGCTGTGCCAATCACAGTGGCACATGACGAATATGGCTCACCAAATGGAGGGAAGAGTGTGCCAAAGGCTGATGATGAACTTCTCTAAGATTAATCTAATTTTGAGGGGATACTAAACGTCCAGTCACAGATTTTTCCATATGTTATATATTGTTTTATTGTGAAAGAGTCACTGATCCATTTAAAAGGATAGTTTGGGTGTTTTGAAGTGGGGTTTTATGAGGTACTTATCCATATTAGGTGTATTACTTACAGTAGATGACAGTCAGCAAGCCCCCAGCATTGAGAAACAGACGGGAGCACTGGCGCCGGAGCAAAGCAATACAGTGCTGTGGACGGGGACGGCAAAAGAATGTATTTTAGCCACCTAAAAAAAAGGCCCACTTAAAAAAAATGATATCCGTTTAAGTGTGGGATAGGAAGGAAATGGCTGTCTGATGGCAAGATAAAGCATTGAAAATATTCTAAATATAGCGTATACTTAAACTGATATTGATGTTTTTTTTAGGTGAGCCTTTCTTTTAGGTGGTTAAAATTCGGTTTTCTGCCGTCCCCGTCCACAGCACTGTATTGCTTTGTTCCAATGTTGGTGCTCCTGTCTGTTTCTCGATGCTGGGGGCACGCCGACCGTCATTTACTGTAAGTAACACACCTACTATGGATAAGTACCTCATACGTACAACCACACTTCAAAACACCCAAACTATCCCTTTAATAGCCATATGTGCAGTGGAACTGTGCAGTACTGTAAAATTAGTTCAAAAAAAGTAAAAAAAGTAAAAGTAAATTGTCACATTGTCATTCTGGTTGCCTTTCGTTTTGTTTGTACTGAGGAAATTAATAAAGATAGACTCATTTAGTTTTGGCTGCATCGACATGCAACAACAAAGCCCCTACTGCCAAAACTGTGATTGAGCATTACTCTGTTTGAGCCCTGCATAAACTCACAATTCCCCAAAATAATCCTGCTTACATGACTTCCCCTGGAGAATTGTTGAATTTTATTTCCCTTCCAAAACAAATAACTTGTTTCCTGACTCGCCACTGTCAAATTTTTACTGAAACAGTTACAGCCATGTTTGCGCTCTACCACATCATGTTGCTCACCACAGCAACACATCAAGCCCTACTACTATTTGAAATGCATTGAAACATCCTGCTGCTGCTATTGCCTCACTGTGACCCAGTGATTGGTGAGAACTCATGTTACAAAGTATTGTGATGTAGTGAGAATATTTTTCACGAAACTTTAAGCTAAGTAGACACATTTGTTCTAAAGCTATGACCTTTTCAAATAACTAAATACCAAAAAAAGAATAATGGTAATTCATTTTTCTTTGCCGTTATTTCATTTTTGCTGCTTTCATTTCATCTCACACATCAGATGCCATTTAGTTTTCAAGTCATCAGGTACCATTCTCTTGATAAGCCATCCGTTGTTTGATGCCTCTCATTATCATTCTGCAGTTTCGCCGTCAGTGAATTCATTGGAGCTGTTGATGCCATTTACAACCTTTTAAGCTCAATTAAAGATGTTTATTGCAGACTAGCTTTTCTTAAAGCGCCAACAAAGAGCCGGTGGCGGTGCCTGAGATGGAGAAGCCTCATTCCAAAAGCAGATATATGGATGCTAAGACCCTGACCTTTGACAATTATAAGTGCACTGACCTCTATCATTGTCATCAGTGCCTTTGGAGCTATAGGGAATTAAGATCATTGTGCTGTTCCATTGAATGGAATTGGCATTTTTGTCAATACTCACTTTAAAGTGTCATGATAATCTTGTAATTGGTTTAACTGTTTTTTGTTGTTGTTGTTGCTGTTGCTGTTGTTGTTTTTTATTTAACTATGTCACACCAGTCCAAGTGAAAGGATAATACACTGTGATTCTACAGCAGCATACTGCTAAATCACAGTAATCAGATGGACAGTTACTGTGAAGTTACAGTTAAATGCAGTGATTCTACAGCAGCATACTGATAAATCGCAGTAATCTGGACATTAACTGTGAAGTTACAGTTAAATGCAGTGATTCTACAGCAGCATACTGCTAAATCACAGTAATCGGATGGACATTTACCGTGAAGTTACTGTTAAATAAAGTGATTCTACAGCAGCATACTGCTAAATCACAGTAATCAGATGGACATTTACTGTGCAGTTACAGTTAAATACGGTGATTCTACAGCAGCATACTGTTAAATCACATTCATATATTGGCATAACTACTGTGAGGTCACAGCATACAGCCGTCATTTCACAATAACTTACTGTAAAAATGATATAGTATCTTGCTGTGAAAGTAATGCAACTAGTACAGTCAAATAATGTTCAGTGTAGTAAATTCAAACAGAGAAAAAAAATCCTTGACAATATGACACTTGTCCAGATTGGATCATTTATATATTGAAGATCTATTCAGGTAATACAGCAAAGAAAAAAAACAGCATTTTGAAATACAATTATCTCACTGTATAGCAGCCCTATCTCACTGGCGTGCAAGCTCCCGGATCCTGCACAGCCTGTACTGTACCAGCCCAAATTACTCTCTCCATCACCCATCGCTCACACGTCAGGACATCCTGCCCCTCATTTCTGTGTGGAAGAGAAACAGGGCCAGCGCAGCGGGAATGAGTCTTTCTCTCAAATTGGTGCGCGAGTTCACAAGCAGCCTCCCTGTGAGGCCAGCGGAGTCAGGAGAGGTGGGGCCATGCCGTGTGTGTTGGAGGAGATGGGTTAGAGCTGGAGTGATCACACGCTGCCTGTCTCCCTTCGAAAACACATGAAGGAGGGCTGTGTCTGTAACGTTGTGAGGAAGAGGGAGAAGGGGCGCTGACAGCTCAGCAGAGGGTGGCTGGCGGTGAAATGCGGCCTATTTTTAGCTCTGAGACCGAGCTCCTATTTAAAGACTAGGTGCTGGGGGTCGGTTTAGGAAGGAGAGGGGGCCGGCAACAGCAAAAAAAATGTTGCTCATAACCATCTAACACAGTTTTCCCTGGTGTGATGCTGCGGCGTCATAGGGGAGCATCTCTCTGTTTGTGTTTAGTCTCTGTAATCTCTGTCCCGTTCTCCATAATTACCTGGCAATTGATTCCCCCTGGAGCAGGATTTTGGCTTTTAATTTATCTCTATGAATCCGGTATTGGCTCTTTGGTCCTCTGAGAGGCCCAGCTGAGCCTCTGAACCAATCTACACCGCCCCACCCTGCTTGGCCCAGTCCAACCCAATCTAGTCTCAGGGACTGTAGCCCAGCCTGCATTCATAATGGCCCTACTCTCCCTTCCCATTTTTATTTTTACTCCACCGGTGCCCAGCAGGCCTCTTCTCGAGGTGGGACGGAGGCGGACAGAGACAGAAAGTGGATGAGAAATCGAGCCATCAAGTTATCCTCTGCTCCATAAAGCCTCTGTTCTTTCTCTGACTCTAGATGGATTGCTGTGTAGATCACTGCAACCAATGGCCAGTGCACTATATTACATTTATTGCCCCCTTTTTTTCCTCCCTATCTCCCTCCCTCCTCTTCCCGTGAATATGAGGGGGGGTGGAAAGAAGGACAGGGGGAGTCGGGGTAGAGGTGCATCGGGGGGGAAGAGGGGGGGTGACGATTCGACACAGTGAGACAAGACTAACAAATTAGTCAAAGTGACAGGGAGTTTTATGAGGTCTGCTCTTGTGAGGCGACTGCTGCTCTCTCTCTTCTCTCTCTCTTTCTCTGGGCTACAGGGACACCGTGCCGGGGCCGTGTGTGTGTGTGTGCGTGTGCGTGTGCGTGTGTGTGTAGGGGGGTACATATTTGTGCATTTGAAAAGGAGAAGAGTGAAGGAAGTCACGGAGAAAGGAAGGAAAGGATAAAGGAGCACCAAGAAAGTGTAGGTAGAGAAAAAGAGAAGGGAGATATAATGGATATAAGAGGCTCAGGGATTAGGAAAGACAAAGGCAGAGGTTTTGCTTCGCTCTGACGTCTGCATTTCATGTCATGATGTAACAGCCACTCTTATCTTCAGTTTTAACATATTGAAGGGGAGAAGAGGTATTTATGAAGTGACTATTTCTTGACTTTTGATGTTCATGTTTCAGGCCCTTCTGTGTGGAGTTTGCCTGTTCTCCCCGTGTTAGCGTGGGTTTTCTCCAAATTCTCCGGCTTCCTCCCACTGTCCAAAGACATGCAGGTTAGGTTAATTGATGACTCTAAATTGCCCGTAGGTGTGAATGTGAAGGTGAATGGTTGTCTGTCTCTATGTGTCAGCACTGTGATAGTCGGGCGACCTGTTAAGGGCGTACCCCGCCTTCGCCCAATGTCAGCTGGGATCGGCTCCAGCCCCCCCGCGACCCTGAATAGGATAAGCGGTTACAGATAATGGATGGGTGGATGTTACAGGCAGAAGTACCTGGGTGTCCCATGTGTATTAACTGCTCTAAATTGCAAGTATTTAAATCCATTTGTGCCTGCAACTGAAATTTATAATGTGAAGAAATCAGCAAAATCTGTGAAATGGTTTTCCTGAAAAGTGAGTTTTTTCTTATCATACTATATCTAGTCTTTTGGGCACATGAGACTACTGTTTTTACAATAGACTCCATTCGATTTTAGGAAAAAACAGTAGTCCCATGTGCCTGAATACTAAATATAGTGCGATAAGAACATGGCTGTACCTCAGAAACTACAAGGAGCACAACCGTATCTATGAACTCATAACAAGTTCAATATCAAAGCTATGCATACATATGCATATGGAAAACATTTAATAGACACAATGTGAGCGTTTTTCCTAATTTTTCAAAAATTCTGAATGACTATTAATAAAAGTGTGATTTTTTTTTTTTTTCACTGGATCTAAAAATGTCAAAGTTGTACTGTTGGATACTTTCCCAAAGTATGCCTTTACCAAATTTCAAGACTTTAAACCAATCATAACAAATGTTGAGGCATATTTCCTTATCATACTAAATATAGTCTTTTATTTTTTTTAAATCACATGTTTTATAAATGATCAGATTCTGTGACGCTCCTACTGTTTCAGAAGAAAAAAAGTGTGTGTATGTATATGAGATCTTTGCAAAAACAATCCAAGTTGATAATAGTGTGCACACATCGCTGCCGATGCATACACCCAAACACAGAAGGTTAAATGCTCCGCACACAAACAAAAAGCCAGAGCAGGAATCGCAACAGTAACCCGGTGGCTCCCCAGGAGCATCTATCACTCTGCAAGGCCACAGTACAAATGTTTCTGAGCCGGGCCGGGAAAACAGCTAAAGTGGCTCACGGTATAAAGAGGAGTGGGAGAATAATAATAAGTGGAGGGTAATGACACGCCATGCATCTGTCAGATTTATGAGTGTATATCCTGCATTGCTCCTCTCATATACCTGCCGGGCCGGGTCCCGTACACACACCACAATGCTGATGAGAGGAGTCAGCGGTGAGCAATCACACAGCGCAGAGCGAAGGGGAGAATGGAGCTGGACTCGCTCCGCTATGGGCAATGACAACATCCAACAATTGAGCACTAAGGGCCCAGAGTGCACACACACACACACTAACACACACGTCAAAATGGCCTGCACAGAATCACAGAGAACAAACAGGCAGCTATGGATGGGGCTCAGAGAAAAGAGCCTGTGAACCATATACCGTATCCGAATCTATAGATATAGAAAGATGTATATCCATTTAATCATCATTATGCTTAAAAACAGATGGCGGCGTCGTGCAGTGTTAACTAAACTGTTAATTCTGTTTCTGGAAGACGCAACAGTGCTTTATTTTTTCATCCGGCTACATGTTCTGCCACACTTCCTGGTTAGCTTCTGTTCTACTGTAAAAAAGGTATCATTGCACCAGAGAGGAGAACAATAACAATGCACTGTTAACAAATGCAAATTTCAAAATGTTTTATGAAGTAGGAAATGCATTTTTAAAATGTTTGTTTAGCCCTTAGGATACGCATAATCAACCCAATTTCTGTATTGTTTACAATAGAAATTCCACAGCGTCTTTATGATGTAGCCAGAGGCTGATGACTGGTCCTTAAACACCATACTGTTTATACAGACTCACAGTCCGACCTTCATGTTCATGGCTGTTTTTGTTGTTTAGAGAATAGACTTCTTTGTCTGTCAACGGTGGGTAAGGTTTCACATTTGGTGGCTACGCATTGTTGTTCGGGGTTGGATGAGTTTGTCCAGGTGTTTAGTTTAATCGTTGGTAAAGTGATGTTTAAAATCATTCATTCAATGTTGTAAATTGAGATTTGTTTTATATTTTCATTCATATTAAAGACACAAATAAAAAACTAAACATTTTAAGAATTTACAAAATGAAATGACTTGATTAACTAGCCAGCAATAATCATCTAGCACATCACCATCAACACACATGCACATACACACAGCCTAAAAAACAAACAGCCTATAGTGACCTTAATGTAAGGCGGGGGTCGCATAGTGTTCACACAGACATTCATTTTGGACTCAACGGCGCATACACACTCAAAAACAGCAAGCTATATGCAGCTTGGTGACACATACTCTCTTTTACCATCACAATGATACATACGTTCACACACAAACACATACATGACCGCATTAAGCCGTCTACCCGTACATTAGACAACCTGTGCCTCAGATCAGATCGACCCTGTATGATTTTATCACGATTCCCAGCAAGATCTAATTTTACAGTAAATATATCAGCATTACACGTGTCAGACACACATTGCGTAGGTAGTGCTGGGTTAATAATGCTGTCATGCTTATGTATTTAACTGAGAGAGGATGTCACCACATTGACAGCTCTCTCTTTTGTAGCAGGTGCATATGCGAATTGCCTTAAAATAGCAGAACCAGGTGGTATTCCATGTAAAGCAAGTCAAACAGGTGCCATAGTTAGATGTTATTAAAGGTTCTCTATACGATATTCAGAGCATTAATATAGCAGCAAACAAATATTTGCTATTTAAAGATATAGAGGAGTAATGTCTACCTGAGCAGAGAATGAAGTCACTGTTTGTGGTAATCCGTGCTTTTCCTTGCTATGTTGACATCGCCAAGCCGGCCACGTGTGCCCTTTAGTGCATGTTTTTGCATGTGAGCGTCCCCCACTGGCTAGGTCAAGGCCGCCGCTCTACACTGCTCTCATACGGCGGTTTCACTTGATAAAGTTGTCCCGATAGATGGCGCCGTCTCGTAAGCGTAGCACCCACCCTCCTGTTCTCCCTCAGGTAAACACTGTTAGCTCTGTCAGCACTGTTGCCGTTGTTTTCATTGTTAGCGATGTTAGCACCATTAGCTGCGAGCTGCCGGCACAGCGGTCGCCATGTTGAGAGCTTTGCAGAGGCAATAGATATGCTACCAATCTTGCATTTAGTGACTTTAAAATGAAAATAAAACAATCCAATACAAAAATATCTCCAATACATATATATCCTTATCTTTTTTTTCAGTTTCATTGCGATATTTGCCTCTTTTTGTTATTGATTTGTTGCACAATTAACTTGTGATCATTTTCAAAGATAATAGAGTTTTGTTTGTTTTGGGCTGAGCTGCGTTTCAAGGCTGGCACACACTTTCAATTAAATGTGATTCTGTGTTTTTGGAGAAGATTTTTGACTTTTCAGTTTTTGTTATTGCCACTGATTAGTTTTAGATATCTCCAGGGAGCCAGAAAAAGTCCTCTAACATGTTAGCAAATGACTATTTTACATGTTGGGCTATTGATTCTATTAGGTTTAAGATAAAATCTCACACACACAGGCTGCTCATAATATGAGGAACGTAGCCTATTACACACACATCATGCACGTGGCAACACACACGGATTCATAAACACACACTCGCTGGCTGCTGATAGTAATGGAAGGCACAAGAGTGAAGACGCTCGTCAAACAAACACCATCATAGTCAAATGGTCTCGTAAATACACACAGCAGAGCAAACAGAAATAAAACAATAATAATGGAACGGAAGATGTGTTTTTGTAATGAGCAATAGAAGACTGTTATTACACAAACAAATGCAGGCATGAGGATAACTAAGCGCATGGAGGCATACGCACTAATGCATACTTGCTCAAACAAATGCAGACACTCACACATGCCGGCAAACTTGTCCAGAGATGCCTTTAGACGCATACTAGCACACACGCACACACGAGCACACAGCCCTGGAAGTGTGTTCCAAGACGCCGTTAGCACAGAGGGCTGTTTGTGAAAATGATCACATCAATCGAAGTGATAGATAAAAGACTGGGAGCAATTGATAAAGTGCCACAATTATTTGGAAGATGAATGGCTGAATTTGCTTTTGAAATTGGACTGGATCTCAGTGCAATGGAACAGAACTCATCATCATCAATGAGCCTGCCATTAGATTGCTTTCTGTCACAGCCCAATATCAGCCCGGACAATTGGATCCATCTGCCAAATGGGATCAAATAGACCCACTCACACAACATCAGAGGTGATGTATAGTGACCGTGTGTAAAACATATTACACTGCAAATGCACAATACATCATTGTGTATGTTGTTGTGTGTGTATGTGTGTGTGCTTGGGTTTGCAGTCGTTGTGGACGAGCATGCTCAATAGAAATGATTTGAGATACATTAAGGGAGCACGAGTACGACATGGAGGGAAACGATAGCTCTGGCTATGCAAGGAGGTAAAGAAAATACATGATGCTTAAATGCCACAAATGAACCCATCAATTCATATAATGTGCGTGAGATGATTGTAAAGAAAAGGTGTAGTGTGAATGGCTCGAGATAGATGTGCAGTTAAAGGCGGGCTTTAACAGTAGGGAGAGAGGGAATCATTTTCTCACATCCTCAAACAACACCAGGACATTTTTTTTGCTTTCTTTTATTATTATTATTTAAAAGAATATTTGCAAAGTTGCAACTCATAAAACTTGCACTATCGTATCGCATAATTTATTTAAGCCTATAAATCCTTTGGCTTTTGCAGTTATACGCCTCATAATGATGCATTGGTTAACACGGCCTGAATATTTGAGCCACATAAAAATGGTAATAGATTAAACTAGGGGAGTGTGTGGAGCTGCAGTGTGTGTGTGTGTCTGTGTGCAAGTGTGTGAGCGTAGCTATCAGTAAAGAAGTATTACTGCAGCTTACGCGGGCCTTAGCGAACAGAAGGGAGCATCAGAATGCACTGTATCTTCCCCCCGCATACACGTGGACAAAGCAACAGAAGAGGGAGGAACGCAGCAGGGGGTTGGAGGGAAACACACTAAGTAATGTATTGTGCTGGGAGGGAGGTGACAGGGGTCCGACGATTCAGAGGAAGCGTGCAAATGGGCCGCTATTAAGGGAGAGGGAGGCTGAATGATTGTTTATGGCCACAGATCTGCCCAGAGAAGCCATCTTTGTGCCTAAAATCTGTTATTTACTTTTTCTGTCTTTACTGTCTGGGGGTATCTTTGGCATCTACTACATTTAATTCACATGCACTATAAATCACACACACACACACATCTGCTACAACCTGTAAATCTGTCAGTGAGGATGACACCGTAGTTTTGTCTTTTTTTTTTTTTTTTGCTGTATTCTTTTCAATATGTTTCTCATGCTCTCTGACACACTTGTGTTATCTCCTGAATATTCAGTACTCTCTCTTCATATACTCTATATCTTTTATTTTTTGCTTCATAATGACCTAATTACAAAATTAAATTATATTCTATTCTGTTGGCTTGTATTTGTTTGTATTATATTCTGTTGTGTTCTAGTCTACAGCCTGGAGCAGCTTTTGTAATTGTTTTAAATGAGAGAGAAGTGTTTTGCACGCTGCTTTTGCGTTGCTAAGCGCCTCACGTTTTTAGAGGAGCGCCCTGAACACCTCGAGAGCGGAAAAGCGCCTGACGTCATTAGGGTTTTTTTCTCATTGTGGTGACTGTTGCTGGATACCTCGAGCTTTATGACTTTACCAACCGTAGTTACCATGATCTGAACCAGTGAGAAACCTCTGGGTCTGAGAAGTGAAGCCAATGCGGAAGTGCCTTAAACTTACATTCTTTCTAATAGCCAGCAGGGGGTGACTCCTCTGGTTGCAGAAAGAAGTCTGATTGTATCTATGAGAAAATTACCCTACTTCTCACTTTTATTACTTGAGTAAACTTTGCAAGCATGAGTTTATGGTCTTAATCGCTATAGTTTCAAGCCGTCCTCAATACAGCAGGATGTATTGATTAATTATAGTCCCATTCAGAGTAAAACGGACCATATAGCAGGGTATGATCTAGGGCCTGGCTACCTTGTGATTGACAGTCACTACCACAGTGTTGTCTGGTCTGGGAGTTGTCCGTGTTTTCGTCTAAGAACTTTAACCCTTTCACAGTGTGTTTTCAGTTCATGAAAGTTAATTATAACCTTTTTGGTCGCCTAAAAATGTCTTAATCAGCATTCGGTTGTACTTAGCTCCACCCTCTTGTGTCACTTCTGTATGCAAATAACCAAGATGGCTAAACTCGAGGCTTCAAAACCGCAGTCCACAATCCAATGGGTGACGTCACGGTGACTACTTCTTATATACAGTCTATGATCTGAACAGAAAACTGCAGGAGGCAAATTAGTGCAGTAATTGTTTTCATTAATTTTATACTGTACTTTTAACTATTGGGGTTGCGCATGGTTTGTATATAATGTTAGCACTCAGTTGGAGGTTGAGGTGATCAAGGCTTGTATCTGTCTAAAGCAGTGACAGGCAAAACTTAATTGGAATGTAATTTAACTTTTCCAAACACAGATACACATTCATACGCCTACACTGTACCTTTTTCCACCCACATATACAATAAAATGAGCTTCTTTCTGCTTGTCTGCGAGGGAGTATGTGTACACTACATCCTGATATACCCTTCACCATCAAGTCTTTTTTTTAACTCTCATTGTCTCTGTCAAACTCAAGCACACAAAAATTCCCACACAGACACACACACACACCCACACACACACACCGACAGACACGTATGCATGCACGCGCACATGCACTCGGAGCCCCGCGGTCAGTGTCTGGGGGAGCTCTGCGGGGACCTGTGCTGTCAGAGAGCAGACCACAGAGTGTCCCTGGTCCCTGCTCCACCTGCTGTGACAGCTAATTAGGCCCGGCCACAAAGGCTGGCCTGTCTGGGTGCTGGAGTGGGTGTCGTGGCATGGCATGGCAGGGCATGGCATGGGATGGCATGTGGGATAACGGGGCCAGCTGATGAGGTGCCCTGCCGTGTTGTCCGGGGACACGCTTAACCCGGGAACACCCACGACCACAGCGTTGTGTTCTCGTCTTCGTTAGGGTCCCCTTCAGTCATTAATTACGCTCACGCACTTCTATTAGTCCTCCATTTAGGCTAATCAACAAGCAGGGCCCTCCACTGACATCATTAGCTCGCATAACAAGCAGCGGCATTTGGGGAGGGGCCCTTCAGAGCCGTTTGTGAACATTAACCCTTTGTCTGCAGTAATGAGCCACCCTTATCTGGTGGTGCACCTCGGGGCCTTTTGTCCTGCTCCTGTTGTCCGACACCCTCCCAGCATGTTCTTCTTGCAGCGCTGTCATTAGCAGACAGCAGCATGCTAGTGCCAAAGCTGTGGTCGCTCCAGGCAGACAAGGAAGCTTAAATAGCATGGCAGGAAGTTAACACTGCAACGGGGCCAATGTATTTTTGGGAGGGTTTGGGGATCAAAGGCGCTGAGGAAATGGGATGAGACAGGGCAGTCTAAGCCCTTTGGGTGTGTGTGTGTGTGTGTTTCTTTGAGTGTGTGCGACTCATATTAGATATGAGGAAAGGAAAGAAACACAGGTTGGAGATGGTGACAGGGAGCTCAGCCGCTTGCCTGGACCAGCAGGGAGCATGGGCAGGGAGAGCGGCCCCCTGAGGGACTGCACAACCTCCTGGGGTGTGAGCTGCTGTTTGGATGCAAAATTAGACACACACACACACACACACACTCACACACACACAGATACACAGACTGAGTTCAAATTTGCCAGTTGTCCTCAAGGAATAAACATGCCTTAACGTAAAAGTGCGTTATCACTTTTTGATTATCACACTCCAACACATCCTCATTCGTATGATATCCTATGAAAAGTTATTCCTCATTTTTCATGCGTTTTCCTTTGAATGTCCAGCAACACTCATTACTTGCATACAGTCATTTCAAAATAAAGTTACTTCCTCACGGGAAACAACTTGGTTAGGTTTAGGCAACAAAACTACTTAGTAAGGTTAAGGAAATATCATCTTGATTAGGTTTAGGCAATTTCCACTCATTACATGCACACAGTCTTTTCAAAATAAACTTTTGTCTTCACAGGAAACAACTTGATTAAGTTTAGGAAAAGGTTTGGGTTAAAATAACTACAGTGGTGGCGTTACTTAAGTACTGAATTTGCATGACAAATAAGTCAACGTTTGGGTTAAAAATGAGTAAGGAAGTTACGTGAAAAACAGCATTTACTTCTAGTTTCACAAAAGATACGAACACCGATCTCCTGGGCGAAAGTCCAGTGTTTTTTGACCCACCCATCAACCCTGACCTCCTTCCTACGCGAGAACAGCCTGCACACTCACGCCAATAAAGGCATGTTAACACACACAAACCTAATCCTAACTTTCATGCTGCTGCACACATATGTGACCCTTGCATCATAAATATACATGCTTCTGTGCACTTATGTATCAGGGTTTCAGAATACCAGATGCATGCACACACGTGCTTTTACATAACTATTGTATGCGGTAGCTGGTACTTGTCACCCTCCACATAGTGTCACCTATCACATACATTCACACCAGAACACACATCTAACTTGTGTTATCTAACATGCAACTGTGTATTTAATTAATGCCACCGCCCACACAGATGCACGTGTTCACCCTTATGTGACTTATGCGTCATAAGTCAGTACGTGTGGTAGAAAATCACCGCTTTGAACGTGTTTGTGACGTTGACTATTCTGAGGCAGAGTGTCCATGTCGTCGGCACAATTTAGCTTCCATACACAAACACTGTTCACATTAATTTACCTTCAAGCTAACGTCTTAGGTGTCCCTTTTGCTTGCTGTAACTGCATCAAATTGTCTAACACATTGTTTGCTGTAACTAGCTTGTATAAAAGCCACGGGCAGCGCTGCTCTGTGCGGCAATTTGGATGTTGTGTTCAAAGTTGTAACTTTCCAGATTATCACACACATTCAAAACCACAGGATATTTTCATGTGAGCCGTGTGGGCGAGTTGTTGGCCATGCAGGGCCAAATACAGACACCAATGCATATGCATAATGGGCACAGAAGCGGGAAGCAAGACAAACTAACTGTACTGCATGTGCTTGGCAAGCAGCTTTCATTAGAATGAATGAGGCATGATGTTTGAATACATCATCCATTGTTTAATACATCCATGGTAACTAATCACCTGTGGAGTATAGCTGGGAGCAAAGAACTTAGCAGGCGTAGCCCAGCTTTAAGGACCACAGCCTTTGTTCAATAATTCACCAGATGAGAGCCGTGGACCGCGCTAAAAGTAAGCAGAATGAAAAGTACAACAAAGTCAGAGAATCCTTCATTAGGCTCATCTGTGCGGCTTCAAGTTGAATCTGAAGGCACAATCCCCGCCAATTACTGCATCCCAAAACTTGTGCTCAGGGCAATGTGTAGCCCTCTCCGTCCTTTACTTATTAATCCCTGCCAGGCCTGCTGTATGGTGTCCTGATTGGCTGTTCATGGTGAAAAATTCATGTCATCTCATTGTCTTCCTGTCTCGCTCACCTCCCTTGTAACCATTGCTGACCAGCAACTGAATTTTCCTGTCTTCTAAGCTGTAATTTAGAAGGGTATGCATGCGCCGCTGCTCTCTGCAGGCTATTGAGGCAGAACCGTGAAAAACAAGGCTTTAAAGTTGCTACGGAATAATGTAGCCGTGTTGGTGAATGCTATGTGACACATAAGCCGCGGTGCAACTTTGAAGTGCGAGGCATTTTAAAGATGTCAGTAATGGCGAAAGCAGAACTTTTCCTCCTATTCTCCGAGTAAACACACAAACTGCAGAGCAATTTTCAGAAAAGGAAACTGTGGTGCACAATGTGAACAATACGGAAATATGTTAGCGTACCTATGTTTGTTTTGATTCATTTGTTGGTTCATTTTGCTCATTTGCAAACCCACAACAAACAAGCATAAGCACACATTCAATCATGCGTGCGCACGTGTAATTTGTGTCAAGAGAGGTTCGGTATGAAAGGGGTTAACACACTATTTTCTAGCTCTTATCGGCACTTGTAAAAGGATAAGGAGAGGAAAAGTGAGAGATGGAGGGAGGAGGGGAGCAAGAAAATGCCATTTGGGGGGAGAGCCAAGTGGGTCTGCTAAACGAGTGGATTCTTATGCAAATACATGCTAATTTATGCACACAAGGCAGTGGCAGCGCCCGAGGCTGCTTTGATTGGCAGTTGCAGGTCTGTGTGTGCTGAGGAGGGACGCTTGGCTCCGGGTGCTTCTGTGAAGTTGGGCACGGCTGCCTCTCCATGTTCTACATGCTCTGGATCCACCGTCTGCACACGTCTGTAGCCTTAGCCTCTCCACCGGACTATAGTCCCAGCAACCGGCAGGGCTCCCGTCCAAAAAACTCTCCACACACCAAGAGCTCGGCTCAGCCAGCTTCAATTCCTCCATGGCTGGAAGCAGCCAGGGCATCATTATAAAATCAATGCCCCAGCTTCAACTTGCCTGGCTGCGTTCGTGTGTGTGTGTGAGTGTGTGAGCAGGAGGGGCAGCGTTCTGGGCTTGTTTGTGTTGATTCTTCGGGGTGTTTGTGAGTGGCAGAACAGCAGAGGCGCCGATGCAATGCTCTCCACGCTCACTAATGGGCTGACAGAGAGGCTCTAGGTCAGGGCCTCCCATTACTTCAGGAGGCGAACTGGCTAAATGAATAGGAACCCGCACCTAGCTACCCACCCAGAGGAAATGTAAATGCCATTTGTTTCTGTGGCAAGGTGTTGTCATGCAGAGCAGTGGCACATCTTGATAATGTAAACATAAATTCCTGAATACGGTGATGCCAGAGTAATTGGGTGGCTGTTATTTATCATTTTTTTGGCAGTTTTTTTTGTATTTGCCATGCAGGAGGAAGAAAAACAAATTTAGCCGGGCGAGGATGAAGCCATTACTCTGTCTATTACTCATTCACAGAGGCCCCCAGGCCAATAGAAAAACACTTGGAAATCACCAACATAAAATAGAATATGTTTCCTAAAATATAGTGCATTTTACGCTACCTCATAAATATACTCTGCCATGATGAGGTTTCTTGGAATGAGACAATGGAGGCATTTTTTTCCCACTATTCCTCTACAATAATGTGCATGCATGGTAGTAGTCATGCATATGTGTTATAAGCATCTCATTCTGATGTGCAACCATGCTTGTCCAACACACACCACATTTTTCGCGTACATGACCAACACAATTCCTGCCTTTCCCCCCCAGCTTTTAACACGTGCCAAAGCAGAATGGGTATTTTTAAGGTCTGCAATTATACTCTCCGCAGTGTGTAGGCAGCGAAATTACTCGCTTGGCACCCCCAGCACCCCAATCCCACACTCCCCCGTGCACCCTATCTCAATGGGAAATAAAGCAAAACCATTTAGACAGATCTGGAACAAACACATCCAAAACCTTTTGTTTGTCACACCTGGGGACCACAAATGGATTTCTCATCATACAGTAGATTGAAAATGTATGCTTATTTACACCAGCATCCCTCTCATTCCAAATAGGACGGCGATTTTGCCAGCCATGAAGTGGCCCCTGTATCTGCCCATGCTGTCCTCACTCAACTGATCTCCCCCGTTCCAGCTTTTGATGACACCAAAGACACAATGTGATGCTCCCTCATCACCCGTCACACGTCGCCCGGAGTTGGCTTTTTGAAATAGCACATGCGTCATATACATATTTCACCCCCCCCTCGCCGCTGTAGCAGCAATGAATAATACATCTTTTATGATATTATTGCAATAGATTTGTAACACTTGAAACAGAATGCAATATGCAGTTTATCTCCATGCATGGCGAACACAAGGTGCTTCCGTGGCGTCTGTCTGTGTCACCAGGCGAGAGGGGAAGAACAGAGGAAACAAGCTTGCGTTACTCCTGACAGTCCATCAGGTTCCCGGGGCAATTATTCTCCCGGCTGAGGGGTTGGATGCCGAGGCTGGTGACGGCCTTCGTGGCGTGTCTACACACTTAAACAAAGGATGTGTCATTTTTAACATGTCTGTGTGCTTTGTGCTACTCTTTTCAACTCCGCATATGTTAATAGCGGCTCATGTTGGAACACATTTGGTGTTTGTGTCAGCGGCCAAAATCCTGGCTGTAATACCAGCCATATCACTCTACAATATCTCGTCTATACTCGTACACAACAACACAGCATCAGACGATATTAGAATGTGGCAGTGGCTCCAGTAACTCTATTAAATACGCAAGATATCATCATTGGAAAAGTTTGCTCGCCATACTTTTTCAGGGCATTTTGTTCAATTCACTAACCTTTCAAGACCTGGAAATTATTACATTCATTCCCCATATTCTGTGTTGAAAATCTGGCATTATTAAAATCCCCCTTTAATCATCAAGCGCCTTTTGTTTTGCTGCCGTAACTGTGGTCCATTTTGAAATTTAATTTCCTGAAGTAGAGGGTCGAGAGCCGATGCCATTTTAAATGGAATAATTGAAGTGTTTTTTTTTTTTTTCTTTCCCGCGTGTGTGAGCAGCGGTGTTTGTCGCCGGCCTGCCTCGTCCTCTTAAGAGATGGAAGGGTGAAAGCGTGCTGAAGGCCTCCAGAAATCCCTCCAGCCTCTGTCGTTTAATTTGACGAGGGGGGCGTGAGGTGAGCTGGAAGAGGAAATACGTCTCGCTGTAGCTGTGTACCACTTGAGAGCTCATTCACTGCCTGGGGCTATTGACCACACCGTGTCAGGTTCTGTGCTAGAAACGCGTCCCCACACAACACTTAAATTGCATTTGGACCTCGGCTGGGGTGAGCAAATGCCTGGCCAGAAATCAATGGGAGGATACAAGCCTCGGTGGACACGGGAAGGCGTTCGCTTTCATTCCAGCTATTGATGAATGCCAGGTACATTTCATCAAACTACTGTAGCTCACTGAGTTTTTGTTGACTGTACTCATGCAGAATTTTAGATAGGATAGAGAAATGTTTATTGTCAAAAGTTGGGATATGATTTCAGTGTTTTTCTTTCAAAATCCAGGTGCTGATGAGCCTATAAACGTCTTGAGGGAGATGGGTTAAGCGTTTAAAAAAGAATAAGTAGATGGACAAATAAACATTGTATCCCAGCGTTGCTTCGCTGATCTGTGACTAACTGGATAGCCATTAAGGTTTAAAAATCCCAGAGTGTGAAACAGACTGGAACACATTGAGCTTCGGCTCAGCATAATAGATTTTCATTTCCTTAATCAACTTCCTTATTCATCCCTTTTTTTTTTACAAGGAATTAATATAGATCAGTGTAAATGGGAGCCAAATACGTGAGTGGCAGCATGCTAGGGAGCAGGCTCAGTGGAGGAGAGCAGGCTTTTCTCCTTCACCAGGAGCAGCATCTGTTGCTCCCCTGCTCCAACGCTATTTACAGATAGCTGCCATTATTTACGCCTGATGAGATTCTATCCAATTTGCCAATCCGCGCTGTTCGCAGAGACGCGGACAACACGAGCGCTTAACAAGGAAGTATCACAGTGAGGCTTGTCAGTCGGTGAGGCATGCAGTTTTCCGATTCATTATTGGTCGAAACAAAACCATTTGTTTCTACGTAACAAACACAAAAGAATCATTAATATTTGTTTCTGTGAAGGAAAATGGCGGTGCATTCGCATGCCCGTGCGCTTACACATATGCCAGGTTTGATAAGTTAAATAGCAATTTCTAATATTTGTGGCTGTACCAAAAACATACACTCGGTATTTCCAACTGCTTAGTCACCGTTAGCATTCAGGAGACTGAAGCGCCCCAGTAAAGAGACAATATGCAAACTGAGATAAGGATTACACAAAGCTCTTAGGATAAAATTCTCTCGTCACCATGTAACAGCTCCCCCTTCACAGAGCCACCAGAGCCACATATTATGTACACCTCTGCCTAAATACTGTGCCTAAACCTCAGATGAATCCTTGGAAAGTTTGATGTGCCAGCTTTCAGCTCTAGGCTAGGTGGGCGAGTGCTATTTTTTCAAGTGAAATAATGCACTGTGAATATTATGCGCGAGTGACTTTTTTTGTGGATTTTGGGAATCATATTCTCTCTCTGACTTCAGGGACTTCACAGAAAGAGGATTTATTTATGTGTGTGTGCAGGCGTGTGTTTATGACGGTGTGCAAAAAGACAAGAAGGAAATGACAAAAAAAACGCTGCAGTGAGAGGAAGTGACAACGAAACAAAAGAACAAGAGAAGACCAAGACAGAGAGGAGAAAGTGACAAAGGCGACGAGAATAAAATGAGGCGACAGAAAGAGAGAGAGAGAGAGAGAGGAAAAAAAGGCATGTCGAAAGTAAAATAATAGAGGAAAGGAGAGAAAAAAGGGGGAGAAGGGAGGACACACAGTTCCAGACAGAGAGAGAAACTTTAAGGGGGATTGGCTGTGGCAACATAAACGATTTCTCTATGATTGCAGTTCTCTTTGCAAATAACATATAGTGTCAGTTTTAGTCTGCTCCGAGCTGCAGATGGATGTTTTTTTTCCCCCCACATAAGGACAATTCAGATGCCAGAAGAATAAAAAAAATATACTAAATTGTCAACTGTAAAGAAATAAGTTGACTTTTCAAACACTCTAAACTGTCATGTGTCAACCCACCAGACTGCAAGGAGATTAAAACAAAACATTTGGCTTTTAGAGGTAGAGATTCAGCGCTGTCCTCCATCAATACTGCCTGAAGAGATGTCAACAAAATCTTCCTCTAAGATTACACCCATGGTGCCCCCACAACTTTTTGGGGTTGCTAACAAAGTTGCCCTTTGTATCACAGCATCTAGACTTTGCTGGCTGCTGAGAAAACATGCGTCTGTCTGTGAGCGGTCTTTTAGCACTAGCTCACCTTTACTGAAAGGGAATGATTAATGCTGAGGTGTGCTCACAATGAATTGATTCCTCCAGAAGAACACACACAAATAAGAGGAAAAGAAAAATAGTTATAGTTAGGGCTGTCAATGGATTAAAATATTTTATCACGATTAATCGCACATTTTTTATCTGTTCAACATGTACCTTAAAGGGAGATTTGGCCAGTATTTAATACTCTTATCAACATCGGAGTGAGCAAATATGCTTGCTTTATGCAAAGGTATGTATATACTGTATCTACTATTGCAAATCAATTAACAACACAGAACAATGACAAATATTGTCCAGAAACCCTCTCAGGTACTGCATTTAGCATGACAAATATTCTCAAACATGGCAACCACAAGCCCAACAGGCAACAACAGCAGTGTGCTGACTTGACTATGACTTACCCAAACTGCACGTGATTATCATAAAGTGAGCATGTCTGTAAAGGGGAGACTCGCGGGTACTCATAGAACCCATTTTATTCACATATCTTGAGGTCAGAGGTCAAGGGACCCCTTTGAAAATGGCCATGATTTTCCTCACCAAAATTGAGCATAAGTTTCGAGCATTATTTAGTCTCCTTGACGACAAGCTTGTATGACATGGTTGGTACTTATAAATTCGTTTTTTTAGTTTCATTTGATACCTGTATCTTCACTCTAGCTTCAAAACTGAGCCCGCTACAACCTAAAAATCGCAAGTTGCTGTAATTCCTTAAAGAAATCAGTGGCGTTAAAACGAATTTGCGTTAACACGTTATTATCACGTTAACTTTGACAGCCCTAGTTATAAGTTATATGAAGTAGTGACATAATTATTTCCTCTTCCCCCATGCTTGTCTGTCGGCAACCAAACACACACTACACATCCATCCCCCTTTACCAGAGGATAACCCTGTGATGTTATACCCTTGCAGGGTGCAGCATCTATAAGCTCCTTTTTTGTCTATTGAAGAAAAGCGTTCCACTCTGGTAGATTACGGTCAGGGGCGATTAAGATCTTTGCCTCACTGAAGCAGGAAAAAAAAAAAAAAAGGGGGACGTGCTCTGTGTAACCTAAAAAAAAAAGAAGACGGAGGAGATAAAACAGATGAAATCCTTCCTTCACTCCGGAGCCCCGGGCTGCTCGGTGGGCGTGGCGATCCCAAAGCATGAGCGGCATCATTGGCTTCTCTCTCTTTGAATGACTCCGTCTTTCTCCTTGTCTCTTTTTTGTGTAACTGTCTCCCGACTGAATCTCCTCGTCTCTTTCCTCACCTTACTGCTCTCAAAAAAGAAAGAAAAAAGATCCCTCGTGTGTCTGTCCTTCACTCTGATCATTCGCCAGTCAGAATATTATCAGTGCACAGTGGCATCAGATGTTGCATTTCATCATGTTGGAAAGTTGACTTTTTGGAGATCTAATATGAGTTCAGTCTGTTGTTGCACTTGTTGTAAGTCAGTCTGAGTGAATTGATCAGCAATATGCCTCAAATGTCAAATGGGTCCTTCTCTTGACCACCAATTTTTATTAAAGTAGACCTATAGGATCAAAAAACACCAGTCTTTCGCAGAGGAGACCGATGTTCGTATACGTGTGAAACCAGAAGTCAACATTGATTTATTTGTCACGTAACTTCCGTACTCAAGTAACGTCACTTCTGGAGTTACTTTAACCCAAACCATGATCTTTTCCTAAACCTATGGAGTTGTGTTGCCTAAACCAAGTTGTTTCCTGTGAGGACGGAAGTTTATTTTGAAAAGACTGGAGCGGAAATTGACATGTGCGTCCCATGTTGCTGGACATTTGTAGGAAAACGCTTGAAAAATGAGGATTCATATTTTCATAAGATGTCATACAAACCGTTGTATGAGGATACATTGCTTAGTTTGCTAAACCTGGAACTCTTGTTTTTAGACAATGTAAGTACTATGTCTTTTATAAAAGTCATAAAAAAGTCACAGAACACAATTTTGATTACAAAATAGGCAACACCTTAAAAAGTTTCACAAATAGCCAGCTCATAATAAAAGTCAGGGAATACATTTGGATTCAAATTTGGATTTTACAAGGATATCAGTTGTCAGCAAAATGTGTACACACCAAGATGAAGCCTAATGAGTGAGGAGTAACTGCTAGGTTTTTTTAAGTTGAGGCAAACATTAAGATAAATAGTGCAGCCCTCCCTGCATATGAAAACCTCTCTTTGCTGATTTTATTGATCGAGAGCTGTGCAGACCCTGCTGCAGCTGCAGTGACTGATTTAAGTTATCTGATGACTGAATGTCAATTATTTAAAGCTGTGAGCCTCATCAAGTGATGGAATCAGCTGCTTTGCTGTCACAGCAAATTCCTCCAGTGACACCAACAGAGAACGAGTCCTTTAACAACCTCATCATCTCGCTGAGGATGCTGAAATTTCCAAATCAAGAGGCAGTTGATTTTCAGCCCCTCCTAAAAGCCCATCATCACTATTTTGAAATGAGTTCTTAAGTCCCACGATACTTTTATCCCTGCTCCATAATTTCTTGTTAAGTTGATTCAAATGGTGTCACTCAAAAAAATGGACTCATAACGAAGCATAAATACTGCATGAGCAACAGAAATGGCTGTCTTGGTTGGTGTCTTGCTCTGCTTTTGATGGTGGGAAGCCAGGAACATTTTAAGCTAAGCTGCCTAGTGGCATTATGTTTAAAGAAATCATTCTGCTCTGCTGACGTGATTGGAAAAAAAGTCGAACTACAAGTACCACTGAATGAAGTTCATAGCAGAGGCCATCAACTTTTGAGCTCACCATGCCCGCTATTGTAGGAGCGCTGTCTTTTACCATTATTCGGATCTGTTCCATGTCCATGATTTCACTAGTTGTGTGTCCTTACTGGGGAATACACTGTAGACCAAGAGAGTCCTCCTGAAACCCCTGTTAAGTTGGTAGTCATTCCTTCATCATGGATCTTACCTTGGCCACCAGTCCTGCCTCTACTCTACAGTATTACCCCATTGCTGTTTTATTTCTATCCCGTCTACCTCTCTCTGTTTCTTTCTCACTTTGGTTACAAATATTACCTCATGTTAAAGGACCAGTGTTTAACAATTAGGGGGATCTACTGGCAGAAATGGAATATAATATTAATATGTTTTCTTTAGTGTATAATCACCTGAAAATAAGAATTGTTGTGTTTTCGTTACGTTAGGATGAACCGTTTATATCTATATAGGGCGAGGGTTCCCTCTCCACGGAGTCTGCCATGTTCCACCGCCATGTTTCTACAGTAGCCCAGAACGGAAACACTGTTAACTTTTCCTACTTGGGCCGGAGTCGATAACGTTACTAGCTCTTGTCACCGCCGCTCGCTCTCTCGTGCTTCACCACTCACTTCCCACATACAAACACACTCTATGTACTGACTCTGCTCCAAATGGCTCTAGAGAGGGTCATTTGTGTTTTTGAGTCAGCCACCGTAGCTCTCCAACACGCTTGGCACACGGGAGAGGCTTCAGTTGGTTTCAATCTCCTCACCTCACCGCTGGACCTTTAAGTGTCATGGGGTTGTGGGAAGATGAATGACATTTCAGGACATTTAGTAAACAATCCACTAAAATACCTCAGGGGAGGTAGGAAAGTCACTAGCCGCCAAGTAAGTGATTGTAAATATGTTGTCAATCAGTTACTTTTGACAGGTCATCATCTATCATTTGTAGCTTCTCTATTGTTAAAAAAAAGCAAGCTGCTTGGTAAACTTGTAAAAATACCTGGTGAATTCACAGACATATCAGCCACCGTGCAGTAGTTGTATTCCTGTCCAGTATCACACAAGGAACGTCCATATTTTTAAAAAGTTCAAATCTACTGAGTCCCCCTTTCTCAAAGCTCCAGTGCTTTACTGTTGGCCTACATAGAGAGGCAGGGTTTTGGTAGGCATTACATCTTCCAGGCACGTTCTTGAAGCGAGGGAGAGATGGCATGATAAAAGGTCTTTTTGTGGCTCACACCCTCTGCTTGCCTCTCGTGCCCACACTGCAAAAAATAATCATATTAACAATTTAACTGGGGTTCTGTGTTTAACAAAAACCCTCGCTGGTTATTTTCCCAATCATTGCGTTTCAATTGTTTACAAATTTCATTTCAAGAAGGAGCTCATATTGTTACATACTGAAATGTAGCAGGATAATGTCAGCTTATTCAGAGAAGAGACATGCGATTGCATTGGAATCAAGTCAGATCATCTCGCAACAATGGTAGTTTTGCTCTCGAAATTTAAAAAAAATAAGACTCAACGATCGAGATTAAATGACTTGTTAAAAACAGCCTGTTTTCTCTGCTTGTCTCTAGTGCCTACACTCTCTCTGCTCCTTTCTCTCAACCCGAGCAGGGAATCGGCCATATGGCAAAGCATCCCTTTACTCCCGCGTGCTCTCCATCCCACCTCCCATCTTCACTGCTCTCCAGCAACACACACACACTCATGCGTACAGGAAAAGAGTAGAGTAAACCACAGGGATGTTATGGGTCCCGGCACAATAGGGCATAGCAGGGTGGGTGACCAGAGCAGATGTCTCTCCCTTCCCCTCTGCCTCTCCTCTCTCACCCAACCCTCCTGGCAGTGCGTGGTAGCAACCCATGCCGGGGCACTAGTCCGGGCACCGTGGCGCTCCACATTGACTTAAATGTATACAGAAGTTGTCCGTGGAGATTAAGCGTCTCTGCGGTGTCGGCAGGATGGGGTCAGAGTTGGCTGGTAACGAGGAGCGGCAGCACAAGCGCAGGGCAGACAATAAATCTTTCCTGTGTGCCAGCAGACCCGTGGACCTACAACTCACTGAATGCTTTGTTTTTTAAATGAGCCGAGTTGACCTTAGCGGTGCATTAATGCACATTTCAGATGCAAAGACATCCTCGCCCAGCAGAAAAAAAAAAAAAAAACGCTCCTGGCTATATAAAAGGGAAAAACAGGGAGAGAGAGGAGAGCGAGAGAGGGTTTACTATTATGACTGTTCACCTTTTTACCCTGGCTGCAGAATTAATTTCAGCATTTGAATGGTAACGCTGGTGTTTAGCTGAAAGATACTGCCAGTGCAATGATCCTCAGTAAAGAGCTATGAGTGCTTTACATGGGAAGAGACATTTGCCATTTGCAGTGGGAGGTCCATTGGATCACTTGCTGAGGGCTTAGAGGGAGAGAAAAAAAAACAGTGAGGCTTTCATAGGAAGCTGATAGAATAGCCTCAGCACATAAAAGCTCTGTCATACTAGGGCAGAAAAAAAACACTATTCTCTGTACTCAGATTATGGGTTGTTTATGCTCCATTTGGAATTCAAATGGTATTTCACACTGACAAAGAAACAAAGCTGCGGAGATAAAGGCAGCTGGTGTTAGAGTTGTCATTGTGGCAGTGATGTTGCTAATGTCTACGGCGGGTACAGCCGTCACGGGCAGATGGCTGCTGTGCAGAAAACACAGCGTGAGCGCCCAGCACAGCGCCCCCTTCAGGCAAAGTCATCCATGCAGTTCCTCTAAAGAAGCAGAGACAGAATGGGAAATGTTCGCCAGGCTGAGCCAAGCTGTCGTTTTGTCATAAACAGATTATGATTGACAGTGATATAATTTCCTCCACCATGCTGCCTCCTACCCCCCAACACCACCCACCGCCCATCTTGAGATGTATGTCCGTCCTCCAATCAGCCGTGCTGACACTGCCTCATCAGGGCTCCCCGGCAAGGCCGGGAGTTCATATAGCCTTGTGAAACAGGATGCCAAGATGAAACGAGGGATGAAGGGGACACCAAAGGAGCACTAGCTGGGGCCAGATTAGCCATTATTTGCCACACAAACCCTCGTGATGCGAGGCCAAGGTCAGAGAAGCAGGCAGGCACAGCTGGGCGCAAAGACTGAGGCATCCCAGCGGCAAATGGCCAGCCTTTGATCAGGCGTGTCATTTTCTGTCACGAAGGTGACCCACACAATCAGACCATGTGGACTAGCCCAAGCCTGCGGCTGTGGCAACGAATGATGGCTAACATTCATACTCTCTAAGTAAAACTGGGAGGATATCTTTATTTTGTATCCTCATAACAGAGGTCACGCTCTGAGAGAGATCTGAATGTCTTACCAAAGCCTGTTTTACTACATCTTCCCGTTTTCCACACCCTAGCCTCTGCTTTGTGAATGCTCATCACAGAGACAGACAAAAACAAACTGAGACACACTAACTGTGCCCCCTACAGTAGACTAGCAAGCATCCCATGATCCCCTCTCCCCTCAGTCTACCCTTCTTCGCCTTTTCAACTATAGGAAGGCAGACTGACACTCAAGTTAATTAAGATTTTAATCCAGGGTGAGAGTGTCAGTGGCATGCCACACATCAAAGGCAAACTCAGGCCTATCAAGACGGGACAGTGAAGGAAAAGGAGGTTTGGATGTGCGCTTTACAACATGACAATATTCACCCTTCCTCTCGGAGGTCAGATGGAGTCGGTCACTTTGTAGAGCGATCAAAAGTCCTCAACATCTAGGTCTGTTTCTCCAGGCTGAGGCCTCTATGTCATCTAAGTTCTACGCCATCTACAGCTGAAATGATGAGTTCATTTCCAAACACAGAATGCATAATCAAAAGCCATGTCTGATGTTGTAAACATGAGGAAACAAATTACCCACGATGGTAGGGGAGCGACGATCCAGCACTGACTAGAGGAAAAGGAGGATGAAATTGACTTGGAGACATTTGAATGCCTCCGCTTCTTCAGAATTCTCTCGCAACTCGACTTCAAAACAGGACAGCTTGCGACAGTTGACGTGTTTTGGAGATGAAATATGAGCCTGCACAAAGGGCTGATTCATTCCTCATGTTTTTCCACTTAGTTCCGAATCGGATTTGAGGCCCTTTTCTCTATCAGTGTGCCCCCGGGTTCAGTATAGCCAAGAGTAAGGCCGTCTGGGAAATGTAGTTGGAGTGAAAATGCAAGCGAACCTTCCCACTGGCCTGATATCAGATCAAGCAGCGGGCTGCAGGAGAGTCAGGGGCCTATCCCATATTAGGAGGGTTCACCTACGTGGCACGGTGTGTATGGTGGAATAAGTGGGACAACTCCCGGCAGGCCGTGAGAGCACTGGCCAATAAATGATAAAAGAGCAGGACTAGTCCCCACGCCGCCTTATTGAAGTTTACCTTTGTACATTTACACTGAATTCCAATTTGCCCTCGCTGCATTTTTTAACTCGTACCATCTCACCTCCGGAAGTCTGGGGACCGTCAGACACATCCAGAACCGTTCTACCTGACTGGCCTTTGTCACAGTGAAGATAAAAGAGATCAAACTGATAACTACAACTATCCAGAAGCTGCTGTTGATAGAAAAACAGCATTTCCCCGAAGACATAGAAGTATTTGGCACAAGATTAAGTTGTTAACATATCTAGTTCTTACAGTTTTCTGGATCTCTGTAGACACAGATTGAGCAATTAAATGTTTGATAAAAAATTTTATTTGAGCCAGGCACACATTTTCAAAATATTTGAGAACAGAGAGGTGAGAAATTGATGCCATAGTTTTCCCTTTGAAAGACAGTTTTAGCTGCTAAGTGCCGCAAAACAGTCCTTTAACCCAAGATTAAAGGAACCAGACCCTCTTTAGTTACTTTATAGATTGCCCAATTCAGTGACATAACTTCTTGCCTATGTAAGAACTTTTTCATTTTGCACCGATGAGCAAAGTGTATTTACAGTATAGTGTTTTAAGCTATTAAGCTATTTTCAAAGGCGTTCCTTGACCTCTGACCTCAAGATCTGTGAATGAAAACTCTGAGATGAACAGAGTGAAAACTGTATCTTATTAGATAAAACAGATGTTGACGAACTCCATAATTTGCAGTTATACGGTAATAAATTGCAATATATTGCAATATATCCTATCACAATACTCAGTATATGGCTAAATATTTAAAATCACAATAAGATCATATTAAATGTTGTTTGTAACCCCATATACCCTGTAAATCAGTTTAGTTGAAATCCGTTTTTTAACCTTAAAAAAAACTAAATAAGAAATATAAGATATGTTTAAATATGCTGTTGAACATGTGAAATAGGCAAATTCAGTGCAGCAAATGTAAGTACACATCCCCCCTGCTTCATTAGACCTGAACAGAAATAAGCCTGGTAATACTCTGACCCACTCGGCTGACCCGAAAAACTCTAATCATATTTGCACTGATTCCCAAACATAAGCACTTTACTCGGATATGCAAATATGACTCCATACCGGCAGCCTACGAGACAAACTCTCTGTGATTTTTTTTTTTTTTTTTTTTTGCTGTCCCAGCCAGCTCAATACCTTTCCACTTAATATGCTGCCAAGTTAATCAACGTTGGTTGAAATCCGAGAGATCACAGGCACTTTAGCTGCTGACGCACCCGACGTTCCTCAAAGGCAACGGCTGATGGATCTCCTGTGTTCATTATGGAGAGAAAGAGCTCTCTTTAATCAGCCTGGGAGTCACTTATCATAAGGACGCCTTGCCGCACGCGCACGCACTCACGCGCTGAACGCAGACGGATGAACCTTCGTGTAGAAAATCACACATGCAAATACGCATACATCAAGATGCCTCGCCGCACACATACAGTAGGTTATCGAGACGCTTCCACCCGGGCATACAAAGGAGGCAAAGTCGCCCGGTGTGATCACAGAGCATAAATGTAGAAATACAGAATATGTGTCTCGTACTGTCACGCATACACACACTGACGTCTTTAAGGTCCTCCCAACCAGCAATCCAGGGCAGTTGAGGAAGATATACTGTATGTGCACATATCCTACAGGACCGAATGCTTAATTACAGTGCTACACACACACACACACACACACACACATACGGCTGTAAGTACAGCGAGTTAGCTGCCATACCCGGTCTCATGTGACAGGCTGCGAGAATGTGATCCTGTGGCACACCGTGTTCAAGACTGAATAAATATTTGAGATTTTGTGTTCAAATGCTTGTCAGCGGGATGTAGGTAAATATATATTTGGGTCTGTACTGTGTCACTGTGTGTAACCGCGTGTCTGTTTAGGTGACTGCGCGGGTGTTTGTGGTGTGTTTGTGTGTGTGTGTGTGTGTGCCAATCTCTTTGGATTGTGGACAGGCGTACACTGATTTAATCACTCCCCAGGCAGAGTGTGGGGGAGGCAGAGGAGGCTGTGAGGCAGATAGGAACAGACAAACGCGACAAGGCGAAAGAAGGAGAGAGCATGCTCGCCCCGCGGGCCGGCTCTGCTGCACAATAAATACAGACTTGTACACATACTGCACTGAAGGTACACCTACACGGACACATAAATACATACATGTATGCAAGCACTTCAACCTCTAGACCAATATTAAAGCACAAAATCATGCGTGTGTAGACGTGGTCGTCCGGTTTCGGCGCATGCATGTGATTTATTACATGCAACCTTGCCTTTGCGAGTGTGCATGTGTGTCTGTGTGCAGTCCGGATGCACGTACTGTATACGTTTAGTCCCAGGCAGAGGTCACTAATGGAGAACAGGGTGGTAATGGGCCTGGCAGTTCAGGTTGTTCTGTAATCGCATCACGCTTAACTCAATAAGGTAAAGGTCAGTCTGCCCCCCTGGTAGACGCCCTGTCCCTGCTCTGACCCGCTGAGAGACAGAAGGCATGGCACCGCAACCTCAGGGCCTCTGGAGGGGGGGCTGCATCAAGACTTATTCAGTTACAAACTCCCTTCAAAGGTCTGTCTCATTCTCCGGGATTTAAAGCTGCACAAGACGATTTAAAATGCAGGTAAACAGGTAAATAAAAGTTTGATACCAATTAATCATGTAACATTGTGTCAATATACTCAGCCCAGTTGCCAGGGAAAAATGATGGCATTGTACGTTTCTGCAAATCACAGCTATGTTGAATGTTGACGTTTTTTGCATTCAGGGAAAGTGGCGTATACCTAGAGACCGTTATTTAAAGTTACACGGTATAATAACGATTATAACAAGCGAGAAAACCCACTAAGAGCAGGTTGGAGTGGAGGTGGATAGGTTAAACAAACACAGGACTTCCACCCAGGAGACCAGTGTTTGTGTCCCGTTGACTTTATGCTTGTTACGTATCAAAAGTCTGCAAAACTTCACAGACCGGAGGAAAACAACCAATCAGAGCTGAGCTGGAGTTTTACCGTCTCTGAGCAGCTGTCAATCACTCGCAAACTCCGATCAAACGGTCAAACTTGGCAGCGCTGATCAAATATGAATCAATATTCTGTTACTGTAATGCCCATTTCTCACCTCAAATGTTTTCAGAAACATCTGTTCAGCTTTAAAATGAGAACGTTTGTGACCCAGCAGCTATGTTGAGATCAGTTGAAGAAATGCCAAGCACCGCCCACCAGTCGGAGCACAGCCAATAGGAACACTTAATAGTAACGCTCTCTCTGAAATAACCTCTGATTGGCCAAAGTCTTCCGGTTAGATTTTTTTAAAGCCTGAAAACAGAGCCATGAGGAGGTGCAGAAGTCTAGCTATCTCTCAGAACACTTGAATTACAATATGCTGAAAGGTTATTATGGAATTTTTGCCCAATGTTGCCAAAAACTTTCTGCCTACTGAAGCTTTAACTCTACTGCAACTTTAAGATTAAATTGCACTGCAAAAATTAAGGTTCTTATTGGCCCACAATATGTACTGCTAAGATTAGACAAATCTTTACAGGTTTCTTTTCTCTTGCTTGAATAACCTGTTCAGTGAAGGAGATTTTACCCTCCGTTTACCTTTCGGTAGCTACTAAATTTGTTCCTGTTTGTGTTTGCTCGACTGAAAGATGTCGACAATACTGAACAACTTGTTCTGAGAACTTTTCAATCAGAAATACCAAGAGACTGTTTCTGTGTCTTCCTTGTTCTGTTCCCTCCCTCACTCCCTCCCTCTCCCTCACTCATCTCTCACCCATCCCTCTTTCTCACACACGTCATATCAACACTAGTCTCCCGCTCTGCTTTCTCTCTCTCTGCTATAGATTTCATTTAGCCTGTGAAACATAAAATATAGACTTCCAAAACTGCTTTGAAAAATAGGATGTTCTACGAGGAGCAAGCATCCATACAACACGGATTTGATAACTGTAAAATTGCAAAAACACACTGTTATATCAATGGAAATAGATTATTCTTCCTCCCTCTCTCACCGTCTTCCTTTCTCTCTCACAGCAGCAGTGAGTGGGTTGGTACCGGTGTTGACAGAATCAGACCATGTGATCAATCAGAGCACAGCGGTGACAATGAGGACCGACGGGTGAAAGATTACACACTCACACACACACATAGCGGAAACCTGAGACTAACGGCGGTAATTAATTCGGAACTTTCTGTAACACACACACACACACACACTTCATAATGGCTAAAAACAGGAGTAACTGGAAGGTAACAGCAGTAAAAAAATGTCATTTTCCTCAGGAGTCATCTCCCTGAGTCGCGGGTGTGTGACATGGCAGGCTTGCAGGAGGGGGAAGGAGCTTAAAGAGTGACCTGGGAGTCTCCCAGTGAAATGCCTCTAATCAGCCCCGGGGGATAACATCCTCTCTGGGCTTCGGCTGAGCTGGGAGCCGGGGGCAGGCAGGCACACGGCAAGTCTGACAGACTCTCTTGCCAGAGATCAATACCCAGACTCCTTTTAAAGTGTGACATGTTGAGAGGCAGACAAGGAATTCTACTTCTCAATTCCCAGGGAGGAGAGGTTTTTTTGTTTGTTTTTATTTTTTTTATTTTCTGGTGAAATTGCCTGACACATAGTAGGTGTGTGAACATCAGCATGTGGTTATCGGTGCTGTGTTGCTTTGGATTACATCAGCCTGATCTACATTAGGTAGTGTGAATGGGAGGGACCGTACATGTTCAATACTGGCACAGATAATGTGAATTGGGTGTCATTACTGTACTTGGGTTGAATCGTCAACAAACCAGTGTAATTCTTAACATCTAATACATAAAACTTGTGTTTATGTGTTTCAGAGCAGTGTTGAGTGCTAAAGGTTAGCTTCCTCTACGGACTGCAATTCAATTTTAAACAATTTAAAACAACACTTTCATGCTACTTTTCAAATTAAGCTTCATTACCGTGTGATGGATTCAAACATTAATTACTAGAATTACCACGTCTGCAGAGACGGTATTATCTGCATTACATACGTACATGTATCGAAAGCGACCGAATGACTGTTACTGGTACGTTAGTTCTTACAATCTATAATAGGCAATAGCAGAAGCTTGTTCAGCTTACAACTAAACAGGAATAAAGACAAAGTCAATGTAGACAGCAGCTACTGCACTAATACCCATACAACCAACAGTTCAAAAGCAACAGAGAAACACTGGCAACTCCACCTAGTGTTTATCTTTTTTAAGTAATTCTGATGTTTATTCATGTTTTGTCTCAGAGATGTCTGCATTATTTTTAATATGCTTGCTTGAATCTGATCTTTATCTGTTTTTTTTTTGTTTTTTTTTTAAAGTTTGGTCTTTCTTTCGGTGCTGCATGTTTCTTTGTCTGTTCAGGCATGGTGGCTATTGCTGCTCATACAGTACCACCTAGTAGTTCATCTTCTCTTTTTCATGTAAAGCACTCTTGCTTCTTCCGTAGCTGTGAACCACATCAGCTCCTGGGATATGGAGGGTTTTACTATTCAAGTGGACTGGGTGTTTGGAACAGCAAATGCAAGCGCTCATGAACTTATTATACAGCATGTTTCATTGTTAGTGGATGTTTTAATTATAGTAACAAAGTAGCAGGTGTTTACATGTCTTCAATTTTAATTAAATGTGTAAAAAGCGGACCCTAGGTCCAATAATTGAAATATGCAAGAGTTAAATGCCGTAGTATTAAAAAGGCCATCAGGAGAATATAATGTCTGATCAGTGGTGGAAGAAGCACTCAGATATTGTACTCAAGTAAAGTATTATCAGCCGAATATACTAGTAATATATATATATATATATATATATATACATATATATATATATATATATATATGTATATATATATATATATATATATATACATATATATATATACATGTATATATACATGTATATATATATACATGTATATACATGTATATATACATGTATATATATATATATACATATATATATGTATATATACATATATATACATATATATATGTATCAAAAGTAAAAGTACTCATCCCACAGAAAATTGGCCCCTGTTAGTTATTAGATTATTTGGTTTTTAATATCGATGCAACAATGGGTAAGTATCATTTTACTGTTGTACTGTAGCTGTTGAAGGTGATGCTGGGTTTAACTACTTTGTACATAGTTTGGTTATTTAGTCGGGTTGTCTCCCTCATAGGGTCACAAGGTCACAAGGTCAATTTTGGGGGGTCATGAGATGAATAATGGAGTAGGAAAGAAGAAAAAACTAAGTTCACCCGCACAAATTCATATTCACAAATTCTCAAATCTTTGTCTTTTTGTATAACTGAAACAGTTATGTAAATGATACCATATGATAAATTTAGACTGGATTTAGATCTTTCTTTGGTGGAACTGCTAATAACTCATCGACATCTGAAATGTCACAAGCCAAAACGTTTTTTATGTAAAATCTTTAAAATCTGCAAAGTAACTAGTAACTCTAGCTGTCTGATAAATGTAGTACAATATTTCCTTCTGAAATGTAGCAAAGTAAAAGTATAAAGTAGCTTAAAAACGACATACTCAAGTAAAGTACAAGTACCTCAAGTACTGTACTTACTTGCTTTCCACCACTGCATGTCAGGTAATTTCCTGCGGATGTTTCAACATTCTGACACTGATATTTGTTGTCTTATGTGGCAAACACCCATCTGGCTCCCGAGTAGGCAAACTGTAAAAAAGTCTTTGCCAATATTTCTACCTGATCCAGGCCCGCTTGTTCCCCTGCATAACTATCTCTGCCATCCATCCCATCTGACATCTGGCACCGGCTGACTGGGCACAACTCAGCCCAGCTCGACTCCACAGCTTTAGGGGAGGTCAGTGACTGGGGGCTGAGCGCTGGGGCCGTCAGGGAGATTGTTCTGCATACTGAGCAGCCTGATTAGGCAGAGGAGCACAGAGGGGCTCCAGCCCGAGAGGACCAGTGGTGAGACAGGCGTGACGGCACACAGTCCTACAGCTTCCTGCCACCACTGACCAGGTAACCGATGACAACTCACAGACCATCCTCCCGAGCACAGGAGATCAATCAGTGAAAACTTTCCCTCTACTCTGGTTTTTGGGTACCACCACTGTCATCGAGAGCTAAAACTCAAATTGATGGGGTAAAGTTTTGTGAAAGACAACTTTCTGATTGGTCACTATGATAAGAGACAAATGCATCTGCGGTTGTTTTATCTCTGCATGCAAAGGGCAAGAAAATATCAGCGCGTTAATGCATACATTTGCATATCCTAATAGAGGGGCCAGCGTATTTCGCTTATGAGTGATTTGTCTCCTAAAACACCGTCTACTCACCAGTGTCCCTATGGAAAGAGCAAATTGATAAAGATAATGAGCCCATGACAAGCTGGCTCACATCGAGCCCAGCACAGCTGACTGCCCAGAGCCATGCATCCCCTGCTCTGCCTCCACGGACACGTTGCCAGCGTGACGGATAATTTGCGTAATACCTCTCCATCCCACCTCACCCTACCGCTCCGTCTAATCGCACCAAAAAATCATCAGCATCTGCATGGAACATGCCCAGGTGCATTACGGTAACTGATGAGTGTTATCACGGTAAAAAAATAAAATCAGAGAGACGTAAATCAGCCAATGATTGGGGAGAAATCGTTGCTGCAACACAGGGTTTATGAAGCGTCCCTGACGTACACTGATTTCTTTTGATTCTCTCCGCTGTGTCTTCTTTTCCCAATGAGGTGAGCAATGGTAAAGGGGGGACTGGAGATGAGGGTTTGTATTTAATGGCTGATGTGAAAAATAGGTGTGCAGGGGCCGACGCGTGGTTTTCTCACATCGTTCCCCATGGCTCATTGTTGTTTGCACTTTGTCAGAAGGGCCTGTCATGCACAAGCACGCACACAAATATGCCAACATGAGCGAACATATGTGTATTTACGCACAACCATATAATACCTGAGCACCCACGCATTAGGGAGAAGAGAAGGAGAGCAACAGAGTGAGAGCAGGAGAGGCAGAGGGGTCAGCCATCCGCTGAGATGATAATGAAAGAATAATAATAGAGTACAGGATGAAATTACTGAGCTTTACCCACAATATCTTCTCTCATTAGCTCCAGCACTAATGTTGCCGTTTATGCTTGTGTTCTACACCAGCTCCCCCTAATTAGGCGTGGGCTTCTAAAAATAAACAGCAAACTAAATAGTGGCGTGAAAGTACATGCAAATCTGTTGATGTACAGGAATAATGGTGGCGGGGTAGAGGAGGGGTGGGGGTGGGGATTAGTGGTGCGCTGCAGACTAAAGTAATTGAGTTGGGTAGTGTTGACACCCGGTCGCAGTCAGAGTGCCCATGTTGTGGAACGTGCTGCGTGCGTGTGCACTACAAGGCTCAGCCGGCGTTTTGTTTTGTGTGGCTGGTGTCGTGGTAAAGGTGTTAGCTCTGGATAAAAGGCTGGAGAGGATGCATAGATACTAATCCCTGTGTTACTTTGAACAGAGAGGAGCAGGGTGGAGTCTTCCTCCTGTGAAAACAGTGAGGACAATCTGTTGCAACACCTGAGCAGGGCAGAGAGAGGGCACAGGGCTTGGCACAGCGAGGACGAGTAACTGTCAGCCGTCACTCAGATCCAAGACCAGAAAACTCTGTTCAAGGGAAAGTTTGGGTGTTTTGAAGTGGGGTTGTATGAGGTACTTATCCATAGTCCGTGTATTACCTACAGTAGATGGTGGTTGGCACGCCCCCAGTTTGGAGAAACAGACGGGAGTTACCACACAGAGCCAAAGCAATGTACTGCTGTGGACAGGGCCGGCAGCAAAATGTATTTTAGTCACCTAAAGCAAAGGCCCACTTAAAAAAAATCAACATCAGTTTAAGTGTACGCTGTATAGAATATTTTCACCATTTTACCTTGCCATCAGACAGCTAAACAGTCTGCTTCTGACGATAACTGAAGCCGCTATCTAAGCTCTTGCCAAAGCAACCAGACTCAATCGAAAAAAAACAGAAACTAGCAACTCCCGTGTTCTGCGAGGTAAAATTACAGTTTTTTTCAATGGAGTCTGGTGGCTTTGGTGAGAGCATAGATGGATACAACGGCGTCAGTTACCCGTCAGAAAGGTCTGTGTGAAGGCTAGGTAAATCGGTGAAAATATTCTAAATATAGCGTACACTTAAACTGATACTGATCATTTTAAGAGGGCCTTTCTTTTAGGTGACTAAAATATGTTTTGCTGCTGTCCCCGTCCATAGCAGTACATTGCTATGGTCTCGTAAAGTAACTCCTGTGTTTTTCTCCAAGCTGGGGGCATGCCAACCGTCATCTACTGTAGGTAATACACTGACTATGGATAAGTACCTCATACAACCTCACTTCAAAACTTTCAAATTATCCCTTTAAGAACAAAAAAAAAACAAAGTTAATACTGCTGTTTCAATTCTGGGTCACAGGGGAATAAATCATATCCAAAAAGGCAGGAAAACACACAGCCAGTCCAAAAACTGTAAGATTTCTTAGTCTTCAGTGTACCAACACCATGTTTTTGGCCTGTTGGAAGCACCCTGAGGTGTCTTGGCAAATACAATCAAAACATACAAGTGCCACATATAAAGAAACAGGGCACCTTCTTTTACCTCAAAGTGACAGTGCTTACTGTACCAGGGAGCCAATGTGCTGCCTTCCTGTGTAATTTTACTCAGATGAGTTTACTATAACACAGACTTTGAACCCTTACAAAACAAAACTCATTCAGTAGCTCTCAAATGAAATCCAATATGAGTGAAAATGAGTAGAATGTTGACAGTTTTATGATATGTGTGAGATAAGGTAATACAGTGGCTTAGAGCAATTTTCACAGTAAAGTGCCTGTTTAAGCACGACGAGGGCAAAGTAGGGCCAGGCTCATCTTGATAATTCCTTTCTTAGCCTTGTCACTCCAGCTTTACGACTTAAAGGAATTCCTTGATCTCTCGACGTCGTCTTGGTTATTTTTTTTCTTCCGCTGGCATTTATCATATGTTTTTCACCTTCACTTAAATGGAGGTTTTATCATATAGAACATTTTCTCAAACGTCGCTGACTTCTGCAGGGTGTAGCCGTCTGTACTGGTAGCAGTGTTTAGTTACTGTAGCATTGCTTACAGTAGTGAAATTGCTATTTCACACTGTAGTTTAGAGTAGCTGGAAGATGTGCCAGTACCATCAAGTGTAGTACTTAAACACTACATTTAACTTTCATTCCCTAGTGTTGTGCTCACAGGATGCTATAGCACTATGTAGAACATTCACTGTGTACAATTTTCTCTATGTAGACAGCCAATATATATATATAAAAATCCTGAATCATGAATGTATATTTTATGTATATATGTGTATTACTAGATTAGTGGCCGTGGTCAGTTTTGTAAAGAACGTCCTATAGTAAAAATAACCCAGGTACAATGCATGGCAGGTTGTACAACTGACATTTTGAAAATATGGTTTCTCTCTGCCTTCAAAGCAGTCTGGCAGTCCAATAATGTAATAAAATCATGAAAGACAAATTCATCTAAAGTTTGTTTAAGTGTTAAGTAAAAACATAAGTGATCACACAACGACAGAGAAATGTTGGTTTCTTTTATGGCTGTCTAATTTAACGCTACGATAACGCGTTAACGCAAATTTGTTTTAATGCAACTAATTTCTTGATGATTTTTAGGTTGTAGCGGGGTCCGTTTTAAAGCTAAAGTGAAGATACTGGCATCATATGAAACTAGAAAAAAACTAAGGAATCCACTGGTGTCAACTATGTCTTAAATTTTGGTGAGGAAAGAGTGGCATGGCCATTTTCAAATGGGTCCCTTGACCTGAAAATGGGTTCTATGGGTACCCACCAGTCTCCCCTTTACAGACATGCTCACTTTATGATAATCACATGCAGTTTGGGGCAAGTCATAGTCAAGTCAGCACACTGACACACTGACAGCTGTTGTTACCTGTTGGTCTTGAGTTTGCCATGTTATGATTTGAGCATATTTTTTATGCTAAATACAGCACCTGTGAGGGTTTCTGGAAAATATTTGTCATTGTTGTGTGTTGTTAATTGATTTCCAATAATAAATATATACATATTTTTGCATAAAGCAGCATATTTGCCCACTGCCATGTTGATAATAGTATTAAATACTTGACAAATCTGCCTTTAAGGTACATTTTGAACAGATACAAATTGTGCGATTAATTGCGATTAACTATGGAAAATCATGTGATTCATCACGATTAATTATTATCAATCTAGTTTCTTTACGTTACTTGTATTTATGAGAACTGATGTGAAAAAGGAGCATTATGTCCTTAGTCTGCGATTCATAAGATGTTCACTGCAGTTCTTTAACACTAATAAGCCACTTTAGAAAACCTATAAAAGAGAAAACTTTTACACTCAATGTGACAAAGGAAGAGTTAAGCAACCAAAGGTCAGGGCTAACTGGAATGACAGGGTGAAGATGAGTCTGTCACTGGTGTGCCTCTTCTGGTGCTTTAAGAGGCGCTTTGCTATGAAAATAGCTCTAATCCATGTGTATGTATTCTCTACCTTATCTGCTGCATATCATAAAGCTGTCAACATCCCGGCCAATTCTCATTTATATTAGATGTTATTTGAGAGCTATTGAGTTTGAGAGGACACCAAATCTTTGTTATGGTAATTACAGCTCAGTGACATTATGCAGATTAAACAAATGAATGGACCAAAGTTTCAGCATGCAATGCACTTGGGGAAATGCTGTGTTTTGTGGAGCGAGTACAGCTTGATCGGAATTCAAATCAAAGCAAAGCGTTATGACAAAAAAAATCACACCGCCTAAAAACTGTTATGAACGTCCTCCCAGGGAAATCTGTGACATCCTGGGTGGAGAAATACTGAGAAAATAATAACACTCAGGCATGTCAGGATAGGTGAAAAAGTCCTCTCACCTATCAAGAACAGCCTTTATCTTACCGCTGAGGCAAACATCTTTTTTACAAATCCTGCTCGGGTCAATAGGTAGTTGAAACCTCAAATGGATAAACTGTACTTTGTAGATTTACCAGCAGCATTACTCATTTCTCTCTGCAGAGGTAGTAGCACCATTGTGGAGAGTTCAAAGAGAGAGACGTGTGGTGACTAATTTCTGCCTTGAATGCGGTCCATTTGGCCTCGCTTCGAGCCTGTAGCTCTGTCCATTACTGCGGCTCTGAGTCACAAACCTCCACCCCGAGGCAACAGACAAGCAGGCATACATGTACTCGCATGCACAAAAACACTTTTTGTCTACTTCTCACACCATCACACACACAAAATCTCTCTCCCTTTCTTTCTTTCTGCTTCTCTCTCTCTCTCTCTCTCCCTCACACACACTCACAGCCTTACTTCCCCAGGAATCCGATCTTTTTATAGAGCGGCTGTGTGTGTTGGCGTGGGCGGCGGTATGGCCGTGCTGTTTCACCCAGCTCAGACTGGATCTCAGATCAATATCCTGTCCCCCGCCGGCCAGCTAGTTCAGGCCGGACAGACTGCTTCTGAAAACGTGTCCTTGTGGTTTCACGTCTGCCGTCTCTCATAAAAGAAGTCTGGTGGTTATTTATTTAGCCAGCTCTAATACATGCCAAATTGAAGGGACACAATTTTATCACATCTTGTTTGTGAATTATTGTTGCAGTGGTATTCAGCCACTCTGAATGTGCGTAATAGTGACTAAAGTGTCTAAAGTGTAGCACAAATGGAAACATGCTAGTAACAAAAACAAGTGCTGAATTCAGAATTCAGCTGTTTGCTAATCTGGTTCTTGTTGGTTTTTGCCTTAGTGGTGTTATCACCAACGTGGATGTGATGCATTACCTTGTCTGTGGTAAAATATGTCCCCTTTTTCTCCCCTCATGAATTATATTGTAACATGAACATGTAACCTTACAGGGAAATAATTGGATGTTTTATTTATCATGGGCTCTTTGGTAGCACTAAATAAATTATCTTAGATATAATATTGCTGATTAGCTGTGGGTCTTTTGGCAAACCTTTTTCACAGACTTTATATATGTTTAAATCCAAATCTGTCCTGGCTTATTATTTTATACAAAGATAACATCGTTAGGAGGGCCGAAGTATCCAACTAAAAGAAAAAACCCGGAGCAGAACCAGGACAGTGTCAAACAACGCAAGTGCAAATGCCACGGTAACCACGATAACCATTTCATGCAAAGGAAACCGTTCATCAGCTGCCCATGAACATTGCTTTGTTCACTTGAGGCGTAGTCCATAGTCACAGGGGCCGTATGAAGAGTATTTCCTTATCAGACTTGGGAAAGACACACTCACTGAACGAGATACAATAAATTCATGTGTCGTTATTCACTTTACGTACGCAGAGTAATTACAGAGGATGTTTTTATTTTGCTTTTTAACTCATATTTTGCACAATTCACATGACAAGTTCTCCATATTTGCAACACCATTTTTCAACAAAGACTTTTTAAAGATAGATAAAACATTTGAATAAAACAACAATGCAACAAAATACTATATTTAAAATCGTTACTGCAATATAAACATGCAGATCAAGATAAAAAAATATAGATAAGATTAATTTCCATCATTCCATCAGGGAAAGAACTAATGTGACACCAAACAATGGTCCAAGCCTTCTATAACCAACATAATGTTTCCAGTTAAGTACAGAGACTTCAGCTTGATCACCTTGGAAAAACAAATAAACTTAGCTACTTTACCAAAACCACATCTCAGCTCATATGAAGTACCTTTCAGTCTATGAGGCCTTTGAGGTTGCCAACATGGCCTCTGAGGCTCTAAAATCTCAACCCCTAGGGTTGGATAGATTGTGCAGCTAAGCTGAGCTGAGCTGCAGAGATCTCTGCGGCTAGTTGGGCCCTTTCACAACCCTGTCAGCCCCTGACGGCCCTTCATGATCAAGGTGACTTATGGGGGAGCGTCTGGCGCTGTGACGTTGCGGTCGGGATCTCATTCCCTGACAGATTACAGTGTTGGACAAGCTGCCACTCGGAGCAGTGTGGCTGTGATGGCTCTGATAATTGAAGTGCTCAAAGGTGGATGGGTTGGACAGATGAAGCGCAGCAAGTCAATGGATCAATACGTGAGCTCCAGGTGCTGGAGCTAAATGGGCCAGTTGGACTGGGCTCTAGCAGAAGCACGGGGCCTTTTCTGACCACATTGTGGCCTTTTTATTTTAAATCTATTTGTCACCCACCAAAGTTTGGTCCCATTATGTGAGTGAACAGCTCAGCGCTAACGCCCAGGCTACACTGCCTACCTCTACCTGTGCGTGATGGCTACCTCGCTGAACTGCTGCGGCTCGCACACGTGTGGTATCCATACAGACTGCTGCTGCTGCTCTGCCCACCAGCCCTATGAGTTTCTACATTGAGTTTGCCTTTGATAATGGCCATAAATAATAGAATGTTTCATTTCATTATAAATGTTATTTGTATGTATTTTAGACAGAAAAAGGTCAAGAAGCATGCGCTCAATTTTAAATAACCTAACCCACAGAGAGAGAGAGCCCTCCATGTGGAAAGCATAACCGAGGCTTTACCTGTTAACATGGACGCTGAAATGAAAAGCATACGCGCTGCTCAGGTAGGCTGTGTGTCCAAGTCGTGATAAATCCCATCAAGCCACATGTGCCCCAGGCAACATAAATGATGTACAGAAACTGACAGCAGAAAAAAATACACCTTTACAAATGATTTGACAGCCAATATCTTCCAGCCAGTATGTGGCATTTCTAGAAGTATTGGTCGGATTTAGCCTTTAGATTCTGCTATTATTGTTTTATCTCCCCCAGTCCCATTTCACTGATATAACCATCTATTTGCCTATCTCCTTCCTGGCAAATAAACAAACAGACTGCTCAACATTCATTGTGTGGCGGCAAACAGATTTCATAATCGTCACTGGCGTTGCTCACAAGTCAATAGCTATGACTTTATCAGCAGGAAAACACACAGAAGGTTTGTTCATGGACTTAATTGAATAGGAATAGCTGAGCCGGGGCATCGTGCGCGCAAAGTCATTTTCATATCGCTGAAATGTCACCAGCCGATGGGGTGACAGGCTGCTCTGGCCACCTGTCAAGCCTCCCCCCTTCGACAAGCGCCACCAAAGAAAACACCCTGAGCCCGGCATTAAAAACAGACTTCTGCACAGAATTGAGCATCAGAATCTCTGTATTCACCGACTATAAAGGCAAACGTTTTTCTTTATGGCACTGACGAAACGTTATCAACTCGCACAGTTACAAATGCATTTGTCAGATGTTGCACAACAGCATTCGGTGCGAATGGACAGTGCAGGACAAACAATACATTGCACACTATAAATATCACTTTACAAACATGTCATTCAATCAGTAGGTGCGCTCAGGCAGAGTAAAATGAGAAATACTAGCTGTGCGGTCTGCCAAACGGAGGTGTGCATAGGGAGAGCAGCCGCAAGGATCCGTGGGGGCAGAGGGATGGCCGGGTGTGAGTGAGACAGAGATGATGATTTCTAATCTATACAGGTCTCTCGGGAATGAGAAGATCAGTCACCAGTAGGAGATGGGCCTAACCAACTAACCGTAGCCCTAATACACACCCCCACTGGTAATTTACACTCATCCATGCCATGACTGAGCCTGAATGAAGGTGAAATGCACGACGATGTGTATGAGAGGGAGATTTATCCCTGTCTTTAGATGTTAAGAAGATGCTTGGGTGGAAGGACAAAGAATCACGTTTAACCTTTTACATTTACCTGCTGCTCTTAGCCAGGGCCACCTATCAGAATAGGCTTAAATTGTTATATCACCGACATGACAAGCAACCGATAATAAGTACAGTACGCGTATGTGAAAGGGTCAGAACCATATGTCAGGGCCCTAGGATGACAATATAAAAAGAGTTGCACAAGAAAGGGAAATAAAGAGGTAGAGGAAGAAGGAACTGACAGGGTCAGATGAAGATAAATGCCAGAAGCTGGAGGCCAGAGTTGTCGTCGGGCTCTACAAGAAGAAGAAGGAGCCCAGAGTGTATATAAAAGAGAGAGCCAGAAGGAGTTAAAGAAAGAAAGTAATAGAGAGTGAGGGTGAGAAACCATTTCCACAGTGGATAGGGAGCCATACGGAGGCAAAGAAAGAGAGGCGATCCAGGGAGGGGGTAAAAAGTTAAAGCAGAAACAGGGAAGTAGTGCGAAAAGAGAAACAGCCAATTAGCAGGAAGCCAGCAGGTGTGCTTTCTCTCCGGAGCCCCCCCACACCCTTACCCCCCATCCTTGGTATGGGGTAGGGGGGTGGGCTAATGCTGTGCGGGCCTTAAAGAGCAGGGAGTTGCTATGGCAACCGCCTGGCACGCTCTGTCTCCAGGGAAACGGAAATGTCACAGCTTAAGAGGTCTCACAGAAAGCAAGTGAGGAAGAGAGAAGCAGAGAGAGAGAGAGGCAGGGGAAAAAAACATACAGGTATGCGCGAGGAAACGCAGCGACGGGATCGATGCATTACTCCTTATCTTCGTGGCAAGGCTGTCACATTATCTATGGAGTTTCTCTACAATCAAATTAATCATCTGGCTTCGCCCTCCGATCCTCCCACTCACCCCTTAACTTAGTTTACAGCCTGAACAGATGACAATGTAGAAATTGGGTAATTTAGAGACAGTCCCTTAGTAAGAAACCCAAGTCGCCCGCACCTGAGCACAATGCAGCCCATTGCCGGGGCCTTAGAGAGCCAATCAACCTTCATTTATTTAATCAAATATTTACTGTCATAAGCAGCCGAGGAGCCTGAGGGTGTGGTGGGAAAGCGAAAGCCTGCGTTGGCAGCGTGTGGCGAGGATGAATGTGACTCGTGTTTGCTGCTGAGCTATGGGCTGACCCTCCAAATCACACATTAGCCAGGGCCGACCAGCTGAAAGCCCATTAACCTGAATGGCCGCTGATTGCTCCACTATTAACACAGTCTGACTCCTCTCCTCCAGGGCTGTACCCACTTATACAGGTGCTTCAGCACCCTTCAAGGTCCTGGATTAATCAGGGTAAACAAATGTTGTTTCTTTGTCATGGCGGTGCCACTTTGTTTGATGTATGCCGCACATTACGGCTCCAACTTTTCTCTCCAAATCCTTTTGAAAATGAATTTACTAATTGTGCCCATCTGGCATAATTGACCTTTTGTGTGTAGCCTGTCGTGATTCGAAAAGGTTGTTTCAATTGTATTGGAAAGTCACAGAATAAATGAAAGGTGTGTGTATGTGTGTGTGGGTTGGTGTTAGCGTGAGGACAGTGGGTTCTCGGGGAAAGGAGATGGCCAGCTAAATGGAGCATTTCTCCAGCATGCTGCTGCGTGCCTGAGAGTGTGGCCCGGCCATGCCTAATTTATTTCCTCTTTTGTCGTTGTTGTCTCCATTCCTCGGTTGATTAAACCAACCTCATGCAGCTATGCTCAACAAATAGCCTAATTGAGTACGACCTTGGCAAATGATATATCAGCCCTATCCTCCAAAAACACCACCTGCACCAGACGCCCATCTCCCCAGCCCATCGCTCTGCGGGCCGCCGCACCAAGCACAACAAACATAAACAGGGGATTCGCCTCCTCAGCCAAAGTCATTTCTTGCACGACCTTTCCCACAAATCACCGAGATGACACAGGGCTGGATGGATCACTGAAATGGGACACATTTGTATCACTTAGACCTTTCATCAGATGCAAGCAGATACTCATCTATTATTCCCCTTTTCCATTTGCAACTTTCACCCCACAGCCTGCACACGGAGGGCAAAATAAGTGAACAAAACATTCCTATCTCTTGCTCCATGCAGCAGCTGCAGCAGGCTTAAGCAGCACAGGATTCTCATTAAATTTCCATCCTGTCTCTGTGTTTAGATGGGAGCTGGAATGAGGGAAGGAAAGGAGGGGGGGCTGGTAGTTTGTGTTCAAAGGGGCCTGCTGTAGAAGATCTGATGGCTCTCTCAGTGCAGTCTCTGGTGGGATCTCTCACAGGATACAGATGCCTGCTCCGAGATGGCTTCATACCTAATGAGTCTGAGCTCCAGCAGGGCTGCACACAAAGCAGCGCTGCCCTCGATTCTCTGTTTGTTTGCCACCAGCCAGCCCCACCCTCGCTGCCGCGCTCGCTTGCTCGCTCGCTTGCTCGCTCACTCAGCACTGAGCGATGTGCCTGCCCACAGCTAGTGTGTGACACTGATGTGTTTCTCAGGAGGGATGCGTATCCTGCAGGTAAACACCTGGAGGCTGAAAAATCACCCTCCGAAAGCAGGCGACAGGGGCTGTGCTGTAGCCAGGGACTGTTAACAAAGTGAGACTCATCCCTCTGCCTGTCTCCGTGCCGGCTTCGGCCTCGGCACTGAAGCGCTGGACCACAGGACCGGGTTCTGTGTGGTGGTGTGAAGATGAGGGAAAGAATGCCTCAGATGCTCTGATCTGAATGGCTTTCAAGTTTTTTTGTTTTTTTTGTATTGCCCGATATCACAAATCACAAACTTGCCTCACAATCTGTACAGGATACAACACCCTCTGTCCTTTACAGTACAACCCTCTCATCAGATAAGGAAAAACGTAACGAAAAAAAAAAAAAAAATTTTAACAGGAAAAAAAATGGAAGAAACCTCAGGAAGAGCATCAGAAGAGGAATCCCTCCTCCAGGACGGTCGGAGAGACATGCAATAGATTTCTTTGAATTTCTTGTGCAGTTAAACTCACAAATTGGTAACCACAAATTAACAAGATGTGTTGGGAATATATAAATAAGTTAAGCATGAGTATGTGGTGGTAGGATGTTCGATAAACGGTTTGATTCCTCACTCAGAGATCCCAATATCACTTTGACAAATGTACTTATTTTTGGAACAGGATTGCAAACCAAACAGAGGTGTAAAGATGTAACTCCTTGATAGTAAACTCCCAAGATTCACCTTTCAGAATATACCAAGATTGTGACTGTAATCAAAAGGATGGGGAACAGCAATAATTACATTTTGGGTATGTCACTTACAGCCTGTGAGTAAAACAAAAAGGCTTGTTAAAGCTTCAGTAGGCAGAAAGTTTGTGGCATCATTGGGCAAAAATTCCATAATAACCTTTCAGCATATTGTAATTCAAGTGTTCTCAGAGAAAACTAGACTTCTGCACCTCCTCATGGCTCTGTTTTCAGGCTTTAAAAAATCTATGCCCATGACGGGAGACTTTGACCAATCACGGGTCATTTCAGAGAGAGAGCGTTCCTATTGGCTGTGCTCCGGCTGGTGGGCGGTGCTTGGTATTTCTTCAACTGATCTCAACATGGCTGCCGGGTCACAAACTGTATCATTTTACAGCTAAACAGTACACTACAAGATGTTTCTGAAAACATTTGAGGCGAGAAATAGTCATTACAGTAACAGAATATTGATTCATATTTGATCAGCGCTGCCTAGTTTGACTGTTTGATCGGAGTTTGCGAGTGATTGACAGCTGCTCAGAGACGGCAGGCTCCAGCTCGGCTCTTATTGGTTGTTTTCCTCCAGTCTGTGAAATCTTGCAGATGCCATTAGGAGCACCGGAGGACACTGGAGGACACCGGAGGACACAGAGGCACATGTTTTGTTTTTTTTCAGATTACCTTTCTCATGTCCTACTGTCAGGATATAGTGACCATTTTATAAAATAACTTTTTGTTAATCCTATTTGCTCCATTTGTGGCCACTGCAGCTTTAAGGGATTCATGTTAAAAAACAATTAAAAGCACATGGTAAATTTACGGTCTGCATCTTCATACATGTAGAAGAGATGTGTTGTCAGTACTTAAGTATGAGGAAATGTGTCCTTGCGTGTTGGAAAGAGCGAGCTCATGCTGCGGTGACCTCTACTAAAGACACGGAGGGGACGGAGGCTCGGTAAACAGCAGATCTTCCTTCCACGTCCCTCAGAGCCATGCCGCATCTGGCCTGGAGGTGGGATGGGGACGTGTTGATAAAAAATACTGTAGGTCACACTGCCAATATATAGCCTGAGAGGATGACAAGGAGGGTACCACAGCGAGGAGAGGAAAGGAACGGACGCGTCCGTCTGTCCATCATCCTCGTCCTGCTGGGAGATTAGAGGAGAGTCGTAGGAAAAACAAAAAGAAATCTGGTCCACTCTTGCCGTTACACAGAGGTCAGGCGCTGTTTTTGAACACTTGAGCTCTCTCTGCACTGCTGATCATTTCAATGACAGCATCCACAGGCATCCACTCTTAAAATCAAATGGGAAAATCACACCGGGGGGTAATGCATACTGTAGCTCATTAAAATTTCACTTTAGAGCTCTTTTGACGAGCTTCGAGCTCCAAGACAGCATGCCATCGAGGGTGTAAGAGAGTAAGTCCCTCAAGGCCACTCGCGCAAGACAAACTGCAGGGGGGTGTCTATGTTCTCTGCCATCCGGGCGATTGATGCATACCTCACTGAGGGTCCCATACAGTCCGCAGTCCCCGTGCCATTATTATAAGCCAGCCTAGAGTGAGTCGTCATTATATAGGCGCCGGCTGTCCCAAGGCAGAATGGCTTTAATCAAAGCCTGTGAGGAGCCAGCAGTCACCGGGGACAAGTTTCATTGGGAGTTAAGTTATAAGAACGAAGGCGCCATGCAATCTCAACTCCTCCCAGATGGGATGAAGGGATTAAACAGTGAGGAAGTGGCGAAGATGGATGGAGAGGAAAGGACGTTTCTACATCGCCTCTCCTCGTCTTTACCTCGTGGAGCTGTCATGATAGCTGGCCCGGCCTGCTTATTTATTGAGAGCTTTCATTCATGAGCTGACTGACTGGGAGCATTTAAACAGACCTGCCCCTCGGCATGCCTTCGTAAACCCTTTTTTTTAAGCAGGCGCTCCTTCATAACCATCAATCAGTTGATAATTTCATCAAGCACCCCACCACGTCACTGACAGTCCACACAAGGCAACACAAGACCCAAGTAGTGTATCGCTTTCACCACTTCCCCTGCAAAATATGCCGGGGGATTTATTAAAAACACTACCCGTGGTTAACAATTTACATATGGCCAATATCACAAGACTTCATTAAATGAATAATCTGGGATCACATCTCTCCTCAGATGTTTGTAAATCCAATTATTGCTTTATCAAATTGGATTTCGCTGTTATTATTTTTATTTTTCCAGGGTGTGGTGCCTGGCAGCGGGATGATGAAATTGGTGCAGTTTAATATCAGCGGCGCTGATAAATGTGTTTGGTTTCATCACTGCAGCTGTAGACAGTCCAAAGGGCAGGCGCGGTGCTCCAGAGCATGGGCCACTGCTGGGACGACTTCGGCGTTAATCATATTACAGCGCTGCTTCAAGGTGTGCAGAGGACATTTGCACACAAGGAAATGTGTGTAGGACAAAACGGATAGGCAAGACAGTACCCCGAGCCGCTGCAGGGAGGCGTGCTGCACAGACAGGACAGTTGTGTTTACTGTTTAAAGACGCGGAGAGACCATAACTTTCTACGGGGAGCGTAATTAGCTGTGAAGCGTCAAATAGACAACAAAGAGCCCAACATGAAACCGCCTCTGATGCATATCCTTGAACTCTCAGCGAGGAGATGGTATCTTTGCAGAACAAAAAGATCCCACATCTCCGTCTCTCGTGTCCTCTGATCTCTTCTCTTTATACTACCATCTACATGTTTTCAAAATAAAAACAAAGGCAGTAGAAAAGGAAGGATTCTCCACGGGACCAGCCTGATAAAATAGTTCCTCACAAGTTTTCCCTGGAAGTAGAGAGAGACAGTCCCCAGAGTTGCTGTGTCCACTCTGAATGACACTCCGGGAGCCCTGCTCCCTGGGGAGGCTCTATACCACCAGGCACAGGAAAAAAGAAAGACCGAAAAAAAAAGAAAGTGAAAACACCCTCCTGCTTTCTTTTCTGCTCGCATCTTTGATGCTCCCCTGGAACAAACCTGGGTTTTCTCTTTCTCTTTGTAGCACCACACAAATGAAAACATGTGAGGAGAAGCAGAGAAAAATGAGGCACCCTAAGGTGGAAAGAGAGGGTAGAGAGTGAACGGAGGAGCACCGGGGCTGTTTTTCGTACAAACAGCAAAGCCAGAGAGAGGAAAGTGGAACAACTTGTTAATTTGCTGCTGCCTACAGTACAACCTTGCCCTTATACCTAATATTCCCCAAAGTGTGAATTTGTGTCTTGCATACATAGGAGTGCATGCATGAGAGGGACCTGTCTAGTGACCCACGCTGACCTATGAATGAACAAGCTTTACTTCAAATGGACGGGAGTGGTGGAAATATGGAGTGTTGTTTCTTACTATATGTTCTTTCCCTTAACTGCAGAAAACGTTGAGTCTATGAAACATCATTATCCAAAAACAAGACAGAAATGAGATAATTCAGGAGAGAATAAGGCTGTAACCCTCTAATGTCTATTTTCAAATTATCTTCACCCCTACATGCCTCTCTGCATGTATCTGTCCTTGATGATTGTACTCTTTACTCCTCTGAACACAAAAAAGCAGGGTTCTGCTAATGCAGATAGCAGCTTAACGACTCCAAATCAGGGGAGAAGCAGTGCATCGGCCCGGGAGGTCGATAGTCTAGTCAGACCGAGCCATGGCAGCATCAACATCAATCGGATAGACCACTAAAACAGTGTCGTAAAGGATGCAGGCTGGGAATTAAACAGGGACAACAAGGTAATGGGCATGACAGTGAAGAGACTCTCTCACACTTCAGACTGCATGCACTGCTATGCAGTGATGTAATGTAACTTAAGTACTGTACTTGAATACAATGTTGAGGTACTTGTACTTTACTTGAGTGTTTCCATTTCCTGCTACCTTATACTTCTACTCCAGATTTAGATTAATAATACAAAATATAATCAACAACTAATTTATCATGTGTTATGTAAGGGACAATGTACAGCGAGCCGGTCATTGTTGTGAAATAATCCCAGACAGGGTGAAGCAGCACCTGCTAGCTATACATTATCCCACTTATTACACGGCTACTTACTTAAGAAATCAATAATTTGACGCCAAAAACGGTTCGCTAGAGTCCATGTTCAGAACTGTCCCCATAGCAACGGTCTGTTATACATAGCAACGGTCTGCTATAAAGAAATAACAGATCGAAGAACGCTTGTGATTGACCAATCAGAATCGAGTATTCAACAAAGCCGTGTTATAATATCAGTTAAGATAAAGCTTTATTGCTCCCTTGGTGAAATTCACAAGCTACCCAGCAAGTAATAAAAATAATCTCCTTCAACAGCTGCAACATTAAGGTGATGGACACATTAATGCATCAATAATTATAATACAATAATATAATATATATATTATTCTGAAATGGGCCATTGAGAATCAGAATGGGTACTTTTACTTTTTGTACTTTAAGTATGTTTGGTACTTTTACTTAAGTCAAATTTTGAATGCAGGACTTTTACTTGTATTTGAGTATTTCTACACTGTGGTATTACTACTTTTACTGAAGTAAATGATCTGGGTACTTCATCCACCATTGCTTCTATGGACTCAAAACACAAAGATGGAAATAAAACATGGAAATATAATGCAAGCGGCACCCACGCTCATTCTGCCCTTGGATTTGCATCACCAAAATTTAAAGATTAAAATTGTTGACAGTTGAGACAGCGAAATGCAAAAGTTGACATAAAATAAATTATCACATGCAAAGTATACACAAACAACAAAAAGGACAAGAATTATGCTGTGAAGCTGACAGGCGCAAATATAGACGTGTTAAAGTGATAACACGTTACCAATACCCAAACACGCAGCAGCTCTATGCCATCTCCTGAGACCTGAGGGTGTTTATGATATAGGCGTTATATGTGTCCTCTCCTGCCTGGCAGAGGGAGCTGTGAAAACGGGGTTGGGGGCAAACAACAGGGAACAGAGGTCTGTGCTGTATGGCCCACAGATGCCTCTACTCCCAGGCCCTCCTCCTGCCTGGCTGCCAGACATCCATAGAGCTCGGGCGCCTTATCCAAAGAGAGGCTCACAATGTTATCAGTGTCCTCTGCCTTCCCTGTGCCCAGTCCACCATTGTCTATTTATTTATCCTGATCCTGAAAATAAAGAGGGGAAATGAAAACACACCTTTTTTCATTATTTTTTTCTTCATTCAAGTGCTTTCCACCTGACTAAAATTCATATTTATGCTAATACGCGGCACCTCTTTTCCGCCTCTGCCTCACATGGGAGATGGGAGCCAGGCTAGAATTAATGACATTGCATCGGCGGTAATGTTTGCCGCGTTTCATTAGCTGGTATATCTTTAATTTCCAATAAACACAGTAATTAGGGAAGGTATCCGCGGAGACAGGCCCTGGCAGGCTGCTGCCGTGGTAACAGCTGTAACCGAATCTGCACCGAGGTAACAGCAGTCAAGGAGGACTTTCAGCTTAACCAAATCCTGCCTCGCAGTGGGAAGGGCCCCGATTCAATTATATGAAAATGAAGCCCACCGCAGATATCAGCCCGGCAGTTCACAGAAAAGTGAGAGGAAAGAGAAAAAAAAACATATGCAAGAGCATCTGCAGAAAAGACGGACCCATCCATATGTATATAAACGTATATGGTATTCAAATAAAAAATAAATCCATATTTCAAAACTGATTTTTTTCCATTTATGTATAAAAAAAATCAAACGCCCACATAGGCGTAGTAAACTTTCATTCCATCTTTTTTTCTTTAAAACCCCTTTCAAAGCAGTATCTCCCTTTGCTTCAGCTTTCAAAAGCCTACTCTTTCAAAAAGCACTTAAGAGGGAGGGGAAAACATTCACAAAATGTTCCAAAAATCAGCCCCTCACATATTACACTGTCTCTGGCTCACTGTGAGCACAAAGGGCAGTAGAATGGATTAATCCTACACATTATAGTCAAAGGACTAGTGAGACTCATGTACAGTGAGGCAATTTACCATCCTGACCTTTCAATCTCTGAAATGTTCCACATATCCACCCCCACCCCACACACACACACACACACACACACACTTTTGAATGCTCAACTCCAACGCAAGTGCCGCAATCATCTGAGGATTTCTTCATCTCAACATGACTTGATGAACAGAGTGAGATAAAAATGGAGGAAGAAAGAACGTCACAGAGAGTAAAGCGAGGGACCAGATAGGAGAGAGATATAATGATAGAGACAAAGAAGTGAGAATTTCTCCCTGAGAAAGGATAGGGGCCATGTAGGTAACCGAGTGGCTGTGCCGCAGAGGAGAGGAGAGCTATGATTGAAGCTGACACCACCTGCATTCCCAGTTCTGACCTCCCAGTCAGAGTGTCCTGTTTATTTAGAGACAAACAAATAGTGAACCACAAAGAGCTAATAGGCTGTGCTAGGTACTCAAACTCAGTCACTCCAGTGTGAGGCGAGGATGCTGAACACTAGCTGAATGGGACCGATCTCACAAGGGCTGAGATGTGTTACCTAATGAGTGTGGAATAATAGACGTGACTACATTTCAGCTTTAAAGAACAAATTTCAGTATAGATCAGGTAGAGTAAAACCTGTATTTAGATTTGAAGGTAAGGATGCAGCATTGCCACATACATTTAATCCATTGTGCATTTTGACTCTTACAAGATAAGTCTGGCGATATTCATTTCAAATTGTTTTTTTATTATCAACAAATCCCATGAAAAGACCAAAGCCAACAATGAATTGATCCAACTAACAAAGACCCCCATTGTTGTCCAAAGCTGCACCCGATTCAACTGTTATCAGGCTATTAAAAAGGCATTATCAGTTGCTATAAACACCATAGATGTGGGTCAATACTACCCACTACGTTGTAAAAGTGAAAGCGAAACTTAAAAGCAACACGTTCTAACACGTAAAAAAACGTTACATTTTGAACACAAACAAAAAGGCTTCTTTACGTTTTGGCAACAAAACTACAGCCTCTTTAAGTTTAGGTAACACAAACACCTAGGTTTAGGGGGAAAACATTGTATTTTGGCTTTAAAAAAACTACATTTCAAAGTGAAAGTGACACTTAAGGCTTGTGAACACAAAAACAACTACACGTTGTTCACACGTGATGCAAAGCCTAGTCTCTTGGGTGAAAAACCTGTGTTTTCTGTCCCAATCCATCGCCACCAACCGCCACCTCATATGGAGTTTCACGTTGTTCATACCAGTGCTTGGCTTCCGCTTCTGCTCCTGTCATAATTACTACGGTCGCTAGAGGTCGCTGTCATGTTCTTTTATACCTTATTTCAGTGATCTACCATGTGAATAGATGATAAAACCTACTATTGGGGTGTATTATGACCCTATTGACCCATATCTATGGTGATTATAGCGACCGATAATGCCTATTTAATATCCTAACAACAGTCTAATCGGCTGAAAACACATCAATGAGTGACACCTTTGCTCTGTGACATGTTCCTTCATTACCATGAACACGGGTACTGCAGTTTATTTATTGTCAATCCCACGTACTCTTTCCTGCAGCTAGAAATACACATTAGCGTATTAATCCGCAGCTGAAAATAGTCCCCAACAAACACAATATTTACACATGTTTGAGTAACCTTTTGCAACAACTACAGGTCCCAGCTGTTTTTCAATGTCTCTTTAAAATGAAACTAAATAATGGTGACCCGTTTTTTTTTTTATATATTTACGACATCAGTAGGAATGAATTGTGTCTGGGCTGAGTGCCACAGACAGGGAAAGTCAGAATGAACCAATGCTTAGTTGTTGTTGTTTTTTCTTGTCTTGGTGTTTGATTAACAATAAGAAACATTTAGAATAACGCCTTTAAATCTTAATCACACAAAACATTTTTTTCACTAGCGAGCTTTTTTTTTTCTTTCTTTCCCTTGCAGCTACCTCTTCTAGGTTGCACAATTGCTTTTTTTTGCCAGGTTTGACATCCTCTTGTCAGTTCCTGTGCCATCTCTACCTTTGTTCCTCAGATCCTGCCCCTCCCCTCCTCTGTTCCTCCTCCAAGAGCTGTACACCTCACCAGTATAGCAGATCAGACAGAGGCTATGGAAAGGTCACAGCTCAACGGTGGGTCCCTGGCAGCCTCTCCCGCTGCCCTCCACAGGATTAGTCTCTACGTTGAGGTTATGAGGGCCCTGGAGCAGCCTTGCTTCCCAGTAGGCTCCCTGAAGCCCCGAGACTAGTCTGGTCTCCCAGCATGCGGGATCCATAATGTCAGACATCTCCATATCCCCAGTAATCACCAGATCAACTTAGGGAGCATGTGCTGGGCTGTGATTAGCGACAGTGGCTTACCAGTCCTGTTCAGACTTCGCACTGGAGAACAATAAGAGTTGACGTCTCCATCTGCTGCCATGAATTACTTCGGTGGCCTTCCTTCGCTCCCCTCGCTGGGAGAGATTCCCAAGGAAGGGAAGAAGAGCTCACTCACTTTGGAAAAGCTTGCACCCTATAAGTCAGAAAGCAGCGGGCTCAAGCTGTGCCTCCTCACCCTCCCATCTCAGTTGATCTTTGGGTGAGCATATGGCCTGAGAGTCGGGAAAGTGCAGCATCTCGGCATGCTGGATTAGGGATGGAGTAACAGGCTGCGAGGGAGTGGTGATGGGCACTTTGGCTGGAGCGCGCCGTAATCTACCCAGCAAGGCAGAGCACAGATGCTGGGCCAGGCAGGAGGCTTACTCCTCGTTAAGGGTCCATTACAGAAAAGTCCTCGTTAAAGAAACACCACTGTGCGGAGAGACCGTCCGATAGATGAGCAGGAACGCAGAGAAGATTTGATTAAATATAAAATTAATCGCCCCACCATTTTTCAGTGGGAACATTTCCGTCTATTAAAGACACAGCAACCCGGGTGGGAGGACTAACTTAAATCCAAGCTCGTAAATGTGTTTCCTCAAAAACCTCCATAGTCTCTTTCCACCTTTTGTTTGACTAAGTTTCGCCTACCTTTTCCACCCGTGCTTTCTGACAGGCTCATTTGAGAAAATGCTCTTGGTGAGCAAAGCAAGGAGATGTGGCGAGGGAGGGAGAGAGGCCTGAGGAATTCTGCTCAATTGAGCACTGGGGAGGATGTTAACATGGGGCCCTGGCACCTCTGCCAAAATGAGTTAGCCGAACTTGATGTTTCAGGGTTGATTAAGAGACAGGGATGGGAATAGGTTTCAGCTCTGTTTAGTAAGGGAGCAGCAGGTGCAGGTTGGGTGATCGAGCCAAAGTGATGACGGTGTTGACTAGCGTCAGTTTGTACACTGCAAGAAATGTCTTCCCTAACAAAGGATCACCACAGCATTGTTGTCTAATAGTGAAATGCAGAGAAACTCTTCTTTTTATGCAAATTAACTCTTTACTTTAAACCGTATATTGGTTAAGGTTATTCATTGAGCATTAGCTACTATCTAACTATAAAGCAAGGAATCTCTGTCTGTCTGTCTGTGTGTGTGGGTGTCCTTCGCATATCTCGAGAAGCGTTCATCTGATCGACTTCACACTTGTCTGTGGTATTTCTGGGGACCCAAGGGCATGCAGTGTTGAATTTAGTGCAGTTTGAACATGCGACACATTCAGTATTGATAAACTTTGAATGGGGGCAGCGGGGGCGGGGCCTCAGGGATCTGCGAATGGAGAGTCAAGCATGTTGTCTGCAGCAGGTAGACCGCGGCTCATTGACTACAGTTCACTTTTGCTGCTGGATGTTGACATACTAACGTTACAAACAAACTCTGCCTTACTTCCCTGGAGTCAACAAGCGATGAGCATTTCCAACTCACACAGGCTCCACCCTCTGATGTACTCTATGGGTAATACTACCCTCCGATCATGAGCACACATTCGCCCACATTACCGATTGAGTCCAGTAGAGGGCTGCGCCAGTGCTCATAGAACTAGGGTTACAATATCGTAACCTTTGTTTTCGACAACGTTGCAAGCAGCACTTCCGGGGGCCAAGCAATCAGCCCGCTCCGAACAGGCAGGCGTTCCGAATTCCACGTGCTGCAAACGTCCATGCCCTCCCTACAACGCTGCAAGCAGCAATACCGGGAGCCAAGCTCAGCACTGCACGAGTAACAAATAAAAGTTGAAAGTTGTTTTACTATGAAAATGCAATCTTAATACAGTAAGTAAACGGGTTTTGATGGAATCACATGACTCACTGCTCTTTGATCAGTTTGCACAAATTGTTGTAAATAAATAGATAATTGTATGACAGCAAGACTTGTATTTTGGCAGGAATTATATAATTATTATAGCAACTCAAACAGCCTTTTGCATGGTTGCCTGGTCTATAGAAAAGATGAATGTGGCTACATTGAGCAAACAGCCTTCTTCTGCCAGGACAGAAAGAAAGTTTGACTACATGCCCACTGTAATAATCAGTCGGATGATTTTCACCAGAATAAAATCCTTGAACCTATTGAAGTGAAGTGATTGCATTGGAAGTTGAAAGTAATGCCACCCTACAATCCAAATGGTTCATTCATTTGACCAACAATGAGATTTAATGATCAAATGCGATTCAAAAACATTTCATATAGACATTTTCTGCAGTGAGGAAGCTGAAAGAGATTCTCCACAGAAGCACGTAGGCCGAACTGATGTGAGGAAGATTATTCCTCTCCCTCTTTTTCACTGTAACAACCTCCCTGAGCATTTCATAGCTGCATATGCTGCTGCTTAAAGCACCGCTGAGATTTATGCCGTTGTCAGCTCACAAGGGTGCAATCAGGAATAAAGATCCCATAAACCCCTCTGATGTGTCCACAGGTACAGCAGTACTAGGTTATTGCTTATGGCGGATAAAAACCACGCAACTGTATGTTTGCTATTTTTCCTTTTTGTCTTATTTGAAGTGAAAGCTTACATAGTTACCTACAAGTTTGGGAGTGAGTTTCATGACCCCGTAGACTTTAGAATCCTGGTTAAACCTCATGGCACTGTTTCACCAATACATTGACGTCAACAAGAAAACAAGTTTAGCTCTTTCCCCTCCTTCATCCAACAACAGCTCTCTGCTAGTTGAGAACGAGGCGGGGATGGGGGAGAGAAAGAAGCCGTAAAGATTGCAGACTGCCAGAGAAAGAGAAAGAGATTAGGATGGACGAGAAAGCATGCACGTCACGTCAAAGCTTTAGGCCCCTTTGTTTTAATCCTAAGTAATGCTGATTTCCTCTGGGTTGCTGAGGTTGCCAAGAGTGCTACTGTGTGTGTGTGTGGGTGTGTGTGTGTGTGTGTATATACAGTATGTGTGTGTGTTTAGATTGTCCACTCGTGAAGTCAAGCCAGGTTGGCATCTGCTGCATTGTGTATGATTCCAGTGTGAGTCCGCATGAATGTGTGTGAGTAACCCCACAGATTATCCACTGTGTCCTATGTGTTTGTGTATATATGTGTGTGTGCCCACCTGGCTATCCCTCAACGGGTTACATAAGTACGTGCGAACCCTTCAGGGGACTCCCTAGCTCTGGGTCCAGCTGGCACCATGCACTCCCTCCTAGCGCCTAGCTCTTTTTCCTTTCAACTCCATCAAACACCTGTCTTTATGTGTATCTCTTCTTTCACCTGTACACTACAATGTTTTCTTTATTTTAATTGATTTATTTTGCTCTCCAGATAGTCTTAAATGGGGTGACTAACGGGGCTTAGCTGATACAAGCCCGCATCGCTGCCGAGACAATTCACTTTTCCATTCTGTGTTTTCATGGTGAGGTTGTCTGTTGTTACGGCTGGCTAGATAGCATCTACTCAATCCAAGCCTGGCTCAAATATGTGGTCAACACTGATATCTGTAGCTGTCCGTGTACCTGCACGGTTTGATGACTGATGGGAAAAGTATTTGCGTGAAGGCCGAGGTATGAGAGGTGTCTTGGCCCTGTCTGTGTGAGATTGCAGAGTAGTAATCAAAGAGGTGGCACGTCTTGGGCTGAGCAGGAGGTTGCACTGCAAACACCCCCCCGCCCCAACCAAACCCCCCTCTGGGCCTCTCAAGGGCCGTCTATCCCACTCCATCGCATCACCGTGGCGACAGCTCTCCCTCGCCTCCCCATCAATCCCCTGGCCGGTCGCAGCTACCCGATCTCGCTGCCAGCTCCTCAGCCAGTCAGCAGCTGCCCAACAACGCCAGGCCTGACAATCGCTTACCCTGCCGGCTTCAAGTCTGTCAACCCCGGGCCTGTCAAATTACTGTCAGCGTAAACAGTGGGGGAGGGAGGGAGGAAAGGGGAGAAAGAAAAGAGGAAGGGGTGAAAGTGGATGGGAAAGGAATGGAGAGAGCAGGGTGGGGCATGCTGGGTGGGATGAGATGGGGAGAGTGTCACACGTATACACACACACACACACACAACGCTGACACATATATCACTCTTGGCCCATCTTCTTCTGATGCTGGCACTCGCTCACTCCCATCAACGTCCCCCTCCCCTCTCCTTTTCCCCATCTCTCTTTCAGGTAATTCCCTCGGTCACATCAGTCCTACTCATCTCTCTGCGCTTTTCCTCCCCCCACTCCTCCCCCCTCTGCCCCTCCGCCACACATGTCCCATCTCTTTCCCCCCAGTCTCAAAGCACCAGCTCAACATCTCTTTGATTCAAAAAAAAAAAAAAAAAGAAGACGAAGAAGAAGGAAAAAGTAATGGGCAGAAAAATGAAATGACTTTCTGGGCCCTCACGTAAAAGCGTGGCTCGCTCTTCAAGACAGGCAATATTCCCTCAATTATTGCCACTCACAGAACCCCTCTTCGCCAGCGGATGAAGTTTTAATTCCGGGCCTCCAATAAAATGGATGCCCTAGATATAATGTGGAAATAACTCCTCAATGTTTCAGGATTTGCATGACAGTGCACTGTACATGTGAGTGCTATATATACACACATGCGCTGCACATACACGTGTGTGTGTGTGTGTGTGTGTTCTCACATACTATAAGTGAGTAGGAGATGATGTTGAAGCCTCATAATGATCTGACAACCAGCCTATGGGCTCTCAGCTGTGAACTCTGACCTGTTTTTTTCCTCACAACTGGAGTCTATCAACTCTCAGTTGTATTCATGTATTCAACACCACATCTGGATAAGACTGTGGTCTGAACATACATTAGCAAATATATCAATAATGCCTCAGTCAATCATGCGGCTACTTTTTAGATTATTACCTTTTTATAAAATAAGAAATGCCCATAAACCAACTCGTTTGTCAATACATACAATCAGATTCCACTGTGATTTCTGTGTGTTTAGTTTGCACGAGCATGTAAGTATGAATTCACACTATAGATTCTGGCATTTAGCTGAACAAGTAGGCAATGTCTTACTGTAATTTGGCTTCCTATAATCTAGCTCTAGTTCTATTTTAGTTCTACAAGTAGTTTTTGGTTCTCATTTGAGTTACATTCCATTCTTGGTTCTAGTACTAGTACAAGTAGTTATATTTCTACTACTAGCTATTTCTAGTTATAGTTATATCTGAGTTCTAGTTTATTTGGAGTTATTTTTTTAGCTCTTAACTTCTTGTAATGTTTCTAGTGCTTGTAGTAGTTATATTTCCATTTCTAGTTTGAGTTCCAGTTTTATGTCTAGTTCAAGCTTTAGCTCTAATTGTGGTATCATTTTTAGCTATCGTTGTAATTATATTGTTTTGTAGTTTCAGCTCTAGTTCTAGGACTGGTTCTAGGTATATTCTTAGCTCTTGTTTTTTCCATTTAGTTGTAGCACTAACTGTAGTTCAAGTTGTCATTTTAGTTCTATATCTAGTTGTAGTAATATTCAAGCTCTCGTAGTAATTACTATATTTATATAATAATGTTAGTTCTAATTCAATTTAGTTCAAGCTCTAGTTGTAGTTTAATACTAGTTCTAGTTCGAATTTTGTTTACAGTTCTACCATTTTTACTATATCTAGAAATATTCCTTTTTGATTTCTTGTATTAATTCTAGTTATATTACTAGCTCTCATTCTAGCTGATTTCCAAGTCTAGTTTTAGTTCAAGCTCTAGTCCTAGCTTTATTTGTATTAACGTATCCTCATACGACGGTTCGTATGATATCTTATGAAAAGTGAATCATTTTCCTACGAATGTCCAGCAACAGTGATGCACGTGTCAATTTCCGCTTGTTACATGCATAGTCTTTTCAAAACAAACTTCTGTCTTCACAGGAAACAACTTGGTTAGGTTTAGGCAACAAAACTACTTAGTTAGGTTTAGGAAAAGATTGTGGTTTGGTTTAAGATAGCACTGGAAGTGGCGTTACTTAAGTACGGAAGTTACAGATGAATCAACGTTGACTTCTGGTTTCACACAGGACATGAACACTGGTCTAATGTCTGGTGTTTTTTGACCCACCCATCCACCCCGACCACTTCCCTACGCAGCGTTTGTCACACTTTATACTTCCTGGTTCACCATTACGTGGATTACATACATAATTATTTTGTGGGATATATACGAATTACAGTGCATTATTTGTCATAGGTATAGCTACCAATGGTGTAGAACCTCCTGCTTGTATATATCTAAGCCTTTCAGTAGATGTATCTCCAGCTCTATACCTAGCTCTAGCTCTGTAGTATAGCAAAGTCCAGCCTCTTTACTCTATCGGACTGCCTTTTTATGTATTAAAACGCTGGTCTAATTTGCCATAGTGACTAACCTCAGGCACTCGGGTTTCTGATTGGTCAAGGGAGGGGAGTGGCCCCCGCTGTGCATAGATGAGTGCTCAGATAATTGGTTGAGAGAATTGGGAGTCGTCAGCGGCCACTCTACTAGAAATGGGTCTGGCCAGCTGAGCTCCCTGCTCCTTAAGTGCCATTTTAACACCGTCATTCCCCCCGCCTTTTAATTGCAACCCGACTTTTGAGGGCATAGACGTGGCCCTGGCCTTCCATCAATATCTGATGCGCACGTACGTAAGCAAACATACGCATTCAGGGGAAAGAATGTGTCAGACCTTTACTGATGATCCGCACAAGACACACATGCTGACAATAGAACAGAAATCTTTCAGATCTGCACCGCTGACACACCAGAGGGAATGAACATGGCAGAAAATTCAGCTTTGTCTCCGACTCATGGAGAGAGAGAGCAGGGAAGAAGACAGGCTTTGTCTTGGGTGTAGCTGTGTGGCTGTGGGGATCGATAGGTTTAACCAGCAGGGGCTTGGGTCTGTGGAGCAGGAAGAGACACAGGCAGGAGGTTAGGGCTGGGCAGAACAGCCTGGAAATGCTTTATCACCACTGCCAGCAAGGCACTGTCTCCCATCAGGGGCGCAAGAAGCTTAGGGGCTTGAGAGGCTGCGTGTATGTGTGTGTGTGTGTGTGTGTGTGTGTGTGTGCCATGCAGGTGTCTGCGTGAATGCATGAACTGTGCGTGACAAATATTATATTATCATCCGGGGTGTTTCACTCGCATGCTGATATTGTTTGATTCAACCTGGCATCTGTGAAAGACCTCAGGAAAGCCCTGTGCTATTGTTTCTGTTTTGCCCTCCCGTACTCAGCCGGGTTCAGATGGAGCTATCAGAGAGAAATGAATCTAAACTGTCTGGTACAGGAGGAGAAGAGGAGAGAGGAGAGAGGAGAGGAGAAGAGAGGAGATAAAAGGCAAGGGGAAACCAGGTGAAAGCTGTAATATCAGGCAAGGCGTGCTGCTCCTCCATGCTGACATTTGCCCAAAGACCAAAAAGTCATATTATTCTCCTATCTTTCTCCACTATTTGGATCAAAGAAGGAAGTTGTTCGAGAAGAGAAGGGTGGAACAAAAGGAATTTGAGGCGAGCTGACATGCAGAGAAAGGAGGATTAGATGTCTCCTACACAGGAGAGCAGAAAAGAGGAAATGAGAGTTGTGGAAGCAAGAAGAGGTTGACGCAACATGCTGACCTGTCACAGTTTAGTACCCAGGGCCCCACTGGTGACAATGACATCACCCAGCTAAGGGCGAAGGGGTGCAGCTTGGTACAAATGCACTATTACTACTGCAGTGGGGCCAAGCTGTTGCACCAAAACAGTGCAGGCTGTAAAAACGGATGTACATATAGGGAAATTACACATACGAAAACTCTTCATAGATGTAATTGTGCATGCTCAGATTTAGTTAGACGAGAAGAGAAGTGCATGTTAAAGAAACTCAAAATGACAAATTAATCCCGTGTGAGTTATTCATCTCAAATACCGACAGCTTTGGTCTCTGACAATTTCATTCATTAAAGCCAGACAAGTCGTACAGTAATTGAGCTGAATAAGTTGGCCTAATGTCTCAGTCCTCCAAAACAAACAACGCTGTCATAATTTGTTTTTAATCGGATTGCATTGTTTTGGCTGATAAATTTATGCTAACTTGCATTATTATGAGTAATGAGAGGAGCGGAACTTACTGAGCGGCGTTCCTCTCTCCCAAAACAGCAAAAGAGAGCGATTGTGATGCAAATCAGCCTGTCTCGCTGTTCGTTGATTTAGGGGACACCGTCTGATGTGGATGCTGCAGTCTTCCAGCGTGATTTCTACCTTTCACCTGAATCAGACTGCGTGTGTGTGTATCAGTGTTTTAATTAAAATGCGCTCCTCAGCTCAATATTTGGATTAGTTGAGGTTTAAGCGCAGACTGTGAAATTTAATTTGATGATATATTCAGCTATAACAAATGAACAGGTAAACAACTACGAACCTTTCATGTAATCCTCTCTATTTCCAAGTGGCATTTGGGATGTTAAAATACCTTCAAAAAAGTATTCATATGTGCAATGTTGTGTATTCTCTGTAGTATACATCAGTGGACTGAATACTCTGTGAAACCATGTTTATTTTTCATTCACTGAGTTTCTGTGTGTGCTGTGGAAATAAGCCTGGTGGATTAAAATGAGTCTAATATGAAATCAATCAACCACATTCGAATAACTGAATCTGTTGCATTTATTTATTAAATTACAAATCAAACATATGCACTTAATGCTTATTCTAATTCTGCTAAGAAAGGCAAGCATTATTTTGTAATATCTAAGTGCATTAATAATAACAGGCTTAATTTTTAAACACACAAAATATAGTTGGGATATGGCAACGGTTGCTGGGTCAAGTAATCACTTTATCCAATTTGCCGTAATTGTTGCAGTCTGTGTAATTTCTATTTTCATGGTAATTAGTAATGAAGATGTATAAAAAACAGCTTTTCCTGAATAAAACAGGTAGTCAGAAAATGTGCCTTACTTAACTTTAACACTGAAAAAAAATAAAAAAATAAATGGAATAAATTGAATGTACATTGTGAGGCTCAAGCTCTTGTTCCACTTTTCCAAATCAGTCCAGTCCTCAAGCTGCGTTGGAAACAACTAAACAGTCGACTAAATGAGTGCAAATCAACAAGATGTCGGAGTTGTCAGACCTGCCTTATAACACCAGGAACCTGCTCAAACACTGACATGAATGACTTAAACAGTTTTGCGCTCCGCTCTAATTTCCCTATTTAACTCTGTGGGTAAAATGAGAGAACAGGATCAACTGCCAAGTGTCGTTCCTGTCTGTCTTAAAAATTGGTACAAAACTAGATTCACAGATGTATGTAAAAAAAAATGTCTTTTTAAAACCTGTGCATGAGAAAAATGGTTTAAAGATCTGGTTCCATCCAAATAGTTTTGGCACTTGTAAAAAAATTGATGCACATTGAGGGGATGTTATTGTACAGCTGTTCCAATTCAGGACTAATCCAACAAGTGTTGGCGTCACAAAACTGCAAACTGAACATAAATGTATAGACTGTATATTTCTGCTCATACACACAAGCTATGAAAGTAACAGATTGAATGTATGGGGATTATCGTCATTTGCCCATAAATATCCTGTCAAATTTAGTTTTTCCTTTTAAGAAACACATCAGTTGAAAAATGTAACACCTACAGCACTGCACAAAACCAAATTAAACTGTGCTGAAAGATGTAAATGGAAGGAAACCCAGACGCTCCAAAAATAAGGGTGACCTGTTTTGAGGCAAAATATAATTCTACTCCAAAGCACAAAGAGAGCAGGACAGCCTGTGCACTTCTTTTACAATATAGTCCATAAAAATATGTTTAAAAACTCTAAAACAAGATACCTTTTGGTGTTTTTGAGTACAAGTCTTATCCTCATACTACTTACTATATGCACTGAGACCAAAGGACTGAGCTCGCACATTACACACATTCCACCTTTTTAAATGAAAATTAAACTATCAGCTAATTAATCAGCTGCAAAAAAAGAAATGAGATGATAATAAGACCTTTCCTGTGCCTGAATATTTGAAGCCAAAGTGGATCTAAATAACCCAGAGTTAAGGCAGCGATAGGACCCGGGCAGCTCAGAACGCTGATAAAGGTTTTACCTCCATTACGGGGGCTAAAACGAGGCTCGGGCCAACGCAGTTCTGGATTCCAAGCACGCCTCTGATTTGTCAGCTCTGGGAGAATGCTGTAATAGTGGACATAATGGCACAAGGAGGGTTGTTTGTTGGAGTGTGTGTCTGTATGTGTGCGAGTGTGGAGAGGTGAGATGAGGTGTGTGTGTGGGGAGACAGAAGGAGTGAATGACGGTAGAAAAATGTCTGCAGATGGATGTTGAAACAGCCATACATCCTCGTTAGACCCCCTGTCTCCCAGCGGCCAGAACGGTCCCCTCATCTCCCCCACACACACACAAGTACACACAGTCACACACATACACACACTCACACAAACACAACCACGCACAAACAGCCATCACTAGCTATACATACTGGATTGTTTTCAAAATTCCAGCGATGTTAAAGTAGACACACACACACAGACAAACACATACTGTGTATACGGCTGGATATCAAACTTCATTACTGTTTATGTACCAACTAAAATGTGTCAAAAAAAGTGTCACGAACAAAAAGTTGCCGTTGCCTCATCAGATTGCTAGTCTTAGTTTACTTTTTCTTTGATTATTCTGATTTAAATTATAATTTTGCTGGTTTTAGACTATATTTCATTTGAAGTTCTTATACAATATTTTCATAATTAGAACACAAGACTACGAGTCTGCAGCCATGAGCCATTAGCTAAATGCTAATGTCAGCATGAGGCAGAAACCTCTGGGTCTGTAAAGTGAAGCCAATGTGGAAGTGCCTTAAACTTGCATTCGTTCTAATAGCCAGCAGGGGGCGACTCCTCTGGTTGCAGAAAGAAGTCTGATTGTATAGAAGTCTATGAGAAAATGACCCTACTTCTCACTTGATTTATTTCCTCAGTAAACATTGTAAAGATGAGTTTATGGTCTCAATCGATAGTTTCAAGTCTTCTTCAATACAGCATGATGTTCATTTAGTAAATTCTAGTCCCATTTAGAGTCAAATAGACCATAAAGTTGGGTATGCTTTAGGGCGTGGCTATCTTGTGTGTTTTCAGTTCAAGAAAGTTAATTATAACATTTTGGCCCCCTAGAAATGTCTTATTCAGTGCTCGGTTGTACTTGGCTCCATCCTCTCGTGTCACTTCTGGTTCCAAAAAACAAGATGGCAACAGCGAAAATGCCGAACTCGAGGCTTCAAAACCATAGTCCGCAAACTAATGGGTGATGTCATTATGACTATGTCCACTTCTTATATACAGTCTATGGTCAGCATGCTAACAGAAGTAAAGGGATCACCAGAGTGAGTAGGATTTATTCTAAGTGGAGCATGAATGTGTGTACCAAAAAAAATAAAAAATGTCATCCCACTGGTGGCCGTAGAGGAAAAGTCAGGCGATCACTAAAGTCGGTAAGATTCATCCTCTGGGGACCATGACTGTCTGTACATCATTGCAAGTCAATCCACATGACGGTTGTTGAGATATTTCATTTTGCTCATTGATTGACGCTGTGTGTTGTGTGTGAGGGGTGCTTGTGTCGGTGCGGCGCTGTCCTGTCCGTAGTGCTGAAATAGAGCAGAGGAGGAGAGAGAGAGCTGCAAGCAGCAAACAGATGTTTCTACTTGCCTCCCCCTGTTGATTTTGACAGAGAATCGTTCATAAATTCAAAATATATTTAGCGCTCTGATAGTGTGTGAGGGCTCTGATTAATAAATGTATTAAATGTATTCTTTGATTTTGCCTTATATTGTTGTTATTTTGCCTTTCTGAGTCCATCTCCAAAATGCTGCTCTTATGGGCCCACAAATTTGGATCGTGTCTACATGGTGATATATTCACGCACATTAAGGAGATTGATTGAAAGCACATTAGTTATTTAAAAACATTTTTTTAACAGTATTATTAATACGCTGGTATTTATACCAAAATAGGCTATATATCATGATTTATTGGAAGAAACCAAGCAATTATATGTATAACCAGACATCCAGCACCCCCATATAGCCCGAATGGAATGATCCTTTGTTCATAGCCACATTTAACCACAGCTGCAACAATTGGACTGTGAGATTGCCAGTCGAATCAGGCTCCTTAGATCGAATTGTCGAATAGTAAACTATTTGGGGTCACCCCCTAAAATAAACATATATGCTGTATATATACAGATAATGCATGTTCAAAGCCTCCAAAATGTATTTTGCGACTCACATCAACACCATTGCAACTGCTTTATCTGTTTTTATCCTCACATATCCTCTATCCTATCCTCAAGGATACCAATCTGTCTGCTGTGAAACAAAGATGAGGAAAAAAGTGGCTTTGACACCAACTGCCACCCCTCTCTGTAGCCGGAGAGACACCACCCACCCGCCACCCGACAGTATCCACTGGATAATCCCCCCCCCAGCATCCCCATCAGCCTACCGAGTCATGTCCTTTCCCATGCTGTCACCCCCTCCTCCGTCCACCCCCAGCGCAAGTCACTTGCCTTAAAGAGAGCTGGCAGAACAACACTGAAGCAAACAAAGATACAAATGGCCGTTCCCGACAGCTCGCACTCGCATCTGCATTCATTACCTCTCATTTTTCGCGGCGCACAAAAAAACGTCTCGCGGAGCCGCTGTTGTGCACTCATGACGGGCTTCGCGGCGCCGTCACAGCACCGGCCTTCAGGGCTCACGGCTTCCACGGTTGAGACAGTCAGAGGTCAGTAATGAATATACATGTGTGGTCTGCAGCGGGGACGATACTGGGAGAAATAGAGCGAGGGAGGAAGATGAATATTGAGTTAACGTGCAGAGCAGAGTAGGGCTACATTCCCAGTTCCCCAGTCACAATGTCCTCTGCTGTTAGTCTCAGTCTGGCTTGTGAACATAAATATTTACACGGCTGTCACGATCAGGATTTATAGGACATCCTCTGCTCTTCCCGTAAGAGAAATATAAAGTGTGCTTTATTCCCTATTTTCTTTTGCAGAGGTAAAGTTTCCTTTTTGCACAATGGCAATGAAAGCCTCGCTCGCTCTGGGATGTCTATGCAACCCTGTTTTCTCATACTGAGCGCACAGGGTATGAATATTGTCTCATTATATTGACAGTTCTCGTCCTTGCCAGTTTCAATAACCAGCATTCAGCAAAAGAACTGCTGTAATATAAACAGTTTGGATATTTCCAACTGATGGGCTGGTGAAGTGAGGGAGAGGCAACAGAGGCAATAAAAAACACAGACAATATACCTATTGTCTTTCTTTGTAATACTGGATGCAATAACAATACTCCAGGCTAGCCCGTCTGATGTTTATCTTTGTGTGAATGTATGTGTGTCCAGGCTAAATGTTTGTGACCATTACTGGAATATTCTCAATTGACGCAGCACCAATGCAAACACCTTTCTCTCTCTCTATTTTTCTCTCTCTTTCCTCCTGATTCCATCCTAATCTGCCAATGCCAAATCTATTTTGTCATGTAACTCCTCTGATAGGTTGGCATGTAATTAACTCCTTGGCATGCACTGTGGGTTGTCATTTGCATGGTAATAAATCTCTGCTCCTTACTGTAGGCGGGGGAAGCATACAGAACTGTGTGCTTAGCTTCAGCAAACATCCCTGTCTAACCCTTATAAACTCCCCCTGTCTCCAACCTGTTTGGTCCGAGAGGAGTAATCGTCATTTCCAGGTGGCAGGCCATATTGATTAAACATTGCGGTTAGTTTTTTATGAATGTATTTAAGGGAGAGCGCTGGCAAATGAAGCTTTTGGACAACTGACTGCTATTAATCCGACGGAACGTTTTGGAGCCTTGTATTTATTTGTTCCTACAAGCCTTCTGCCATCCATTACAAAGTCATTTCCTTTTGTCCACTTTATCAATTTTGAGGCTTCATCTTTCCTTGAGATCCCTGGCTCTCGCCCAGCTTATATATCTGCCAAAGCCACAAAGAAGAGGCCAAGCCAAAGAGTGTGTGTAAGTATTTGTGTCCCTGAGTGCACATGCACGCACACAAATAACAGGGCGAAGAGATGAGGCATTTGGGGCAAGAGAGGAGGAGTGTGTGTGTGTGTGTGTGTGTGTGTGTGTGGGAAGGGTGGGGGGGTGCGAGGTGATTATATGTGTGTGTTTTGAGAGATGGATGAACGGAGTAAAGATTGCACTCATCTGTCGTGGTACAGTGCTCCCATCAGGTCTAATGAGTGTGCCGGGGTGACCTCAGTCTCGTAGGTTCACAGGCCTGATTAAACATCGTCTCCGAGTCGGCTCAGGGGATGCCGGGCAGACCAGCGCCGGCTCCCCGCTCTCCTCTTCTCTCCCCTCTCTTTGCTCCCCTCCATCGTCCTAATGGCTCCTTCTGATCTAACCCCATTTATCTCCATCACCCCCCCCCCCACCCCTCACACACACACACACACCTCCTCACCCCTTGCTACCCTGTGCTTCACTCCACCAGCGATACTCCCTTTGTTTGACTGTCATCTGTCTTTATTAATATTTTCCCTTCTCTTGACTTGTGCGCGGTTATAGCGTATATGGTCGACAGTTACACGCTTTCTCTTGACTGTCATCAGTAAAGGTGTGTGCTGACTCTGACTTTTTCCTCATCCTTCTATGTTTATTCAGAGCTAGTACGCCATAATGAGGCTGAGGTTGATGATGATTAACTGCAACAGGATCCAGGAACTGGCGTAACTCACGATAAGACAGCTTTCTGCGGAGACTTTGATTTATTTGGCCGTAAGGTGCGGCAATATTGGCCGTTCCTCTGAGCCGGAGGCCGCGCGGGGTCACGAGTCGGAGACATGCAGTTAAGACGCAGCCAGCCAGCACGTTTTAATCTTTCTCTCTTCACTTTGATCTCAGTAACTTCAGTCGAAGCTCGCTCAAATCATCGCCAAGACGTTTTAAAGAGTTGCAATTAGGGCCAAATAGCCCGTCATTTATCAAGCTCCTTTCATGTCCACCATTTTATTTTATGAAAGCAATCGATTGTCTGGCATGGAGGCGCGCAGCCCCAACCTGTGCTTGTGCTCTATACAGTAGGTGAGAGCGATGAGCACAGTCAGGCCATCGCTCCGGCAGTGAGTGAGAGAGATGGAGGGGGATCTGGCTGGCTGGCTGGAACACCATGACCGACGCTGCTTTCGCATTTGCACCGGAGTAATCAGACAGCCTGGTCTGGTAAAAATACAGCAGCTAGTCAAAATGCCATGGGCTCCGGGCATCTGTGTTTGCTTTCGGGGTGGGGCTCGGCTGTTTGAAGAGAGGCAGGAGAAGAGATGGTGAAAAACAGGCAGAGGTCAGAAGAAAGGAGAGAGGAAAGAGAGTACCAGTAAGAGAGCAAACAAAGCTATAGCGTGCGCTACAGTTGTGCGTTGTTTATTTACAGTTTTGTGTTATTTACATCATCGCTCCAGAGGAGTGCTCAGCTTCTTTACAGACAGACGGCGAGGGAAAGACATGTGGCCGACACAGACTTAGACAAAGAGAGAGGGAGGCTACACACACACACTCGCAAGCACACCAACACACAGCCGACTGGGATTTGTTCATCACAGCAGCAAAAGCCTATTCAGAAAAACGATGTACAAAATGAGCACCGTTCATCAATATTTAAATCCTCAAACTGTGAAATGAAACGTATTTAATACATAAAATATGCATGTGTTCTTTAAAGATTTGGTCTGCGGGAGATGTGTGTGTTTTTTTTCATGGCGAGTAATACAACAGTCTTTTACATGCATATTTATTAGCAGCCTATATTAATGGATTAATGAGAGGAAGAGATCCACGTGCATACGCAAATGTCCAAGCACATACACAAAACGAGCAAATTATCTTATATCCACAAAGTGTGCACTTCCATCCACACACACAGTGAGACACACAGCAGCAGAGCAGAGCTCCAGCAGTGCGGGGCAGGAGAGGAGGCTGCAGGGCCCTGACCACATAATCATCTCCTAGAGAGTGATCATCAAGGCCTCCAACATCACTGCACAAATACACCAACCTTGGACCCCCTGGCATGATGGGAGGGAGGAGGGGGTGAAGACAAGAGTGTTTACAGGAAAAAAGGAAGGGAGGGAGAAAATAAAAAGAGAGGGGGAAAAAAAAGGAAATTAAAAAGTGGACAGCTGAAAGAGAGAGGGGAGATGGGGTCTGTGTTTGCAGGGGGGGGAAATGGAAGGAAGGCGGAAAATTAAGGAGAGAATATAAAGCACAAGAAAGATAGAAAGGGAGAATGAATGGATAGCTGTTATATTGACAGGGAAGGGGAAAGAAGATGAGGAGGAAAAAGAGATATTATGGGTCTTTTTTGATGGGTTAGGTGGAGGAGAGGGAGAAAATTGGGAAGGGTGAAAGGCAGGAGAAGAAAGTGAAAGGGGGTCCGTGTTTACAGGAGAGGAGAAAGGAAAAAATAAAGTAAGAAAGAGACAGGCGAAGGAAAGAATTAGAGATGAAAATGGGGCTGTGTTGACAGGAAATGGCCTAAGAGTAAAGAAAAGAGGAACATGATGAGAGAAAAAGAGCAAAGGGGAGCGAGAAAGAGGTGGGAAACAAACATAAAGAGAGAGGCAGAAATAAGGGAGTGAGTGTATCTGTTTGCCACGCATGAATGTACAGCAGTGTTGCCCTGGAAACGGCAGCCGCTTGCATTATGAGCTGATTAGTTGCCCTCCTCCTTGAACTCCCCCCCAACCGAGTTGTCTTACACAACAGGGTGTGTGCATGCTACCTGGGACACGGTCTGATGAACAATCTCACACACACAATAAACTCAGCCTTTACTCCTGGTTTCTGCCCATTGTATTCACTGTAGCCAATACCTTTCCACGTCGACATCTCAATCTTTCACTCTCCGCTGGACTCTCTGCCGCTCCGTCTCTCTCTGTGTGTGTGTGTGACGTGGCAGGGTGCTAATCTTGGCCCTTATCTTTGCCCGCAGCTCTGCTCACATTCCCTTCTCCACAAGCACCTTATCTGCCATCACTGTCAATCAGAGCAGATCAGGCTACCTACAGCTGAGTCTGCTCGACCACCCTCCTCCCCTCGCCACCCGCCGACCAGCCTTCGCTACATGTCCATTACCAACACTCGCACCATGCATCCCCCCCAGCCCGCAGCATCTTTCTCACACACACACACACACACACACACACGCACGTACACAAGCAAACTTAAAAAAAACAAAACATTATTAGGAGAAACACCAACACCGGCATCTGTTGTGCACTTAAATTGACTTCCTTTGTCAGAACCTGATTAGCATGTCTGACCACTAAACTCCTGCATCCTTACCAGCTAATTACCAGATCGGTTCTTGTACCAGCTCATAGCAAAAAACAAGGGTGAAATTTGATTTTGATTAGAATTTGCCTCAAGGGAGCAGAGCCAAAGTGCAGCAGTAATTCAGCAGCAAGCGTTGCAGCAAACAGAAGCTCTTTTGCAATCACCATTGGCTGTACATATATTGCAGGGTCACTAAACAAGCTTTTATTGTCAATTTCATACATCAAGTAAGAAGGAAATATAAATAAGAAAAAGTAAAATATTTAGGCATATTTAAAGTATGTTAGACTTGTCTGGGCTGATACAACATATACTACAGCAACCTATAACCTTATTATCATCATGTTTCACAGTAATGTAGTAAGTTTGATGAGGAAACTAGATAAATTAACAATATGTTTTATTGCTGTGTTCAATATTTTGATGAGGGACAATTTAGTATAAGAGTGTGTGTGGTGAAATGCAAAATTATTTTAGTTTAAATCACATTCTTTAACACGTTAACACAAATTAAATTTAACGCCACTAATTTCTTTGAGGCATTAATGCAACATAGCTTGTAGTGGGCTCAGTTTTAAAGCTAAAGTGAAGAAGACTAGCATCATATGAAACTAAGAAATCTAAGGAATCCATTGGTACCAACCATGTCATACTAGCTTGTCCCAAATAAAACTAAATAACGCAACGCTAAATTTTGGTAAGGAAAAAATGGCATGGCCATTTTCAAAGGGGTCCCTTGACCTCTGACCTCAAGATATGTGAATGAAAATGGGTTCTATGGGTACACACGTGTCTCCTCTTTACAGACATGCCCACTTTATGATAATCACAGGCCGTTTTGGGCAAGTCATAGTCGAGTCAGCACACTGACACACTGACAGCTGTTGTTGCCTGTTGGGATTGAGTTTGCCATGTTATGATTTGAGAATATTTTTATGACAAATGCAGTACCTGTGAGGGTTTCTGGACAATATGTGTCATTGTTTTGTGTTGTTAATTGATTTCCAATAAATATATACATACGTTTGCATAAAGCAAGCATATTTGCCCACTCCCATGTTGATAAGAGTATTAAATTCTTGACAAATCTCCCTTTAATGTACATTTTGAACAGATACATTTTTTTTTGTGATTAATCACAATAAGCTATGGACAATCGTGCAATTTATTGCAATCAAATATTTTCGATTGACAGCCCTATTCTGTGTAATGAAAGTTTTTGTTCTGTACTTAACTGCATCATCAGAATGTTGAACTTGTTAATGTAATACTGTTAACATTTACATTTTCCTGACTAATTCTCATTTTGCACAAAGCATGCTCAGAAAAGGCTCCATTATCCTACCCAAGGGAAAAGCCAGTATACATGTTGGATGGATAAGTGATGTTATTTGGTTTATGAAAGTGCACTCTCACAGAAAAAAATTCCCTGAAGTAACACTACGTTATATTTGTCGTAGCTGTGTAGTCATGTGCATGTACACAGTACAGCAATGACAGACATGCAAATGACCACACACACTCCAGCCCATCGGCACTCTCCTCCAATCAGGCAGGGCCGGTGACCTCCCACCGTGCGTTCACACTGGGAAACCCACCCATCTAAATACTGTGCACACAGCCCACCATTCACCCACCCACCCACTAATCAGGAGCACTAATCCAGACCGCCGACATTTTTGGTTCACAAGCCTCGCCGTGAGGGCAGCCGCACCGCAGGTACTACAAAAAAGGAGAGAAAAATAAAATAGCACAAATCCCTTTTGGGCAGGTTTAATATTTTTAGGCGAGGGCACTTTTATGTGGGGGCAGGTGTGCTCCGGCTCCCTAATGCTGAAGTAATTGTAGATAATGGAGTTTTAAGGACAGCTGCTGATGCAGGTTTAAGTAGGATTTGGGTAGAGATTTATTGTGGAGGGAAAATGGGCAGAATGGGTGGAAAAGTTGGAGAGGTGCGAGCGCGAGGGAGTGAAGGAAGAGGTGGTAAAGGAGATGTAGAGGTTAGGGGAGAGGGGGGTCTGCCTCGGCTTAGCCCAGCAAAGGTGAGAAGCAGGAGGAAAGGGAGGGGAGGTAGTAAAAAAAAAAGATATGGCTCTATCTTCTTGCAGAAAAAAAAGCTCTGGGAGTGAGAGGCAAAAAAAAAATAAAAAATGAACTCATCCATAGTTTAGTGTGAAACGAGAGCCCGTCTGGCCCGGTGCTTCTCGAGAAAAGGGGGTTATAGAGGGCACAAGCTGGATGACTAATTGGGGAGGATACGAAATGAGGCTTGACTCAATCTACACCCTTGAATCAACTCTGCCCTACAGTATGCGTCAAATGGGCTCCCTAAGTGGTGCTTTTCCATTGATTATACCCTTTCAATGTTACGCTCCAACTCCTTGTTGGAAAAATTTGACAGAAAAAAAAAGGGTGTGTGGGGGGGGCAGTTGAAATACCGGTCAATACTTAACGGGGGCAAACCAGAAAAGTAGGAAAGCAGAGAGTGAGTAATATCATATAAACAGATAGCCGTGAAAGCGATTTGAGAGAAAGAGAGAGAGAGCGAGAGAGGACAGAGGTGTGTAAAAAAGTACGTTTGGCTTGCCGTAAACGCAGCGGTGCGTGGCACTTCGCCTGGCATGGTACTCACACTTTATGAGGTGTGGAGGGGCCGTCTCCCTCGCCTGTCTGCCCGTTTTAATGATACAGTTTAAATGGAAAAGCTGGAGCTTCAGTCGGCACCAAGGACTCCACTCCTTCTGGACCACACACACACACACACACACACACACACACACACACACACACCTAGATGGGCATGCATAAATACATACTCACACACACGCATACAAGTTGACCCATGCACACACATCAGCATTATCTCAGGGAATTTGTACTTATTTGTATAAATTAAGTAGGGCAGCCATCCATTGAAATATTTAATCACGATTATCACACCATTGACCATAATCGCGATTAATCGCAAATTAATCGCACATTTTTTATCTGTTCAAAATGTATTTCGAAGGGAGATTTGTTAAGTATTTAATACTCTTATCAACATGGGAGTAGGCAAATGTGCTTGCTTTATGCAAATGTATGTATATATTTATTGCTTGAAATCAATTAACAACACAAAACAATGACAAATATTGTCCAGAAACCCTCACAGGTACTGCATTTAGCATAATAAAATATGCTCAAATCATAACATGGCAATCCCAACAGGCAACAACAGCTGTCAGTGTGTTGACTTGACTATGACTTGCCCCAAACTGCATGTGATTATCATAAAGTGGGCATGTCTGTAAAGGGGAGATTAAGTGGGTACCCATAGAACCCATTTTCATTCACACATCTTGAGGTCAGAGGTCAAGGGACCCCTTTTAAAATGGCCACGCCAGTTTTTCCTCCTACCAAAATTTAGCACAAGTTTGGAGCCTTACTTAGCTTCTTTCGTGACAAATGTTATTATCACGTTAACTTTGGCAGCCCTAAAATTAAGATTTTCTGGTCATGTTTACTTAAGAAAAAGCAAAACCATGACCTAAACCTTACATTAACTTTAACCAAAATAACCTAATCTTAATCAAAATCAACATAAATAAAAAGAAAACAACTAAATTAAAAGTTGATATGGTGGCAGGTTTGTAAATGTTAAACAAATACAAATTAATAGTGATCTAATGAACAAAATGGCTTTGTGTTGCCAATCGGAGATTGTTTGAACATCTGTAGATTTAACAGGACAAATAAGAATATTACTCACATTCCAACACAACACACACACACACACTCTGTACACCCTCCACATGTTGTATAGATCATCACAGGCCCGAGGTAGAGCCTCGGATGAGAGCAGGGAGCGACAGCGCTGAAGCCAGGAGGTGAAACTGGCTGTCAGAGCTGTGAAGTCTCCTCAGATCTGCCCCATGTGTCTGGCCACTGTACAGACAGAAGAGACGGTTTTTACCAACACCCCTCACCTATCACTGTAACCTCTCAGAGGAGAACATACCGCAGTAATGCAATATTGATCTGACAATGTAGTGTGTGTGTCCCTGCACAGGTGTGTGTGTGTTTGGGTGAGATGTGTGCTCGCCAGTCGTGTGTACAAGTGACTAAGCTGTGTATTGTTTGTGTGTGTGTGTGTGTGTGTGTGTGTGTGTGTGTGTGAGATAGGAAGGCGGCTATGCGAGCGATGCATTAATAAGCAAGAGGTGAGGTGTTAGCCTTGGTGCTATTTCGACACCTCGCTGTCAGAGCTTTCCTCTGCCATGGCGGGCCTGACTGAACAGAAACTAGCGGGGGGCCTGTGCACCCCCATTTCACCTTTCACTCCTCTGTATCGTCATCTTGCTTTCTCTCATTTTCCTTCTGTCTCACTGTCTACCTGTCTGTGACGAGGAAATCATTATTTTATTCTAGTATTGACAGCTACAGTTGCACTGAAAAGCGTATATTACTCAGTGAGTAAGCAATATGGGAATTAAGCCTTTGAATAGATGTATTTAAAGCTTCAGTATAGGCAGAAGGTTTTTGGCATCATTGGGCAAAAATCCCATAATAACCTTTCAGCATATTGTAATTCAAGTGTTCTGACAAACAGGTCATTTCAGAGAGAGAGAGCGTCTTCAGCTTGTGTTAACCACAGACCTTATTTTAGGCATCCAACCAAAAACCCATTCAAAAAACCCATTGACCTCCAGACGAGAGAACTGGAAGTGCTAAACTGCTAACTCATTTCCGGGTTTTATGACTCATTTCTGTTTCACTCTATTCAAATTGATTTATTAGCCTTTATAGTTCCAATGTATTCAAATACTGTATATCTTGAGACGTGAATGTATGAATGAATAATGGTATGAATAACTCAATGCATAGTTGCGGATAAGTTTTCAGTTTATTATGTTTGCCCTTTTCTTTTAGTTAGAATGATGAAATTCATTGATCACAAAAAATAATTACTGTAACCACTGAATAATAATGAAATAATTTGCTATGTCATTGCAATTCACTGACTCTAGATGGCCAAAAAAAAGAAAATAAGAAGAAAAAAGAAATATCATGCCTACAAAAATGTGTGTAGCGCTGCACATTATTGCAACAACAAAAGCAATTTGTGTTTGATTTTTAGATATCTTTGTTTCGTTCATGTTGTCAATAGAACCTAGGCATGAAATGGTATAACATGAGGTTGATGCAATACTTGTTCCTATCGAGCAAGCAGTCTGTCTCCATTGCTGTAATTCAAATTGTCCCCAGTAGATGTCCAGTAAGCCTTTTTATAAATGTAGGACAAACATAGTGTAAGAAAGAGAAGGATAACAACTCGTGGATTCATATTCTGTATGTTCATAATGCTACTTCACAGTTTCTTTTTTATTCTCCTCACCCAGAGAACTTTCTTTTCCTGTCTGTGTGAGTCAGAGTCTGCAGAGGATAAAAGACCAATACTGTACTGACACGAGGAACGGAGGCATGGCAGCACAAAGGGCTAAGCAATGAGAGAGAGAAAGAAAGACTGCAAAGAATATTTAGATTATCTTACTATACATCTGAGGACATTAAAGGATAAGGTCACATTTTCTCTCTCTATCTTACTGACATTCCCTTAATGTACATTGAAACAATTTTCCAATGGAAATGGATGAGAGAGAAAATCCAGATCCAAATCCATTCTTGTTCTGTGTTGAAAATACTTTCCAAAGTTCAGCTGAAGTTAATGTGAGACTTCAGAGGTCTGAGTTAAAAGTGCGTATCTTCCAAAGTCAGTCTGTTGAGTACAAAATCCCCCATTTGCAGTGTTACTTTGCAGAGCTGTGGTGAAGAAAATGGTAACACAAAGAGGGAATTTCTTACAAAAAAGACTTTGGAGGATACCCACTTGTACTTAGGAAAGGATCACCTCGAGACCAGTATGAACAGGAGGAAAGATTATAGCAAGCAAAACCTGTTTCAATGTTCATATACTCTACGGGCACACGACTACTGTTTTAAGACATATAGAAAAAATGTGAACAGATCCATTAAATGTACCCTTGATTACTGCACATTAACCATGACCCTTTCTTGATTCAAAGGAAGTCTGATCTAAACTATAAAATGAAGTCCTAACCCTAACATAACCTTTTTATCCTTCCAAATTCTCATTTTAATGCTGCTACATGCAGTTGTTAACATCAATTAATTGTTCATGATTGATAATTGCCAAAATACTGACATCCTCTAATCCCCCTATGCTGCATTCTCACTGGCTGAGATTTAGTGGGTTTTATGGCAAAAAGAGGAGCAGCTATTCCAGTACTAAATGATACAACACAGTTATCCTCTGTAGTAAAGCAAAAGTTTTGAGGGAAAAGGAAAAAAAAAAAAAAAGCAGGAGGGGTTACAGGATATAAACAAAGCAATACCCTGGCTTAAGGGATCCAATTTTTACCATATTTGTGTGTCTAACTGACTAATAGGGACAACCGTTTCTGAAACTGGTCCAGCATTCAGGGAGAGCGCAGCAGCCGCCAGCCGTTCATGGGCTGCAATATGGTGCTATTGGGGCAAGCTGGCACCGTCATTTAAGTCTACTAAAAGTGCTTGTTTTTGTCATGACAGGCTATGATTGTTATTGTAAGTGTCTGACATCATGGTAAGAGTTTCGCTCAAGGAGAAGTCTCGTTCTGAAATCTGGCAGGGTGAAGTGTTGCCAGAAGACAACGGTGGAATAGTGGAAGACATCCATGGTGGAAATGCGAGTACCAGCCGGGCAGAGTTTGTTGTGTTGGAGTACAGAAAGTTTAGCTTAGTGTTATCTAAAATATTTACAATGTGATGGCTGAATAGTATGAGTATATGGGCATTCAGTTTTCACAACAAGACTTTTCCTTGAGCTGGATACAATAACAAACAGACCGGATCGAGCAAAAGGTAGGAAAAAGTTGTATTTCTCTGTAGGGTCCTTTCAATAATGTTATCACACACATAATAACAATCTGAGCCTGTCAGTGGCAAAAACAAGCACTTTTAGTGGACTTAACGTTACATTGACGGCGCTCAGTGCCTTCACAGCCTATTTAGCAGCTGCCGGTTACAACGTTATCCCTCAATACTGGACCAATTTCAAAAATTGTTGTCCCTATTAGATACAAAAACATGGTAAAATAGGGTCAGGTTTAAAAATACAGAAGTTATCCTTTAAGATAGAGATACTTGCGACTCTTAATCATAGTCTCAGCTCTTTATGTTGATGTCCCCAATAAATGAGAGACAGTAGCCTATGAAAAAAATACCAAACATAGCTTCCTTAATCCCAAACCAAAGAACCATAAACTGCCCTCTTGAAGAAGCCAAAATGACTGACCAAATGCCCCTTACTTCAAATGTCCATATTTCAAACTGGTTCTTATAAGAAAAGAAATACAAGAGCACTCACATGCACATCACTCACACACACACACACACACACACACACACACACACACAGATAGTATAGTATATAGACTGACTCATAGGAGCTCAGAAACAGCAGTTGTTCCCAGTGCAATAAAACAGGCAGACCAACTAATGGAACCACCCACACACCAAACATACTTTTTATCACACACCACCTTCACAAACACACACACACACACACACACAGTGTTTTTGTCCCAGCCCACTCATTGCTCGTTAGCTGCTGCTACATCGGGTGGTTGTTTTTTTGCGTTGCTGCTGTGACACACTCTGGCTGCTGCTTCGCTCTGTCTGCTGCGAACGCACCACCCAAAAATACTTCACCTAACAAACTCTCCTGATTACAGTTTGACTTTCTCGCTGTCTCCTCCTCTCCCTCCTGTCTTTAATCAGCATGTAAACAAGCGCAAGGTCATTTTCTTTCTTAAACGAAATGGGGGAGATAAGAGGAGCGTGGCGTAGTTAATCCTTTGGACACACTGATGGAGGAGTTTGTCCTGGTGATGCTCGGGTGTTAATTATGCAAGAATGCATCTCCTCTCTCTCTCTCTCTCTCTCTCTCTCTCTCTCTCTCTCTTTTTCTCATGATGACTCATCAATTCATCTCTTTCCTTTTTTACTCTCTTTTCCCTGTTTCCTTGTTTCACCCCATCCCCCATTTTTCTGTCCCCTCCTAAATATGTCAGATGTCCAATCGCATATTTTTCACCAGTCCTAAGAGGTGCCTCCAAGGTCCCCTCTCTCTCTCTCTCTCTCTCTCTCTCTGTGTCACTATGTGTGGAGATCTTTTTCAAATCAGCACATAGTTTACACTAGTCCACGTGATTAACTTCGGTGTTTGATAACTGGGCCTGCCAGAGTGATTTGCTGAACTCAGCAGCATCATGTTGTCTTTAGCCCTTGTTTCGTCTTTGAACAAATACATGCAGATTGCCTGGATGTCTTCGGTGATTGCCAGAGTGAGGTGTGAATTGCAATGAAAGGCTACTAACTTACTTGATAGGCAGGAGAGGGACGAAAAAGAGAGGGAAAGGGGGACAAACTAGCGGGGGGGGGGTAGGAAAGAAAAGTAAGGACACGAGAAATAGTTCAGTTTTCGACACCGTTTCTCATTACCAACTAATTGTGGGGTGCCAACACCTGTTTCTATTGAGACATCACATTGTCTGAAACTATCCCTTTGAATATCACACAACTTTAAAGGTAGATTTACACCTTGATCTTCTCAAATTGAATGAGATGGGAAGTTAATTAGCCAAATCCACAGCAGTTTTTGATGATTTGGAGTTAAAGATCCAGCCTCAAGTATTCATTTTTGGTTCCTTTTTGATTTTTCTTCCCAATTGTTATTGCCAGACAGCCTGATCTTGATGCAGCGGAAAGTTTGATGTTTAATTGGTTTAGGAAATGCCATATTCCAGCGTGCAGCCTAACTGAGACAGCGATCCGACCCGAGTAAAAGACTAAAAGCATCATTCTCTGAGGTATGACAGCACCCGGGCCTCATTTCCATCCCTCTCCGCTATATTTCTCAGCCTTCTCCTCTTCCCCAGTGAAGCAGCAATGTTAACAATGCTGTCCCCACATTTACCAGTTCTGCCTCATTACAGCTAAAGAAGTGGATAAATTAGCACAGGAGAGCATGCATGGCGGAGTCTGACTCCACCTGTCAGAGAGGGAAAGATAGTGAATGTGTCGACGTGGAGGAAGGGTGTGAAGGAGCTGCTCAGCTTACACGCTTTCAACACACATTAAAACAAAACCCATCCAGTGTGGCTGACGCTAATCTTTCCAAAATCATTACCTGTGGTACACCTTTCAATATTTTAGAATACAGGCAATCATGCTCTGTAACGGTTTTCTCATTTGTCAATCAATGATTCATATTGCTGTATCTTTCATCTTAAAGAGCTATTGTTTTGTTCTAGCAATCATTGGGAGTGGTTTGACAAGGTCGGCTTGTTGCTTTCAGACATTTTGTTAGCACAGAATAAAAACTATGACCTATGGGAGGGTCTCTCTAATTGGTCTGTGTATCATACGTTCTATTATACATAATGTGTTACGTGATGACATCACCACGTTACCTTTAAGAAAAGGCGTTACTTCAATCAAGGCAGTTCAGGAGCAGTGTTTCTGTGGGGCATAGTAACTCCCTTTGGTGTGGACTTTGGACTTTGTAACTTTGCAGACCTTTTACATGCACAAAAAAACTATATACTGTAACGCACTAAAGGAAAGAGAGAAAGTACAAAAGCATAATAGGTCCTCTTTAACCTTTACAGTCCGGTTCACCAGTGTTGACAGACGGCCTGTAGGCTGCGTAATAATCATAGAGGCATTATTGAACCAGAAATATTCCAAGTTACAGGTTAAAGCAGGCTGAGCATTGTAATGATAATAATAATGTAATGATAATTTAATAGAATGAGGAATCAGTTCTTCTTTGTATGTTGCCTTTGTGATTTCCTCTATATATAGTAATGACATTTAATTATGTATTTACTAACTCGCCATATTCTCTTATTCCCATTAGGCTTCCTTCCTAAAATAATCCCCATACAGACTACTGCTACCTTATTGTAATGTATTTTTATGACCTTGTAATTTACATTATCCATTTTTAGTGTGGATCATGATGCTGCCTATTTGACCCCTTCCACCACTTACGTAAGGATGACCATTACTGGGGTTTTGTTGGTGTGATGTTTTCTCATGACTGAAAGTTGAGGCTATGGTTTGGTAAAATTGTATTAGTTATTATATTAGGTATTGAATTACTACTGGAGCTGCTTTGACTGCCACTAGATTTTACTGTATGACGTGAGTATATCAAATCAAATCAAAGAGTCAAAGAAACAAGAGCGTAATTGTCTCCTCCTACACTATATAGAATGAAACACATGGATGCTCTGCTTTCGCAGTGTTTTGCAAGAGTAGAATGCACTTTTACAAATGTTGGATCTCATTTTGAAGGAAAAGTTCCGACTAGCTTTGTTCATGACTCCATCTTTCAATAAACTGAGGAGCTAGGATTTTTCACTGTTATACTGTATTGCAGTATAAGTCCAAGATCAAGAGGACAAATGGGCCTGGTTGTTGGCATCCTCTGAACACCAAAACTCTCCTGCCCTGCAGCCTTTATAAAGCACTATCTCTCCTGCTCATTTGTCCGGCGCCTCTGGTCTGCCATCTTTATGGGCTGGTTAAGGGCTCTCTCACAATCAACTATGTTTTTCGCCCTGTCCACATTCGCCAGTAAAAAAAGCCAGGCGTTCCACGTTGTCCACCCGCCTGCCTGCCTGCCAGGATTAACATTTCGCACTCTCCAAGGTTGAAAATCCCATCAGATGGAACGAAATTAATTTTTGCACAATATTCAGGGCCACCAGCCACATAATAGGAGACAATGCCGAGTGCATCCCTCGATTGTGATTCCATTCACTCCCTAATCGGCAGGATGGCCGCGCACGGTGCAGCAGCGTAGTAAATGCTTTCATCCCAGGGGGATTAGAAAAACAATGGCCCTTTTTAATTTCTTTTCTAAAGCGGGCAGCAGAAAGAAAATGATATAGACGTAATTGATGATGAGGAGAGCAGCGGGAGCCTTAGCAGAGGTCTCACGTCCAGTGCCCAAGCATTTTTTTTTGCTTCATAATGGCAACTGCTCAGGGGCACTGGAGGTTGACAAATCTGGCACGGAGGACAAATTGATCGGCAACAGAACGCAATTTGTCCCTTAAAAGAATGGGTAAAGGCCCTGTGTGGCCTGAGTAATTAGTTTAAACTGCAGCATGTCTGTCCAGGAGTGGACCCGCTGGAGAGCAGCTCAGTGTGTCCTCTGATAAGACGCCCTGATGTTGCAACACACACTCACACAGCTCTCACCTGGAATACTTCACACAAAGCCCTTCCTACTGAATATATCAATTAGCACTTTTTCTTTTTTTAGATATATAGGAATAAAGGAAGGGTGTTAGGCATGTTAGTGCATTTAAAAGTGTGTGTTTTTGTGTTTATTTATATGCATGTGTAGGTTTGCATATCTTACCACCTCATAAATTCCCTTGAGAAGTCACTGTAGAGAAGTCACTTTTACGCGAGGTAAAATCCGCTTTAATAAAGACTAAAATAAAGCAACAAACTTGGAGAATATTTACACAAATCAAACTTTTTTTTGCACTCATACTCACTGAATATCTGAGGCATGTGTGATTTTAAGAGAGTAAAAATGTCAAGGGGGAAATATGCTGGTGGCTTGTTCTCACTGAGACACAGACAGAGATATATGGCAGGTCTATGGTGGCCGCATCTGTGGTGTGATGCGGGGAGAGAGAGTGTCAAGAACATGGATGCACTGGTCCATGGCAGTGTGCTTATTGACACATAATACTGGTATTGCACAATCTTCCCCCTGACCCATTTTTGTGCAACACGCACAGAAGTCAATTTTCTGCACTTTTCATGCACTGAAGAAGAAGAAAAAAAGTGAGAAAGCCAAACATTTCGCTACTCACTTTGGTGGAAGCTTAAAGCTTACCCTTTCAAATTTGAAGAGAAACACTTCAGAAAGTAGGGGTTGTAACTTTTTTTTTTCTCTCTCCTATCTTCTTCACTGTTGCGCTCGGCTGCCTCGTCATCAATACAGGGGTCAGGTGCTGCTGGTACTCAGAAAGCAAAAAAAAAAAATGTGGATCCCTCCACAGAAACCTCTACCTAAAATGACAAGTATAAGGTTGGGGTGCACTCAGCACCTTCCACAGAGAAAGTGTGGAAAAACAGAGTGGGGGAATGAAAGTGGTAGAAATATGATTAGGCAGGAGAAGGCATTGGGGGGAGGGTAGGAAGAGAGCATAAGTGAATGAGAGACAAAGAGAAGCTGGATCTTTTTTTCCTAGAAAATTTTAATTGGCTTTCGGGCTTCAGTAGCACCCAATTAGCATGCTTGTTACATGCGAACACCAGGAGCTAATTGGCCTGAGAGGAGAAAGCGGCGTGGCCCTGAAAGGAGAGAACAGGATTCATTTGAAGGTTCGCGGCTCCAATAGCAGCATGCTGGGAGGCTACTTGGCAAACAGTCGTAAAAGACATTTTGGTGCAAATATTATTTATACATTTGTGCTGTTTTTATTGCCAGATGGTATTGCAAAAAAAATTGCCATAAAGTTTATAGACAGAACGACTTACCTGGATCTACACAAATTGTCTTGATGTTAGAAAGAAAATGTTCATAAACTACTCTTTGGCGCAACTCAGTATGTGAACGTCCTAGGAATTAATCAGATCCGGGGAGAAATCATTCACAGGCATGACCTAACCTGTCCACATGCAGTGCCACGCTGCCCTACATCGGGGGGATATGCTGAATGCGCACGTAAACACAACAGCACCAGAGCTCACCAAGGGCAAGAGGCTGAATCTCTGATTACATTTACTGTACAAACCGTAGCAGCGGGATCGGGTGCACGGGACATCAAGAGCTCATTACGCTCTTTACATGCAATTAATCAAACAATGTAAACACTGCTCGCCTCAGCCACAACACAGAGCCAGATTCTCTGGTGGCAAGGCGAATGCGGTACGCGCAGACTTAGTAAATAAAGGAATGTGAATTATGGAAAAAAATGTAAGATTCACAGCCAGTCTGGAGATGATGTAAGAGTCTGAGCTTCCTGCTGAGACCACACAAGCAGATATATCTGCCTCCTCTCTGTCACACTGCTACTGTAAGCCTTCAGTCTCCTCCTTTTGTGAAACGCACACAGCGTGTTAATATGAAAATATCCACGCTGCGGGAAAAGTGACACTTTGGAACAATGGAAGTATTACATGAAGGACTGAGGTACTTATGAGGCTGCGCATGTACATGTTCCTTCAGCTGTGATGATCTGGGATCAGTTGGAGAGACAATCTCTACTAAGTGAACTTTTCATTTTTAGAGTAAGAATTTGTTGCTTAAATTTAGCACTAAACTTTTTTAATAATAGATTATAATTTTTAAAAATTGAATTGTGAATTATATTTCGAGGGAAACATATTATGTCGTGAAATACGTTTGTTTTTGACGTATTACAAATACGTTTGTCATGATAGTCTGAGGATAATCGGAGTGGTGGATGGGTCAAACAAACATAGGACTTTCACCCAGGAGATCTCTCTTTTGTGTCCCATGTGAGACTTAAAGTCAACGTTCACTTATTTTGATTTTCGTCCGTAGCTTAATGACGAAACAAACATTTTAAGCAGTGCCTGAAATGGACCGAAAAAGGTGCCAGTACCCAAATTCAGCAGTTGCATGACATGATCATTGCATGTGTCTTGGATATATTTATATGTATATCTTGGTAATATATACAATTTCAAATATATTTTAGGTCTACACACGACATACATTTCCACAGTTTGTACACAAATGTATATTTGGTTAATAAAAACTTTTTATATAGCTATAAATAAAATTGTACACAAATATAATATTGCATATATGCTACAATAAAACCAACCTAAAATATGATATTTGTTGACCTACAGATTAAATTATATAATGAGAAGGAATACCAAAGACATTTTCAGCACTGTTTTCTCAACATTAAGTTGCGTGTGTTTAATGTGTTTACACAGAGACACAGTTACGTGGGTGTTCAGGGACGCACACCTAGACTCGCAATAACAAGTAAGGGTACTCGTGGACAAAAATTAGAATTGCCGGTATTCAGTACTGGTACCGGCCTATTTCAAGCCCTGATTTTAAGGCAAAGTAGGATTTTTTTTACTAAACCTAACAATGTAGTTTTGTTGTAATTTTGTAGGAGACAGGGTTGGCCTGCACGCACTCTGCCCATGCAGTCATTGCGCGTCACCAGTGTTCCACAAGCTGTTAGCTAGACAGCTGTGAGTACTAACAATAACCATGTTGTTTATTACTGTCATAATGATAATAGCGGGGGAGTGGCTTTGGAGGACGGGCTGTCAGTGTTGCCGACTTGGTGACCTTTTTGCTAGATTTAGGCACTTTTGGAGCTAGTGCTGCTAGCTACTTTCATCGGAAAATAGTTGGCAACACTGCGCTCGACTTTTTGGTTGGATCATTATCCATGGACCTTAGCTCTAACTTGGTCTGTTCTCTCTGTGTCTCCGCTAACCAAGCTTCAGCAGAACCTACTTTAGCAGACAGGCAACAAAAATGGAGACATGGGACAAGAACTGTCCGGGAAGCTCTTATCACCTCTGCACTCTGCCCAGTAGAAACTACTTTCCTTTTGACAGATGTCAGAAGGAGAATGAGTCAGGCCATGCTCAAAATGCTCTGGCTTTGTCTGTCGCAGACCAAAACCGAATGGTCACCGAGACAACGGTTCGTCAAATTCTCAGCTCCCTTTCCCCATCCTCTTGATTTTTTTCCGTACCAGCCACATCTGTAGGCTCTATTTGAAGAAACCTTTGCAAAATATTATCGTCTGGATCAAACGTGGGAGTTAAGTAAGTGAAATCCAGCATTTTCTTTGCTCCAGAGCTTTGCAGGAAAGTACATTGACTATAGGTCTAAGTAAGTGGGGAAGCCATACAGGGACTTCATGCTGGATAAACATGATGAAATAGGCTGAGGGCTGTCAGAGCTCCTTTAAAGCTACTTCAATTTGCATTTTTAACCTCACATGACTTAACTGTGCAGCTGCTATTGCAAATGTGATTTACCTGCGTCAAATACATTTTTAGGCAGCGTTTGTATTATTTTGTTATCCCAACATTTTATTGTGAGAGAACGACTTTTAAAGAAAGATATTTTTTTAATGGCAGATGTCTCATTGGAACAATATTTGCATGTAGGTAGCCTGACAGTCACAGCGCCGTAGTCGGACTGCACAGTGATGTCTGCAACGCTGTGTGGAGGAGCCACTGAAAGGGCAGCATTATACGACAGAGCATCAGGCCATGACAATGACAATGAGGCTTGTCCAGAAGTGTCACCTCTCTCGGTTTTTGTCTGTCTCTGTCTCCCTCCAACTCTCCTCGTTTTCTCTCTGTGTCTGTCTCATACACGCATCAACACCCACACACTGCCCCGCACACACACACAGAAAGACAGAACATCTTTATTAGCCCTCTGTATGCAGGCTGTGCTCAGCCCCAGATTGCAGGACTGACCCCTCGCTGTGAGCTGTACAGGGGAAATGTTTACCCAAACCCCACAGAACATGCCATTAACCTCTTTCTAGATGGAAGACAAACAAGAATCTCCCTCCGTGAGGGCAATAAAGACGGGAGCACCTATCCAGGACCATCACGACAATCGTCTCATTACGAAGCTGCGGAAGGCAGCAACGAGCCAGGGAGCCCGGTCTCCCGGGGACTCTTTCGCCGCGGTGTACCTATGTGCCTAACATTCAGCGAAGTACCTCTGAAATGCAGTGAAGTGCAAACAGCTGATTAACCCAACAGTGAGGAACAATATAAAGCCCCCCCTCCACAGTCCATCAGTCACCTCTGCCCCCCTCTTTTCAAACCAATCCCTGTCCCTACTATTCTTCCTCTCCTACTTCCTGTCTCTTCCTTCCTATCTTCTTCTGTCTCTCTGTACCCTCCCCAGAGATTAAGACGGATATCCTGAGGCTCTGATTAAAGCCCCAACCTGGGAGGGTGTCTTGGTTCATGGTGAAAGGAGATGGGGGATGGAGTGGGCAGCGAGGAGCCTGGGCACTAGAGCAGTTTCTCGTTCTTAGGGACCCGCGGGCGTAATTCAATCACACCTCGATAATTCCCCTGACGTGAGAGTCGAATCCCCCTCACGCACATCGAGTACAGATAGACACAACGAGCTCACGCTGATCCCAGATTGAGGGTCTCCTCCTGGGTGGGCTTAAGAGCCCACTACTGGGTACGTTTTACCTGTGTCGTTTGAAGAGGCCATTATTTTAATTGAAAAAGTTACCTGCCCGCCAAAGGCAACCGACGGAATACGGGGAAAAATAATCTTTAAAAAAAAATTTTAAAACGGGAGAGAATTAAAACAAAAACACCAGATGGTGATATACATGGTAAAAATGATTGTTTATACTTACTGTTTGATTATATGTGATAATGAGAGTGGGATTCCTCAAGGCAATTAGTGTCTGCGGCAGCCATATTGTGAGAGGACAGGGGAAGGACGGCACAGGCTGTTATGAAGGAGCGCTTATCAAATATCTCCGCCGGGGTGATTATTGTAATAAGACACTGCAAGGTGAGATAGGCCACTCACACTCTTTTAGTATGTCTGCTGGTGTGTGTGCATGTGTGTGTAGGCGGGGGAGCAAGAAAGAATGTGTGTGACGGCGAGCAAGAAAAAGAGGCTGAGAAAGTATGAGTGACTCTTTCCATCTGTTTCCATATCGGTGTGTGTGTGTGTGTGTGTGTCTTAACGTATACTGTGTCCCCATGTGTCTTGGCGTGTGCATGTATGTGCGGGTGCGTGTGTGATATAATCCCTATGTTAATGTAGGTTCCCATGCCAGACCGGCTGGCCCAGGGGCTCTAGCCTATGACAGAGGGCAGATCGGGGGCACTTACCCCTGGCAGAGTCTTCTGTTCATGGAGGGCGCTCTGGGCCTTCAGTGCTGACTCTCTGGCACAGTATGTTAGAAAGGCACATCCTAGACAATCAGGGAGGAGAAAGAAGAGAGATTATTCCACAAGGAATCACCATTTATAACAAAAAGAAGAAAAAGTGTTACAGTGAATGTATGGCTATGTTTAAAGAAAGACTACATGTATAGTAAAGTATAATCTTAAAGCTCGGGTTGTTTATCTTGAGAAACTAGCAAGAGTACGCTAGATCAGTCATTCCCAAAGACTGGCTCGGGGCCCACAGGTGGGTCACAGGAAATTTAATTTGGGTCGCCAAATACATTTGCCGAATTTCTTCCATAGTCTTTTATTTAACATTTATATTAGTACTTTGAGCCACATGAGGGAGCCTGAACGTTCATATTATTCTGATAATTGTGGCCTACTTATAATATTGAATCTAATTTGAAAGGCTATACATTCTGTTTGTTTTACTGATGAGAGGAAAAAAAACAAGAGGCTGTTAATTCTACCTAAATGCATGTATTTGGTCGCATTTATAAAGTATTTAAAGTGTATGATGTTTTCAATAACATGCATGAAACGAAGTTGTAATTTATCAAACGTATATCTCTTAAAAATAGCTTGTTTACCTATTCAAGATAGGTGGATAAGGTGATGCGGAAATGGTTGTAAAAATGGTCAGGAACGTTCATTTAAGCACAAATTTGCTCTTTTCACAATTTATAGATAAGGTCTGTTATGTTGCGTCATGAGGGTTTGTCATTTTTAAAAAGTGGGTCCCCAGAAAAAAAGTTTGTGAAATACTGCACTAGAATTTAAAAATTATCTAGCCGAAAAACCAAGCCCAGTGTTGCAAAATCTTTTCAGATGAAAGTAGCTAGAAGCATTAGCTCCAAAAGTCGCTAAATCTAGCGAGAAAGTCGCCAATTCGGCAACACTGAGCCCGTCGGTTAAAGCCTCCCTCCAAAGCCACTCCCTCAAAATTATCATCATGAATGTAAACAACAAACATGTCTATTGTTTGATTGGACGGGTTTATTACAGTCCTGCAACAGCCACAGATAACAGATTTTTTCTTTTTTTGTCAGAGCATTTGATTTATTGATTGCTGTCACATGTAAAGAGAATTTCAACAAATATAACAACAGATGTTTTTGAAGATTACCAACCCTAGCTTTAAGAACTTTATAGTAGACCACAAAACGTGAAATCCAAAACTCATATCCATGTCATTATGATGATCTAGGGATTTCAGCATAAAGTACCCAACAAATTACAATGTCTAAAATACAAAAAATACTGATTGTAAAAGCTAAGAGCAAAACAGATTAAACAAAGATAAACTCTAGCTTTCTCCATCATCTTTACGTAAGTCCATTTAGATTGCACAAAACAGTCAAACACAGATCTTGATTTTCATTGGATAGCTCTACCATGAAAGTCCATTTCTAAATGCACCGTGTAAAGCCAGCCTAACACCTCTCCATTGATGTTTGTTCAGAGATTAAGCATCCCTACAGTCGACTTCCAAAAACCACATAGCAAACTTCCAAATGGACCCAGAGATTTGTGACTTCACTGGAGTAATTCCAATCTACGCAAGCCATAATATAAGACTTACTGGAGTTTTACAAGCTATTGCCAAAAACATGAATTATATTAAAATGGAATTCATATACTGCGCTGACAATTGGAATGTGGCTCTCTGAAGTTAATAGCTCTGTAGCCTCGGAGAAAATAACACGCTGGTTGAGAAATAAGATTAAAATTTTACACGTTTCAAAATATGACGACCCCTTCAGATTAGATTTACTGAACTCATGCATATGTTCACTGTTTGAGAATAACATGTTTGCTATATTGTTTGTATTTTTGCAAAATGAAATAACAAAACTGTTCATACAAGTGTAAAAACAGGTGTGTTCCTGGAGGTTAAGTCTAAATTGTGAGTGATGATGGAAAATGCTTAGTCACCCCAGATAGGGTGTTATCGCTTTCTTTTCATTAGTACAAAATATGCGTAGTGCTTTCTGATGAATGATCACTTTCATAGTTATTGAGCCGGGCGCAGGAGGAAAAAGTCAAACATCTTTTTTTAGCTGCCAAGTAATTAAAATCCTCTGGTGATGAGCTGAAACTGTACCCCCGCACATCTCTGGAGACTTTTCTTTAAGTTGGAAAATCCAGGAAAACAGAATGAATATGCATCGATAAATAAGTCCCTAACAAAAATGTGACAGCCTTCATTAAAGGGTGACTGGTTGCTCTGTTACGCGCTTGGCAGAGCTGACAGTGGGTGACCCCGTTCAGAAGAGGTTTTGCACTGTGCAGCATAATTTCCCATTACTGCATGTCACACCTGCTGCCAAGGATTCCCATGGGAGGAACGAGACACACACACACACACACACTCACACATACAGATGATACCCGGCATGCAGCACATAGCACCCATCGCCCCTAAAACCCAGCAACACACTCTGGCGCCCGGCCAAGAGAGCTCCCTTTCACGACAACCTTCACCCACCTCCACAACTAGGCAGTTACTCAGGAGGAAAAATCACCTAAACGACACTGATGAAACAGCACGCCACACAGCAAAGCAGAAAAGTTTGGGAGCCTGGGGGAACACTCTTCATCCTTTGTGACATTACAAAACTGTGGGACATGAGCCGAGGCCTCCCCGGGGTGGCATGTCCTAGCAAAGGCTTATGGGAATCGTAGGCTGTTGCTGACACGCTTCTCCTAACCTTTTTTGAGGGTATGTTCACCGTGCCGCTTTGCTGCATATTGCCAAGAAATTTAGTAAACACCTTGAGAAGATTTCATCACATAAAATTGTCCCTACCACATTTGGCATATAAACTCTGGTAAACTTTTTCTCAACAAAGTTTAGCAGTAAAGTTTTTTTTTTATTATTTGATCATTGTCCTTACAGGAAAGTAGCTTTGGTCTAATGAAACATAAACTTTGAAAAAATCCCACTTTGGGGTGCAAGAATGAAAAACATAATTTATAAAAAAAACAAAAAAACAACTGTAATTTAATAAAATATTTTTATTATTTATCTTTTCACTTTTTCTAAACTTTTTTTTTTTTAACTAAGTACATTAACACAATTAAAATTTACATTTACTTAAGTACAATTTTTAGGTGGCTGTAGTTATTTTTTCTCCATTTTAAGCTACTTTACACTTCGACTTCACTACATTTATTTTACAACTGTAGTTACTAGTTATTTCAGATTAAGATTTGACATGCAAAAAAAAAATCAGTTTATAAAATATGATGCACGACCAACCCATCAGTTTATGAAGTAATTCAAATCCGCTTCTCCTAACCAACTATAACATTAGGGCTTACATGTTAATGCATCAGTAATTCTATAATACATAATATACTACTATTTAAGAACATTTTATTTCAGATCCTTGTGGACTTTTACTTATATTCCATACTTCATTGTAATGGATAATCTTTGTAGTGGTGCTTGATTTAATGATGTGAATATTTCAGGTCCAAAAACTGGACCAGTGTTTATGCTTAAAGCAAGTGAAACTCCATCTGAAACAAGTGAAGCAATCTCTCGCCACTACAGATGTGTCTAGTTAGTTAGTTCAAATGATTTGTTAAACTGGACTTTTTGTGCAGTGTAGCCTTTAATATCCAGGCCAGCTGCGTGGCTGCCTCGGCTCCCTCGCAGTGGTGGAAAACCGGCGGGACTTTAGGAAAGCTTCATATCCAACAATGCTGGCTCAGGGGACATCTTAAGCCCAAAGGACTCAGTGACTGAGAAAGCAAGTTGTGGAACAGATGAGCATTCAGCCCGGAGAACATGAGGAGAGGCACCATGATACGGTTTGAGGGGAGGTAACAAGGACGTAGCAGCTGGTAGCAGGTTAGGGCTGTCAGCTTAAAATTCTAAATTGACTAATTGGCATGGGATTACATTCGCACTTGCAGGTTATCCCACATTGTTGTCCTCTTGGTGCAATCATACAAATGGAGCTTTCAAAAACATGCCACTTTCATTGGTCTGTGGTAATGTAGCAGCAAGTGATTTAGACTGTCTGCACAACAAAAACTTTGACATGTTCACTGTGATGTATTACATAACTTTGATAACTGACGCAAGACTTTTGAGTCTTTTAAATCTTGTAAGTATTTAGCAATAATTTAAAGTGCAGATTATTTGTAGTTATAAGGATAAAATGTGAAAAAAATACTAGTTTGGTCCTTTAATGCTTCAATGTTTCTCATTGCTGTTATGGTACTAGTGCTTAAAGGTGCAGTGTGTAGGATCTGGCGGCATCTAGTGGTGAGGTTGCAGATTGCAACCAATTTAAACTTCTCCCGTGGGCCAAGCGTAGGAGAACTACAGTGTCCAACGTGTAAACACGAATGGCCTCATCTTGAGCCAGTTGTATAGCGTAGGTAATTTGGAGAATAGCAGAGTCAGTGGGTAGAGTGTGTGTGTGTACGTGGGAAGTGAATGGTGAAGCAAGAGAGAGAGAGTGGCGGCAAATGTGTGTGTGATGTGAGCAAAAAAAGGTGAGTTAGTGGAGCAGAAGACAGAGTTAGTTTAGCTTTGAGAATATCAAGTGGATGTTCACTGGAAGTTCCAGTTGGTGCAGAAATAAATGCTGCAGCTCCTCAAGACCAACAGAGGTGAGGCGCCGTGGTAGCTCACCTGGTAGAGCGAGCGCCCCATGTACCAAGCCAATGCTGAGTCCTTATCGCAATGGCCCAGGGTTCAAATCTGACCCGCGGTCCTTTGCTGCATGTCATCCCCTCTCTCTGTCTCTCTCTCTCTCTGCCCCTTTCATGACTGTCACTGTCTCTACCATTAAAGGCAAAAACGGCGGCTTAGTGGAGTGACGGGGGTTAATAGATCCCTAGCTAATAGAGCCCCCTAAATGTTACACACTGTTCCTTTAAGATACCGTATTAATTTTCAGCAAATAACTCAAATAACATTTAAAGCTTCCATTGTGAATTAAAGTTTGAATTAACCATGGACTGCAGGAGAAAGCAGTTGCATTTATTAAATGGAAAGAAGAAGAAGAGTAGGAGAACGTGACTCTGCTGGTGGTTCAACAGAAGGACTGGTGGCTTCCTGTGATGAGCAGGTTAAGTGGGGTGAAAATAATACTTTGGTAATCAAAGACAATTTACCGCACTATAATTTCAGAGAAGGACAAAAGTTCAGCAAATTATGTTGAAGGCAAATGAAAAAGTAAACCCTGTAAACTAGTTCAAAGAGAAAGCAGGAAATGTGTCTTTGCGTTTGCGAGACACGTTTCGGGTAATTACTTAAAGAACCCCCCCCCCCCTCCCTCCCTTTGTAACGCTTCTTCTAACAGTTTGTTTTAAAATGGAAATTGCATGCATCCAGGCATTAAGAGTAAATTGTGCTTTTTTTAAGGCATCAGGTACCTGTAATTGAAATAACTCCAGAACAAATTTGTATAAAATTTCAATTCATTAGCAGCGAATTCATGAATCATGAGCAATTTGCTCTCCTCCAGTCTCCTCGCACGTGTCTGATCCAAGAATGTTCATTAAAGTGGGAAAAGGAATGCAAATTAATTTCCAAAAAAGATGTGGGCACAAAAGAGTATGTAAAACAACTGGATGCTGCTGAGTGTGACAGCCTGACCCTCTCATGGGCACTGAGACAAATACGATGAGAGGATTCATCAAGCGCTTCATGTTTTCTGTGTTAAGCACGCTATTACCTGCTGAGCATCTTTCAGTCCATCTACATTCGGAGCGGTTAGCTGTCTGGTTCACACGCGGCCCCCTTTCTAATGATCAAAGAGGTCATCTGTAGACTTACGCTACACCTGTCACTCAACGTCCACAAAGTGTCAATCACTGTCCAACACTTCCTCTACAACACTGTAGATAAAAGCCAATACAAGCATGGATCTGTAACTCAGAGTAGCCGTGACTAAAAGTCGCAAAACATTTTTTTTTTTTTTCAAGCAACAGAATTGAATTTCTTAGAAAACCACAAAAGTGTCTACGAATTGAAAAGTCACTTTCAAGGATTTGTTGTTACATCCTATGACTCATTTGCAATTAGATATTAGTGCCCTACTGTGGTTTACTTTTGACATCTCACTGCCTGAGAGGGTTTTTTATGTCAATTTGGCAGGCTATTTATAGCCAATTACACTGCATGGACCTACCGAGGAGAGGAGAATGGATGAGGATATTTAACATCTCTTTGTATCTCTTCCTCCTGGCTGTGTGGTGCAGCTCCGAGTCCCTCGTCTCAGCGTCGGAGACGGATTGATAGATAACGCTACTCAAGCAAAAGATTTGCCCCCCACCAACATTCAGCGTGTCTGAACAATGCATGCGTTCTGGCACTGACACTAAGTATTATGATAATGTAGTGCTCAGCGAAATGATGGATGTTAAACAGCACGACCTGGCTGCACGGCGCACCGACGAGCGCCGTGCCCGCCAATAGTGTCAAGTCATCCCACGCGCTGCATAAGGCTCCCTGACGACACACAAACTATCAACATTAAAGGCAACAGTGTCTAACAACTACGAGGCTAGGATATAATCATCTGTTAAAAGAAACAGATGAGAAAAAACGCTTTCTGAATAAGCATCAGCTACACTAATCCACTGAAGTGTACAGGAAAATATAAAACACAAAATTCCCCAGATATTCAGACAAGTCCCTGGAGAAACCCGAAATGCCCAAAGTAAGAATTCACAAAGCACAAAACATCTGTTCAGACTGATGCATTACAATCCGCATGAATTAGTCATGAGCAAACATGACATGTTTTGATCTGCCCTTAAATCCATAATTATGGTGCAGTTCTGTGTCACAGGACTCAGGCTGCGATAAAAAAGGTAGTGCTGCAAATCATCCATTAGGTACGGTTTACTAACTGATGCCAACAGCCATATACATCATCTATCCGAAACAAATCAAATCTCCCTCAACCACAAACTGAGCTCAAAGAGGGATTTCAAAGTAGTAGTCAAACTAAATTCATGGCACTGCACTAAATCTTTATGAACTTTATGTTTTTAGGGTTCGTGGTGCCAAGCTGATTATATCCTCCCCCACTCTTCTGTCGCTCTGCTGTGACAAAATGTTTGTGTTACTGTTTATGATAAAAAAATGTGGATTGAATTTGTGACACTATAATAACATTGGGAGCCTCCCGGGCCTTTGGCATAATAGCTAGCCAATATCCATTGGCATATTATGCATTTTTGTGAACCAAACAGAACACAAACTTTTTAAACCACTATGCAATACATACTGTATAAGATTATTGCAAAACCTTATTGTATAGAGGTGGAGGAAATAACTCAAGCCCTATACTACTCTATTCTTGATGGTTGTTACACAGCTACGTGTACAACACTTGTCTGTATATTCATCGAAGTAGTACAACATCGGCTTGAAATTAAATTATTCACTGGACTGAAGAGTGTGTGAAGTTGTGAAGATGTTTCTCAACACCCATCCTAAGGATTTCTACTGGGAGGCAGACAGTAACCTGACATGTGACCCAAACATCTACAGGTATCTACCCTCATATGACATCATGATGTGAACAACCCAGAGAGGTTGAAATGTCAAGAACTCACCACCAACCAGTATAAATAATGAAACTTCTTGGATGAGTCACATAACGTCTTCAACTGTAAAACTATAGTCCAATGTATAATTTAATTTCTGCCTAAAGCTAATACTTATACTAGGTGTGTTTTTTTCCAATCGCGTTTTGAACTAATATGATGTTTTACTGTATAAATGTGATGGACCGCCAGCAACCTGAAAATCATTTCACTCTTTAGAGATCTTCTTTAAACCTGCTTTAACTATTTTATTTGGCCCTTGGCAGCAGCAAAAACAAACCGTTGTTTATTTACACGTTATGTTTCTGGCGTTTCTGACCACCTGATGAATGTAAGTCCAATATTTACTCTCCCTTTAGCTCTGCTTTTAGTCTCCACTATCTCTTTAGGGAAATGTATGGATGCTCTGATACGTTAAGCAGCTAGTCGCTAACATAGACTGTATATAAGAAGTGGATTTAGTCACCGTGACGTCACCCATTGGTTTGTGGACTGCTGTTTTGAATCCTCGAATTTGGCATTTTGGCCGTCATCATCTTGTTTTTTGGAATCAGAAGTGACACGAGAGGGTGGAGCTAATAATGCTGAATAAGACGTTTTTAGGCGACCAGAAAGATTAGAATTAACTTTCATGAATTGAAAACACACTGCGAAAGGGTTAAAGTTCTAAGACGAAAACACGGACAACTCCCAGACCGGAGAACGCCCTAAAACTACCCTGCTTTATGGTCTATTTGACTCTAAATGGGACCATAATCTACTAAATGAACATCATGCTGTATTGAAGAAGACTTGAAACTATCGATTGAGACCATAAACTCATGTTTACAATGTTTACTGAGGTAATAAATCAAGTGAGTAGTAGGGTCATTTTCTCATAGACTTCTACACAATCAGACTTCTTTTTGCAACCAAAGGCGTCGCCCCCTGCTGGCTGTTAGAAAGAATGCAAGTTTAAGGCACTTTCACATTGGCTTCACTTTTCAGACGCGGAGGTTGCTGCCTGGTCACCAACTTTGTCTGGAATTGTAACAAGTTGTGCTCTACCATATACTCTTGAATATAAAACTTTTACACAACTATAAACTTCACTGTCAAGTTTGGGTTTTATATCCTTATTGATTTCAGCCGGTAAATGAGGAGGAAAATGTTTAACAGTAAAGCAAGAACCAGCTTTCTTGTATTATTATTTTTTATTATTACATTTTGTTCACAGGCTTTTTTTAAAGAGGACTTATGTACAACTTGGTACTTTAATATACATTATTTCTGAAGCAATTAAATTTCACATTGATGAAGTCTGTGTAATACGGTTAAAGCTGCGGAAAATAGCCAGTAAACCTTGAGATGAGATTGCTTGTCAAATTAAATCACATAATGTGTAAGTTAGAAGTCTACTGATATACAGTATAAGACTGATGTACTGACCTTGGTGTGTTGTTTGCAACAGAATTCAGTTTAAAGAAACCAAAGTAATTCCACAGTACAGTCAAAGTAATTAATTCTACATTCAATTCCTCTACAAAAGCTTTTCTCTGTTTCAGGATGGGCATCCATTCAGTGCTTTAAAGTGCTCTCCTTGAGTGACACAGCAAATGATACACTATACTTCTGTTTTGTTAACGACACTAATCCCATTTTCTTACTCTAGTACTTTCTTGCTTCGGTCTACAGGTATCACACATCGACGCAGCGTGAGGCATGAACACGGTTTAGGTGAGTGGCCAATAAGAAAAACTCATCCATATAATGCATTGGTGAAATCTTATTAAAAGTGCACGCTTGTGCTCCCAAAGTGACTTTGAATGTCACGCGGGATGAAGTGGGCATAACGCATACATCAGAGTGGCCTTGGCGGAAGAAGATTTGAACGGGCACACAGTCTGGCTTTGGAACAGGATTATCCGTCCCGAGGCAACCATCCTCCAGAGTGTTGACATTCAGGGATAGTCGAGGACAGGCGTAAACAACATCAGAAATATTGTTTTAATCGATCATTGGGGCTCCAAAGAGGAGCACCGGAAAGAGGAGGAGCAGGTTTCAGCAACCGGCGATGCTGATGCTGTGCTGGAGGAACAGGTGGTGCACGGAGACCTTCAGGGTTTGCACACACACAAGAAAGCAACGCTGAGCCCACACTCATTTCTTTCCCTCCACAAGAACGCTTTGACTTGCGCTGATCAATAAGATCATGAACTGTAGCCACTGACTAACATATCATACATAATTTGCCTTGCCTTCTAATGAATAGATTTTTTTTTTTTTTACAGATTGTGAATTCAGTGTGTGTGTGATTTAAAATTCCATCTAAAATTGCAGCATAATTAACAAAAATACTATCAATCACAAACAGCAGTGGCATAATAACACAAGCTGATAATAAACTAGGTAGGACAGCCGGCTTATGTGTGATGACACGGATAGGGCTGGAAGTCTGACCTTATTTTGGCTTTATTAATAAATGAAATAATAAAATGAAGAAATTAAATGATAAAATGAAAAACACTAGCAAATAAAGGCTTAAAAAGCCAGGAATTATAATAATAATAGTAATAATACTAACTTTTATTATTACATTTTTAGATTTCCCTTAGCCACGATAGAATGAGATTAAACACTAGTGGAAGGTGCAATTCAAGATTTGTAATAAAAAAATTAAAAATCTAAATGCAAATAGGAATAAAGCCACTGCCTTTTCAATAATGTATATATTATAAGTACATTAAATTCATATTATATTTGGTTGTACATTAAAATGTTCAAATATAATAAGATAAGTGCAATAAGTTGTGTTTAAAACCAGACTTTGAATTTTGGGGACTTTTATTTGTGCCAAGCAGCACCATTATAACTATCATTAGAAGTGATCGATCTCTGACTAATTACTAAGTGAATACTGATCGTGTTGGACAGTGAGTGCAGGGTGGTGAGAACAGAACAGAACAGAACAGAACAAGCGAGAGAGAGAGAGAGAGAGAGAGAGAGAGGACACGATGCATGCTGGATCTCAGCCTCTACTATTATCCTGCTTTTGTACTTCCTGACTGCAAACCCGCCCACGGAGCAGCAGCAGCAGCATCACAATACACAGCTGCCATGTAAATAGTATTTTCCACCCTCTAATGACGTCCGAAGAAGAAGAGCAGGCTTACATACATATTATAGCCCTCTGAAAGGTCAAAGCAGCATGCCAGCACCACCTTAATCACGGATGCTGATTGCCTGATAATGGTTTGCACTTTCCGCACTCCTCCTGAAAGCATTTTGTTTATTTCTTTCTCTCTGTGCTGCAAATGGACTCTGTGATGCAGAACAGTTTTTTTTTTTATTTTATGTGAAGATATTTTTTTTTTTTTTGCAGCTGCATGAATAATAACATGGAGTTTCTTCTTTTTGCCTGCTGTCCCGCCCCCCTTTTAAACAGCACATGAGAGTCAATGTAAACACACAAAGGCGTTTTTTTCCAGCTGTGTAGTATTCACGTGGATGGATGGATGATGGTGATGCTGCTGGACGCACTAACAATTAACCCTGAGCTCCACGTGTTCTCCCTCTCACACCTCACATATTTGTGTAGGTGTGTATGTATGCATGTGTGTGTGTGTGTGTGATGCTCTCACTCTGTCCCGAAACATCTGGAAAATGAACACACTTTTCCTCTCTCTGCCCTCTGAATCAGGACGCTCTTTGATTCCTCTCCATCTCTGTCTATCTTAAAGGGACACAAAAGTATAAAGCATAAAAAAGAAAACCAACCTTTATGCATTCCGGTGAACCTGTCTTTCAGTACAGTGAGTTCGTATATCTTTCCGAATTCCTCAAACAGCGGTTTCAGGTCCTTTTCCTCCAGGTTTCTGGGAATCTGCCCGATGAAAAGCTTGATGGCGTCGTGGTCCTTCATTGGGATGGTGTTCTGGCCGATGGTGAGCCCGTTCATCCTGCCGGCGCTGTTCGTGGTGCTGAATCCATTCTCTTGCTGCACTCCGTTTGCAGTGACTGTAGCCATCTTTCCTCAATGGGGCCGGCGAGCTGCTCTCTCTCTCTCTCTCTCTCTCTCTCTCTCTCTCTGTGTAGTCAACTGCACACTGTGTGTCTCCCCTCCTCTTCCTCACTATCCCCACTACTCCTCCTCCTGGTTCTCCCTCCCTATACTCTCTCTCCTCTTCCCTTGTTTTTGGAATCAGCCCCTTATTTTTTTTTTTTTTTTTTTTTTCTTATGCTTTATGTCTTTTCATTTTTTAAAGCGCCTTCTGCTGCCACTCTGACCGTGACGTCAGCTCGTACTCTTAAAGAGCAGGCAGGCCACGCCCCCCCCCTTTCCATCATCTCATTTGCATAATGAGCCCAGGCCAATGGGAGAGCAGGGATGACTGGAGGGTCCCTCAGGGTAGACTAGGAATGCAAACATTTGTGTAAGAGTGGAAAAGCTTGGGACATTTAAACAGTGCCAAGGCAGCGTTTTGTGCTATTACAGTGTGTCCTGCTTATGTCAGGTCATTTAGTTTTAGTTTTAGCAACGAGGCACAATCGGGGGTCGGTTTTTGGGGGGAATAAAATCGTAAATGGACTTGCATTTATATAGCGCTTTTCTAGTCTTCCGACCACTCAAAGCGCTTTACACTACATGCCAGCATTCACACACTGATGGCAGAGGCTGCTAAGGTGCCACCTTTACCCATCAGGATCTAATCTAAATACTCATTCACATACCGATGGCTATGCCTTCAGGAGCAATTTGGGGTTTGCTCAAGGACACATCAACATGTGACCCGGAGCACCCAGGGATCGAACCACCGACCTTGATTGGTGGACAACCTGCTCTACCCTCTGAGCCACAGCCGCCCTAAATAGCTTTGTAATGGCAACTCATAGCGTAGATGCTCTACATCAGTACTTTTAAATATTTAAATAAATCTGGTGAATCAGAATTTAAAACTGCGGTTATAAAGAATATGTCCTTTATTTTGGGTGATTTATATCTTTAATATATTTTAATTCTTGTATACTGTACAATGGAGGATTTACAATATGTAGACCGTGTCCTCATAACACTTCTGGTCTGCCGGACCCAGGTGTGCTGCTAAATAATTGCATTCATCTGGCATACTGGGCATAAAACAGTCCCTGTCAGATGTTTAGAAAGAAAACCAGCAGGGCTGTATAGGTCCCGAGGACTATTCATGAAAGACACGTGCTGTGAAGCCTCGCAGAGATGTTCTGTACAGCGGTGGTCCTCAATCCTGGACCTCAGGAGCCAGGGCCCTGCTGGTTCTCATTCTAGCATCTAACAGGGACTATTTTACACCCGAGACACCAGGTGAATGCTATTAACTACCTGGGAGGTTAGGAAACCAGCAGGGCTGGGATTTCTGTGGGATGAAAACCACTGCTCTAGGTATCGAGCTCTACTGGGCTAATATTCTTATATTTAATACTATATATTTTTCATAGGCCTAGTTAGGAGCTCTTTTAAGCATAAATACTTTATAAAATTTCAAATATCACATAAAATAAAAATTGTTCTGAGTTACTATTGCTCTAAATATAGCTTTAGCTATTGATCAAGAATTTAGCTTCAGCAGATTAAACTGTTCCCAACATGGAGTTTAAAGTGATAGTTTGGGTGTTTTGAAGTGGGGTTGTATGAGGTACCTATCCATGGTAGGTGTATTACTTAGAGTAGTAGATGTAGTAGATCTTACTGAAAGTGAAACTTATCTATGCTCTCTCCAAAGCCACCAGAATCCATTGACAAAAACAGTATAGATAAGTTTCACTTTCAGTTCAGTTCGCTGTCGGAAATTATTCTAAATATACATTAAGATGGATATCAATTTTATTAGGTTAGCCTTTCTTTTTGGTGGCTAAAATTAAGTTTTTCTGCCGTCCCCGTCCACAGTAGTACACTGCTTTGCTCCGGTGCCGGTGCGCTTGTCTGTTTCTCCAAACTGGGGGCGTGCCGACCGTCATCTACTGTAAGTAATACACCTACTATGAATAAGTAGCCCATACAAACCCCACTTCAAAACACCCAAACTATCCCTTTAAAGTACAGATCCTCATGTTGAGGCAGGACTATCATCTTTTTCACAAGTCCTCATATGATCTCTCTTAATTTTTTACAGTATGCTCTTCTCCAACATAACAGTGGGGATTTTGTTAGCTCGCTGGTACTTTACAGACATCAAGCATATTCATCAACGGTCTCAAACCTCAGCTTCTTTCATTTAAAAGGACGATTTGGAAAGAAAACGGAAGCTTGGTCAGGTGCTCCGATCAAAGGCATATTTGGGTGAATAATTAAAAAGATAGCAGCATGCTGGAATGCAGCACGCTGCAGCCTTTGGAGTGTAGCACCATTTAAAAACAAACTCTCTCTCTCCGCTTCACGAAGACAATGTGAACAGATGGAGAGGACAAATAAGGAGAGAGCACAACACTGTAGTTTTGATGTCAGCTCAGACCTCAGGATTCAGTGCTGCCTTATGTGTCACTGTCCGTGGTGCTGAATCAACACTGCCATTCAGAGACCCGTGAAATAGATTGTTGGAGCTACAATTTTAACAGAATACATGTTTGCACTACAAATTGTCTAACACCCTCTCTATCTATCTGCTGTTTCCAAACTGGCCTGTCCTTTACTTCGCACAGGGAATGATGCATTCACCGCCACTCTTCAGAATAGTTTTGTTATTCATGCAAGTGAGCATGTGCACTGACAGTGTTGCATTGCTCGCACACAGAAAGGTCTAATTAGTGCAGATGGGAATATAACGTCAATACAAGGGCAGTCCGCCTCACACTGACATGAGTAATTATGCTTGATATGACGGCATTTATGTGGATCATATCGTGTATCAGTGATCAATTGGATGTGTGCAAATTGATTATGGGAATCGTTAATAAGGGCTGCACGCTAGCATGTAGAGTAATAAGATCTGCCCTGTTTAAGGGTCTTTGAGCAAGACATGGAGTCTGTGACACCTCCGGAGGTGTTGTTCTGTAACTGAGCGTGACCTCTGATCCCTTTGTGGATTTGGGCGAGAAAACGTGGTATCAGAAGAGGAACGCACAAAACTACGTGTCCAGTGTTGAAATGCATTGAACCGACACGCTTAACCTCTGTTAGGTCAGAATTAATTGGCTAGTAAGAAGATGTAATTAAATAGTAGTGATTATTTTGTTCTGTTGCTTCTGCTAATTAGGAGACTGCAGCTGCCTTGCGATAATATTTAACATTTGTAGTGCCACATGAGTATCTATCTGTATATCTATCCATATATCTATATATCTATCTGTCTATCTGTCTGTCTATCGACTCTAACAACCCTATTTCATGTCTGCAAAAGGTAGTAACTCACCCAAAACACTTCATTCATGCTTCAAAACCTTGTTTCTTTGTCATCAAACTGGCCAATAGAACCAATATGAAAAGTTGTTTTGTCATTGTGTGAGCCGTACTGGGCAAAATATGTCAATGCTTTTTCACCATGGCAGTCAATCCTGGAAATGTTTCTTATATACAAGTTTCTGTTTTACTTGTTTGTTGACAGTAACTGTTTACTGTACTATACCAGAATGTCAGTCTTGTCTAGCCGAAGGCTATTGTAGCAGGTAAAAGTTTACTGAGAAAAGTCAATACTGTGCAATACCAGCTACACAGAAAAAGGATATGCACATTTGTGTTTACAGTAAATGTATTTGTGTAGCAATGTGTTACATGAATTATGAAAAGAAAATGCACCTTTGAGCTTTCATATATAGTCATATACAGTGAAGGGAAGATTTGACATAAACAAAAAAAAATCCATGCCAAAAAAAACGCAACAATGAAAAAACCTGCGGTAGTTCAATAAAAAAAAAAAAAAAATTGTACCTCCTCACAGTAGGCTATATGTATTACCATGTATTACCAAAGTGGTTATTTTGCAAATTGTACTTACACTTGTACTTACATGTGCCAAAACATGTGCAATTTGAATGAATGAGAAATTCTTATCTGTCACGAACAACAAACTAATTGTTCAGAGATTTGAGCTTATTGCTTTGAAAACATAATTCTCATTTGGGAATTGAGCCAAAGCGAATGAGGAAAAACTGTAAATGATTGATAACATCTTTGTCATGAAAAATTCAACAAAATCAGCATCTCCCATGAGTCAGTAATTGAGCTGACCAGTTTCTGCCCCCCGCCGATACCAAAGCAAATTTGACATTTGAATGCCTTCAGTGAGTTACTTAGTGTTTATGTTATCAGAGGATTCTTATCTACCATAAATAGACAACGGGGTGGCCACCTTTTTCAAAAAATATCTTATAGTATGATAAGCGCGTGCATTTGTAGGGTCACCCCCAGTGGGAAGTGTCGCGGTGTACCCGATGAACATGTTTGGTCACGAGGTAGTAGAGAAGTCAGCTTTGATGGATTATGAGGCGTGTGTGCGTGTGTGTGTGCGCGTTCACCCCCGATGCCTGTCAGAGTGAATGGTCTTTGGGGATAGTTGTATTCTGAGAGCAACTAACAGTAACATCTGGCACTGCATTGGCTTTGTTATGAATATTTATTTATTTCCTATTTAATCATGTCTTTGTAGACCATCTCAAAAAAATCCTGCCGAGTTTTTTTGCTCTGAGTGGGGATCAAAAACACAACGGGTCTCCCTTGTCAATACCATCAGGGCCATTCTTTCCCACAAAGACGGAGCTAATTCAGCCTCTGCTTATTGGCTTTGTGGGGGTTTTTTTTGTTTCCTTTTATTTTGTCATTTCTCTGCGGGATAGTTTGCCTGCACAGCTGTGAAGACTTGTGAAAGTGCCTGGCAGGAGGATATGCAGGTACTGCATGATCTCTTCAATTATGCCTGTCTGTAAGCATCCTCTTTGTTCGAACACAGGCAAGCGTATCAGAAAGGTTGACAGGGTTCTTCTTCTTGTCTGTGCCAAGCTCAGCACCTGGATGGTTGAACAGGGCACCTCTGCCGATTGCTCTCCTTTCAGACAAAAGCGCAGTCTGAACAGTTCCAGCTGTGTTTGTGAAGTGGCTGTGAACTTGCAAGAAGAACCAAACGGAGGGAAAGAAGTCCCTTAAGGATCTCGCGCACCTAGAGACGCATTTCCCTCAAATTATTCTCTTATTATTTCTGGATGGAAACTGTATTCGCCCATTAGCAATGAGCAAGGATTTTTTCCCTCAGTAGGCCGGCTAGAATTGGAATCGAGAGGGGGCGCGAACATGGTGAATGTGTCAGCACAATCATTTCCAGACTAATGCAAAAAATATTTACCCTGAGTATTTCACACAGTACAACTGCTATTTTCCAGTATTGAGTGAGTGCCGTTTCTGTTTTTATTACCAAAATTATTCACCCCGCTGTCAAGGTGACTTGTTGGAATGTCACAGACACACCACTTGAAACAGCTCCCAAAAAATATAGTCCCTTGAAGGAGCAAAAATCAGTGACATAAGTCATGCAATGTGCATAACAGCTTGGTGTCATGCACAATTCCTTTATACTGTGTGTTCATTATCCCATTAAAGTGGATATATGGAGTGGGCCAGGTGGAACGTAGTCATGCATGAACATTTTTCACTGTCTGTTCTGTAGAGTGAGTCCAAAAAGGAGAGCAACCATTGATATTCATGGCGCAGCCGGTATGAGGTGTGACAGTATTTTTTTGTGAATCTGCGAGTGTATATGGTAATACCAGAGCAGCCTCAAACCTCAACTGCAGTCTCTGCCTGAGGGAGGGGGTGCACTGTCCTCCCCCCTTACACACACGCACACACACACACATACACACAGGCTCAGCAAGATAAAGAACCACTCACTCAGAAGCCATAATTTTCTCTTAAAACACAATTTCTTGCCAGTTCATTTGCTTCTGTGCTGTAGGGAAAATGCAGGAGTGATTGTTGATCTAGCCCCGAACAATGTTTTTGCTAAATTAAGTTTTGCTCATTTTTATTTTGAAAAGGCGGATTACATCTATATTTCCCCTTTTATGGGCGATGTTTCGTCTGTGCTGCTGTTGATGTTCCGTTGAATGATAAGCAGGCTTCTTGCTGCATGTTTTAAGTTCACTAGTGATGCAAGGTAGTGAATAAATGAGAGAAAAACAAAGAAGAGGTCAGAGAGACCACAATGAGTCATCCGCTTTCTGGCAGCTAATGAATCCCAGAATACTCTGTGCAGGCCTCCCATGAGTACAGCCACATAGGCATTGCTTCCATCGCTGTTGCATGTTTATGCAGTATTTTGCTTTCGCTTTTTGTTAAGTATTAACTGTAGATCAGTGTGTATGTATATTATGATTCTGTATCTTTGTAGGTGGTTGGTTGGAATGATCTCATTGGTTATCTCCGTAGACTGTATATAATCAAATTGACACATGTTCTATTACAAAATCGTGACGGTTATGGAAAGTTAAAGTTACATCTCCTCTCTCATACAAATCCCGAGCCTCCGACTGTGTAACTACTTAACTCAGCAGCTGTCAATCCCAGCTGTCATCATGACGTCTCACCCCCTTTTTATAGCATCAAATAACTAAAACCAAACTTATTAGAAAAATGAACACTTTAACAATATACATCAGTGTGATAAGAACTACCTAAAATGACAGAAACCATTTTTGGGGAAAATTTATTTGACATGTACTTTGACTTTTTATTTTGGCCCATGTTCCATCCACTAACATGGAGGAGGCAGGCTTTATGAGCTATACTGCAGCCAGCCACCAGGGGGACATTAAGATGTTTTGGCTTCACTTTTGGGAAGCCGTCATGTCGTCCATCTTTATATACAGTCTATGATGTAAACTATGACAATGCAGCTTTGTAGTTGGTTGGTTGAAATGATCTCATTGGTTATCCCTCAACATCTACTATAACGGTGCATTTTAAAAACAGAGCTATCCAGCGGCTGAGGTCATCTTATAATCTAAGACGATTAGAAAAGAAAAGACAAGTTGAATGTATAAATATGTGGTGTTCAGGGAGTGGTTGCAAGTTCTTGCTAAGATTGCAAGTATTGCTGATGTGCCCATTGAAATTGCACCACAGTCCGACAGAAAACTGCAATACTACTGTGCAGCTCAGTAGTGATACTGTAATATAAGTGTTGTGTGTAAATATGTGGTGTACATACATGCACTCACACCCTCTCCTCCTACTCCCCTTCCCTTAGGCTGTTGTTGCAAAACTGATGTCACTTTTCTGTCAACCTAGATTCCTCTGATATGGATTATAAAGGACCTACGGCTGTTTGAGAGAACCATCTCTTCCCAACAGTGGTTCATACAACTTTTAAAAACTTTAAAAAGTTACTGTGTGTACCGTGTAATAGCATTTACTGTAAACAAAAAAAAACAGCTTTATCCCTAAAATAAAGATAGTTTATCGTTTATAACTTCAGTGGAAGTTGCAGTAATGTGTCAGGGGTTTAGTATATCATTGTAGAGTATCCTTTTGAAATGTATCAAAGATCTTTTTCAAAGCCACTCAGAACTAGTATTGTTTCATGGCCTTACTTTGACAAGTTGACCTAGTTATTGTATCTTGCAAATGTTTTAAAAGGTTTAGCACACACTAAAACACACACACACACACAAAAAGTGCTTACGCGCACCGAAAGTTGAAAACAGTTGCAGGACAATTACATTGCAGTGGACTAACAAAGACCAAGCCTCAGCAGAAAGCGGTGTAAAACTTTATTGCAATATGAATGGCGAAAGAAGCTGACTGGTGAGTAGAGGTGATGGGGTCAGGGGATGATGGGATCTGGTGGGGGGGTGAGACTCAGGGTGCAGGCAACATCTCGGCTCGGAGTCTTCAGGCTACCCCTGAGTTTCCTCAGGAGAGAAGACTTTGGAAAGAGACTCAAGAAACGGGGAGGGAGGAGGAGATTAGTAAGAACTTGAAAAATCTGAGAAGCCTGCTCTCTGTTCCTTAACTTGCATTGGTTCAACATTTTGGGAAAATTGCCTAGTTGCTTTCTTCTTGGGAGTTTGATGAGAAAATCAACCATAAAGACTGGAAACAGGGAAACAGCTAGCCTGGCTCTGTCCGACGGTAACAAAATCTGCCTACCAGCACCTCTAAATCTCACTAATTACCACTTGATATCTGTTTTTTAATGGGTACAAAGACCAAAGTGTGAAAAACAACAAGTTTTGGGGTTTTCTTTGAACAGGAATGGTAAATTCCTGGAGCGTTGTCCTTTTGGTGAGATTGCACATAACACCCCTGAAAGCCACAACCTCTACTTTTTACACTTTGGTGTTTGTGTGGATTAAACTAACAAGATGCTATACATGTATTGATTAGTTAGAGGTGCTGGTAGGACAGAGCCAGGCTAGCTGTTTCCTCCAGTTTCCAGTCACTGTGCCAAGCTAACTGGCTACTGGCTCCAGCTTCATATTTACCATACTGACACAAGGTGATATTACTCTTCTTATCAAACTCTCAGCAAGAAAATTAATAAACTTATTTTCAAAATAGGAGACAGTGCAAGTTAGCCCCATTCTTCTGAAAAAAAGTTTCTTTATTCACTGCGTCAGTAAATGTACAGGACTCTGTGACATTTGTTTGTGTAACACATGCCACACATGTTAATGGAACAGGGCAGGCTGTTCTCATACACGGTTCGTAGCATACCTACGAAAAGTAATGCACTGTAATTTATATATGTATCCCACGAAATCAATTCGTATGTAATCCACATAATTGTGAGGCCACATAAGGGTGGAGGTTGGGGTGGATGGGTGGGTCAAAAAATACAGGACTTTTGTCCCAGGAGACTGGTGTTTGTAACCAGCATGAAACCAGAAGTCAACGTTTTTCAACAATTTATTTATCACGTAACTTCCATAACTAAATTATACCACTTCCGGAGTTATTTGAACCCAAACCACAATCTTTTCCTAAAGCTAACTAAGTAGTTTTGTTCCTTAAACCTAGCCAAGTTGTTTCCTGTGATGACGGAAGTTTATTTTGAAAGAACTGGAGCAGAAATTGATAAGTGCAACATTCGCTTGAAAAATGAGGAATAACTTTTCGTAAGATATCATACGAACAGGATAACTCCAAATGTGATGACTAGCGGTACCTGTAACCATGTTATGAGTGACATTTATTTGAGTAGATAGACACTTGGGGGTTAAAAATGTTTTTCTTTTATAGATCAGGCAAAGGCATCATAATGACTACAGACTATAAAAGTTATTGGTATTTCAACAGCTTGGAAAGAGAAGACTTTTCGAAGCTGTAGTCATAAGTGCCTTTAAAATAAACACTCCTCTGAGCTTGTCATTACCAACAATAACATCAGCGCAATGTCATCAGCGTCTGAAAACATCAGAATGAAATTGCCGTTTCAATTTGCAGGAGCGTGGTTTGACAGATGTTTTTTGTATATATAAAATTAGAGCAGACTGAAATGTAGATGATCCGCAGTGTCCTTGAATTCCAAATCAACACTTTTTAATACCACCTAGCTAAGGAAGGGCCCCTGAAAGCATGGAAACCATTACTGTTACATTATGGAAATTAGCATCAGTTATCTGTTCATAATCATCATGACACAATAAAAAATCTAATGTGAGGAGGCATGATTGAAAGATTAGCTTAGTAAAATGCCAATAAAGAGTCTGCCCTCACGCTTTAATGGTAAAAAATAAAATAAAGTAATGTTCTCACTAGTGGCTGCTTTTTTTCAGAATGCAGTAGACGTATACTGCAAATAAATGTACAGGGATTTGTCTTAGTGACATTGGCGCAGAGACATTGACAACTTACAGAGTTCCACAGTGCATACTGAAGCAACAATGGCACAAGGACAACCGGACTTTATGCACCGTGCGATGCAAAAGACGATGAAATATGTACTTTAGAGAGTGGCATACAAATTCCTCAGCATAGTTTGTAAAGTAAAGAAATTGACCAAGAGATCACACAAAACACAGTATAGTTATGGCGGGTATACAGCTGGTCAAATATAATACTCCATTGTAATTTGCAGTTGCATCAGTGAGATACTGCCTAATCTGAGGCTGCTCACATCTGTTAAGTAGCTTCAATAGCAGTGATGATGAGACCAGTGTACAGTTGGACTATCATGCTTAGTCAGTGATTGTGCAAATGACAAAGTCAACACAAAATGAAATTCCTCGCATAGATCCGTGCATACAAAGAAAGAAAGAGGCATGTATTAAAGGTTCTCTATAAGATATCCAGAGCATTAATATAGCAGCAAACAACTATATGCTATGTAAAGATATAGAGGAGTAATGTCTACCTGAGCAGAGAATTAAGTCACTTTCCTCTGTGTGTGTTGTTACAATCCGAGTTTCTCTGTGCTTTGTTGACATCGTCGGGCCGGCCTTCGCGTGCCTTTTAGTGGACGTTCGTGCATGTGAGCATGCCCCACTGGCTCGCTCACAGCCGCCACTCTGCACTGCGCTCCTTTGGCAGTTACAGCGGATAACGCCGTCCTGACTGACAGCGCCATTGCAGAAGCGTAGCACCCACCCTCCAGTTAGTGCTGTACAAAATTAAAACTAAATTATTTCTCTTCTATTGTCATATTCTACCGAAATGGCCGGTGTTGAACATTAAAATATTATAAATATAATAAGTGTTTTCAGTCCACAATGGCAGCAGCATCTGTTGTCAAAATAACACTGAAGTTTCGTCTCTTTGCTTCTATACTCTTTGACAGAAATGCTCCCAGTCTCACATTTAGCCCCTTTAATGTTGAAGTAATAAAATAATAAAAAATCTAACCTTGGTTATTGATATGAATTCAAATGACTCAGCAATACAAAAAGTCCCCACTCCCAATACAGGTGTGGGTTTAACAACTTCTTGAATGGGGGGGAGACCTCTAACATTTCTGCAACTCAGCCCACCACTACATGACGTGATGCCCCTTAATTCCCACAAAGTGTTGCCCCCGCAGGCACAAATATACTGTATGCACATAAGTGCAAGTTCACCCTATATTTCTGAGAGTTAGACGAGGACACGGTGGACCCTCACGCTGTGCAGCGCGACAGAAACAGCACAGTGGAGCTTACACAGCACTCAGCTATTGTCAGGCTCGATGCCATGCCTTGCACCAACAGCTTGCACTCTGTTTCCATCAGATGTAACACACACAGTCTGGCACTGCAGCCAGTCAAACCTTGTTAGTTGCTTTAGCCCCTGTTTACAGAGACTGGGCATTTTGTCATGTTGGATTTTGTTCATCTTATATGCGGTAGGGATTGTTTGATCAAGGAGGGTATTTTGTTTTTTTGCTGTTGTTGTTTTTCGCTGTAGGCTGCTTCGACAGCTTGAGGTGAGCTGATCTGGATCCTCCCTCGGCAGCACCAGAAACACACATTGTTAATGGGCGTCTTTACGGCGCCGCAGAGTTGTCATCACAGTCTGTTTTTACTTTGGTGGAGGCCCGGCAGGATCAGCCGTGTGGCATTTGAAGCTCACGCCGTTGACTCACAAACAGCGCTGCTTCACAGAGCCTACACAACTAGTTCACAAGCTGTTCTGTCGCACATGTTGCCTTCCATCACGCCGCTTTGGAGAGACCGAAATAAAGTAACGCGCTCTCTCCTAAATCTATTTTTCATTAGCTTTTAGCGCTGCGTTGTGCAAGCTGTTTGATTTCGGCAGTGCTGCCTTTAGAGCTTTGGCTCAACACATCAGAACTCCTACATCTCCTTGCAACTCCTAAAACCTTTGGAGGATCCTTTCTTGTTTTTGAGTCCAGAAATAGGAAACACATAGGCAAACACATATGCCAAAGAGGCATTTTAATAAAGTGTGTGCATGTTTTAGTTCACAGCTTCAACAGAACTAAATAAAGGGAGAATTATGTGTTTTGATAACATGTAAACATACACTGCAATGGTATTAACATAAGAAGAAGAAGAAGAAGAAAAAGCAAAAGAATAATAATGACACAATATTATTTCACATTTTCTGCACCTGTAACTGTCCTTGCTCTCTTTCTTGTGCTGAATCCTTTTCAATTTCCCCACTGGGCTACGTATGTTGAAGCCACAGTGTGCATCTGAGTGTGTGTGCATGCATGCGTGTGTGTGCGTGTGTGTGTGTCTCTATATGATTCACACACCAGCCTGAGTATGTGGCGAATCGAAGCCCACCTCTCTTAAGATGTCGAGGACCTCAGGGGCTCAATATAATATTGTTGTTTTCTACTTATTTTCTAAGAATGTTCCATTCCCAATAGTGCGCTTCAATCCCGTATAATGCTGTTTATTGTGCTGGAAGGACAGGATATATTTGTTTTGCAGTCTAAAGGATGTATTTTGTGTCTCCAAGCACTGAAGGTTATACATTGAATACCGTATAACTGCGCTGACGCAGAGTACAAATAAAGGTCCAACCGCTAGATGTTTCAGTTCATAAACTTTTTATATATTTTATTCTTTATGAAACATTTTCTTTTTTCATATTCTGTAACCCTGATGAAGACTGCAGAGCGGAAGCTTACCGGTTTATTATTTAACTCCATTTGTCACCCAAGTGTTGCTGAATTACTTATTGCTGTTATAGTTTTCATATCCAAGCACCACTTTCAGAGGCAATTTGTTTCATCAAGTGTTATATAAACCTATGAGCTAATGTTGACCTTAGGCTGAAACTACCTTAGAAATAACATTTAGTTATGTTTCATGAGTGGGTACAGTTAACAGTTGTTATTTGGTTCTGTAAACAGCAAGCCGCTGTGTATTCTTTCGGACAGTCTGTAGCTGCCTTGAACTTTTGCAGTGCAATTAATTTAACATGTATTTTACCTGTTCATCCTCTCAAAGAGGTGTTTTTATTTATTTATTTACCCATATGTCTGAGCATATTACACTACAGTATGTTGTAGCTGAGAGTACAGTGCATTAATTAGAAACATAACAAAGGGATAGGCAGGGATGAAGGTTTGGGATAATTCACCTTTAGTTTAAAGGACCAGTGTGTAACAATTAGGGGGATCTTTTGGCAGAAATTGAGTAAATATATGAATAAGTATGTTTTCTTTAGAGTTAGAAAATTATTAGAAAAATAAGAATTTTTGTGTTTTCATTACCTTTTTTTCTACGTTCCGTTCACACGGAAAGGGGTATAAATGCCACGATAAAGCGCAAGGCGTTTAGCGTGCAATAAGTACACCTTTCTTGATTTCCATGTGTCTTTTGTACACCATGTATCCTGTACTGACTGCAATGTAAACGCATCCATATATTATGCTACGGTAAGAGTTAGTGACGTAGTATAAAAAGCAAGAAAGACCACTTATGATGGGCGTGTGGGGAGTTGAATGGGCCCAACAAACACTGGACTTTTAACCAGGAGACCCTTGTTCGACTGGTGTGTTTTTTTTTGTAAGTTACTTTAGTGATGTTTGTCATGTGAGTTTCTCATGTGACGATTGTCACGTGATTTTTTGGTGATGTTTGTGACGTGTTTTCCATAGTTGTTTCTGTACGTATCTAACTTAGATTACTTCCTTATTTTAAGCCCAAACATGACAATTTCCCTTACCCTAACTAAATGGTTAGGGTAAGGACGTTTGTGTGACGTACAAATGATGCACGAAAAGCGACCTAAAAATGACACTCGAAAACGGTAAAATACGTACTCATGACACGTGGAATGTCTGTGTAATGTCGTGGTATTTATACGACTTCCTGTGAGACCGGGTTGATATCTACATAGGGAGTGGGTCCTCTTCACATAACCAACCGCCATGTTGCACCACCATGTTTCTACAGTAGCCAAGAACAACAAACCAAACACTGTTAACTTTTCCTGCTTAGGCCGGAGTCGATAACGTTACTCGCTGCCATTGCCGCCACTCTCTCTCTCTTGCTTCACCACTCTAAGCACAAGCTCTGCTCCAAAAAACCTACGCTACTCTTACAACAACTGGCTCAAGAGAGGGCCATTCGCGTTTTTGCATCAGCCACCGTAGTTCTTCTACACGCTTGGGAATGGCTTCACTTGGTTGCAATCTGCAACCTCACTGCGCCAGATCACTGATCCTTTAATATGTACAGGATGTTATGAAAGTTACAAAAGGAGCATTAAATTGTCAAAAACAGTGATGCTATTACAGCACTTTATATAATGCTGAAGGAGGTTATAGGAGAGGTATTATGGATGATTAAACTAACTTTTCAAAAAAAGAAATGTCTCGCATAAAAACTCTTCTTTTTCTATCTAGTCGCGTACTTACACTTCAAAGGCATTAGGAGAAACCGTCAACCAGCGAGCTGGATTGCATCCATTGTTCTCCTCTGATGGATCATTTGCAACAATCCAGAGATAAATCTACTTTCTATTTTTGGGCTCTGACAGCCTCTACCTGTACCCAGCCGCCTGCTAGCCCCCACCCAGACAGTGACTGGCCTAATGTCTGGTCGCAGTGGCTTCCTTGAAGTGCTCCTGCAAGTTAATAAATTCTGGGCCATCTGTTTCCATACAGCCCCTTTCCATTACCAGGTGCCCACCCCTCCCTTACTTGGACCTCTATCTAATTAACTTTCCTCTCTCTGCCTCTCTTTGTGCCCACATTCAAACTGGAGGAAAGAGAGGTGGGGAGAGTGAAAGAGGGGAAAGGTAAATTTGTTTAACCTGATGTTTTGAGGCAAAGTAAACAGCGCGGTAACCTATTTAGCCACAATGCTATTTTGTGTGATTTAGCAATGATGTTATTAATAACCATGTGAGTCTGAAGGGTACTTAACCATGCAATAAAGAGATGGGGCATTGAGTGCCACCGCTCTGCCTTCGCTTTGGAGAGGAACACTAATTGCTAGTCGGGGAATCTAATGAAAACCCTCCAAACAAATAACAAAGCAGACAGTGAGGAGTGTATGAAGTAGAACAAAGGGAGGAGAGCAATGCAAGGAGAGAATATATGAAATGATGATAATAATAAACACTGTTGGTATAGCTATTAAATGCAGTTAATGCTTCACAGATGGTGAACCGACAGTGATTCAAAGTCACAAGGAGAAACGGTAAAAATGCCAGCCGTGAATTGAAAAAAGGTATTAGAGATCAATAAAAGAAGTATTTATAGTAAGGATAAGGTAGGTAAAAAACAAATAATATAAAAAGCCTTTCTGTGAAACATGTCTTGGGAAGAGATTCAAAAGCTGACCCAAAGGGACAGGAAATGATCTTATTTCATCATCGGATGGCTTTTTATCAAATAAACATGAGCAACAAGTTTCTGCTCCCACAGATTTTGTGTCCTTCCTTTGGATGAATGCTGTTGTTGAGAACAGAAATGGCAGCGGGAAGAAAAACGGCTCTCCGACGCTGAAAAGGACTAAGCAATGCCCACAGCGTATAACGCTTTTAACTACTTTTTGCTGTCACAATCTAACTGAAAGCATCAACCATCAAAGCCATTAGGGTGCCAGAGTGCCCCTGTGGTTTTGCCATTAGCCCGTAATATATTGGCAACAACATGCCACGATGGCGCTACAGTATCAACATACATACGCTGAGGAAAAAAGGGTGGCACATAAATAGCGTAGCCAAAAGAGCACAACTCTCCGCACAAGGTTAGGATTCCCCATTGTGGAGGAAATGTAAGTTATGTGTCTACATTAAGCTGTAATGTTCTCGGGGAAGATGATGCCACTTTTTATAGCGAGGCTGTTGACTATTCATGAAAATCATGAAGGTGGCTGTAGGAGATTAGATTCCTGCTGTTTGCGGGAAACCCTCGTAAGTCCAACTAGTAATTTCCATGTTTCTACCTGAGCCGAAGGTTTATGTGGTTCTTTATAGGAAGTGCCAGCTGTGTGACCCCGAGGCCCACAAAATCTATTCATAAACTACAATAAGGATGCATGGTTGTCAGTGGGACAATACGGCTGCTTTTCAAAAGATACAAGGTTTCTACCCAGTGGCAGCGATATTTCTGACACATGTTCGAGGCATTTCATTTGCATGAATCCCATGCATATTACATCGCTCCGACCTGTTGGCTGCCACGGGAATTGTCATCATCGGTTGCAGGCAATAACAGTAAGTTACTGCTGCTTGTCATATGCCATCCTGCTTCTGTCATAATTTATGTGCATAGGACCATTGTCTTGCGGCCCAGGGGGCATTTTGTGTGCCTCCGATTTTCAGCTTTATGACGCAAGGAGCGGAGAGCCTCCACCAATGCCAAGTGGACCAAAACCTGGCGCATGAACGAGAAGCTCCTCTCCGTATGAACGTTTCACGTTATCTCCCCAAATTGAATCTGCGAGATGCAGAGGGAAATACATCGGCCTTGCTGTTGACAGAGTCAGAGAAGGCTACATACAGTGTGAATAAAATGGAAGGAGAGCGATCAGGATGGTTTACATCTCTGAGGAGCTCATCCGGAAGGGCATGTCCCTCATTACAGCTGTTTTGGAGAGAGGTCTCGTTTTGCCAACGCACTCTCCTCTGCGTCCTCCACCTGCAGCGGGTCAGGGAGGGAGGGAGGGAGAAGTCTCTGACATGACCTCCAGTGAAGTGAGCATGTCGGGAACCGCTGGAGATTGGAGGCGGAACCAATGGCGAGGAGGGAGAAACACATGCCTCGCAATCAGCCATGAAATGCAACCTGGCACCAATTGGACTGGGCCTGCAGGGAGCCTCAATAGGCCTAAGCCTGCAGAACAACAGGGAGGGAGGGACGGGTAGAGGGTGAGGGATGCGGAGGGTATGGAGAGGGTTGTGGGGTGCGAGGTCATTCTACCTCACAGGGTGTTTTATTAATGTAATTAAACACGGGCGAGCTCCCTGGCTCTGCATCATACCTGACCTCCACAGCAGAGGGAAGGAGGGGAGGGAGGGAGGAAAAAGAGGGAGAGACAGACAGGGAAAGGGAGGGCGAGGAAGGGAAGGGAGGGAGAGAGAGAGGGAGAGAGTGTGCAGGGGATAGAGGTAGGGATAACAAGGACATGAGATTGGCAGGATAAGGCAAGATGAAACAAGAGAGGACAGGGCTAAGCAAGAGGGATGAAAAAGAGATAGATGCAGCATGAGTAGGAGGGAACGATTTGAATTTAGTCAGAGAATTAGTGCATGGGACAAGGCTACTGAGCCATAGAGGAGTCAAGGCCAGGGCATTTGAGGAAAGACAGGTCAACATGAGGGCAAACAAAGGCCTCTGGGCCTGGTGCGAAACGTGGGGAATGTCATGTAATCATATTAGACACAGCTCACTGCTCTATCTAAACACAGGGCTGTGCACTCTCAGCATAATGATAATGTTGTAGAATATTTCCTTTTAATCGCGCTTAAGCTTAGTTTTCTTTAATTTTCCGATTTTTTTTTTCTTATTACGCATTTAGTTATTTCCTGTTAATAATTTAAATAGGGACTTTAAAGCCCCATGAAACTTGGAATCAAATATTAAGTATTTCGCTCTGACATTGAATATTCACGACTAAATAAGCACCTATCAACTTCTTAGCTATTGTTTATTATGAGTTTAAAAGCCTGTACACACCGGGGGCATGATGAATAAACAACATGAAAATGTGAAATACTCGCCTTCCAATATTATATGCCTAGGGCTTTTATTGTGAAAGGTAAGAATGGAAGGAGTGGATCTAGTCTGCGTTGCCCTTGTTGAGGTTGAAAGGAGTAATAAAGTTAGCCATCCTGGTTCGGACTACAGGGCCTCTGTGTTGTTTCATAAATATAGGTGCAACTCAACTGGTTCTGCACAACGTGATTGGTTGATGCCTTTATTCAGGGTCAGAAAATCAACCTTGTTCCGGAAAAAAATTACGCTTTTTCATGTTTTGCGTAAAAGTGCATGAAATATATTGAAGTGCGAATTAATCGCATGAAAGAAATGCCGCCGGTGTGTAAAGGCCTTAACTCTCAAAAGCTGCTTTATTAGGGCTGTGTTGGAGTGGTTTGATCAGTTTTCATTGACAGTGGCCTGGCAACATAAGCAAACAACACCACAGTTGTCATCACATTTAGATTCAGATGTTGCTAAACTTAAAAAATAGTTAAACTCATTGGATTACCGTAAGTACTGTACGTGACATCAACTTTTCCCGCCTACTTCAAACAGAAAAGAAAGGACAAAAACACAAATACAGAAATCTCTGATGTAAAATAACCAAAACTATTCTAACTTTGTCAGAAAGTGTTGTGTTCATGTAAGACCCCCGACTTTTAATACTTTTGTTGGTGGTGGAAATCATGACTTTGTTCTTGTGCAGAAAAGTTACTAAGATATCACAGAGGAATAAAAGAAAGAAGCAATGCCACCCTAGCAGTTCTGTCACTTTTTCCCTCCTGTGGAATGTGTTAGCTGCCTCTCATCAAAAAAAGTAGTAGCCTAATCTAAACAGTAGAGCCAATCTGTTATCTCATTTAAGGTACAGCGCTGAATGCTGTCCGGGGCATAAAAACAAAATTGCTTATTTCTAAATCACAAACCGTCTGTAAAGTCTTGGGACTGTTATCAAAGAAAAAAAAGTTCAAATAAGTCTTTTATGCTTTTTCTTATCCGGAGTTGGCTCATACATAAAGGCCACGAGCCTTCAAACTGCAGTGTTACTGCTTTATTGTTCTGTTTGTTTGGCTGTTTCTTAATTCTGTGTTTCTCTACTTTCACATTGCAATAGCCATGTAGCTTTAACCATATTTTGGCCATGCTTAAAGGGCCAGTGTGTAGGATTTAGGGGGATCTATTGGCAGAAATGGAATATGATATTCATAACTATGTTTTCATTAGTGTATAATCACATGAAACTAAGAATTGTTGTGTTTTTGTTAGCTTAGAATCCACGATGTTGCTCCGCCATGTTTCTACCAGTGGGCTACCTCCGGATCTGAGCAGTGAAGTCAATGCGGAAGTGCCTTAAACTTGCATTCTTTCTAACAGCAAGCAGAGGGCGACTCCTCTGGTTGCAAAAAGAAGTCTGATTGTATTGAAGTCAATGAGAAAATGACCCTACTTCTCCCTTGATTTATTACCTCAGTAAACATTGTAAACATGAGTTTATGGTCTCAATCACTAGTTTCAAGTCTTCTTCAATACAGCATGATTTTCATTTAGTAAATTATGCTCCCATTTAGAGTCAAATAGACGATAAAGCATGGTATGCTTTAGTGAATGGCTACCTTGTGATTGACAGGTTGCTACCGAGGCCTTGTCCGGTCTGGGAGTTGTCCGTGTTTTCATCTTACAACTTTAACCCTTTCACAGTGTGTTTTCAGTTCATGAAAGTAAATTATAACCTTTTTGCTTGCCTGACAACGTCTTATTCAGAGTTTCGTTATACTTAGCTCCACCCTCTCGTGTCACTTCTGGTTGCAAAAAAACAACAACATGGTGATGGCCAAATACCAAGATGGTGACGACCAAAATGCCAATCTTGTGGCTTCAAAATGGTAGTCCACAAACCAATGGGTGACGTCACGGTGACTACGTCCACTTCTTATATAGTCTATGGTTTCTACAGTAGTCCAGAATGGACAAACCGAACACTGACTCTAATGAGTGCCTTTCGCATTTTTTCCATTACCTGAAGGCCACTGTAGGTTCTCCGACACACTTGGAAAGGGAGGGGTAAGCGGAGGGGTATTCAGTTGGTTGCAATCTGCAACCTCACCACTAGATGGCACTAAATCCTTCACACTGCTCCTTTAAGTTGCAACATAACTATAATATGCCTTGTTAGATTTGCAGGTAAATAAAACCTGATAGAAGATACTTGAAATGTTGATTTCAGCATCATTACTGTATGTTTTCACCCAAAAACTAAGCCCAGAGTTTATGTCTCTTCTGTTACTCCGTTGTAGGAGAACTCAGTCACATATAGTATACAGGCAGATAGACGGACATGTACCTTGAAATATAGAGTAGAAGTATAGAGCTATGTACTTAGTCAGGTCTTCTGCAGAGTTGTGCTGTAGGGAAGGGTCGGCAAGAATTCACCACTGTATGTGACAGCTTGAAGTACACCCCGTCACAATCCATTCCTCATCTCCACGGCCCGCATTAGACGCCTTGTCACAATAATTACATTTCTCTGTATTAATTGATGACTTATAATGGAAATAAGAGCAGTCAGGGAATGTATCAAACCACAGCTACAATAATAGCGAAGGCAATAACCAAACAAATATCAAATGGACAAATGGGGGAGAGTGTTAGACGTGATGGATGAGGGGAGCAGGTCCAACCACACGCTGTGTATGTGGTGAGGAACTTCTGCTGCTCTGCATTTGACAGGATTGTTTCACTGTGTGTATGGGTGTGTGTATTTATATATTAAACGGGAAAATGCAAGAGTTTGTGTGTGTGGCCATGCACGCATCTAGAATTCACTGTTAGTATGGGCTAGAGACTCTGCTTCGAGGGAAATTATAACAACTAATAGAGCAGGAATGAGGAATTTGTAATCCGTGTCAGAATTGAATTACCATCCAATAATGCTTATTTCAATACACAAAAAGCCATAATCCCATTCATCTCTGAGCTTTCCTATTGTCATCAGCGTTTACACAGCAGAATATCAATGCAGAAACGCGCAATCATTACATTATCGATATGAAAGCTCATTCGTCCTTTGCCCTCCAAGTTCAGCGCGGCTTAATGAGGTATGTCTGTTTTTTTCAGGTATAAATATTTACAACTGCTGCATAATGGCTATGCGCAAGATGTCATTAGAATGTATGCTTTCCTCAAGTGTAATGGACTGAGAAACCATCACACACAGTTAACGATGCGAGCACAAAGTGTGTCCACGTACACAATTAGTAATGCTACGATGTGCTGTAATCGTCTGTTTTGACTTTGCCATTTGTCTTATTTTGTCTTTCTGAGAAATGCTGTGCCACTGGCATGAAAAGAAGGTGGAGAGGCAGTGTAGTGGCGCAAAAGACTGAGAGTGAAAGTGGAACCTTGACCTTTTGTCACATCAGTCCCACAGCATCCTCCCATATACCTTCTCTTTTCATGCCATATTTTCTAAGAAAGCTCGGAGCAGCAGTCTTTGTGAAAAGGCTATGGCATACGGCATAATATGGAATATTATAGACTGCTGACATCTCACAATCATCATGTCAACTCAGATAAAAAACTGATTTTAACCTTGGCTCTGGAACAGCCACAAGGACTGTATTGCTGGCATCTAGCAAAGACAGTTATTAGTCTCTGAATGACTTGTCCACTGGTGCTTTGCTGAAAGGAGTACAACATCCAGGATCCTGGGATAGTCCGGTAGATGCACCAACGTGTTCTCATCCCAACTCGTCACATAACAACGCTTTGTCAGACCCCTCAGCGTCACTCTTAAAGGCCGCAGTAAACACGAGCGTAATGTAGTGAATTAAACAAAAACACTTGCTTAGGTTCAGGCAATGAAACCACTATAGTTAGGTTTAGGAAAAAACAATATGATTGGCCTTAAAACTACTGTTATGTTTGTACAGTGAAAAAGACACTGAATGTTGTGAACACAGGACACAAATTAACAGCTGATTGTAACGTGATGCACAGAACAAGAACAGCGGTCTCCTGGATGAAAGCCTTGTGTTTGTTGGCACCACACTCCCGGTGCACTTTCCCTGAGCGTTTAATATTGACGCGGATGGGTTTACATTGTAGTTAATGGAAACCCCAGTGCGTCTCATACCGTATCTAACGCCGACGGCCGTGACAAAGCATCAGTATTTGACGCCCTGGGAATGAGTACGGGCTGGATGCACAGGTAGTTGTGGTAGTTGTGCTTACATACTGCAGGACAGGTTGACTGCAGTTTTCCTCCAGCGAATGATAAAAGTGAGTGATGTGGCACCGACTACCAGGGAGCCTATCGTTGTTATAGTTCTGATCAATCAGGAACCAGAACCAATTACACATACAGATACAGAAACTGATACCTGGTGTAAACCATAAGTGATCTCTGTAGCTGATAAAATAAAACCATCAGTTAAGACAAAGAAAAAAAAGGTAGTGAATCAATTGAAGGCAATCCCAGAAGTACCCACCCACTGTCTTAATCTGTTGATTAGAGTGCCATGATCAATAGTGTGAAAGGTTGTACTAAAGTCATATAAGACCAATATGGTGCACTCTCCTGAATCAACAACTACCAATAAATCATTGATAACCCTCACAACAACATGTGAGAACAAAAACGGACTGAATCAGCTCTTCTAAAAGTAGTCGAAAAACAAGTTTTTGTCCATTGTAGGGATTTTAAGGTCATTTCAAAATTGGTCTAATTTCCTTTTTACTTACTGTAAGTACCAAGGCCAGACCATTTCAGCACCCACTCCTAAAATATCTGGAACACATCCAGATAAAAGAGAGCTGTTTTGAATAGAAAGCAAACCAGGGCCTAAAGCCCTCATAACCTCTCTGAATAAATTTTGTGGAAATGCTTTCAAGGGGACCAGAGGAGGTCCTCATATGTGACATGGAGAGTGTGTGAAGAAATCGGCCCAAAGCGATTCAACAAATTAGGGAATGGGCGAGGGAGGTCCGCAGCAGAAATTAGAGGAGTTGGAGGAGCGATATTAGTCCTTCCTCAGACTGAGCAAACCTTGGGAAAATATTCCAATACTCTTTTCATGTCCATCAGATAATGCAAACATTTGGACGCCGTTTCAGGGTCCCAGTGATATCACCAATATTCTGCACTCTCCCTTCCAGGAAATTAAGCTCCATGTGTCACACAGTATGTTAGCACAGCCGTGACAGCTTCCTCTTGGGCTGAGTCTCTACCTCCTATCAAACTTGAAGAGATAGTTTTTTGACATAAGATGGTGGTATGAGTTGCTCACTGGTAGTGATATAAATGCATGGACATTAAGCTTAGGTTAAGTATTCTCCGGAGAGATATTTATCTCAGCAAGCCAGCAGCTTGTCAGATGCAAATGAACTGCATCCAGTTAAAGGCAGGGTGGGTGATCTTGAGAAACTAGCAAAAGTACACTAGATTTTTAAAAAAAGGTTCAACCGAAAAACCGAGCCCTGTGTTGCCAACTCTTTTCCAGTGAAGGTAGTTACCAGCACTAGCTCAAAAAGTTGCTAAATCTAGCGAGAAAGTCGCCAAGTCGGCAACACTGACAGTCCATCAATTCAGGCCTACCTCCAATGTCACTCCCCCAAAATTATCATTATTAATGTAAACGTATCATAACGAACATAAACAATGAACATGGCTATTGTTAGTACTCACAGCTGCCAAGCTAACAGCTTGTGGAAGACTCCGGGGACGCACAATGAGTGCACAGGCAGTGTGTGTGCAGGCAGGCTGGTAGGTAGATAGATAGCCCGTCCAATCATTACATTCGGACCAAATGAAATGATTGACCGGGAGTCCAGATACCAGATTATTATTTGGTTTTTTTTGTCAGAACATTTGATTTATTAATTGCTGTCAGGGTGTAATGAGAATTTCAACTAATGTAACAAAAATGTTTCTAAACTAACCCTACCTTTAAACCGTTTTAAACTTCAACACAGCACCCAAATAGGAAAAATAGCATTATAATTATTAAATAGCAATGTTTTAGTGATCAATAACTATGTTGTCTCTGGTGGTAATTGTGGATTCAGTGTTTTGTTTGAGGACAAATTCAAAGCTTTGTCATCGCACACAAGACCCGCTGTATTTCTGTCTACAAAGTATCTCCAGGATTTACTGTATGTTCATATTGGATGAATCCGCGGCGCACGATTCACGCCCAATGCCAGCGCTCTGTGCCATTGTATACTGACTTGGATAAAACACAAAATATGTCTTCTTGTTTTGCCAACATGAGTCAGCACGTCTTCAGCAAAGACATTATTATGGTTACTAACAATAGCACAGATAGCATTACTGTTGTTATCAGGATATACAGAGATGATCTGGCCATTTTCTTTTACATTGATAGCTGTGCTTAATAGTGGTATGGAAAGTTTCTTACAGGTTTTCATTTGATAAATACACATTTTCTTGTATATGTAACATTTTCACAATGTGAAACATTTACGTCATACATTGAAAAATGAAACTCGTGGAGAGGGAAAAGTTAAAGTGTTTTTCAGAGTGAGGGAGTGAAATACGCAGTACACAGAGTGCAGGGCATTGACTGCCTACGTAGGTCAAGTTTTAGATTTCTTCACAGCACTCCAGGTGTGTGTACAGCATTAAGTATGCTCAGTGAATGCTGCCAAACACAGTTTTGATATCTGGGGGAGCACAAACCCATCACTATGCTTCATGTTAACATATTTAAACTTGAAAATGGGGAATTTGGCAGTGCTAATTCGATATGCAATATTTTCTCGTCAAGCTTAGTAACAACGTTAGCTTCATGGAAGCCAAGCACAATGTAAACCACTATGACAGAGTTGGGTATAAGCGTGTAACATTTCGGGAATCTATTGGCAGAAATGGAATATAATATTCATAACTATGTTTTCATTAATGTATAATCACCTGAAACTAAGAATTGTTATGTTTCAATAGCTTAGAATGAGCCCTGAGAAACTGCGGTAATGTGCGCCTCAGAGTGCAAAATCGTGGTACCGCCAGCCGCCGTCTGACTTCTGTTGCTCCTAAAGTAGTGTTATTATGGTAAGGATGGCCTCTGAGCAAGGCGAACGACGATACCACGGTTTTGCACTCAGCGGCTCACATTACCGCAGTCTTGGAAAAGGAGGAGTGAGCGGAGGGGTTCTCAGTTGGTTGCAATCTGCAACCACACCTCTAGATGTTTCCAAATCCTACACACTGCACCTTTAATGGTAAATATGCTTTTCTTTACGTATTAATGTAATTAAGTGTTGATGCCACAGTTTGCAAAACATAAGTCAAAGTTTTAAGGTTGCCCGACTTGCAGGTGGTGAGCCCCAAAATAATAAAACCTGCGTTGCATAATGTATATTGCTCCATTATTTAATCACCTTTCCTACCGTCACCATCCCATGTTGTTTTCTAAAATGCTTACTTCCTACAGTGCTGCTAAACAATGACGCTGTTACACTGCATATATATAGTTGTTGTCAAGTTGTCGAATGTTAGCATTGCCACCAATGTAATGGCTTTTAATGGCTGAGGACTTATTGTAAAAGTGACAAACCCACAACACTGTATTACTGAAATTCTGCTGATATAAATGTTAGTAAGTCAATGATAAATGGTGGCAGTCTTTTCACTCAAAAATAAGCCATCAAGCCTCCAGTTACAAGTGTCAGTGAGTCATGGGAAGATCCTTTGTGATTAATTAAAGAGCGACCAAAAGAAACGGGGCAAACTGCTGGCAGAGAATCTAAATCCTCACTTAAATCTGGCCTTATAACCTAAGTTTTTCTTTTATTTATACATTAAAAAGGCTTGAAAGGATAAATACATGATTTATTAACCATCAATAAAGTCACTGATGCTCAGTTTTGGAACCCTGTATGACTACGTCTTATTGCAGTGTTGAATATATTTGATGCATGTTTTACAACACATCCCTAAATGTGCAGTATATTAGAAGATGTGTGATGATCAAATGTTGTTTCGATTTTTGGCAGTTTCAGATACCTGAGATTGCAGGTCATCAGGTTACCGGCATTAAAATTTAAGTAGCACAAAAACCCCACCATACAATTGGGAGACTGTAAGAATCGATATTTACATCAGGAAAATCAATTCAAAAAGAAACCAAGACGTTGGCAGTGGATACATAAACCCTCTAGTTGTGGCTGGCTAAAATTACACCACAATCCCAAAAAAAAGATTTTTTTATTACAAGGCACTTATTTATATTTCCTTTTCTAAATATGAAACCATAAATACTGCATGTTTGCCTCTGGTGATAACTCTGGCCTCGTTTTCTGTCTTTCCATATCCGTACGTTGCTGTCATTGCTGGAATATGAGTTCAAAATAACACATTTGCATGGGGTGCATGAATATTCTCTTGAGACTGACGGGCCAGTACTCCACATAAAAATGGGAGATGACAAGTTGAACATCTGGAAGGAGGAAGGTGACAAGGAGACAAGTTAGGAGTTATAGGGGCATCTGTTCTGGCTCTCTTTCCTTCCCCAGCCTCTCTTGGAGCAGAATCGCTCCTTCTTCCTTGTTTCTGGCATCTTTATCCGAGAAAGACAGATGGATTTGCTTCTCCCTGGATACGCACTTAATCACACACACACACACGGACACACACCGATGCCCATGCATGCATGTACTGTATATACACACACATATAGATTGATACACAACCAAAGGCACAAATAACTTACAGAGCGCAGGCATAGTGACTTTGACAAACAAATAGACTCCAGCGGGCACACACTCATATGTACACTCAGGGCTTGGGAGACAGACAGCTGCGCAAATACGCCCGGCCCTCATTCTTGGGATCTGAGTGGCGCTCCAACCACAACAGCAAATATTTCCCCTGCTGTCATCTTCTCTATTTTCTCTCCCTTATTCATCGGAAGTGTGCCCGGGAAGTGGCAGGAGAGGTTCTTGGTACGGCCAGGAACCACAGCATCCCTCTTTTTCCCCCCATTTCCCTCTTCTTCCTCCAGCAGCCAGATGCTGATTGGGGCGGGGGGGGGGGGGGGGGGGGGGGACGAGGTGGCGAGGTGGGACCCTACCTGTCCCCTGGGGAAGATGAAATGTAAATTTTGCGACGTGGGCTCATTTGCTGCAGTCTGGAGCTGTCTGATAGGACCTGACTGGAGGCTTATTTGATTAGCTTAATTCCATCCTCGTGTGGACCACCGCAGCAATATTCCTGGAACATTTGTTAGAGCATTAGGCCCGAAGTTAATGAACAATTTGTTCCGTTGAGCAACGAACCACACGGGCCGTCGTGAGCCGTCCGCACGCTCTGTGAAAAGGTTTTCGTACCTGGCCAAGAAATTAGATTGAACTTACGACAACTTATTTTATCTGTGTTCAAACGATAGAAAAACTGCTTCCTCTGTTCTTGGATGATGCCTTAATTTGATGGCAAGCACGGGTTGTGTACTATCCCAGGGTCCTACTGTGTTAACTTGTGAATTACATGTTGTCCACCGCTGTGCATACAAGCTGAATTCCCTCCTGGGACAATATATAGTATTTTATCTTACTGTACATGTTGCATATAAAGAGGTTTGTTGAAAGGTTCATAGCTTCTCAGCATGAGCTCAGACATTACTTGTGGCAAAGTCATTACACACACTCACCTTACATGGTGCATCGTTCACACCCTCTCCATATGTTACATTTTAGCATACATCTCCATGTGAGAAATAGCATGAGTCACAACACCATCTAAACAAGAGCAAGAACAGTCAAACATGGCAGTGTATGTCACAATCTCACACATATTAACAGGAGCAAGAACAGTTAACCATGGCAGTACGTGACATAATCCCACACAGATTATAGTATTTGAAGGGGGCATATCATGCTCAATTTCAGGTTCATTTCACATCATTTCACTTGCATTTTGGGTTTTGTACTAGAACATGTTTACATGCTTTAATATTAAAAAAACACATTATTTTTCTCATACTGTCTGTCTGAATATACCTGTATTCACCCTCAGTCTGAAATGCTCAGTTTTAGCGCCTGTCTCTTAAAGCCCAGCTCCAGAAGGTCATGTCTAGAAGATAAGACGCAAAACTCTCGGGAGATGGTTAAGGTTAGGATAGGTCATTGGGCAACGAGTCTTGAAAGAGGTTTTTACAAGTTTTCGCAGTTTGAGGGTTAACTTCTCGAAACGACCCCTCCAGAAAAAGCCCAGGCTGCTCTGATTGGCTTGCGAGGAAAATATGGTGCACCTCTGCAAAGGTAGTTCTCAAGCCGAGGATGGAGACGATGGAGATGGGGGGCGGTATATTCTAATGAGCCAAATCTGAATGGCTTGTTGAATCACGTGTTTTCGGATCTAGGCAGCCCACAAAAAACTGTAAAATGTATGTTCACAAGCATTGAAAAAGTGAGTTTTTCATAATATGTCCCCTTTAAGAACTGGAGGAAAATACAGTCATTTTGACAAAATATTTAATTTGATTAAGTTTTAAACCCATTTTATCCCAAAATAAGTGCAATTGGAGACCAGCAGCAGAATGTTCTTCGCAGAAGGTATTGACAACCTTTAATATAAATGTAGCGTTACTTTTAAGAACAATTTGCAATAATGTCAGACCAGGTATAGGATCATTGTTATATGTTTACAGCAATTGTGAGTGTTATAGTGATGACATCTTTTTGAAGGCGGATTGTTACGGCTAATTTTCAACAGAATATTTGTGTTTGATTTAGGATACATAAAAAAAAGCTGTGTTGTGAACAAAAGGCTTATATTTACACATTTGTGGTGTTGCACCATGTCCCACTGATGATGCCAATGCTGATAAAATGCATCATGTCAGTACATAACATACTGTACATATCTATATTGATGAACAGACGAAAGTTTCACTGTAGATCAACAACAATGAGCTTAAACCGCCTCACACAATGATACTTTGCTGATGTTTGGATGATTATGGATTGTAGCTCACATTCTGTGGCATCAGAATTCACGGTTGAGCTCTAACAGGTGTGATTTATTTCACAGAACAAAACACGAAACTCCTGCAGGCTAACAGGTGTGTTGACTACAGACCTTGTTTTCTGCATAAATCAAAAATGAACAAAAGCATCTGGTGAGGGAGCCAATGGATCAAATAGTAATACTCTATTACTGTAATTGAACAGGATTTTTTTATGTTTAAAATTGAGCCATATATCAAACTTAAACCAGTATGTTGCTGTGTTTCGTCTTGATTTAGTTTGTTGGCGAGGGAGCTTTGCAAAGAAAAGAAATCCAATGATATGATAATGATAAAAATGCATATTGCATATGAACTATTTGAATTCAGATAATCAATGAAATATGACCCAGAATGTCCGAGTTGAATAATACATCCATGAATTTGAAGGCTTATGGGAAGCCAAAACACTATGAGGAGCTATGGAAAGTTACCATAGCGACGATCATTTGTCCTCTGTCTCAGTGATTTTTTAAGGTAAACAGTAGAATTATCATATTCATGGCACAAAGTAATCTCTTCAGGAATGTGCCAACACAGTGCATTGCTGGATGACACTGCATTGTGTTGTGGCAACATTTGAGCCAGGTTAAACTTTCTTGCCAGCGTCCTCTACATTTTTACTCCCACTCAACAAACCAGTCTCATTAAAATGAACGTGGCAGCTGCATGTTTTGATGGAACGCTAAAGACGGTCTGAAAACAGCCATAGTCAGGACCACTATAGCTGTTATGTTACACATTTAGATCATAATTGTAGTCTGTACTGTATATAGGCCTTTTACTGGCAATTCTATTTTGCACACTGAAACAGTAAAGTGAGCTGTGAACTGTTGTAGCAAAGAATAATCTTTGAGACAGCCAACAATTCATCGAACATTAGCCAGTGAAAGCAGACTTTTTTTGCCTTCACTGCACCGAAACCATACCCAAACATATTAAAACAAAAATTTCATCTTGGAATTCAATCTTTCACACTCAGCATTAGCATTTCCTTAAAAAAATTAAAATGGCACTTGGAGAGTGCAGACCTCCGCCAAGCTGCCCGAGTACGATTGCCCCCCCCCTCTCCGTGCAGTTGCGCCATCATCCACGTGTATTTTTTGTTTACAATGAGATCAGCTGTACGTAGCGGAGCATCGTAAAACACTTCATTCAAACTGGACAGAAACAAAATAAAACTCACCTAAACCGTCGTCGTTACTCTTTCCAACAATCACCAAGTGTGCTTTGGTCGAACTCACCTGAAATTTCACAGAGTTTAATTTGAAAAAACACTGAATCTACAGGTGTCCCTCCCCCTCCCTCCACCCCCCACTCTCTCTCTGTCCCTCTCTCTGCTGGCAGAAGGAAAGAAGCTGGGTTATCAGTTACACTGCGCATTAGACTGTGGTGTTAATGCACAGGCTGAGCGGAGTTATTAAAAAAAACTCCTGAAGCTGGATCATGATCCGGATCGCCACCAAAATGTAATGGGTGGTGCATTTTGCCACACTCCACACCTCCAACAATTTTCATTCAAATCCATCACGGACTTTCAGAGTAATCCTGCAAACAGACAAACAAACAAACAAACCAACAAACCAACGCCGGTGAAAACATAACCCTCCTTCCTTGGCCTTCGGCCTTGGCGGAGGTCAAAATCAAACAAAAGGTGTGTCTAACCATTTGATACCTTGCTTCCTTAATCACACAAGCATTCAGTCATATTTATCAACCTTGCCATGCCATACCACCGTGGGATCCAGCACTAACTAAAAATAAACCTTTCTGTCTCCCTCCTATGCCTCTCTCTCGTTTCCTCTCTCTACCACCATCTCTGCAACTCCTCCTCCGTTCTTCCCATCCATGCATGTGTTGCTCTCTCTCTCTCTCTCCTCTTTCTCTCTCTGCCCTTCCTCCTCCGGCCTGCCACGCTCTCATTTGTCACATTTACAATGGAAACATCCAAATTTACAGATGCTATCAATTAATCACCTCCGCTCTAATTACAATCCAATTAACCTCTGTTTCCATGCGCCATGCTGCAGGACGGCCAGCACCCTCCCTACTCAATCACACTGCTCAGAGAGAGACAGACAGAGAGACGGAGCGGGAGAGAGAGCAGAGTGAGATTTAATGGAAGAAATACGAGGGAGAGAGATACTGTAGATAGACAGATAGATATACTTTGTGGCCAAAAGTATGCAGACAGTTGAGCTTAAGGAAAGTCTTAATGCTACAGAATATAAATATATTTTTGACCACAGTGTGCCTTTAACTTGGCGGCAACAGTTTGGGAAAGCACCTTTCTTGTTTCAACATGACAATGCCCCCAATCATCAGTGTAACATAATTAGGATTGGACCCGGTGCAAATTTTTTTCTTGGGCCCTCGCCCCAAACACAAGCACACACTCGTGCACATACTCCAGACAATTGCTATGCCACCATGGAGAGGCTCACCATGCAGCTCCCATACTGCAAACCAGCCTTAGATCAGCACCATGGACAGCAGCCGAAGTGCCAAATTTATCAACACTAACATAACAGCCTGCCCGGGATTCAGCAGCCAAATGTTATCACAGACACATATATTTCAGTAGGTGCACATTTTCCAACATATGAGACATAACAATTACAGTGCTATAGATTTAAATCCCTGATGCCACTCCATAATAACAAAAATAAACCAGTACTCACCCATTAGAAGTCTATCCTACAGGCCATGTGCTCCGCAAAGTCATTAACAACACTGCTTAAGAACCATGTCCTTTTTTATTGGAATGTCCTGGCCGTGAGCATCGCAGCGCAACGTGGCACGCCGTTTTGAGCTCAACTTTTGTCAGACGCCCAGCTGTTTCTATTTATTCCTGTCGCTCACCTTGAAATCGCCTCACTGGACCAGGAGCAGCTGATTGGTGAAGTTGAAATGAGAAGTTAACTATATGATACCTCCTCATAACACTACAAAAACCGCAAGAGCTGAAAGTTTCCTTCTTGCTGTTGATTATATTGTGTCATTTCCAGTAAATATCACAATATTAAACGTGTGTTTTTTTATTAAAAAGAACAAACGAAGGAAGGTAAGTGGTTGCATCTCCAGTCTGATCTCGAGCGCACAGCTGATAGGTAGCCTACATGGTTTGTTTACATGACATAACAGAAGTTGTTGAGCTTGACTGGCCTGCATCTGCAGACCCCTGACCTCAACTTTATCCCACACTCTGAGATGAACTGGAACTCCAGCTGTGAGCCCATGATACATGCATGCATACACGTAGGTATAAACCTACATAGATGGAGCAAAAATGAGAGAAAGGGAGATAAGAGAGGAGACAGACAGTCATGGAAAAAAAATGAGAAATGATGGGAGGGGAAAGAGGAAAAAAAATGAAGCTCAGCTCTAGAGCTGATGTCTCAGCGGAGGATCACAGGTGTGACTTGTGCGGAGACAAAGGAAGAAGAGAAAGCTAGAGGAAGGTAGAGAGAGACGGAGGGAGAGGGAGACGGAGGGAGGGATGAAGAGCTGTTGCTGCTGTTGTCAGGAGGATTGAAGAAAGAGGAAGGATGTGTCCATTACAGACGAGACTGTTCTCCTGGTGCCGTGGGAGACCAGACTGTCACCATGAACCAGCTGTGTGTGAGTGAGTGTGTGTGTGGCGTCTATATGCATATGCACAGAAACACACACATAATATGCCCACACATATTTTTAATGCATTTGATTAAACAAACACATACAGGGCATCCAAACAAAACAGCACACACACACGCACATAAAACACTATAGTTCAAGTGTGTGCAAACACATTAAGATGCACACACACGTACCATACGTGCATTAACATCATGTCCGTGTGCACACATACAATAGAACACACACACACTCTCATCCAGCTCTAACACAGATGGATATACACCACCACTATTAGCAGCCCTGGATTTACAGTGGCCCGTCAGCCTTCAGCTTTTAATGCCACGTGGGGCCTGTTTTACAGCTCTGCCCCAGGGCCCCAATCGGCTTTCAATTAGCAGGTGAGCTGCAGCCCTGTTCCCAATCAATAGCCCAGTACAGGCAGGCTGCAGGCACCCTGGGGCCCCCAGCTTGGAGGGAGGAGAGAGGAGGAAGAGGAGGGGGGAGAGGAGAGAGGGGAGCTGGCAAGGAAGGCTGAGGAGGAATCATGCCATGCTGCCGGGCCAGAGGGCTGTTTGAAGGGGACGGACCTGTCACTTCCTTTCTTTCTACACACAAACACACAGCAAGAAACGCACGAAGGCACAATTATTTGTCTGCAAATTGAATCTTCAAATCTTGCTTTTCTTTAACAAAACCAGCCTAATAAACTCTCTAAGCGAAGAGTGACGTTAACGCACTGTTGGCAACCTTGGAGGAGGAAGCTGCCCTCCAGTCCACAAGTTACATAAGTTGTAAAAATGGATGTTTTGAATTCATTTCATTTAAAGGTCCAGTGTGTAGGATCTGGTGGTATCTAGCGGTGAGGTGAGATTACAACCAATGGAAGCCTTTCTTGTGTGCCAAGCGTGTTGGAGAGCTACGTGACTGACGCAAAACGTCCCTCTCTAGAGCCGGTTGTTGTGAGAGTAGCGTAGGTCATTCGGAGCAGAGCCAGTGCGTAGGGAGTGTGTGTATGTGGGAAGTGAGTGGTGAAGCAAGAGAGAGAGAGTGGCGGCGACGGGAGCGAGTAATGTTATCGACTCCAACCCAAGCAGGAATAGTTAACAGAGTTTGGTTTGTCTGTTCTGGGCTACTGTTGACCCGCTCCTTATGTAGAGATAAAAAGCTGATTCTAAGGTAACGATTCTTATTTTCAGGTGATTATACACTAAAGGAAACATACTTATTAATATGATATTCCATTTCTGCCAATAGATTCCTCTAATTGTTACACACTGGTCCTTTAACAGAACCATTTTCAAAATCTGCAGTTCAGTTTGAAAATGCATAGGATTCATGCAAACGTTAGTTTTGCCGGCAATAATCTCTCTATACAGAGATAGTTTCTTGTGCAGTTTACCCTGGTTGAAGAGTTTCCCTCAAAATATGTGACGGTATCTTATCTCCAGAGATGGCGATTACTCTGCGCTTTTCAAGAAAATGTCAGTTAATTTAGGAAGGCACTTGAAAGTGACTGGGTTGTGTTAGATACAAGTGAATTTTTCTCACAAAAGCTATAGACTTTCACTGTGCGAGACGACTGATTTAAAGACAGATAATAGGATGAAATAATACGAGATGGACATTTTTGTCAGTATATCTTTCATCAAGGGGTCTGGGAAATCAGACTCATCCTTCTTTCCAGGAACATCAATAAAAGCAGCATGAGTCAAGTCAAACTCGGCTGATAAACTGCCTGACAAGAGCACCACAGTTTCTACACTTTGTGGTCAGGAAATTTTAATGCCTCTGTGTTGGAAAGTTACATTATTTATGACTATAGGACTGAATACAAATTAAGTGACTTATTAAAATTTTTGCAGGGCTCACACACACACACACACACACACACACACACACACACACACACAAATATGCATCCGCCTGCATGCACAGCTGTCAAATCCGCACTCTCATCAGGGCTCAGCTCAGTCCAACTCCGCAGAGAGGAGGAACCGGGCGAAACAAAATTAAGTGTTTCAATTCTCGTCCACCTCCTCTCGGAGATGCCATGGCATGGCAAAATAGCCAAGTCATTTTAATTAGACTCACAGAGCACCACATGCTTTGGTCCCTACCTCCAACCACATGAAAAAGAAAAAAAAAATCCCATTTCCCTTAGTGACAGCAGAAAGAGAGAGAGAGAGAGGGGGGAATCTGCCAAAGCTGGCAGCTTGGCACACAACCGGCATTCACTGAATAACAGAACAGAGCGCCATTTTTACATCACGCCGTACTGATTGTCAGCAGAGCAACCCCCATCAAGCAATTTTCTGTCTCCATTTCTTTTGTTATTTATTTATATTTTCCTCCTCTGTGTTTTGTAACCTTGCGAGAAGCTGGTAACAAAGGCAGCATGGTGCACAGAGGAGAGGTTAGAGGAGATTGGAATGCATTGAGGAAGAAGAGGGAGGAGAGGAGCTACAGGGTTACTGGAGTGACATGGGTGTCTTTGAAGGCCTCACAGCAGGGGGAGTTGGGGGAGGTTGGCAAGGTGGAGGGGGGTTGGGTAGATAGGGAGAGAGGTGGGAGAGATAACCGGGTCCCCTCTCCAACACTCTGCCCCTGCGTCTCTCTCCCTGTGCCAGGTTTATCGGAGGGGAGCAATGAGGGTCTTTGAAGGCGTCCCAGCAGGAGGTGTGTGATTGTGTGTGTGTGCATGTGTTTTCACCTGAGTGCGCTTATGTACAGATGTATGCATGTGAGATGTGTGCGGTAAATGAGGATAAGTAAATGAGTTCAGGTGTGTATACAACCCTATTCATGTGTGCCTGGCTGCATGTGTGATATGGGAGAGCAGCCCGCCACACTAGTAGCCTACATCTCACTCTGAGTGGTGGAGAGGCAGAGCTATAGAGCCGCTGGAAGGCGGAGAGAGACAGGCAGCTCTTCCCTCCACACATCTCTGTTCAAAGGCGCCATCAAAGTCTGGCAGAAATGTCAGTGCTGCAGGCAGGGGACCGGCCTCTGAATGTCAGTCCTTCTCAGGTCAACACCGAGAGCCAGCCTGCCTCGTACAGACAGAGAGAGAGAGAGAGAGAGGATGGTGGTGGGGGGTTAGACGGACACGGGCAGTAGATGAAGATAAAAAAGGGAAAACACGGCGACAGTGATTAGGGGGACATGATAAAATGATGGAGAGAGAGAGAGAGCGGGACAAAGTTATGGAAGGGAAGGGAGTGATAAGAGGTAGATTGCAGGGCAAAATAATAACAGAGAGCATAAGAGAGCAAAATGTTGGCTTTGGCTGCTTGTGGCGAGACTTAGTTTCTTTCATTCTGTCAGTGTGTGTTTCGGCGGGTGCAGCAGGATGTCAAGTGACTTCAGGGCAGAGAGATCTTTGAGTGAGAGAAGTAATAAGGAAAGAAACAGAAAAGGAAAGCAAAGCAGACAATGCAAAAACGTCCTTGCTTCTGTGTGCATCTGAAATGCAGGAATACACTCGCAGAGACAGATATAATAGCAGACAGACACACAGAAATAGACACAGAGAGAGAGGCGCACACATACACACACACACACACACACACACACTCGCTAGTGATTGTCCCAGTGCAGGCCATGAGGAGCCTGTCAGATTACAGGAGGGTAATTGAATGGTAAGGGAGCAGACAACACATCTAGCGCAGCCGGACTCCAGAGGCGGCCGCCACCGTACCAGAGCTCAGGGGAAATTCAGGGCCCACTTAATAGTGAATTGGAGATGGGACATTGCATGTGTGTGTGTGTGTGTGTCTGGGTATGAGTTTGTGCGTGAGTGCTCGGTAGGTGCGGGACAAAGGAGAGAGCGACCCATGGCAGCAGCGAAAATGGTCACTAAAAATCTGAAGAAGGCTGATTTTGAGAAACTACTTGACATGAGCAGAAGAAGAAAAACACTTTGAAAAAAATAGACAAGTGTCACAAAGCAGAGAGAAAGAGACATGGAAAGAAAGATAGGCAGAGAAGAGAGACAGAAAGAAAGGCAGAATGGTGCAGATGAATAGAAAAGCATAGAGGGAGAAAGATAAGACAAAAGAGGAAGAGTTTGTGAAACGCAGAGGCAGAAAGACATGAAGGGGGAGATAGAAAAAGATAGATAGAAGCAAGAAATGAAGGTTGAAGGAGAGCTGCTATATGATGAGCTTGAGTGTCCATCTGCCAGCGAGCGTCTCTAATAGCAGAGGAAATTGACAAGTGAGGGGAGTCAAAGAAAAGCACTGTGGAGCGCCACACGAGGAGAGGAAGACAAGTGACAAATGAATGAAGTTTCTTAGTTTTTCAGTATAATGGCAATGAACACTTGTTTTATTCCCATGTGAATAGGGAGAGACGAGCAGACATGACACACACACATATTTGGATACTGACTGAAGGAGGTGGGAAACTGTGTGTGTGTGTGTGTGTGTGAGACAGCCAGGCAGCCGACTTCTGTTGGGTAGACAGGAGCCCAGCGGCTGGGTAGAAACTAACTTCCCTCTGATGAGAAAGACAGAGTGGGGAGGATGTAGAGAATGGATAGAAAGAGAGAAAAAAGGAGTGGGAGCGAGACAACAGAGAGAAAGAGAGAGGGAGGAGGAGAGAGACGGGAGGAAAACAAGAAGGTCTGCTGGGTGTAAAGTTTCCCCTGGATATGATATGTGGATATGGGGATGTCATCAAGCCTGTGAAGTGGAAATAATAAAGAATTAGGATTGTCTCTGAAGACAGGGGAATTAATCCAAAATGAATTACGAAGGGGGGGAGAGAGAGAGGAGAGGAGAGGGAGGGGGAAAAAAATCAACATCAGCTATTTCCTTTTCCTCTGCTTCGAGGCAGATAGGGGGCGGTTTGTGCGAGTACTGTGAATCCCATAAAAATTAAATTAATAACAAAGGGAAAAACACACACACACACACAAATAGAAGCGGAAAAAATGAGTAGTACGGGGGTGGAGAGAGATAGTCGTATAGAGAGCAAGGGTACAGATGAAAAAAAAAAAAAAAAAAAAAAGACAAGAGAGAGATTTGAGGGAAGTGAGGGTGGGCACTGTTGCTGCCAGATTGCACTGCTCTTTTGTTCCCCCTCGTCTTTCTGGAAAGGGCTGCCGGTGTTAAAGAGGAGATGCCGCCGAGGCCATTGTAATAAATGCCACTTGTAAATTGCGGAGTGGAATTATACAGCGTGCAGATGGATCCATACGCCTGAGCAAAACGTGGCCAAAAAACCGGGAGCGATAATTAAGACTTAGGGGGTGAATGACAGAGCCATTTGTGACGACGGAATATGGCGTCTCCGAGCTCTCTGGGAAACAGAAGGGCTCGGAGAGGCTCGGTGTCACAAAACATTACCCACACAGCTGTTGGCTTTATGAGCAGCAATGGTGTTCCTCCCTCCCTCTCCCTCTCATCCTACTCTCTATCTCTTTCTACCCTCTCCTTCTCCACCCCTACCCCCCCTTATACACACGCACACACACACACACATACACACACACACCAGTCTCACCTTGGTCACCACACTGTGGTGCTGTTCTTTCCCAGTTTGTGCCATTTTAAAAACAACCACCCCCTTCCTTCCCCCCCAAACACCACTACCATCATCTCTTCCATCCATCGCCACCCCCTGTTTTTCGCCTCACACCACCATCCTCGCCATCTCTGAGGGACTAGACAAGAACTTGTACTCCATCATTCATATCCAGGGAGAAGGAGGAGGAGGAGGCACTCGGCATGCACACAAATATAGAGTAACACCCGGGCTGAAAATTCAATAAAAGGCACCGACACTGACAGTGCTTGGTACTGTTTTGAATGGGAGTTGGGCTTACTGGGGCTCTGGGCTGACTGTAAAGTAGGAAAATCGAATTCTGTTGTTTTTCTTCTCGCTCTCTTTGTTAAAAAAAAAAAAATCATTTTTGTATGCCATCTCCGCGCTCACAATGTCCACACAAGTCCTTGCATGCTACACTGCTTGTGAGGTTCAGGAATCATGTCTGTGCTTTGTTCATACTGTAGCTCATTTCAAGCATTTCTCTTAAAAAAGAAAACCCCCACTGGTTCCATTGCACTCCTGGGAATTCACCACACCTCCCCGCTCAACAAGTGCAATCGCAACTGAATACCTCTTTTGCTTTGTGTCACTGCATAAATTGCCGCCATATCTCTGCGCAAACGCACGAGAAACCCCTGCACATTTATCCTACTTTGGCGAATAAAGCGATTCTGATTCTGATGTGTCCCCCAAACTCTGCCCTCTATAGTCCCCGTCTCTCCGTTAAGTCCATCTATCTCTCTGCCTGGCTGGCCAGCCTGTCTTCTGGTCTCGTCTACCTCTTTGTCTCTGTCCCGGGGGCCTCCGCGGCGTGCAGAGTAGCCTGCGAAGTCTTAACTCAAACGAGACCCCTTCGCGCCCCGTTAAACCACCGACCTTCTCTGTCACTCCTGTCGCCCGCTGCTGCCGACGACGGGGGCCTGAGCTGCAAGCTAAGAGACCCCGAGCTCAATAAAAGTGTGGGTGATTAAACAACTCCCTGTAATTGCTCCTTTTGTGCCGAAATCAAACGGTCACACTTATTACGGAGGCAGGAGAGAGGGAGGCTGGGAGCAGCCGCTTCCGCCGAGGGCCAGACACCCTCCGTGACCTTCTGCCCTCCCGTCACTACTCCTTTATCTGACCAAACAACCACTGTGTAGCCTGTGTGTGTTTACCGGCATGTGTGTCCTAATGCCCAGTGTGTGCACCATGTGTGTTAAGTATGCAAAGAAAGCCGTTGAAACCAGGCAAAGTAGAATAACACCAGAGCTCCCCTCAGTGGCGGATGAGTGAACTACACGAGAAGGATCTAAGCGATGTGCAGTTGTGTGCCACCAGCCAGCTGGCTTTGGGTAATGGGGGACAAAGCCAAACCAGGGGACCGTGTCCAACATGAAGGCCGGGTTTCAGAGATCATAGCAACACGTGAACCATACACATCATCTGCTAGTCACACACACACACACACACATACACAGATATCGGTACACGAGCCCAGCCACAGGGCCCTGTCAAATGGGTCAGCTTACAAAGGGAGGGGCCCAATTACCGAAGCCACAAATACACACATAAAGTGCCTTTCAAGGGCCTGTGAGTGCTTCAGCTTCCCCATGATTATGCCCGCTCTCTACACACCCAGCACTTGTCGTACACATACAGGGCCTCCTTTGCCAAAACAGCCATCAGACTTGACTTTTTTTGCAGCGGAGTGGCGATGAGATGGTTTGAAAGAGGAGAGCTTTCTGTGGTCAGAGAGAGAGACAGAGAGAGGGGGGACAGAGTGAGCAATTGGCTGGTCAACAGCTATTAGTGATCTGCTCTCTCTGAGGTGAAAGCACACCCTGCCATATTTAACCAGGAGAGATTAGATTGGAGGAAATCAATGGAAACTTGAATGAATTTGTGACGCATGTGGTTTTAGCAAGCCTGTAGGTACTGCAGTATATAATGTCGGTGTATTGGTCTGGCCTGCTGCACTTCCTCCAGAACTAAATCGATGACTTTTAAAAAGAAAATCTGTTTGATTGGGGAAGTCATGCCTAAGGACTGTGGTGTTATGGTTCTTCCATTTACTTTTATTCTCTTTTTTAAGTTTAATGTGACATGTTGTATGAACAATATAGTTCAGTTATCACTATACCCCTCCTTAAAATTCCCATAGACATATTTTGTTTATTATTCTTTCAAATATTTCTATTAGGAAGAATGTGCATATCAGTAATACAGACTTTTGTGAAATGGATAGCCTCATTTCAGATATTTAACAACAAAAGACAAACAATACCAGGAAATAAAGGCAAAACGAGACAAAAAAAGAGAATAGCAAACACATGCAAAAATAATTAATAAAAATAAAAGAAATAAACCCACATACAATGCCCAGGTATACTTTATAAAATAAATTTAAAAAAAAAGCTTTTGGATGCTCCTAGTATAACCAAAATTGGATCTGGTCTTATTTGGACTTTAAAAATCTTCAAAAATAATCAAAAATTCCTGTATTTTAGGGCCATTTCGTTTATTATTCATCCCATTTCCTTTCTCCAGGGGTAGCATTGAGGTATAGCATTTCCACACGGGAATCACTATAGGAGCAATTTTCTTAAATGCAGGACATAATGGCTCTATGAATAGAAGTGCTGATTGCAGATAATTGATTTACGTCACCACATGAACTTGAGAAGAAAATTTGATTTAAATGGAAAAGGTCCAGAAACTCAGATTATACAGAACATCATACTTCACCTGTTATTGCGTCAAACTTTTCAATTAATTATAAGTGTGAAAGTGTGGTTTGAGTTTCAGACTAGACTCCAAATAGAATAGAGAAGTCAGGTGCTCTGCCAGTGGAGTAATGGTGCCCCCTTGTGCCCGAAACGCTTCAGCCAAGATAGACACATTTAATGGTTGCACTCATCTTCCACAGAGACATCAAAGAAAAGGAGACTGTATGTAAAACTGTGCAAAATCAGGCTTTATTCTTTTTTTTTTTCTCCTGCATCGTCGCCTTTCATCATCATAATCACCATCATTGTCGTCAACATTATCTTTGAAAACATTACTCACCAGAGACAGACAGCCGGAGAATAGATTCTCAAAGAGACTCGCTGCTCAAGTCTCTTTGGCAAAGAAAAAAAAAAACAGCCGTCAGCTATTAGCACAGTCCCCCGCAACACAATGAGTAAGCTGTACATGTCCACTTCTTTCAGGGCAATACATTTCAACGAGGTCTCCAATTGTCCTTATTTACAATTCGCTCTCTTTCGGTAACTCAAAGTCCATTCAGTAGTCCGAATTTTTAAGTTCCAGGAGACACTGAAAGCCCGTCTCAGTACAGACATGGTTAAGATGTTGGATATTATAGTCTTGCTGACTCCATAAATACTTTCTGCAGGTCCAAGGACAGTCCCATTTTCTCCAGTTTAGGCAAACGTTGAATAAGTGCAATGTCTAGTATAATGTCAAGAAAATACAAACCCACACGTACATACATACATACATACAGTACATGACTAACTGATAATCTTGATTAGCTATACAAGGTTGCCATTCTCCAAGGTGAAACCGTAGAGTTAATGCCGATCGATAGCATCCAGTGTCCATCAGGTAGGGGCTAGGAGGATGTGAGCTCACCCGGACTGGATACTGTCAGTAGATAAGTTTGGTAAAGTTGTCCATGATTTTTCTGTACAGTGGATTTTGTAAATTGTGACTCCAATGAGAAGTGTACTTCATACACAAAGAGATTCATTTTGAAATGAGATATCCACCACTGAAAGAAAAAGTGAACAATATAATGGCGCGCTACAGATTATGGTAGTTTTTTGAAAACATAGAACATAGGCGACAGATATAACATGTCCACAGATTAAATCCACTGTTTGTTTTTTTATATTATTTTATGACCCTTGTTGTCACTTCCATCCAGTCAGATATTTTTTTTCTTTTTTAAATTCCCGTTTGTTTGACATTTGGGGGGCTGTGAGGTTTTGGAAGTGCATCGTCGATGACATCTGTCTTGATTCTGCAGTGAAAAATCACTGTTCTGTTAATGGCTGGATTTGTACATTTGATGATGTTATCAAAAACAAAGTGCCTACAGTGTATGTAGCGTGAGTTCAAGCCACACCTCGCTTATTGGATTCTGGGAGCGAACAAGGACAAAATGACAGAGCAGTGCTCGCCCCTCAGATAACCATGTCACAGACCTTAATTCATGTCATTAGTCAAAGAATATTAAATAAACGGATCGGAGATAATGCCTTTGCAAACACAATAAGAGAACAAACTTCTATGTGCGTGTAAATCCATCACTTATTTGCCACAAAGGAATGTAATTATCGTTTGGAATGATTCTTTTTTTTCTTTTTTTTACTAGATATTCACAAAGAGAAATGATAAATAGAGATAATTAGTCCAAAAGATCAGTGAAAGTGCTGCAAGAAATAAGAAATCCCAGTCGACCCAGGGGTTTGAAAGTGTGTGCATGTGTGGAGAGCCATACCAGTGGCTACTTTCTTTTTTTTTTCTTTAGCGGTGTGTTAACTGAGACTGACTTTAACCAGGTCAAACCTGAACTGAAGGTTAAATGAACATGTAATGTGTAACCACTCGGAGAAGAGGAACAAAGAAGGGAGAGGAAAATGAGAGGACCAGAACAAAACGACTTTTAGAAATAATGTGCTCAAGAGCTCCCTCGGCCTTCAGTTATCAGGCCTGAGGTCGGCTCGCCCAAACATTCGCTGTCTGCCTGCCTGTGTGCCTCCGCCAGAGAGAACGTATGGAGAACCGCCATTAGCTGGAGTAGATCTGGGTCCCAATCACACGCATGATCTCCTTTTGCACCTTAGGCTCCTGGGTGTTGATGTTGGCGTCTCCTACTTGGCCATCCTCATACCTGCACATATACAGTAGATGATTTGACATGTGGTTTCAACTTTTCATCAATAGCTGCTTAAGGGTGCTTTCACAAGCCAACATTCAGTCTGTTTATAACAAACTCTGGTGCGGTTCGTTTGGGCAGTTGTGAACACAGTAATCGTTCTCTGGTGCAGACCAAAACAAACGGTACGAGACCACTTGGGAGAGGTGGTCTCGGACCGTTTCCAAGCAACTGGTCCGGATGGACGTATGGACGGACGGATAACCCGAAAACATAATGCCTCAGGCCACGGCTCTCACCAGCGCATAGGCATAAAAACTTTGACAGCAATATATCAAAGTCTGCGATTCCCAGCATAGAAGTGGCAGGTCACGAAACAAAAAAGATAAATTTGTCCCTCAGCAAATACATGTTTTTATTTGGTCCGCTTTAATTTGTGCACTGTGAAACCGAACCAGACTAAATAGAAAACAAACGAGACTAGACAAATGGACTAGGCTTGTGTAAGCCCTCTTGCTCACTCCCTCAATTTTTCTGCTACTTAGTGGTATAATGGCCCCGGTAAAGATAAACCGCTTTAGTTTATTGTAATCTCTTCAGCAAGACATAACACTGATGATAAAAAGGTAATATTTCCATAAACAAACAAGCCTCTGTGAGTTGCTGTTGTCTGGGAAAGCAAGCGAATCACAGCAATTTTAGAAGAGGCATTGTTAGGTCTGACACAACAGATCTTCCTGTTTTTATTCTAATCTCATCAACATTTCTTCAAGCTGAAAAAACACAACCATACGCCGAGCACAAGGTCAGAATTGAATTATATTTAGCTGTGATTTAAATTTGATTGCAGGCCATCTCAAATCTAATTTCCGACTCAGAAGACAGCAGTGGACACGATAATAGACTTTGCCATCTGGTGAATGCCCGTGTCCAAAGCCCTAACACCGGCAGCCAGCGTGGATGCCATGTGTTATTTGCTGAGCGACAAAACACAGTTTTAAACATCATATTGAAAGGCTATGATCTGAGAGGAACCCAGTTGAGTGGAGCGGTAACACCACTCAGCCATCACTTATTCACTGCTTATTTAAAATGATGATGAAGGAAAGCTGCAGCATATACCATATTCTTCATTAAATCACCTTCATCATGTGCGGTTTAGCAGGAAAAAAAACAAGCAACCGGGGTGATGAACTTTGCCTTTTAAGTGTGATGATTATTTTTAATATTTGCTACCTGGCTGCTATGCCTACTATTTTGGTAATTATGCATTAATTCGGTAAAAGTGTTAATAATACTTACACAAAAAAGAAGCGAGTACAGACGTGGTCGGATACTGGACACACCCAGATGTTACCATGTTTCTGCAGATCCTTAGATGTGATAACTGTTGAAGAGAGAGAGAAGCAGGTTTCACCACAAAATGAGTGCTTATTCTATCATTATTATTATTATTGGTTGTAGTACTGTAGTGGTGTTGCTGTTACACAAGATGCACAACAGATTAAGGGCTTTAACTCCGTTATTATCTGAACCGATGCACATTATTTCTTTTGTTTATCTTTAATTATTTTCTCCTATTATGATGATGATGATGATGATCATATTATGATAATTGCTATGACTTCTTTTTTTGAACGGCACATTAATACAGTAGTCACATTACCCGGTTTTATTTAGATTTTAATGATCTAACTTAATGGCATTCTCTTCCCGTTTTGCTTTTCTTCTGTAAATGGTTTACGAGTTTGATAAAGGATTCACTACAAAGTGTGCATTAGGTCATTACTGTAATAATAACTTAATTAATATAATAATATCATTCTTTATATTTTTGTTTTCTTATTTAAATGTGTATTCATTTAGAGACAGAAACACATCAAAGTGTATTAATCGAATATACTAATGTAACATATTCACACATTATCTCAGCTTTAACACATATGATACCTTTTGCTTTGTGATTACCTTCGCACAGAGCGATGCAGTTCAGATTTCGACTCTGAAGAAACCTTGATTGTATTGGACGGCTCTATTGAAAAAAGAGATGACAGTTAAGTCCCGCCAAGCTGCGACAGTAAACACCATGACCTCACTGAGCTGATGACGGTATCCATGGTAACACTGAGAATGACAAACACTGAAACTGCACAGAGTAATAGTGATGTAGTAAGTAGATGATAGTAATGTAATAGTCACAACTAAGGCACGGTGAATGCAGGAAACAATTGAACTCGGTATACAAAACATTCTAAAGTATGTTATTTTTATTTGCATACTTTGTGCAGGATTCACAGTGGCCAACTATCTTTTAAAAAAAAAGATAAAGAAGATAAATCATTATATGTAATATGTCCCGTTCCCTCACCTGTGGTATGGTGTTCATGCGGTTGTAACGCTGCACCAGTTCATCTTTGGTGGGCATGCGGTGCTGTCCTTTCCCCATTCCTGCAAGAAGCAGCACAAAGAGAGCAAACAACCCTGAGTCAGAACGACCTTACATCGAGTCACTCAAGCTGTGAAATCACCTTCCTCTAGTGGTCTTGAGCTGCTTGTACAGAGAAATTATTACCCACAGTGCTAACCTTCATATGAAGGTTGGTCCAAAATACTACTGAATATTATCGACACAACAAAGTGATACAGCAAGTACTGCCATTATCAAAACTGCATGCTTTAGATTTTACCATTAGTTCTGATAAGTATTTATTGGTTTTGATTGAGCAAGACTTACAGAGTAAGCCAAATGGATATAATGCCAGCAGCTATTTGTTTGCAGTTTTTAGCTTAGAATAATTAATTCCACACCCATCCATAAAACTGGAAAACCATTGCTTAGGGGCTTGTTAATAATCCAAACCGGTGGGCCCCTTCGGCAATCTGCTGACCTCTTGTCCACGTGATCAGCACCAAATCCACAGTGGAACCTCAAAACCAACCTATGAATATGTGTTTCAGTGAAAATACACAAGGGAAAGTAAGGTAAGGACTTAAATGCCTCTTCACCCCCACCCCATGAAAAGAAAATAATATAAAAAAAGCCAACAAAGTACAAAATATCACACACAGATCCACTGACAGCTCCATTTCACACAGCCACAACGTAATGTATGGTATGGTAGGCGGCACACAAGCTCAGAGAAAAAAAGGCCCAAGGCCCAGCACCCCAATACGGACACACAACACAGAGCAGCACAATAGGATAGCATGGAAAGCTCCCGCAATGTGAAAATGAAGTGTTCCAGGATGATAATCAGGCCATGTTACACACATAGAGCAGTCAACATGGTGGAATAAAAGGGAGAAAGGGGGGCCGGAGGAGGGCTGAGTGGGGAGGAATGAGCCGTTCCTACCTGAGTATCCAAAAGATATGCTGGAGATGGGGCTCAGATAGATGCCCTTTCCATACGCTGCCCCATGCAGCTTGGGTTTGAAAAGAGCAGGAAGGAAGGAAGGGTCACTGAGCAGTTGCACAGGACAACCTCACACCCACACAAATGTACTCACACATACAGTGCAATACATACTAGTCCTAGTGTAGTTAAATCAAAGGAAAGCACGTATAAGTCAGTGTATTATATGTTTCTGTGACAGTTTATCTGGCAAACAACACCAACCAAGCAGACTAAACACACACACACATGTGAAAATCCAAAGACAGCGGATCGCAAAGAGCCAAAGACAAAAAAAAGAGATAGTTTTATTATTCCAGTGATCTGAAACAACACCTAGAACCCACACAATCACACCTTTAAACTGCCAACGCATTTTTCTCCTCACAACATAACGTAGTCTGGAGAAGATCACGTGATGCTCTTGAGTTTTGTGAATGAAATCTGTGTGTGAAATATTCAGGTATTCAAGCAATGCTGACATGAGCAATGAGGCCATGTATGCTGGCTTGAAGGTAAAGATGGTATGAGGTATGAGGATGACTGATAATGATGTTGAGCCTCCACACAAGAATGTCCGGAATGAGGGAAACGGAAAGGACCGACAGGTGTAAGATGGACAAGTGTTCATACGCCACAGTGGAACCAGAGGAAGAACAAAGAGCAACTTGATAGTTTGGGAATGAAATGTGAGGGAGATGGAGGTCAGGACGTTGGAACGTCTGGAAGAAATCAAAAGGAACGATAGACGAGAGGTTTTGTGTGATGGTTGGAGCTGGAGGCAGACATACTCAGTCCTCCTGTGAAACACAGTGACAGAGGAAGGCGGGGTGTCAATGCTCAAGGTGAGACGGAGAGGAGAAAGAGGAGGCGGATGAGCACTGAGGCGAGATCAAAGATGTAAAGTTCAAAAAAGTTGGAGAACAAAAGAAGGCATAAATGAAACGCATCAGCATGATAGAGCAATCACGGCCGACGTGAACGTCTCAAAGATCCTTGAGATTTCACATTTAATTGTTTTTCATCTATTCTCAAGACGTGCCGGTGTATCTCCGAGCAGTCATTATCTGCCGTATTGTGCAAATTAGACAATCCTGCGTTCTCTAGTGCTCGCTTCTTGATCTTTTTTTCTTTTTTTTATTATTATACAACAAACTTGGCATAACAATATAAAGATCCAGATGGATGCAGACCTGAGTAAAAACCGGAATACACTTATGGAAGAAAAGTATGGTTTTGCCTTGAAACTTTATGGTCCTGATTTGGTCACTTGTACCCATTTGGTATCAACTAAGTTTAAATGAGGCTACTATTTGACCCATAATGAGTGGTGCCAGTTACTGACCTTTTATGGAAGCCCTCCTCATTCACCCACAGGAAGTCTATACTCACTACCATGGAGCTTGTCCTTCGTATCCTTCAGCTTCAGACCTAGTCTACTCTGTGCTCTATGTGGTTAACCCCAACAAGGCACACAGGCAGCCTCCTGACATCACAGCCGACACCACGGCCTCCTCCCTTTGTCCCACAAAGGGAAGAGACGTGCTGTCCGCTGCTGTCGGCGGCGGCAGCAGAAAAAGCCGCCGACATCGGCCGGGAGAATCTCCCAGTGTGCCCCGCTCGCTAAAATGCCAAATCGCAAAGCCAACGTAAGGGAAGCTGGCATCCATTAACTGCAAAAATGAATCAGCCGGACAGCGAGCCTGCTCTGTCAGAGAGCAGGTTCACTGTCCGAGAGGAGATGCATCGTAAATTCCAGCCAACTGCCAGGTTTACAGTACGTACCTGCAGTTTGGTATAAGAGGCATTGACTAGTCCATTTCTCAGAACAGAGTGCCAGTTCTCTATATGGGAACCACTAGAGCAAGTGTAGAGAGAGGGAGAGATGAGAAAGAAGAGATGACACAAAGTGCTGCGTGACTATAAACAGCGTGCGCAACCACTGATGTGTAGTGGGCCAGATCCATGCTGTTCAAAATAACACTGTGGCGCATTTTGTCTGAGGAAAGGATTATTTCATTTATTATTATATTACTTACTGTATTTGAAAATGTCATGACTTATTACTGTAAAGAAAATCAATGAAAGTTGTTACATTACCTTTACAGCTTTTTACTTTCTATTATTACATAAGTATTTTGTAAAACCTACAATTAGAAATCCATGAAGAGAGAAGATTGAAGCTCTCTCCTGCCCACCACAAAGAGCTTCTGTAGTCGTCTATTTATACAATTTGTGCAAGGACATTTAGGGACATTCTGTTACATCATCATAGTACTCCAAATTTATATAATTTAATCCTAAAAAAAAAAGTATTAACAGATGAAGATCAAAGATGACAACCCATCACTGCAGCACAGGATGGGTTTTTTGTCTCCCAGTGCAGGTATCTGGTCTGTCTTAAAATAAAATACAACAGGAACAGAGAGCGGTGTCATGGGTGCTGTTATTTTTAACTAGTGTTGAAGCAGTATCAAGTTCTTGTTCCAACAGTCCAATAAATATAACAGGGAAAAGTTATTTATTTCACGTATCAGCCGTTGAAGGATTCCCTCCTAAATCCTGCCGTTTGTCATTAAATTGACTCCGAACATGTATTTATATTTTCTATGTTTCTATTTATATCAATATAAAATGATGGCAGCCAAGCTCACATACAAATTTGGCATTTCCTGCTCAGAATGATCAAATCTGTAGTATTAACCAGCATAAAGAGAGACTGTTAGCACTGCTCATGTGCCCAGATGGGCCGTGTGTATCTAAAATATTCAGCAAAGCCCCATCTGCTACAGTACAAATCTCGATCTCACAGATAGTGCTTGGCTCCATGTGCTGGCTTAGCGAGGTGGTTTCTCCGTCCAAGAGAACGGTCGCCGCTCTGTGCTGTTGTTTGTTACGGTTCCATAAAAATCTGCTATAGAGTGGCTCCTCCATCCGCAACAAAATGACCAGGTGTTACACACGAGACGTGTTCATGTTTGACAGTGTGCCCTGCTGTAATGCTAAATTATGCATGCATTTTAGTGACTATGCTTGATTTGAGATCAATTATTTACAGCAAGTGATTTCTCACATTATATTTGCCCAACAGCCAGAAGCTTAACAGTATAATAACTACAAATTATTCTCTGATATTTTATAATGATTTTAACTCTGTAACTGTAGCTTTACAAGCTATAAGCTCCGAAGTAGTCATTCGATGAAAACATAAGGAGTTTCGACTGTATGAATGCTGTGTCAGCTAATGAAAGGAGCAAGGTGGACTCACTGGAAGGCGAAGGTGCTGCCATAAAGCTTCTTGGCAGTGCGAAAACGAGCCTCCTTGGCCGGGGGGCTGCTGAGCAGCAGGAACTGGTGGGAGGTGTGCATGAATTTCAGTTGCTATCACAATGAGATCATAAGGGACGAGTGAGAGCAAGAGAGAGAGAGAGACAAACAGACAGATAGAGAGTGAGTATGAACCATTTATATGACATAATGTAGCAGTAATAAGAAACTAATTTGATATAGGACACTTGAGGCAATGTCATTCTGCTTCCCTACCCTACTCAGAGGCAGCTTGACGATATGAGACCTGTTACTGGAAATAATCCTGCGAAATAGACAGAGAGAAGATCGAAACATGAATGAAATAAGGTGAGACAGAATTGAATGGAGACATATCATGCTCATTTCCAGGTTCATACTCGTATTTTAGGTTTCTACTAGAACATGTTGACATGCTTTAATGTTCAAAAACGCATTATTTTTCTCATACTGTCTGTCTGAATATACCTGTATTCACCCTCTGTCTGAAATATTTAGATGTTTTAGTGCCTGTCTCTTTAAGACCCTCTCCCGAAAAAGCCCAGTCTGCTCTGATTGGCTTGCGAGAAAAATAAGGTGCACCTTTACAAAGGTAGTTCTCAAGCCGTGGGCGTGTATTCTAATGAGCCTGCATGTGACATAGGAAGGGGAGTCAAATCTGAATAGCTTGTTGAATCACATGTTTTCTGATCTAGGCAGCCCACAAAAAAACTGACTGGGTGGTCTTATTTCACAGTTTGTGGGTTGGTTGACACTCCAGATACCTAAATGCATGAGCACAAGCACTGAAAAGCAAGCATTTTGACTTGTCAAAATAGGAAAAGCACTACTAATAACATTAAAAATGGCTCCAGTCTATTCAAGTGTCCCAGTAAGCCATGACAGTGTGACAATTAATTTAACCATCATTATTTACAGCTGTGCTTTTCCTGCTGTGAAATGTCAAAATGTCTTCCATGAAAAAGGCATATTGGCATAAGCCCATCAGCATTATTGTGTTGTCCATGATCATTTATCTAATATGGCAAGTTTATTTCTGTTGTCATGATACTTGTCATGATAGAAATTTCTAACTTTGATACAACACTAAAATATTGATATTTGATAGCATTGTCGATACAACAGGGAAAAATTGACAACATTGAGGGCATCAAATTTTCATTTTTTTTAAAAGACAAATAGCGTTGTTTGTGTTTACTCGTTGTCGGGGAGAAAAGAGAGCAGAAAGCACAGCTGATATCCATGTATCTATACTGTCGAAAATGAGTATTGAAACCTTTTCAAATCTTCAGTATCCATATGTATCGATACTTCGATATTTTTGACAACACTATTTGATACGCTCTCTACTGATACGTTGTGCTGGATATTATTTTCTGAAATGAAGTCAACATGCAAAGCAGAGTGAAAGACATTTTCCGAACAGATCCTCTCTACTCACCACTGTAGCAGGGGGTGGGCCAAAGGGTCAAGTTTGTCCATCTGTTTCTTGATCTCTAGATATGAGCCCTGAAAAAAATAAAACACACAAGCATGTGTTGTTTTCAGTTTTTTTTTTTTTTTTCCAAAGCCAAATGAGCCAGTGTTTGGATCTAGACGTATTATGTGTTTTATACATAGTACAGATGCCGCAGTGGGTAAACAAACAATAGAAACCAGAGCGATAGAGAAGATAAGCTAAGCAGTAACAACTGTCACTCTGATAAACAAAGACCCCACCCATGCTGCTCAAGGACTGTGCAAATGGACATTTTCAGTCATGGGGTGGACATAGAGTGATGATCTAATATAAACTAAAAAACCTTAGATTATATCTATGTCTATCTTAAACATTATACATCAAGACTAACTGTAGCCTAGATCCCTTCTTTCCCTCCCATCTCTTCCTTGTACCTGGGTCATTTCCCGAATGGACATGACGCTGTCCAATGCTTTCTGCAGTCTCTCATAATTCTTCTTCTGTGTTCATCGGTTGAGCCAAACATCCATTGTATGCAATGAGAGAGGGAACAACATACAGACATCTAAAATCACTTGTAGAGGTGAAAGTTGGCTATTCTAAATTCTTCCTATACATTTTATAAAAAAGAAAATTGCACTCATTGCACTATACAAAGATGCAACTAATAATATATAATAATAGAGCATCACAGTTACATAACATCATGCAATTATTTTGTGGATAACTACAATAATATTTTCTAGTTTTGTTCCGACAGCAGAAGTGGTTTTAATAGAGTAGGCGTTGTGTTTCACAAATGGATATGTCATCTCGGAATGAGATTTGTGTATTGATTTAGTTGGTAATCATGATTTTAGTAGTGAGGATGCTGACCTTTGGGTTGAAGGCCAGAGTCTTGGGGTCATTGGGGTCAACGACTGATGGGTAGGGCTCAAAGATGATGCTCTTACGGGGAGACTCGAGAGCAGCTCGACACATAGCCACAAGTAGGTCCACCACCTGTGGAGAGAGGGATTTTACATTTACATTTTCTTCCTTTGTGTGAAGCTGTTATCGACTGATTCTAATGCTTTATCGACTAGTGCGTTACAACAGAAAAACCTGCTTCAGTTCCAAAAACACATATAAACTACAACTAATCAGAAATCATTATTATAGTCAAACACGTGCCAGTGTTTTATGCTTGTGTTTTGTTTGTCTTACATATATGTTACGCTTTTATTCATTAATCTAAAATAAGAAATAAGGAAAACAAATACAAATAATCTGAATTATATCATATACTATCTGTTGTGTTGTTGTCACCTCTGCTCCGGTGGCCACTTCCTCTGCAGCTCCGGACATCACACCCAGAGTGTAGAAGGAGAACACACACAGCTCCCTGGTGCACACAGCCGGCTAGGTAAAAACACACACACACACACAGACAAAGAGGGATGAGAATACACTCGTTTCAATGTGCACTACATATCTACACAAAAACAAGTACACTCATGCACACACATACGGACACACACACTCTTGTTATCACTCTTTATCTTGCTCCCTCACTACTACAATTGTGGAAAATCCATTAACAGGATCACATTACTAATAGAGAGAGAAAACATCACGAACATGCCATTCATGACTTTTCTTTTTAACTGTTATGTATTTCTAAATCTATACTGTATGTTTCTCTTTCTCATCTCCGATACCTTCAGCATGGATCCATTCTGAAAGACGTGCTGCTCGTCGCACACCACGCAGTACTCGTTGAGCGTAGGGATCCTCTGCTCTGAGTACTTCATTATCTGTTTGGAGAGAAGTTTTGTTCCCAGTTATCACTCCCACCTGAAGGACTGCCATATAAAAGGCTAGTTTGGCAGCAGAAATGTCACCAAACTCAAGTTGTGGACTGCAGTTACTAGTTAGACTGGCTCATCCTGTTATGAGACACAACAATGTAATGTGGTCACTGCCAGCTACCAGCAGATAGCTCATATCTCTGTGAGGTCTAACCTGCACTAAGAAGCCATACTCCAAGGTAGGGATGTTCTTGCAGTGGCCGCCCGCCTGGGATGAGAAAAACAATTCAATCAGCTGCCTCGTGGTAATCTGCGCAGGGGCCCTGGCCGCCGGGACAGCCACAGTCTGATGAGTCAAGTGAAGACAAAGCATTATGGGAAACGGCGCAGCAGCCATGTTACGGTAGGGGTAAGGAAAGGCTCAGGTGGGAACAGTGCAGGTGGCGGGTGACTGAGAAGAGGGTCAGAGTGGATCATCACAGTGGATTAAAACAGAAATATACATTACAGTATCATTAGTTTATACATCAGCAGTGTTACAAATGTAAGGAGTGTAAAGTTTAGAGCCTCAGAGTTGTGCCAAAAACACTACGACCACAACTTGACATGTGAGTGAGACACGGTAAAGACAAATAAGTGGGAGGACAGTGGCATTTTGTTAATTCAAACTGAAAGGTATCGGACTCCGAACCTAAGAGATGCATTGGTGCTGATTCGTTCAGACTGGCACTAACCTGGCTGTTTGGCGGATAGCTGAAGAGCTCCCCTTTGGGGTTCTTCATGGTACATGAGATAGAGCGGTTCATCAGGCGGGTCACTCTCAGCTCCGGGACGCTCAGCTTCCCTTTTAAAACTGTGTCTTGGATCAGAGGAAAACTCGGAGACCTAGAAAAAAAAGCAAGAAGCAATTCATGCGCATCACTTCATGATGCATTTTTCTAGGATGAGAAAATGATAATGTCATTGTTTGTAGAAATTACATAATGGAGAGTTTGGCTTCAAAGGCCAAATCAGAAATTTCAGAATTTATTTTTGTAATGTTGCTTTGAGTAAAATCTTAAAGAGGACCTATTATGCTTTTGTGCTTTTTCTCTTTCCTTTAGTGTGTCATATAGTTTTTTGTGCATGTAAAAGGTCTGCAAAGTTACAAAGCTCAAAGTTACGCCAAAGGGAGTTACTCTCCCCCCACAGAAACACTGCTCCTGAACTGTCTGAAACGCCTCGCTTGATGTCCCGCCTTTTCTTCGGTAACGTGGTGATGTCACCGAGTAAAACATTTGCATAATACCTGCCTAGCAGATAGTTTGGCACGCCCTCAAACAAAGCTAGTTACAGGGTAGCTGGAGCGGAGTCCGAAGAGTTTGGTTCGGTTGACCAATCACAACAGAGTGGGCCAGCTGACCAATCAGAGCAGACTGGGGTTTTCGAGAGGGCGAGTGTTTCAGACAAAGGGTGAAAAGAGGTGTTGCAGCACAGCCAGTATGAGAAAAATAAAGCGCTTTTTGAACATTAAAGCCTGTAAACATGTTCTAGTAGAAACCCAAAATATAAGTATGAACCTGAAAAAGAGCATAACAGGTCCTCTTTAATTATCAATGACATCATTTGCAACATCTCCTCAGCTGTAATCTTGCATGGTAAGACTGCAATGTGTTAACATAGTCAGTACCTGGGTAATTTTATAGCGACACGTGTTAAAGAAACTTACACTACTACTTCTACTAGCTCTGACAACTGAAATCAGTTTGGGCAGTAGCTCAAGTCACTACCTGTTAATATACGAGAACCAGTGTTCACTTCCACCATCACTCTCGCTACATTATCCATGTACACTCTTGACATGAGAACTCCTGTCACGTTGTGAGGATGTCAAGACAGCCTAGTAGTTAGCGAGGCTGACCTCCATCGAGTGGGCCGAGACTCAATCCCTGTGCACCCATAACTGTCAAAACATCGCGGAATAAGACAAGAGGCCAAGAAGGGTACTTCCTTTTCCCTTGGGAAATCAAATTTTGAGTCGAAGTCAATCTGAAACATGCAGTGTCAGAGATTCCTTTTCCCTGCTTGTCTTCTTTTGCTACAGTTCATCTTTCACAGACAAAACCTTGTCAAAGTATTTCCATCACTATCCTCCAATAGAAATATCCAGTCTTGGGAAAATAGCTCACGTGTATGTAAGTAAGTAAATGTGTCTACCATGGGAAAAAAATGAAAGAACATACTGCACATGTTGTGCCAAAACAACACCAAAATAGCCTGATTGTTTTCTGTACTTGACGTTAATTCATCTGTGCTTTTTCTACTTGACTGATTGCACTTGAAAACAGTGAAAATAGGACAATCAGGATGATAACTAATGTGTTTTGTAAATATCAGCATCCCAACCAAGCATCACAATCACAGTATAACTGAGCTCCATTGCTGTATTATCACTGGCCAAAATCTTTGTTTAAAAATGATTTGATTTATTGGAGTGCCAGTAGAGTGCTGCAGGAATGAGCCATAAAACCTGGAAATGAGTTAACACATTAGCACTTCCAGTTCCCTCGTCTTGAAGTCAATGGGTTTTTTTGAATGGGCTTTTGGTTAGAAGCCTGAAATAAGGTCTGTGGTTAACAGAAGCTGAAGAGATTTTAACATTTTGTTCTACGTCATAAAATACGTCAGCTGAAGCTTCTAGGTGTCTTAAAAAAGGCGGTTGCTAACAAGTGGCTAAATGAGACTACTAAACGTCCTCACGCCGAACACCAGTCCGCCTTCAGCTTAGTGGTGGTGACGTGAAGTCGTGCGACCGTGATGTAGTTCGTTTATAGCCTAGTGTTAGCTTTTTACTTCTGGCGATTGCAGATACGCTTCAAAAATCATAACAGTGGTGTTCATTTGTGAAGATTATCTTGCTGAACAAAACGTGTAAGTATCATAAACGTTTGTTTGCCACAGAGCTTATTTTCTGCAGTAATCCATAACCCAATGGAACAATCCAATTGGCTGTTTGTTGAGGGAACCAGGGCGATGCTAATTTCCTGCTTGGCCCATAAAAACACATCATCCCACTCTCACTCTATCACAAGCCTAAAATGTGTAGCATGCTGTATGTTACACAAAGGCATGGTTGAGTAGATGCACAGTGAGAGAGAGAGACTTACTTGGGTATGGGGGAGAAGATGCTGAGCCCGGCGCGGAACTTCTTGATGGTTCCTCCGGCTTTGAACCAGCTGTGCCTCTTCTCCTGCTGGGCCTTGAGGAACTCATTACTGAGGTGCTTCCACTGCTGCGAGGTGAACGTGCTCAGGATCCTGCCATGTTACAAATAAGGAGAGTCAAACAGGAAGATATGTGAGTGAACCTGGCAGATGGTGAATTATGCTTTAAATCTTGCTGTTGGTGTGCATTATTATTTGGTGTGAGTGGATTAGGCAACCAAAAAGCGAAAGATATATAATCTATGATTTGTTTTTCTGATGTTGCACATTTGGTTATGCAAAATCTGAGGTTAAAATAATGAAATCTACTATGTACAATTCCACTATAAAAGATTATAGGTGCTCAATCAACTTACTTTTTGAGCTGTAGGCCCAAGCTGAAGCCTTCTTTATTGGAGGGCTGGAACACTTCTACTGACGGCTCTGAGTAAAGATGACTAATATTATTACACAGTGCACAGATACACACAGCCTCTTTTCTTTCACTCTCCCTCTCGTGTAGCACATATTGTACTCACCTCCTACGCTCAGTGAGTGGCACAAATACCTAAAGTCCCTCCCAGAAAACCAAAATCCACACTGACTGATCTTTACTCACCAGGTCCATCGAGGTACTGAGAAAGAGAAAAGCGCAGTCTCAGAATAATGGGCTCTGTTCTGATAACTTTCCAAGCTGTTGCAACCTCCTCCTGAGTCAGACACACACACACATACACACATACACACAAATATACAGAGTTAGCATCCTAATTAGGGCCATTTCTCATTACATGAATAAATTATGAGCACACGATGCATTATAAATGATGTGTTACTTTGCAAAATGTCAACGTTGGAATAGTAATGGGCAAGGGAGGAGGAGGAGGTGTGTGCGGAGAGAGAAGAATGCTGACTCACATCTAAGAAACCGATGTTAATATGAAGATCGATGTCCACGTCATCAATGGTTCCATACTCCCTGTTCGGAGACACAACAACAGACACAGGTCATTTATCATAAGTAATGGGATGCATTACACTCCAACCCTTTCAACTGATTATCCCTTGAGGGAGAAAATAGGGGTTATTTTTTCCTATTTTACCAGACAGTGCCTAGTTAAAGATTCCCTATACCATATTCAGAGCATTAATATTGCATCAACTATTAGCTATGTAAAGATATAGAGGAGTAATGTCTACCTGAGCAGAGAACGAAGTCGCTCTCCCTCTGTGTGTGTTGTAATCCGAGCTTTGCCTTGCTTTGTTGATGTAGCCGGCCCAGCCGTGTGCCTTTTTAGTGCATGTGAGCGTGCCCCACTGGCTAGTTCATGCTGGCCGCTTTGCACTGCACTCATACAGCTGATAATGCCATCCCAACCAACGGCACTATTGTGGAAGTGTAGCGCCCACCCTCCAGTTTCCCCCCCCTAGGTTAACATTGTTAGCTCTGTCAGCACTGTTGCTGTTGTTTGCACCGTTAGCGCTATTAGTACCGTTAGCTGCAAGCCATCTGCTCAGCTGTCGCCATGTTGAGAGCTGTGTGAACGCGCTAGATACATGCTCTGAAGTTTGTATTGAGCACCTTTAAAATGAATACATAATATCTTTGAATTGTGCCTGTGTACATTTTTTTTTTCAAAATATGTCTCTAAAGCTGTGTTCACACTGTGAGCGACGCCGCAACATTCTACAAGTCATTTTCAATGGAAGCACAGAAAGCTACAAACTGACGGCCGACACTTGTAGCTACGTGACGCACTACACATAAACTTGAGCTGGTCTCAACTTTTTTCAGCGCTCCAATGATGCAGTGAAGCATCAACCAATTTTTGTTTCACCATGTTACGTTCCATCTAAAAAAAACAAAATGCCGTTAGCCAGTTCCCAGTGCTATTTAACGACACAACTACCCCAACGAACACTTCAACGCTGACTCGCCGACAATGTAGCTGGCCACGCTGGTCGTTTTGTCGCTTTTGTTGCTCGTAGTGTGAACATAGCACAACAGTTGTGTGTGTTTCTGTGTATCTGTGTTGTACCTAACAGAGACAGCACTGTCAGTGTAGATGTCTTTTACTGCCTCAATATCTGCATCCAGTTGAGGGTGGCGGTACAGGTCAGCAGCGCAGCTCCCCTGTAACAAGCATAACACTGGTCACAATTACAGCACAAGACACGCTACAGTGGTTTTGTCTGACGTAACCCCACAGCCCTCTCAGATGAACTCAAGCACCCTTACAGTGACACCACCCGTCATGTTAACATCACTGTAAAACAACAACAATTAACACAACATGTACAATTTGAACCGGAGAATCAAAACATGGACAGCTGAACAGGATAAAAAATTTGAGGAGTAAAGCAAGCATCATGCAAAGTAGGAAATGTAAAATGCAGGCAACTAATACAAAACAATGTTAACATAATACCATATTACATTACTAAGACAGGTAAAACCAGAAGGGACATAATCTGACAAACACAGACAAAAAGCCAAGCAAATGTGAGCAGACAATGCAAGGTCCAGCTGCTTTTTCTTTTTTAATATTATATGCAAAGAGTCTCTATGCCGTATATTTAATAGAGGGATGTTCCAAAACTATAAACAACAACTAGGTCTCCCTCTTATTCTAGATCTGGTTAATCTCTCCACAACATGTTTCTGGAAGATGAATGTGGTAAATGGAGGAGGTGCTAATCCATTAAGAATTTTGAATATTGAATACGCATTGTGAAATGTAATAAGATTCCCCTAGCAAAGGAGACCATTTTCATATCATCACCACAGGAAGTACATGTACATTACAGTAATAATGACAGCTTTTAGGTTTATTGTCCACGATCTAGAGAGCTTGTTTATATACAGATTGTACAGGCTTTAGTATTGTATCAATGGTAAGAGAACAAGTGGTTATACAGTATGTATACAGTATATGTGAGAGAATAACAGAACGGAAATAAATCTTAGTCGCTTCAAATTTGAATTTTAAGGTGATTTCAAATGGGATGTTATTTAAGACGATTTATTATATAAAAGTATATATTGTTAGAATATTGTGTAATGAATGTTTCTATTCCAACCATTTATCCATTATAATTACCTAACTATTTGAACTGTTTATTCATTATTTTTAGCTATCTATTTCAACCATCTATCCATTGCTTTTAGCTTTCTATTCAGGCCTCTCTGCTCACTTACTAACTATTTTTTTTAACCCACTCTTAATCGCAACACATACTGTAGCTTTTTTTTCAAATCAGCTCAGCTACTCAGTCTGTCACTTCTTCAACCACACTCCAGACCAGAGTCTCATGGCATTTGCACATCATGAAATGATGACATGACATGTTCCATTTAGTCATCCTTTCCTAGCTCTGATCCAACATCAAGCACATCTTACATGTGCAATAAAATTGGAGAGTTACATAATGTGACATTTGATAAAGAGGAAGAAACAAAGAATTGTATTCAGGAAATAATTTGTACATTTCTTAAAACTGTACGCATGTATTTTTTGGCATTTCACATCCTGTGATTTAGTACGTTCTGTGATTACATCAGCACCTGGTTCCTCCATGACTAGCATTTTCAAATTTTAATAACTATAGTTTACCTAAGTCTGTCATACGTGTTCCTAGCGTCTAGACTTGAAGTCAGACTCTCGTCTCCTCAGCTCTGAGTGTGTAGAACAGATCCTACACTTTCATCCTTATCTTCACTACGCTGCTTTCATGTTCTCTGACTGCATAGCAATGAGCTTTAAGTCCCAGACTGGATTTACATTTCAATCACTAGGCTTGGAAGATAGCAGTAAAAAAAGGATGGCGAACAGATTAAGATCTTATATGGAAGTGAAGCACTGAACTTTACAAGATGAGATGATACATTAAATGAGGGCCACGGAAATGAATTTGACAGTGTTGCTTGGGATTGATACTTAAAGTGGCAGTCTCAAAGATTTTCATTTAAATTAATGTGTGTTAAGTCACTATCTATCGCTGAAGGAGGTAACACAATGGTGATTGAGCCTATGGCCTACTGATGAAAGTATTGCAATATTTATATATTGGCAGTATTACAAACTGGGTGACTGTGATGACATCCTTAAAGGAACAGTGTGTAACATTTCTGGAGATCTATTAGCAGAAATGGAATATAATATTCAGAACTATGTTTTCATTAGTGAATAATCACCTGAAACCAAGAATCGGTGTGTTTTCGTTAGCTTAGAATGAGCCCTTCATATCTACATAGGAAGCAGGTCCTCTTTTGCGTTTTTACGTCTCCTGAAGGCCACCGTAGTTCTCCGACACGCTTGTGAAACTGCGGTAGTGTGAGCCGCCAGCTGCCGTCGGACTTCCATGCTCCTAAAATATTGTTATTATGGTAAAGATAACGGCGTTACCACGGTTTTGCACCCGCCGGCTCACGTTACCGCAGTCGTGGAAAGGGTATGAGTGAGCAGAGGGGTACTCAGTTGGTTGCAATCTGCAACCACACCACTAGATGAAGCCAAATCCTGCACACAATACTATTTGAGTGAAAAACAATGGACTAGTGCTCAGAGTTTAGCAGTCTGGAGTCTCTTTGTTGATACATAAGCTTCAAGTTTTCAGAATTGTGTGCATAGTTAAATTTTTTGTGTGCATACAATGGAGAAAAACTGTAATACAGCATTTTTTTCACCGGGAATGTCAACACAGACACCCAGTTTGTAATACTGCAAATATATAAATATTGCAATACTTTCATCAGTAGGCCCTTGGCTCAATCACCACTGTGTTACCTCCTTTGGTAATAGTGACTTAAAAGACATTTATTTAAATGAAAATCTTCAAGATTGCCACTTTAAGGTTGCATAGGGTGATAGTGTTAAACCTGTATTGTACTTTGGTGGTAAATGTTATTAAACCTGTATTGTACTTTGGTGGTAAATGTCATTTGCTATTTTGCTATTACCAGTTGGCAAAAAGTCTTACTTGAGACCAAGCCCAGAACGCTGTCAAACATTGACATATTCTTACACTTTCATTCTAACTGAATATTCTGCTTCAGATTAATTAAAGTGTTTGCCCTGCCAGCAGTGAGACATTAAAATGGAAATGTCAGTCAGCCAGTCCATCTGTTCTGCACTACTAGAGCAAAATATCTGAACAACTATTCACTCAATGCCGTGACATTTGGTCAGAATATTCATAATCCCCCACATGATTTTGGTGACCCCTGACTTATTATCTGGTGCCAACATCAGGTCAGAAATCCCCTTTGACCAACACCTAGGTCTATGACAATATCTCAAAAACTAGCAGCTGGTTTTCTGTGAAACTTGCAGTGGTTATTCATGATTAAATGGTCCAATTATTGGTTTTTTTTTTTGCTGCTAACATATTACAGCAGAAGTAGCACTTACTACTACTACTACTATTACTATTACTACTACTACTACTACTACTACTACTACTACTACTACTACTACTACTACTACACTTACTACAAGTTGTTAGTCAGTAAAACACATCCTTTCAAAGCTCTTTTACAGTTTGTTGGGAGCTAAAATAATAGTATTTGTAAAAAAAATAATAATAAACTAGTTTGAGGTTATTGTAATGTCAAATTAAAACGATAATAACAATGCTGTCAAGCATAATTATTGAAAACAAAATGACATTGTCCTGACAAACACCAGATTAAACACAGAGATGTAATGTAGGAAGTGTAATACAGTAGCTGTACCTGAATGCCATACAGGAATTGTTCCGACTCGTTCTCCCCGTCCGACTCCTCATCTGTCCAACACTGGCCTTTGATGTCCTGTGGGCCCACACATTGTGAAAAGGCCATTATAGTGGAGCGGAAAGAAATTGCAACCTCTCTCTATCATCCTTTCATCTCACATCCGTTCTCACATCTCCCTATTTAGCCTAGCGTTCAAAACAACCGGCTTCAAAACACTGCTTTTTATAGCATCTCAAAGAGAGAGACGAAAAGGCGCGATTTATTTCCCAAAGACAAGATATTCTCTGAATTCAGCCTTCAAAAGAATACTCAGTTTACAATCAGAGTTTAGTTGATAAAATATATATATTTGTTTTCGTTAGAAAAATAACCATGTCTCATTTCCAGCAAAACAAACCTACAGTATTTAACTTGTTTAATATACTTAGATTAAGCTAATACAATATCTAAATGTCTATGGAAAGTCTGCACTTCTGTCCACAGGAATGTAGTTTTATTTAATTATAAATCTTAAACAAACCATGAATGGATGACAGGGCTTAATCGTATGCAGTGATTATTACGCCAATAGAATCCAAGCTGTCTTACCATTGGGTCTGCTGTTCATAGGGCTCACTCAGACAGGTTTAGGCCTTTGAATACTGCCAACCATTGCAGCATATTTCCAGGTGGAAGGAACAAGAACAGAAAACCGGAGGGCTCTGGCTGACCACCTCTCTTTCTCGCACTCTTCAGAACAGCAAAACCTGGGAGAAATAGAAATTCAAATTCAGTAATGGAAGAAAACATGAAACAAAGAGGCCATTTCCAGTGATGCCATGCTTTGTAAACGGTGCCCTCCTCCTCTTTTCTTTAAATGGTCTGCACTTCACCTTGCCATGTATCCTAGCAACAGCCATCTCTGCCTCCTTTCAGAGTGGCATTAATCACCGTGGAGAGAATGTGTGGGAGATATGTGCTGTACGTTCAGTACCCAGGATGTCTCCATTTCATTGTTTTGTTTTGCTTTTTTTCCCAGGAACTTCATCTATTAATACCAAAGCACCAAAGGTTCACACACCTTTTATAGACGCACACTGAATGATGTCAGTGCATTGTTAGACTGACGTCTTTGATTTGCTTAGCAAATAAATGGAAGGAAATCATTGAAACGCCATCTAATTTCCTGGGTTAGCATACAAGAGAGTACATTGTGGGCACATGGGCACAATTTGACATATTAAAATAATGGTTGCCTATAAATGAATAGTTACAGCGGTCATGATGAGGGAAAAAAAGATCTTTTTTAATTTCTATACGGTCCAGATTTAGAAATAAATTGTGACAAGATCAGATGAAAAACTGCTTGGGTAAACAACATTGCTGATATAACAGAGGCAGCTACAGCACACTGCATTTCATGGCGGCCCATCACATTTTGTGTCAGACATGTAAACAATGAGCATGGTGTTCTTTCAACGAGACTCAAAGCTGCGGGATGCAGAGATGCATATTTCACACGGCAGCGTCAGAATACAAATTTACAATTTGCATAGTCTGCTGCATGTCAAACCTAAATAATAAAGGATTTTCTAATAGCACTGAATCCTGAGATGTGTGCAAACAAAGACTGGATGGCAATGGCTTGGCTACAAAACCAACCAGCATGAAGGCATCTATGCTACATATAGGTCAATATAATTAAATGAACACCAATTATTCATTTCCTCTTTGTTTGCTGGACTGACATAGGACACTAAGCCCATCTCTACCCTTAGACTGGGCCATTATCTATACGTCTACACACAAAATGTGTTTTTCTCTTCCTGATTGTGGATATCTGTCATTTTTCCTGTTAAGGTTTGGCTCCTTTCTTGTCTCCATCACCCTTCCAGACATCAACTGCATCCTATTAAACAAGGCTCCATCTTCCACTTCAGCTCCTCTCCTTGCATCTATACGTCTGCTGCCCTGCCATGTCCTCAGCCCTGCTTGCATCTAAACCCCCCACTCCCATCGCCCCCCACTGCTCGCCATTCTCATAGCCTCTGTCGTCTCACATACCAATAGAGTCGCCAGCAAACTGACCCCCCCAGACACACGCACATCCACCGCCATTGTCCCCATTCTGCTTTCTGATCATATTTAACACAAACACAGATGCAGTCAGGCGGATTTTCCCATCCCCCCATGCTCTGCACCCCATCCCCATCCCCATCCCTATCCCCATTCCCATCCCCATCCCTATCCCCATCCCCATCCCTATCCCCATCCCCATCCCCATCCCCATCCACACTTACCTCCACAGAGGATGGAGACTCAGATGCTGTCCTTGCCTCAGCTGCTCCCCCTCTTAAAGGGCACACCTGCCTCTCCCTCTCTTGGTGGCTGTTTTCCACTGAAATGATAGATGACAAGAAGCCCATTAAAATAGGATTTTAGAGAAACCAGAGCCACGGTTCCCCAATTCTACGGTGTCTGTCTCTCTGTGCTTTGTGGTGTGTGTGTCTGCGAGCAGCAATCCAGCTGGTGTGTGTGTGTGTGTGTGTGTGTGGGTCTGTGTGTTTATCTATTGCAGATCTCTGCTGCTGCTACTGCTGTCTTATATTTTGCCTGACAACACTGAGGGGTCTGAGCATGCTCAGTGAGCCCAGGCAAGCCAGTCATGTGATCTGCAGCTGACTGCACTGCTGCTGAGAAGAGGAAAAATGGAGGAAAAATGGCTCTGCTTGTGTATATGCGTCTGCCTGTGTGTTTGTGTGCGTGTGTGTGATTGCATAAGTCAGTGTCTGTTACTTTGCAATCAAGCTTTGAAGGCAGCTTCTGGTTGATATTCAAGAGCTTTCATGTTTTGTCTAAATGTATCTAAAGAAAATAAAGAAAGGAAGCATTAATATGCTTAATGCTACATTTGTGCTTTACACTTCAGCTGCACTGCATGCTGTATAGATGCAGAAGGGCATAGGCTTAATTGATCTAATATTCAAATTGCAAGAGTGATTATATTTCAGTAACACTTTAAAAAAATCAATATAACATTACAAAAATATATCCTGTATCTATGATACACTGTGTCATTGTGTGCACGTGAGAGACAATGGCCATCAGGCTTTTGAGATAATCAGTCTTTACCCTCATTATCTCAAGGTGTTAGGCCAAGTGTCTCATCAGTGTGTGGCCGTAGTCAGGAGAGGAAGAGAAAACTAAGATCTCTCCAAACATTTATTTGGCTCACAATAAGGCAAGATAAAGGACACTGACCCTGGTGGCACAATATAAATATGGGGAATCAGTAGTTTGACATCATGCCATAGTTGCTTCGTCCACCACGGTTATACTGCCTGGTACTTCTTGTATATGAATAGGTGTTCCAGGTTAATAAAGAGTTAACTGTAGTAGTAGCCCCAGAACAATCCCCCATCTTCCACCTATAGTGCAACTGTCCCTCGCTGTACATCAGCAGTCAATGCTTATTATTTCTGGAAGGAGGTGAAAATGCTGATTGCAACTTAAAGGGGAACTACGCCCATTTTCAAAATTCATAAATGTTATTCCTATGGTGTAAGACAGTCCAAAAAATATTAGTAAAGATGAACAACTTTCTCCCAAATCCAAAAACTAGAGTGCTAAAACTCAAACTTGTGATTTCATAGGGTATAAAGTCTGGAACTGCTCCATTGACTATGCATGGAGAGAGATGTTATAGAGGATACTGAGAGCACGATGATCTGAGTTTATGGGTACATTTTCTGTTTCACAACTGACAACACTACACTAGAATAAAGCTCATTTGGGTATAGAAAAGAAAACAAACATTATGTGGGTCCACAAAATCAGCCTCCCATTCATCATCTATGGAGCTCCAGACTTCATACCCTATGACATGGCAAGTTTGAGTTTTACTTCTCTGGTTTCTGGCTTTGAGAGAAAGTAAATCATATTCACAAACAGTGATTGAACTTTACTAGGGCATGGAAATAACATGTTGGAATTAGTAATTTAGGTGGTGTTCTCCCTTTAAATGTTTCAGTTTACTTTTTAGCAGGACAATTTCTTTGTTCCATTTCAGCACATAGTGTAATTTCACATCCATTGTGTCTTTCTGTTTTTCTCTGTGGTATTATGATCAATGTAATCAATATGTAATTGAGCTATTTTAGGTTTTCTATGTGTGCCCTACTGGAGTTGTGTTTATTTCACTGTTTTTGTTTGATCGTTTTCCCCTTTTAGTTAAATTGATTTATTCCCAGGTAGCAGTTGCTGTACTCATGCAGTAGTAAGACACACCGAAGCATTAGGACGTCCTATCCGCTCATCTCTGAGATTTATCTGAGCATATTCCCACAGTGTCTTACTGTACCTCGTGGCCCAGGGGTTAGCAGCCATTAATACTGACTGACAGCCAGAGGCTTGGCCAGTGCACAGGGGGACTGAACGGCAGATCAGTCCGCCCACCTGGACAGGTGTGTCCATTGGCCTCAGAAAAGTGGAGTTGAGTGGATCCAGGCAGAGGCTGCCAGCAGCCAGTGAGACAGCAACATGGGCAGTGGAGGCAGCAGCGCTAACACAGCTGTGAACAGGTGAGAGCAAAATGGGACACAGTGGGAGGAGACCATGAAGAGGGCACCTTACAATAGGCCACAGGACTCAAGAAAAAAAAAAAGAAGGTCAGCAATAGTGTTTTCTGTATGTTAAGTAAATAGTGATGAGTGTCTTTGCCTGATTGCTTTATCTAAGCTCTGTTGCAAAGTTTGAATGTTAAAATTTGAACCTGTTCGAGATATAGTAGGCAGTTGTGTCTGTGTCAAGGATTTAGTTTATGTCTGCCATCTCCTTGGCAGAGCTGATTAACACAACATCAGAGTTAATCATCCTGGGTAACACATTTGTGGCATAGCTGTCTAGAGTCAGCACTGGACAAACAACCATTATATCTGTGGTTACTGTCAGCCATTAATATACCACAGATGATTAGCTGGTCACTGCAAGCTGAAGTTGTTTCAATTAAATAGCAAACACATGACCAACATGCTGCATTGTTAATGCACTGTTTAATGATGTAATGTATTTTGTCGTACCTATTGTTGCTGTTGTGATTCAATGTTGTCTTTATTTGTTGGATGCTGCTATTTGACCCTGTCTTGGCTAGGTCTCACTTGTAAAAGAGGTTTTAATCTCAATGTGACTTCCTAGTTAAATAAAGGTTATATATGTATTAGCAAAGGGACGGCATAACACACACATACAAAAATGTGGCTCACGTTAACAAAATGACTTAGATGAATCCTTCTAGAGATTTAATCTCCTTGTTTTTAGAGAACAATGCAGGTCTGAGCCTTCGAGTCAAGTTAACCAAGTAGTTTACAACGGGGAGACCTGGATTTTTCTCTAATTTATTATGCCTTTCAAGTCACTTTGGTAAATGGACTATTGCATGTTAGCACTGAGTCTAATGCCATTATAGCCCTCCTGTTTCATATGATAAAACATAATTATCTCATCATCTTAAAAACACAAACTGATGTCTGTGTCCAGATTGAGAATTCTAGTCAGTCCTGATTATTTTCACATCAAGTTTTTAAAATAATGCAAAAAAAACGCTTAAATGTGTTTCCACACCTGAGCTGTTTGACATCTCTTGCTTCTCCAGCTCCAGCTGTTTGCAGGTCTTCATCCAAAGGGCCATCTTGCTCAGGGCAGAGTCCCTCTCTTTAGAAAGACGAGCGGCATGATGTTGTTGATGTTATAGCTCCGACACCTGAAATGTGAGGACAGAAAGATTTAGTCATGTGGAAATAAAATAAAACAAGACATCATTCTCATTTATAAGTGTCTTGTATGTAGGGTCATTTCAATTTTGATATATGCTGAGTGGTTGGCAATTTGGACAGTCGACAAGTCCACACAACTCCAGCTTAAAAGGATGCCAGTGTATGTTATCATGTAGTTAATCATGTCGAGAAAAAAAAGTATAGCAATGTACTGTGTACCTCTAACAAAGTTTTTATGTAATGTGAAAATCAAGTAGGTCTAATTGTTATTATTTGGTATTGAAAAAAGTGAATAGGCTAGTATTGGTAGGCTATAATACTAGTGGTAGATTTATTTGCATTTTGTGTAATGGTGTATTAATACAGAAATATTGGTTGTGTAAAAAAAAAAAAGTGTTTAGTAAATGATGTAAAAACTATACCTACTATTTATGAAAAGGCCCACTTAATATGAAGTCCCTAAACCTATATTGAAAATACATTATTATATACTGTATATATGCAGGTATAGTTCTTACATCATACACTTTTTTTACACAACCAATATTGCTGTATTAATACACCATTACACAAAATGCATATAAATCTACCACTAGTATTATAGCCTACCAATACTAGCCTATTCACTTTTTTCAATACCAAATAATAACAATTAGACCTCACCTATTTGATTTTCAAATTACATAAACACGTTGTTGGATGTACACAGTACATTGCTATACTTTTTTTTCAACATGATTAACTACATGATAAACTACACTGGCATCCTTTTAAGCTGGAGTGGTGTGGCCTTGTCGACTGTCCAAATGTTGTGTAATGGTATGGTATTAATATAGCAATATTGGCTGTGTGGAAAAAGTGTATATAAAGTAAATGATGTAAGAACTACTATTTATGAAAAAACATGTTTTTTTATTATAGGCCCACTTAACCCTCCTGTTGTCTTCCCGTTGACCATGCAACTTTTATTTTCCCGGGTCAAAATTGACCCAGTCTGGTTTGACTGTTTTTAAAGCATACATTATAAATTATCACCCAATTCTGTATTACACCTTTTTGGCCAAGTTCATTCCAACTCATTACCACAAGTTTTACACTTTTTTGGGTGAATTCATGGTCAATAAACCTAATTTAAATGAAATTAAACCTAATTTTTTTAGGAAAAAAATGCAGAAATTATGAACAATTTGGACTTTACTCAAAATTGGACTGGTATATGTCAAAGTTTAGTCGGAATAAAATAAATATTAAAATATAAACACATTGCACCACCACAGGTGCTATAATTTTGAATAAAATACCCATAATGCAACAAAAGTAGTGGTAATTTTTTTTTTGCAAAGACCATATAAGGGAACCATCCATGTCATTTTGGGGCAATTATGTGAAAGACATCCATATTTATGACATAATGAAGTTTGAAAAATGGGACAGTAGGGTTAATATGAAGTCCCTAAACCTACATTGAAAAGACATTATTATTTTTCATCACCAGATGGAGGTGTTGCCTCAAACACTGCACAGTAGCATCTATAGCGCCACGAGGGTCCTTAAGTTCATCACTCAACCACGTCTACTGATGCAATAACCAGTACAGTATATTTGGGTCTAATTATTGCATCAGTTTTTAAGAAAATAAACAGAAGGGAGTGAACAATATTTTGGGTATCTTACTATACAGTTACAGTATTATTGCACCACGTTTAATGATGCTTAATTCCCATGAACCATTTCTGCAGCCGATGATCTGCACATCCTTAGGATAATAATGGATCCAAAAACATATATGACAAATTACTCATTTGAATCTCTGAAAATGGACATAGGAAAGACAGTGAATATAGGAACTAAACCACTGCGTTTTTCAGGAAACTACAGCAGCACGCCATCATCTCCAGTCACATGCTCTTCTGATGCATTCATTGGCTCCCTAACTTTACCGAAGCACCTCCTCCACGTATCTGCGTATCAGTCCGCGTCGTTTCTAGTTTAATACCATTTTTTACCATTTCCTTATATTTCCAAAAAGAGTAATGGTAAAATAAAAACACATGTTTGCGTAGACTGCAGTGAGTGCGGTAGGTAGGTAGGTAAACACGTGTTAAAACGGTGTATTATTTTGTCATTTATCTTTATTCTCTCGGATGGATATGACTCAGCATCCCTAGAAAGTAGTTCCACTGCTGAGTGAGAGGGACTAGAGAGAGAGATCACCTTGAAGCAGGCTTCAGTTCAGTGTAACGGCAATTACAACAAGACCAAGCAGGCTGTCCAGCTAGATAAGGTTAGTATCCTCAACACGGGCTTTCAACCTATCATATGAAGTGACCTGATAACTCGTGGGGACACTTGCGCTGTCACATAATTGTCTTTTATTATAATATCTGTAGCTACATCCTGCGAGCTGGTAAGTCAGAGCATGCATGTGTCTTTGTGGCGTTGTTTCCACTCTTTCACTTTATAGAAATCATGTTTTTTTTAATGCCAATACACCCTGGATGTGTGTGATAATCTTTTAGTCCTGCTAAGCTGGTTTTTGTATTTGTTAGACAACCTTGTGATTTTTAAAATGCATCTAATACATGGATAAACTGAGATAATTCATCCGTGCACTAAGTAGGTATTTCTGTAACTATCTTTTCTAACACGTTGTAGTCTTGTTTCATCGCTAAACACGGTTATTATTATGTAAAATGATGATATTAAGTATGATGCGTGTGTGGTGTTGGAGAGTCGCTTCCTGTTGCCTCCTGCTGTGGGTGTGGCGGAGCGTGTCTTCTCGGCCTCCCATTGGTCAGTCTCTCTGTGACGTCTCCAGACCAGGAAAATGTGACGCAGGATGAGAACGTGACCTTTTTATTAGCGCATCATCGTCTGCAGGGTATTTATTGATTTATGTAACAGTTATATTATAACAAAATACAATTAATGCACCAGAGCTAAAACTATGTGCATTAAAGTTATTATGTGTCAGTAGATGAATTCATCATACTACCAATTATGGGTATCCCTTTGCCACTGCAGACACACTTGACTGCACTGACAAAACACGTTGTACACTTTGTATTTGATATAAGGTGCTTGGGTTAAAAAATGTAGTCAGATGATGTAGCATGTGTATTTGAAATGCTTTGAATATGAACTGCATTCTGTACCATTTATTAACTTAAACCCATGAGGTAGTCCATCTAAATCTATATTCTGTCACAGTTATATTATAACAAAATGCACCAGAGCTAAAACTACTTGCATTAAAGTTATGATGTGTCAGTAGATGAATTCATCATTTCCTTCCTTTTTTTATACATCAATACTTCCTGTCATATTTTCCTCAGAAACACAAAATAGGAAATAACTACCCTATGGTAATGTAGTAAATCTGTATTTGGCTTAGCAGCTTCACTGCAGTAGCTTGCTGCAGTGGTGCCACACATAACAGGCCTTGTTGTCACTTGATACATGATGGGGTGGAAATGCAGGTCTAACCCTCTCTGTCCTGGTTGTAAGTAGTTTTCAATTCAATTCAAATAACTTTATTTGTCCCCGAGGGGCAATTGTAGAGGCTCGTAGAGAAGTACAATTAACAACAATATACAGGAACATTTTAAACATCTTGAAAGTTAAAAATAATGATACTAATACTAGAAAAAAATATTTAAAATAGTGCAGTATACACAGTATACGGTACATATGGATATAAAAAACTGAATGAAAAAGCAGTCCAGGGCCGAAGTTTTGGCTTTTAGCTCTCTGTCTGATAGCTTTGTCATCTTTGGTATGTGAATACTAAGTTGTTTTGCAGCCTGTTCCCAAAACAGCAGAAAGAAGATGATTTGACAAAATTAAGGCAGAGCTTTGTCTAAAAGTGCATTTTGAAATTATAATGTCATATCCTACATCTACGATAACATTGGTGTACAGTAGGATATGCAAAGGGCCTTTCAATATAGCCCCCTTGTGTGGTGTTATGTTGTGAGGAATAATTGTTCTGGAGAACATTCTGGAGACACTGTCATTGCTATGTCCTTCCTGTCCCCTGTTACAAAATGGAGTCTTTTTCCCAGGAGACCCAGTCAGGTTATTATGTCAAGTCACGAGGAATTCTGTTTAAGTGATGAGCTCGACGAAGGGAAGTGCTCAGTGTCTGCCTATCGCTTAAATATCAGTTTTGACCTTTTAATATTTGTCCATGTGGGCTTAATTCTCAGTTGTCATAAATATATTTCCGCAAAATCACTGTTACTTAACAAATTTCATTGCTCTAGTGAGTCTATAAACTTCATCTAGAAGTCCAGACTCTGGAACTTATTCATCCACAGACATGAACTGCTGTTGAAAAAAAACAACAACATGTAATAAGTATACACTGTCAAATTGTAATTTTAGCTCTGGCTGATTTATGTTTTTCTACTTTAAGAAGCACTTTGGCAGGTAACCGGCCATTTGCAAGGATGACTAAGAATTGTGGAGTCCACCAGCAACTGCAGTTAGTGGATGGCAAAACTGTTGTTTTCTGTTTTGGATGGAAGTGTCCTTGACCTGCTGTTGTGGTAAGGTAGTTCAGTTGCAGCTGAGCTGGTGGTCCAGTGCAGCAGACACAGCCTTTTGCAGCTGGCGCTGCTCCCATGCAGTCCCTCCCCACCATAGCCGCATGTTTGCTGACTGATGTAGACTGCCAATTACAGGTATCCCTTTGCTACTGCAGACACACTTGACTGCACTGACAAAACACGTTGCACTTAATTTGATATAAGGTGCTTGGGTTAAAAATGTAGCCAGATGATTTAGCATGTGTATTTGAAATGCTTTGAATATGCACAGCATTCTGTACCATTCATGAACTTAAACCCATGAAGTAGTCCATCTAAGGTTTGTTTTGGAGTTTACAGACCTAGTTTACAGGCTCTACATGGTGTAAATACCATCGTACATTCTGAGTATTAGATTTCTACATACAGACATACTCTGCATGCTGTGCGTTATTATTAGCCAAGGCTCCAGCCTGGGGTTTTGACCTAGGTTGGTAGGAACATTGGTGTGACACGGCTCTGGTGTGTCGTGGTAGAAGTCGCATGTACATCTACTGTGTGCGTTCATGGCGATTGCCCGGTCACAGCAGGCACTCTCCATATCCTGCTTTATCCTCGTTGAAGGGATTTACTCTTGAGCACCTGAATGCGTCGTGTGTACGCACGTGCGCTGCGGCGGTCAGTTCTGCTTGGACTGCTGCAGCAGGGAGTGGTTCGCGCATTGGCATTGGAAGCTCCAACACAGTGGGGTTGTTGTGGAGGTCATTGGTTGCAACGTGCCTGTTTGTCCCCAGGAGGAACAGGAAGATCTACTCGGGGTATGTAGTGCAATCTGCAAGTGGTGCCCTGGTTGAGTGAGTGTGACTGATATAAACCATCTACTGTCTCCGTGGGCCAACTTGGATTAGCCCAGTGTTATGTCACATCAATAGTAAATGACTAAATGTCATGCCACCCTGACAGCAATGCAACAATGGCTGCAGATTGCACAGGCATGTTTCACAGATAAGTGATAGGGGAATTGTTTAGAACGATAGGGGAAGATAGTGACTGAGAGCATGTTACAACAAAAGAGTATTCAAATGTTTCAATGGTAGAAGTGTTGGGACGGGATTGGAGGGGATTATTAGCAGCCAGCTCTAAAGTTAGCCTTGCATCTGTGTCAGGGTTACTATGGCTGCTGTTGGCTTGTGGCGGCTGTCCTGTGGTCAGACACACTATCCATGTCTGTCAGACAGCCATTCATTCAATTATGTAATTTTGTCTTTCCATAGCAACCAGTAGTTGGTAAGCTGCAAACCCAAGACATTACTGCACTTGGTGAAGGATAGTCACTATTACCGGATTTTCAAAAGTTATCTGAAGCACATGTTTATTTTGCCAGTCATATTTCCTCTGATAGCTCCAAAAATAGCACCTCAGCTGAGGATACAGGCAGTATTCAACTTGAATTGCCTGAGGAGGAAATTTCATTAAAGTGACTAAGATACAGACTATGACTTGTTCTCTAATGAAATTTGACCCCATGACAGTAATGCAAAGGCGTTTAAGCAAATTTTCCAGGTTAGGCTAGCCAGGTTGCTTTAAAAACACGTTTACACAGTTGTCACTGTTCTGTTGCAACGGCATTTGAAGCCAGCCATGTTCTGTTGTATTAGGAATAAGATTTTGATTTATTACTATTACTACTGTTGGCCATAGCTATTTTTTTTCATGCATCTGATTTGTATTCCACGTATGTGGAAAAGTAGTAAAATGGCTTGTACAATGATCTGCCTAAAACTTGGTCTCAACCTTTCCCACACAGACAAATGTACATCCCCTTTCAGTTTTGCAATTGCAACTGTCAGTGTTGCGCTGTCTGTAGTATTACATTAAACTGTGAAGTTGTGATATCTATATTGGCCATGCTCCAATTGCAGACCAGTTTAGTAAGATATTGGCCTCCATCAGCATCTCTAGATAAATCATTGTCTATTGTTATTCTTGAAATGAAACTGTTTAGTCAAATGTTCTTCTTAAGTTACTATAACCCAAAATGCAATCTGATTTTTGTAATGGATAAACAATTAATTGAATATTGTCATCATCAGGTTTTTTCCCCCATCAGCAGTGTGCTAGATCTGGGAATGGTCCACCTCTGGTATTGTGCTATTTATATGAACATTTTGTGAAGAAATGCCAATGTAGCATACATTTTCTTTATTAAATTCTATTTCTTAAAAAAAAAGAAAATCCTCTTAAATGTATAAATGATGAATGAATAAACCAGGAAATTATTTTTTTAAACACAGCACTCTACAGTGACTGCCACTATTTCAGACTCTTTTCCCCCCTCTGCAGTCTTTCACAGTGGTTCAGCCCACTCGGATGTCTGCCCCCAGCCTTTTCGTGGATCTGTGTGTTGCAGTAGTGGGATGTGACTGTGCTCACGTACATCACTGGTCTGCCTCATTGCCTGTTACATAATCAGCCAGCCGCTCCAGTTGAAGGAGCCAGTTGGTATAGTGGCTCTGCCTGGAATCCCCCACCATGGTGCATTTGTTATAAGGATGTGATGAGTAAGAGGAGGTCAGACCACTAGTGTGTTACTATCGAGTGCACCATGAACATGTCTTTAGTTGCAGTTGCACCACCCACACTTGCAGCCATTGAAAATGTGCCATCCTTTGTATATGTTACAAATTGTTCTTTATTTCAGTAATTCAGGACAGACCTTGAGTCTGTGTAGACGTGATCAGAAAAGGATGAGAGGGTTTTCCCCTTAAAGACATATCAGTTTGTTATCCTGTTGCTCTGCCAAAGAAGCAACCAGTGAGAGTGTTCTTTGTTGAAGAGCACTTTGATGTATTATTCAAACAGAGGAAACTTAATCTCTTCACTGGGTGGTTTGGATTGTGGCCTGAGTTTGGACCTTGCAGGGAGTCATTATATTTTAAAAGTGATTGAGAAAAATGTTTTTTTTTGTAAAACAGTTTCTATCCTTGTTTGGAAAAGTGCCCTATAAGTTCAAAATGTATGATCATATACAGTATTATGCACAGTTTCCTCACGTTGTATTGAATTGATGGGAAATATCAATTGTGAAAAGTACAAAAGGTGGACAGTGTGCACATCTAACCCCACTTGGGTACAGATACATCATCAGTTTATTGCAGTGGAAAAATATAGGTAGTCAGCACACTGAAGTATTTATTATTGAAGCAACATTTTGTTCAGCAAGGTTTTCATCTTAAGTCATTAAATGACCTTTGGTAATGCTGTATACCTGCTTGTTTTAGATCCCAGTTTCTGTAGAGAATTAAAATTCAGCCAATTTCTGACCACTTCATGAGGACTTAGTACTTAAATCTAACACATTTCTACTTCCTATCATATCACCAGATTGACTGCTCAACCAAACATTTCAGCCTTAGTCAGCTGGGCTGTAGTCATGTAACTACAACAACTAGAGCCGTAGTATAAGCAACATTCCTCATATTTATAGCTTAGCCATGCTACACCCTGCTCAAATACACCTACCTTGTTGGCTGTTTGTTGAAACATGCCTTGATGTTAATGTGTTCATACAGGGTCGATGGGAAAAAAAAGGAAGTATCTCAGGCAAAGCACACATCCGTGCGTCCATGACAGTATTAAGCCATTTCCAAGTGTACAGGATTTCACATAACCTCCCTTCTGTGCTACCATGTGCAGTGTACAGTATGTTTCACCCTTTTCTGGTTAGAAAGTAGTGATGAAAGCTTGGCAGTTCCAGCCCGGTAGATGTGCCTCGTGATGGTGTCGTTGCCATGGGTGACTCAGGGAGAAGTGGGTGGGAACAGAATGTACAATATGGCGTTGCAGCTGCATAAACTATACTACTCTACTCTCAGTGTGGAGTATGGCAGCATTGCAGAGGTACAAGTCTTAACATGTTACTGAGCATTGCAGACATTTCAGCTTTCATTTATCTGTGGTCAAATTGTAAACAATTGGAAGCTTACTGAAACGGTGGGAGTGTTTGTTTTTCTCTCAGTTGTCATAAGCATTCATTTATTCACTGAATAAGCTGTTGGTTGTGCAACCTGAAAGGAAACTAGTAACTCAAGAAAAGACAGTCTTGTGCAACGTAAATCACGAATCCTCTTTTATTTGAAAAGAATTGCAGTGGTGACATTTCATAAGCCTAATCTTAGTCTTTATTGTCCTTAGTCTTGGTGGCTGAGGTTAGTCGAAAATAGATGTGCTGGAAGTGAAAAACAACCATTATCAGTCCCTGCACTGCATCAGCAATCATGAAGAATTGACTCCCACTGGGACATCCTCCTTTCCTTTGATTTCACTATCACAAGCTTAGCTACACAGCAGGATTAGGTACAGTTTGTTACTAAGGACACTCAGCAGGTCAGATACAGTGCCATTGCTTGCTGGCCAGTGTGACCACAGTGGGAAATAAAGCCTTCACCCTAGATCTCTGTCCATTGAGTTATACACAAATACAACCACAGTGTGAAATTCCGAGAGCGTGAGATTCAGTGAGAGTGTGACGGATAACTTTTGAAAAGAGTTCAGGAATCCTGGACCAAGTGTGGTAAAGCAAAGAAAGCTGCCAGTTGCCATTGCTGTGTCCTCTTATTAACTTGTTTTCTCCTATTTCTTTCTGCAGGACTTCTACAGTTACACCAGGGATTACCATGCCTCAGTCAACGTATCCAGACATGGGTTCTGCCTTCATCCAGACACAGCAGCTCAACGCTGCAATGGCCGACACCTTCCTGGAACACATGTGCCTGCTGGACATCGACTCCGAGCCCACCACCGCACGCAACACTGGCATCATCTGCACCATTGGTTTGTCAACATTTTAGCTGCTGAGATAAACGGTTGCTACTAGGGCTGCACCGTGACGGTTAAATAGATAAATGTGACATTTTAAAAGCTACGCTGTGTCTCATGCTTTCCTTTCAATAACTGTCTGCAGGGCCAGCCTCCCGTTCTGTGGATATGCTGAAGGAGATGATCAAGTCTGGAATGAACATTGCTCGCTTGAACTTTTCCCATGGCACACACGAGGTGGGTCTTTGCACAAACTGTGTAAATGAGTTGGGTCAGGTACAGCTAACCAGTCACATTGTTAAAAGTCACGTTTAAACAATGCTGATAATTTACACCAAACATGGTGCTGTGCTTTATCACAGAATGGTTGGTATGTTGATCTTTGTGGAAGTCGTTTTCTTGTCTAGCTTTTTTCAAGCAGTGTTGGTAACTCTTTGCATTGAATAACTATGGTGAAAGTATAGGGTCAACAGTGCTTACAGTGAAAAACCACGTAGTTCATTATGAACTACAATCAGCCTGGCACATTGAGCAAGACTAGGCCAGCCAGCATGAATGGAAAAAATAGTATTGCTGCTAACTTACTTAAGATTAGAGTCTGGGCTCGCTAACCAAGTTCAATTCAAAGTGATGCAGCCTGATTAAGTCTTTGTGTCACACTAGGGCACATACTCTGTGAAGGAGGACAGTGGCATGATGTACATGTAGCTTATATTAGCTGCAGATCTCATCTGAAAGCACCCAGCAAAAGTCAAATCCAACAGGTTTCACAAGTAAAACTTCTTCCTATTGACTATACCTACTTGATCTTAAAAACAAACAAACAAGATAATTGGCTAATGAATCTTGTTATCTGTTAGTACAAGTTCTCATCTAAAAAGCCTGATAAGTTATATAATGTCACTTTTTAATTGCTTGTCTTGTCTAATGAAAAAGTCAGATCTATGAATGAGTTCATTGATCAGGCAAACTTAAGAAAGCATGGTCAGGTGAGTTGCTTTTATGCCTCAACCCCAAGCAGCTCCAACAACCTAATCAAACAAACCCAAGAGGTGGAAGCCAGGAGAGAGAGAGACTGGCTGACAACCTGACTTTGTCCTCCTGGCTCCTGCAGGGAGAATTTAGAGAATGCTGTCTAGATGGTCATCATGTTTATCTACAGATTATCCACATGTGATGAGCGGGGCTTTTTGAATTAATTTAACTATTCGATTGTTTCAATTTAATTGGTTGTCATTTGTCATTATGACAATTTTCTATATGATGACCTTGTAGATTAAGAGTGTGCTCTTAATCTACATGATGCTCATAGAATTCTTTTTTTAGCTTTTACGACCTCCGCTCCACCATGTAATCTAAAAAGCGGACAGGCTACACAAACACACAAGAACCAATCTCAAGCATATCATTCACACAGATAGGAGACAAACATACAAAGCGAGAGACAATATTATCCTTGTTACATTCATGCCATAAAGCATATTGAATTGTAATTGAGAGTGACAAGAGGAGAGGCTGAATCTCTGTGAGGACAGAAATGTGGAATGAGGCACCGACAGCCAGGAGAGGCACAGAAAGGTCCAGCACAGAGAAGCCTGAACTGAAAGAGAGTGAAGAGAGTAAAAGAAAAGAGAGAGAGAGAGAGAGAGAGGCACACAGCAGTGCTTGTGGGACACAAACAACAGAGGGTTATTGAGAAGCAGTGGTTTAAAGTTACTATTATTCTCGTCGAAAGGACTACTAGGCGTAGGTAATACATTGAAACTGAGACCAACCTGCCAGCCAGATAATAAAAGAATAAGTAACTAATTGAAAGTTGAGGCAAAAAGATGAGGTTTGAGCTTAGATTTAAAGGCCCCAACAGAATCAGACTGCCTAATGTCCATAGGGAGGTTATTCCAGAGGAAGGGGGCCTGATAGGGAAAGGTCCCTAGTGTAGATAAATAAAAATAAATAAATAAAAATGGATTCATTCACAAATATTTAACTGTCTAAGAATAAAAAAAAGTAAAGTGAAAAGTATCTATGGTTTGTGTGGGTCTAGTTGTTTCAACAAGATCGAAGGTTAGACTAGATTCGGAGAACAGCTACAGAAATCAGAGCTTTGTTGACCCGGGGTACTATAAATATGTCATCTATAGCTTCCTGCCGTGCCCTGCTCTTTATCTCCTCAGCAGGCAGCACACCTAGACTCTGTAATTGTGTGTGTACACAAACCAACAGCAAGGTCAGTCCTCTATAAACTAAAATGGGAAGTGGAAAGTATATTAGAAGTACCAGTAGTACCAGAAAGTCACATTTCATAAAACCAGTATTGAAACCAGACAAAATGAGATCTAGCTGGGCTTCAACTGGAGTTTTACTTTACATTGTGTAGAAAAGGAATTACTAATGTATGGACCCTGACCTATAGAGTACACATACATATATATAGTTAACAGTCACCTTCTCTAAATTCAGTGTGCAACATTGATCATAAAACATCCCACTGTCTGTCTCATTAAAATGCTGCAGCACACTAGAGATTAACAGCAGCCGGGACATCATCCATAGATTTATTTTTAGCTTGACGTCATTTCAACTTTCTGAGGCGAACTTCTCAAAAGATTGCATTTCAAACTCCGTAGCCCCAGTGCCTGACTATGGCATACTTAATCTTAATTGAGTAGGTTGTAAGTGTTTTGGCAACTTGTTTAAGAGTCTATCTTGGATTAGTTTTTTTTTTTTTTTTACAGTTGGTGGAGAGACCATCCAGGTTTTCTTTTTAGTCACAGTGCAGTGAGTGTAGTGTTAGCTCAATGTGTTTCTAGTACGAAAGGCAGCCAATGTGATTACCTGCCACTTAAGTTATTACTGAAAGCTCTGGCTACCCAGGTGGGCTGTTTAAGCCTTGTGCAGCACAGAGCTGTCTTCAAAGCCACAAACACTGTGCTACATGTTCATTAGTCTGCATGAATGGGCCAAGAGGGCTGCAACAGTAATGTGACAGTACTTAATTTCTCTGACGCTCTCTTCCGAAGCATTTTAGGGTCAAGGTCGGCCACCAGATTCTGTTGATGGTGTGAACAATATCAGACCACGTGTGTAATGATTTAATACAAGTCTGTTTACATTTCTAATTGTGATAGGATTTAGATTGCTGGGATTTATTGTGTCTATTGTTCTGCACCAACGTCACTGAGGAATTTCTTCCTGAGAAACACTGCACTTCCTCAGCTGACATACTCATAATACACTTGTGAGGCAAATGACATTGCAATCCTCAAGGACACCTCAGATGACCTTATTTATCGGTATAATGCTACTTTTTTTCCACAAAAAAAATGTATTGATTTTTTTGCAGACATGGCAAAGGTCATCTTATCAAATGTATAACATACTGTAACTCAGTGTCCGTGACATGAAATAAAATATAACTAAATCAATAAAAATAATAATAATAATAATAATAATAATAATAATAATAGTAATAAAATCAAATAATTAAAAAAAGTAAATAAATAGAAAAAAAAAGAAAATAATAAAAGAGAAAAAAATTCTATGAAATCAAAAAAATGGATTTAGCTTTAAAAAAAAAAAAGGAAATAAAGAGGGCTGTAGGAAAGAAGTAGTGAAGATCCCTCTCTCCCTTATGTGTTGGAGGGGAGGCATGTTTCCATTTAAGAAGGATGTATCATCTGGCTAAGAGGGTTATAAAAGCAATGACGTGTTGCATCGTAGTGGGCAAATTCTGAGATGAGGGGAGGCTAAATAAAGCAGTCAGGGTGTTGGGCTCTATATTTATGTTGTAGGCAAAGTGCTCAATGTTTTAAATACCTTGAACCAAAAGTGACCAAAAAATGGTCGGCAGGGGAATACTTACATCTATTACAGGCGTCGCTTCTGTCAGGGTATATTTTTGCCAATTTAGCGTTGGTATAATGGGCTTTATGGAGCACCGTACACTGCATCAGGTGCACTAGACCAATAATGTCACTCCACTGACTGTCGGATATGTCAGTCCCCAGATCGTGCTCCCAGGAGTCTTTAAGGGGTGTGGTGGGGGCCGGCTTCAGGGAATCAATTTTGCTGCATAATGCTACTTTAAGTGATAATGTATGATATGTAATCTCTTAGGTCTCATTTAATTACATTATTTAATGACATTATTTACTGCCGCTTAATTTGCAAGGCATTTTATCTTAAAGGCTCTTGGTTATTGTTCTCAGTGCACCCAGATTCCTCAGTGACAGTTAACATGTCAGTTAGGGTTGTATGAAGAACTGTATGACCCCGTAGTGATTCTGCCAGTATGACTCATGTTTATGACTGGATGAGTTGTCAGACACACCTTATCTATCAGTTGTCCTGACCTAATTTGTATCTCTGCTGAATAAAACCTATGTCTTGCATATCAAATCAAATATCAGTGCCTCCGCCAAATTGGGTTTTCTTTTCATTCCAATGTGTGCGATACGATCAGAAGATGGGTTAGAAAGATAGGTTAGAGGTCACAGGTGTGATCAGAATCAATAACTGTGCAGGTCAGTATCTTGCTTAGTGTTTTCTCCTGAGGTATTTCAACGTGTTGTACTTCTCTTCCTTTCTGTAGTATCATTCACAGACCATCAAGAATATCCGTGAGGCATGCGAGAGCTTCGAGCCCGGCAGTATCCAATACAGGCCTGTCGGCATCGCCCTGGACACAAAGGGCCCAGAGATCAGGACTGGCCTCATCGCGGGAGTGAGTTTAGCATCGCCTAGTAGTCTTTAAAAAGGCTTTATGTTGTCAATCAAGAACATTTTGCATGAAAACAAACATAACAGAAAGTGAAATGATGTCTGTTAATGATTTGACAGAGCGGCGAAGCTGAGGTGGAGCTGAAGAAGGGCAACATGATCAAGCTAACCTTGGACGATAGTTATCAAGAGAAATGCAGCGAGGATACCCTCTGGCTCGACTACAAGAACATCACCAATGTGGTGGAAATTGGCAGCAAGATCTACATTGACGACGGACTCGTATCCCTGCAGGTCAAGGAGATTGGTGAGTGGAGGACATAAATAAAAATCTCTTGTGATCCATTTGAATGTTTAGAAAACCCTGCTATGTATTAATACCCAATAAAAGGCCTCAGCCCATTCATTTATTGTCTCCAGGTTCTGATTTCCTCAACTGCGAGATTGAGAACGGTGGCACCCTGGGCAGCAAAAAGGGAGTGAACCTCCCCGGTGCTGCTGTGGACCTGCCTGCTGTTTCAGACAAGGACATCAAGGACCTGCAGTTCGGTGTGGATCACGGAGTCGACATGGTGTTTGCCTCCTTCATCCGCAAAGCAGCAGACGTACACGCCGTCAGAGCAGTGCTGGGAGAGAAAGGCAAAGAAATTAAGATCATCAGCAAGCTCGAGAACCACGAGGGTGTACGCAGGTGTGTGTGTGTGTGTGTTTGGACTGTGGATAAAGTGTTTTCATCTTTTTTTATGTTAGGGGTCCAGAGCGGTGATTATAGTTTGTTTATCATACTTTATTTATTCTTTGGTAAGCTGTGTTTTATGAACCCACCCCTTTCACATGACCTTGAAACTTTTAACATCCTATGATAATTTACTTTGTGATTTAAATTGTTTTTTTTTTTTTAATTTTCCTTCTCCTGTGCAGATTCGATGAGATCATGGAGGCCAGCGATGGCATCATGGTTGCCCGTGGCGACCTGGGAATTGAGATCCCCACAGAAAAGGTCTTCCTCGCCCAGAAGATGATGATCGGTCGCTGCAACAGAGCTGGCAAGCCCATCACATGTGCCACTCAGGTTAGATAAAAGCTAAGGACGTACTGTATTTTGTTTCAGCTATATTACCTCCAGGAGCTGAGGTTTATTTATTAAAGACTGGCTGCTCTGGGCATCTTATTTGTGTCAACATCTGCAGGAGGGCAGTCTCAGTTTAATCTTCGTAAAACATAATGTTAGCATTCATTTTGTTCGTACCACTCAAAAGGCTGCCGTTTTGAGATCTGTGCATGTTACCTTCTAACACCTCACACAAACACCTTTCAGATGTTGGAGAGCATGATCAAGAAACCCAGACCCACCCGCGCTGAGGGCAGCGACGTAGCCAACGCCGTGTTGGACGGTGCCGACTGCATCATGCTGAGCGGAGAGACCGCCAAGGGAGATTACCCTCTGGAGGCAGTACGCACACAGCACATGGTGAGTTACTGTATTTTCAATATAAATATTTGAAGAGTTTATTCAAAAAAATCTTAATAAGTACGGATTGGAGAAATTGTTTATGGGATCTTGCATGATTTGTCATTTCTAACATAAGCATGTTCTAAGGCTGGGAGACTGCTCTTTCTTGTTTCCTATTTTTTTGTGTTCTTCTGAACACACCAATGACTTCGCAGCATCTCTCTTTTTCCACTTGGCTTAACAGTTGCTAAAGAAGGTGTCAGCAGGATTGTTAAGCCAACTGGAAATTCCTCTCCTTTATTCATTTTTCCATTCACGTATTTCCTGTTTAGACGTTAACTGCCTTTTAATTATGCTAATGATTAATCAATGAATGATGAATCATCATTAAAAAATTGGATCAGTTAAAGATAATGGTATGATAACAAATTCACTGTGCTGCTCTTCTTCACCGTGTCTTAATGTGCCATGGTATCCCCAAACCGATCCAACAAGGATTTACAGTGCACATATGAGTCACATTCTTAAATATCAATAAGTCTGGTGAAGAGAGAGCAGGAACAGAGCTTTGAGTGAAATTTAAAAAAGAAAAATCTGCATATAAGGGCTTCAAATTGCATTTATTGAGGAATTTGTATCTGTAATACCTACATTTGTGTTTTTGTTGTTTCAGTCAGGGACAGACACAAGTAAAAAGAAAAAATTGGAAGACTTAGAGCCAATACAGTTAATAATTAGGTCTTAATGAATTTTAACATTAAAATCAAAATTGGTATCAATTGCATGGATGGATAATGCACTTAATGCTGTCTCGCCTGTCTTTGGTTGAGGCCTTTCTTGGCTAACCTTCACTGTTCTCGGCTACACACGGTTTTTGCACTGCTATGCAGATGCAGGAGTGACTCAGCAGTACTGCCGTTCCGTGCCTTTGAGCTTGCTGCCCTTATGCTGAAGTTGCATGTGGTTCTTCACAATCCAAATAAACGACAACTTCCACTGACCTTAAAGACTTACTTTTATTAAGAAGACTTGTTTTCTTGTAACATCTCTGCTTCTAAGTCACTTTTGTTATCGGCCACTGACTTCTTGTCATTTACTTCAATCTTTCTAATACTTTTCTTATTCATTCCTTCTAACTGTTTTTAACCTTTTCTTCACATTTGTGTGCAGTGCGTGGCATTTTAACTCCCATCTCTCTTTTTCAAATCCCAGTTGATTTATATTTTATTTTTTCAATAGTTTTATTTATATTTCATTTATTTTGTAATTTATTTTTTTTCTAAGCTCGGCTCTGTCATTTTGAATTTTCATCTCTTTTTTTAATCTTAAGGGTAAATAGTGCTTATTTAAAAGGTGATTCCAACAGTACAGTTGCCTTAACTCCAGATTAGAGTGGGTACTGTTTTTTTTATTCTAATACCCCATGTAAATAGTTGTGGTAAAGTTTTGCCTCTTGGATATGTTTTAATGTTGATGTTTCCCCCCACTAACTGCACACCAAACTCTTCTATTCACTGCCCCTCCTGTCTTCTCTTTCTATCCCTTCTATTTTGTTTACTTTTGCACTTGTGTGTCTCTAACATTGTCCTTCCCTGTTTCCCTTGTCCTTTCTCCTTTTTTCCACCCATTTCCTCATTTGACATCTGTGTGTGCCTGGTGTGGGAATGCCTTTGCTTGATGCATCTTGCCCTCACTTGTGCCAGATTGCTCGTGAAGCCGAGGCAGCCATGTTCCACCGGCAGGTGTTTGAGGACCTGCGTCGTTCCACGCCATACTGCAAAGACCCCGCTGAAGCTATTGCGATCGGCGCTGTTGAGGCCTCTTTTAAGAGCTTAGCCTCTGCGATGATTGTGCTCACTGGCTCTGGAAGGTAGGCAGGTTATCTGGTCCTTGCAGGTCGAGGAGGACAATAAAATTGGTATTTGAGGAGTCTGAGAGAGGTAGTGTAGGGCCAGACAGGGACTGACTGAGGAAGTGACTGGGAGAGTCTGGCAAACGCCTCAAGTAGACTCATGGTTGATTGTTACCCATGTGGACAAATTTAAACACGTTTTAAAGCCCTGCAGTAAAAAGGCAGAAATGTACACATTAACCCAAAAGTTTGATGTCTTTTGGCCTCTTTAAATTTGATTCAGTGTTTAAAGCACCAATTAGCCCACCATTAAACCAACAACTAACCTTGTTTAACCAGTAGTCTAGCTACGCATTTGCCGGTCACTCCCAGTGGTGTGACGTGCAGTAGTGGTAGTGTGGGTGATTGAGATTAATTCCCCCCACCCCACCCTCCCTCGTGGTCCCTCTGAGCTCAGATAGCACGAGAGGCCGAGGCGGCCACCTTCCACAGACAGCTGTTTGACGAGCTGAGGAGACACTCCCAACTGACCAGAGACCCCTCCGAGGTTGTAGCTGTCGGTGCCGTCGAGTCGGCCTTCAAATGCTGCGCTAGTGCCATAATTGTTCTCACCAAAACTGGGAGGTAAGAAAGACACAGGGAGAGGCGAAATTATCCTGGTCCTGAAGGTAAGGTGTTGCCAACACAGCTCCTGATTCTCCCTCCAACACTTAATGAGCTCTTACATGTCCCCTCACCTTTGATTTTGTGTGTATGCGTGTGTCTGAAGTGTGCTGCTACAGAGGGTGGGTGGAGATAGCAACAGAGATAGCAACAGATTGCAAGAGTGGGGGTTGCCAGTAGCCCAATCCCAATGTCCATCCTTCACATACTTTATTAAATATCCCATGAGATTTAATCAAGTTGAGTGCTACTATATAGCTTCATATGAACTCTTGTCGAATAGGAAAGATTATTGGAAACCATTAGTTGTATATGCTGTGCTGCTATATTCAGTAACATACATGTAAACTTGTTCTTGCCAGCTGTTGTCCTCCACTGTGACATACATTGTGGGTTGTGTAATTTTCTTCAGCCCTGAGTCCTCACTGGTTGTGTGTGAGAGTATACATTTTAATTGGGCCACTGACAGTGACCTTAAGCCTCTTCAAACCCAAGATACACCAGAAGTGTCAGTTATTTTGATTGATTAGACCTCTCAGGACCGTGTGGCGGTTTTACTCTGCTCAGCTTTCCTGACTATCCTGTTAGTTGTGTTGCACCTGTTTTGGAAGGACAAACTCAATATCTTTGTGGTTATGGAATTTGTTGAGCTCAGCAAACATCTAGCATACAGCAGTTCTGCTGCAGTTTAAATCAGCCCAAATATCTGACAACACCTGCTGTATGTGGGGTGAATGCTGAATTGCTTCCTCCAAGAATCCATCTGCATGGAGTTAATTTACAAAGAAAGTATTCAGGTTAATGGCTTATACAGTACCTACATGTGTTATTCAGCGTAAGGTTTTATACGATATTTATATCCAAATTCTGATTTTGAATGTATATCTGAATAATCTATACTCATTATGTAAACAACAACATACTGCCATGGTAACTGAGCCTCTTACTAACTTTTAAAACCAAAGAGTAAAGACCTTTTTAGCATTGAACTTGCTCAGCTGTTTCCCTCCCTAACATCATATTTAGTCATACTGTTGCAATAGTGTAAGGTAAAACAATCAAAATGAGGTGAGGTAAACCGTGTGTGTGTTTGTGTGCAGGTCCGCCCACCTGATCTCCAGGTACAGGCCCCGTGCCCCCATCCTCGCCGTGACCCGTAACGCCCAGACGGCTCGCCAAGCTCACCTGTACCGCGGCATCTTCCCCGTCCTCTACACCAGTGCCGCCCACGATGTGTGGGCAGAGGACGTCGACATGCGCGTCAACTTTGCCATGGATGTTGGTAAGTATCTACTAGTATGCCACATTCAGTATAATAAAGTTAAATTCCCTACCATTTTGGAGGGTCCACTAGGAAAAATCCTTGGACAATGTAAGAAGTCAAATGTTTTTTTTTAAAGTTTTATGTTTAATTTCCAGGCAAGGCCAGAGGCTTCTTCAAAGTGGGAGATGTTGTCATCGTCTTGACCGGCTGGCGCCCAGGCTCCGGTTTCACCAACACCATGCGCGTGGTTCCGGTGGCCTGAACAGCCAACAGGGCTGCTCTGCTTTCTCCCTCCACCTTCATCTATCTTTCATAGCTCTCCACGCCACTCCAGCTCACAGCCCTTCTTATCCAACACCCGGGCTCACAGACTCAACCCCTGAACAATTAATCATTTAGGCATTTAATAATGCAAAGCAATTAGAAAATAAATCGAGTATAGCCTTCATGGCCAAAGAGCTGTTTTTTGGGTGGGAGTGGAGGCTTGATTCGTACAATTCCACTTTATGTCTCCATTCCTTTCACATCGATTCTCTCAATCAAACCAGTCTGCAGGGCCTCAGATTAATACACCACGACCAGAAACTGCTGTATTTATTCACTCAAAACACTTATATTATTATTAAAGGTGAACCAGTCTGAGAGTGAATGCACCCTGGTCTGTCTGCATGCGCATACTGGCTCCTGTTTAGGTGGAGTTGGCAGGTGGAGCAGGCTAATCTCAACAGAGCACCTTGAGCACTGTAACAGTTTACTGATCACACTCCTCTGCCGATATAACGAACAAACATGTGGCATCCTAAATCAAAGGGCTCCTCCCTCAGAGCAGCCTCGGCTCCACCACTCCACCCAAACAGGTCCTTCCGTAGTGCTGTCTGTATGAAGTGTCCTCTCTTAAAGCCAGCTATCACTGTATTTAAGTGTTTCTGTAGTTGTTGCACTCCTAATCTCCTCAAAACAATGTTACATTCGATATTATACTTGACTTTTGTGAATGGTAAAGTTTTGTTTTTGGACATCCAATACTACTTATATTTTGTCTGACTATAGAGAAATGTTAGTTTTGGATGTCCACCTCAGAGGTGTTTGAGCTAGTTACTGTATTTGTGTTGTTAGATGTGACATAAAGCCTTTTACCTTTATTTGGATCATATCTAAGTTGGCACTTATGAATCGTATATGGTTCACTAAAGTTAACCGATATGAATGAGCACTTTTAGGGGTTATTTTTCATAGGGGACCCGATGATGGGATGACACCCTGTCCCTCCCTTGTCCTTCTCCTTTTATGTTGGTGACCTGCTGTAGCTGTCTTCATGTGTCTAACATGCTTTTGATTGTAATGCTAGAGTGTAAGAACTAACTAAATGTAAAGGGGTATTGTAATGTTTAGCAGGTGTACTGAGCTGTCCCAAAAGACTGGATTTCCATCAATAAAAGAGAAGAGCACCTACCATAACTCTGTCTTTAAAGTGTTTTCTTTGACAATTAATAATCATGGATTTAAGTTCACGGGTGGTACTACAGTAGATTTATATGAAGTGAATGATGATTCAGGTGAAACACTCAAGGAAGTCATTGAAAATGTTTTATAAATGATCAAAGGTTTTACAGTTCTTCAATGTATGATTTGACCTAAAGTATTGAGTGAGTAGATTTATCATGTAATTTAAGAGCTTACAAATACCGACATACATTAACATACCAAAATACATCAACCATTCGTCCTCACAAAAGAGTAATATGTTCCTCACTGATAGTGTAATACTGTAAAGCCCTGTCAAAACATAAAGAACCATTTATTCCCCAAACTTGTTCTATTCAATAAGGGGAAAATATCCAGCTTCATGTTTAACATTTACTGGCAGTCCTGGCTGTACACCACCCCCACCTGCTTGCGAATCTCGTCCTCCACCTCAGCCAGCAGAAGAGAGTCCGCATGGGACATAACGGTACTCTCCTTCAGCCCTACATGGGAAAAATCACACTGTAAGAACAAGTACAGTACGCTTCAGTCTGCACGTAGAGACATAGTAAATGGTCATTAAGACTTCAGTGTTTCTGATGCCATCTTGTGTTGAAAGTGTGTATAACAAGTCTAATAACAGAACATTCAGAAATCAATGTTGATTAATCGCCTACTGGTTATGATTGTTTTAGTTATTTTGTTGATACATTAATTAATTCTTGTAGTGATATAGATACAGACTAAAATATGCTGAATGTCACAGTACCTTTGAGCAAACACTGTCGAACCTCCTCTGCTTCGTAACGCATCCCTGTACTGTTGAGGAAGTTGAGAGGCAGACAGGGTTCTGGCACTGGGTACTGGGTCTCCTTCCCTTTCACCACTAATGATGTGGGGCACCACATATGCTCAGGGATCTAAAAAGCATGCAACAGGATATTTTCACAACATTAACAGCAGACCTACAATTCCGATATTATATACAGCATGTGCAGTGAAAATATGTCTGTCTTACACAACACTCATTTAACTTACAAATTTCCCTTCTACAGTGCTTCACATTTGACCTTGGTTCATTTACTAGCCTTTGATTTTATATTCAACATGCAAATGCATAGTGCAAACTGGTTCTGCATTTCAGACTATCTGAACTTTATTTGATTATGCGGCCCTGCTGTGAGATGACCTACCCCGATGGTGCCCTTTGTGCCCACAATAATGGCGTCATTAGGCAGCAGTAATCCCGCCGAGCAAGTAAACACTGCCATTCTGTTTTTGGAAAACTTCATAGTGACAACTACAGTCTCCTCCACTCCTGTAACAACATACAGATACATGATTCAAATTTGATAAAGTGATTTAAAAAAAAAAGCAAAGTCTGTGAATTTAGTGACATGGTTTAAAAAAGTGCAACATAAATGAACGTTGCAGTGTCTCCCATGCGTCCTCTGCAAACAAAGTTTTGAGTCAGTTAATTCCACTGTGCTTTATATTGAAGAAGAATGCTAAATAGAAGAATGCAGGTCAACACTAAGTATCTGGACTATTAAACCTTAACTTTTATTGTGCCAGTTTACGCAGAAGAGGTGAAGTCTTATCAGACAGGAACACTCCCTTGGTTAAAAATTCTCAATTCACATATAGTAGGAATCATACTGGCAAAAATTTTACAAGCTCCACTTATATTATCATGAGGCAATGCAAATGAATGTATACAACTGAGGTCAATGGGTTACAATCTTGCTAGTGTTAACCTGTGTGGCCTGAGTGTGATGCGTTTAAAGTACAGAGAAATCAGGAGTGAGGAGGATGACTTGGCCATTACAACAAACTTCTTAATGACTTACATCACTCATGTCATGTGAACAAAGGATTGTTGTTTTTTTTAGGCAAATGTTTAGGCTATTTTTGTACTTCCCCACATGTTAAGCTTCAGAAATCACACCTGTGAGCTCTTTTTCATTACCTGTCTCTAGGCAGACCCCCGTGGCCTGGATGCACTCTGGCTTCTCTCCATTATACACCATGCATATGAACTGCAGGCAGTAGACGCCGATATCCAGCATTGCTCCTCCGCCCAGCTCCTTCTGCGCCGATCTTGGCACGTCCATCACCGGCACGCCAAACTCAGATCTCACCATCTTCACCTCTCCCACCTCCCCCTGGGCCAGCAGCCGTCTGATCTCCACAGAGGCCGGGAAGAATCGGGTCCAGACAGCCTAAAGCAAAGGGCAGGAGGTAGGTCATACGGTAACATCTAAGGTGCTTGGTGTTGTGTTATGCAGGTGTTGACTCACACTAGAGCTCAAACATTACAGGTCAAGATAAGTTGAAATTATTAACAAGGGTTTGCACACTGATTTGGTTATCACATCAAGTCATGTTCAAGGTCTTGTTTCTGTGCCTCATTTTTGACTTGTGATCTTGCACACTGACAAAATCATGATGAAACCACTTGTTTTAAACTTTGATTTTAAAAAAAAGTTATGAAATGAGTACTATTTTAAAAATTGCAGTATACACATTTTGCACAGATGCAACATATGATAAACCCTTCATTAGTAGTGTGAGAAAAACCTGTTTCTCACAAAAACAAAAATTACATTAAAAGAAGTATCACATAATGCTGCAATCACTTTTGCTGTCTCTTTGTACTCTCTCTCAGTGACTAATAAAGAATGCTGCAGATTAACTTCTAACTCCGACATCAGAATGATTTTGCAGGTGAAAAGTGGAGACAATCTGTACCTCCATGAGGAAGACGTCGTTCCTCTTGGCAGAGGCCAGGATCTCCTTCACCTCCTTGGTGTTCATGGCCAGCGGCTTCTCACACAGCACGTTCTTCTTGGCGTTCGTAAAGAGCAGGCAAGTGCTCAGATGGTAGGGGTGGATAACTCCAATATACACCACATCTGCACACACATAAACACACAAACCAGGGAGCATGCTGTCGGAAGAGAGATTGTTATGTCTGTCGAAATTCATGCAACAGTACATTTTCCACAGGACATGAAAACAATTAGTGGAGATTCAACAGATGGTTGAGGTTTGCTGTATTGTAAAGTTTCAGCTCACACTGAAACAACAAATCCCTTACATCTGGTTCTCAAAGTAAATTCAAATAACAAATGCAAAGAAGCGTCAGTCAATGTAATTTGACCCAGGTCTGACAGAAACCAACCTATGTCTGGATCTCTGGCCAACTCCTCATAGCCGCCGTATGCTCGGGAGATGCTGTGCTTTTTGGCAAACTCCTGTGCATCCTCTAACTTGCGAGCTGCCACAGCCACAACCTGTTAACACAGTTTCAGAATATTATTTATTGCAACACAGTGCTTCTGTTCCACCATAATGAAAGGCCCCAAGTTACAATCTAACTCGTTGCAGTCTGTATGGAATACGGACGAAGTATTACCATATTACATTTTCTGCATTACTAAATTACTTAATGTATCTCATGCTAGTATAGAACTGCGATTTGACTGTGAGGAATGCTCACAGTGACCCTGATGAAGACCTATGTTGGTCATTTTAAACAATTATTGCCATGTAAAATAAAGGCATTTTAATTTTGTTCAAACACTACAGTGTGCCTTGGATTATTTTTGAGGGAGACTTGCATTTTGTACTTTTTTTCCACCCATGCAATGAGCCCTTCACAAGACTGAATGAGATTTTCTCAGTGTTTGGTGGATGGATATAGACCAGAATTGCAAAAATAATTTCATTGGCACTTTCTTACATTCTCTCCCACTTATATTCAGTTTGGAGAGTCAATAAATATCTTGCCTTAAATGCAGCTCTTCTTAACATTAGATAAAATTGTATCATCTGAAGCTGCTTTTGAATCTGTTTTGCCTCAATGTAATTATCAATGGAAAACCGTAATTCTTTATTATAGAGTGCAAAAGGTTATAGAGTGCAAAAAAATGTAGATGCCCATTTAGTGCGTATTATACGGTAAAAAATAAAGCGTGCCAAAGTGATCGAAATGCTGCAAACTGCAGCTTGCATTGTATTTAAACTCACTGTTGTCTATTGTAGTGGAATTAAAGCTCGTTAAAGCTGCAGGTTATAAATCTACAACATTTCATTAAGACCTTGTTTAACAGTGAACTTCAGATCGTCAGAAACAGCAGATAAGCTGCAGTCAGTCTGCAAAGAGCGTCTGAATGCGTCTTGCATTTGCAAAGCAGAACTGTATTTGTGTCTAAGCATCTGCTCATACTGATACCTGATGGTCTCCAGGAGGAAGAGTTTTCAAGGCCACAGTGAAGTCATGACTGATCTTCCCAGCGCTACAGATTCCCCACCGGGTTGCCATATTGGACAGGAAGAGACTGACAGATTGTCTTTCTATCATCAGTGGCTCTTCTCTGCCACCAGGTGGAGGCACAGTTTTAGTTTTAAGTGAGTGACGTTGCACAAAAATTGCATGACTATCTTTTATTTATGGTTATTATTTTGAATCTGTTTTTTTTTTTTTTTTTTAAATCTACTATTTGACTATATATCTGTGACCTTATTTTATTTTTATGTGAAATGTTCTGTATAAAAACAAAACAAAACAAAAACTCTGGTAAGAGCTGACATGTACAGGGACATTTTGTTAGCTATTGCTTGCTGTCTTTTTTTCAACATACTATACTATGACTTTTTTATCACTTTTATTCACGTACCATACTTTGACTTTTATCACTTTTTTCGACATACTTAACTATGACTTTTTTCCGACGTACGATACTATGACTTTTTTAACACTTTTTTCAACATACTATACTATGACTTTTTTTTATCACTTTTTTCGACATACTATACTTTGACTTTTTTCCGACATACTATACCATTACTTTTTCTATCACTTTTTTCGACATACTATGACTTTTTTTTCGATATACTAAACTATTATTTTTTTCACTTTTTTCGACGTACTATACTATGACATTTTTTTCCCACTTTTTTTTACATACTATACTTTGACTTTTAATCACCTTTTTTGACATACTATACTATTACTTTTTTCCCACTTTTTTTTACATACTATACTTTGACTTTTAATCACCTTTTTTGACATACTATACTATTACTTTTTTACCACTTTTTTGACATACTATACTTTGACTTTTTTTCAATATACTACACTTTGACTTTTTTACCACTTTTTTCAACATACTACACTTTGACTATTTCTCAACATACTATACTATGACTTTTTAATCACTTTTTTCGACAACCTATACTATGACTTTTATTTAATTTTTTCAAAATACTATACTATGACCTTTTTTCCCACTTTTTTTATATACTATACTATGACTTTTTTTTACATACTATACTTTGACTTTTTAATCACTTTTTTGACATACTATACTATTACTTTTTTACCACTTTTTTCGACAGACTATGACTTTTTTATCACTTTTTTCGATGTACTATACTTTGACATTTTTACCACTTTGTTTGACATACTATACTATGACTTTTTTCCAACATACGATACTATGACTTTTTTATCACTTTTGTCGACATACTATACTATGATTTTTTTTCGATATACTACACTATTATTTTTGTACCACTTTTTACGACATACTATATAATGACTTTTTTACCACTTTTTTCAACATACTATACTATGACTTTTTTTTCAACATACTATTCTATTACTTTTTTACCACTTTATTCGACATACTATACTATGAATTTTTTTTCGATATACTAAACTATTATTTTTTTCACTTTTTTCGACGTACTTTACTATGACATTTTTTTCCCACTTTTTTTTACATACTATACTTTGACTTTTAATCACCTTTTTTGACATACTATACTATTACTTTTTTACCACTTTTTTGACATTCTATACTTTGACTTTTTTTCAATATACTACACTTTGACTTTTTTACCACTTTTTTCAACATACTACACTTTGACTATTTCTCAACATACTATACTATGACTTTTTAATCACTTTTTTCGACAACCTATACTATGACTTTTATTTAATTTTTTCAAAATACTATACTATGACCTTTTTTCCCACTTTTTTTATATACTATACTATGACTTTTTTTTACATACTATACTTTGACTTTTTAATCACTTTTTTGACATACTATACTATTACTTTTTTACCACTTTTTTTGACATACTATGACTTTTTTATCACTTTTTTCGATGTACTATACTTTGACATTTTTACCACTTTGTTTGACATACTATATTATGACTTTTTTTCAACATACTATACTTTGACTTTTTTTCGACATACTTAACTATGACTTTTTTCCGACATACGATACTATGACTTTTTTATCACTTTTTTCGACATACTATACTATGATTTTTTTTCGATATACTAAACTATTATTTTTGTACCACTTTTTACGACATACTATATAATTACTTTTTTACCACTTTTTTCAACATACTATACTATGACTTTTTTTTCAACATACTATTCTATTACTTTTTTACCACTTTATTCGACATACTATACTATGAATTTTTTTTCGATATACTAAACTATTATTTTTTTCACTTTTTTCGACGTACTATACTATGACATTTTTTTCCCACTTTTTTTTACATACTATACTTTGACTTTTAATCACCTTTTTTGACATACTATACTATTACTTTTTTACCACTTTTTTGACATTCTATACTTTGACTTTTTTTCAATATACTACACTTTGACTTTTTTACCACTTTTTTCAACATACTACACTTTGACTATTTCTCAACATACTATACTATGACTTTTTAATCACTTTTTTCGACAACCTATACTATGACTTTTATTTAATTTTTTCAAAATACTATACTATGACCTTTTTTCCCACTTTTTTTATATACTATACTATGACTTTTTTTTACATACTATACTTTGACTTTTTAATCACTTTTTTGACATACTATACTATTACTTTTTTACCACTTTTTTTGACATACTATGACTTTTTTATCACTTTTTTCGATGTACTATACTTTGACATTTTTACCACTTTGTTTGACATACTATATTATGACTTTTTTTCAACATACTATACTTTGACTTTTTTCCGACATACGATACTATGACTTTTTTATCACTTTTTTCGACATACTATACTATGATTTTTTTTCGATATACTAAACTATTATTTTTGTACCACTTTTTACGACATACTATATAATTACTTTTTTACCACTTTTTTCAACATACTATACTATGACTTTTTTTTCAACATACTATTCTATTACTTTTTTACCACTTTATTCGACATACTATACTATGAATTTTTTTTCGATATACTAAACTATTATTTTTTTCACTTTTTTCGACGTACTATACTATGACATTTTTTTCCCACTTTTTTTTATATACTATTCTGTAACTTTTTTTACATACTATACTTTGACTTTTTTTCGACATACTTAACTATGACTTTTTTCCGACATACGATACTATGACTTTTTTAACACTTTTTTTGACGTGCTATACTTTGACTTTTTTATCACTTTTTTCAACATACTATACTTCGACTTTTTTCCGACATACTAAACCATGACTTTTTTTATCACTTTTTTCGACATACTATGAATTTTTTTTCAATATACTAAACTATTATTTTTTTTATCACTTTTTTCGACGTACTTTACTATGACATTTTTTTCCCACTTTTTTTTATATACTATTCTATAACTTTTTTTACATACTATACTTTGACTTTTAATCACCTTTTTTTGACATACAATACTATGATTTTTTTTCGATATACTAAACTATTATTTTTTTATCACTTTTTTCGACATACTATACTATGATTTTTTTACCACTTTTTTCGACATACTATACTTTGACTGATGTCGAAAAAAGTCATAATATAGTATGTCGGAAAAAGTGGTAAAAAATGTAAAAGTGAAGTACGTTGAAAAAAATGATAAAAAAGTCATAGTATGGTATGTCGAAAAAGTGATAAAAAAGTCATAGTATAGTATGTCTGTGAGTCATGTACTGTGATTTTTTTTTTAAACTTTTTTCGACATGCTATACTATGACTTTTTTTCATAAAATTTTTCGACATACTATACTATGACTCGTTCTTGGCATACTATACTATGACTTTTTAATTAAATTCTTCGGCATAAATAATATACTATGGGTATTTTTTCATGAAATTTTTTTACATACTATGCTATGACTCTTTTTCAACATATTATATTATGACTTTTTTCGACCAACTATACTGTGACTTTTTTCATGAAATTTTTCGATATACTATACTATGACTTTATTCAACATCATACATATGACTTTTTGTCCAGAAATATTTCCACATACTATACTATGACTTTTTGGACATACTATACTATGACTTTTTTTCATGAAATCTTTCGACACACTACTATTATTTTTTTTCTACATACTATAATCTGACTTTTTTTCATGAAATTTGAATATACTGTAGTATGACTTTTTTCGACATACTATGCTATGACTTATTTTCGTGACATTTTTTGACATACTATAGTATGATTTTTGTTCGACATACTATACCATAACTTTTTTTCGAAAAACGATAAAAAACAGTTTGAGAAATTTTTCAACACAGTACACTATGACTTTATTTTCGATATATTATACTATGACTTTTTCGCTTGTTGAATAAATATCTGCAAAATGTCAACATTATTCATTAACCAAGCAAAACAGTAGGCAAAATAATGTTATTGCTTGAAAATGTGTCATTTTGCATCTATGGACTATATCCTGTATCAACAATGAGTTTTAAGTGGCCTAAAGTATGAGCCCAAAAGGTTGGAGAACAAGTATTAAATGAGCTATGTTCTTTGCTGACTCATAAAGGCCTTTCTCTGTCATAATCTTGAAAAGCCGACCGTGCAACCTAATTTTGTATGACGCTGTGAGCGTGAAGTTATCTTATCATGAGTTGAGTTGTATTCAGTGAAAGCCAAATTAACTGTCTGTTTCTTTTGTTTGTATATATTTTTGTTAGACGTGTAGCGTGGCACTGTAAATAAAACACCTTTTTTTTCCACAACCGGACAAAGTTTCCCGAGTCTGCTTCCTATACACACTAAGCCACTTTGGTCAGGCTTCCTAACATGGCTGATGAGCTAAATGTGTTTTACTGCAGGTTCAATAAGCCCACACTCACAACCCTCACCCGCTCTAACATCAAACAACCACCTACACCCTCTGCCACCCACTGACCCCCCACCTGCACTCAGGATCTGTGAAGAGGATGTGTGTCAGCTCTTTAAAAGCCCAGAGACACCAAGCCGACATCAAAGAACTAGCGACGATGAAGGCCGACTGTTCGCCTCACGTCGCCTTTGACTTGGCCAACAACTTACATTTGAACACGCTGCAAAGACTACAGTCGACGGCCAGTTAGCACGCTCGTTTGGTGCCTGCGTAAGAGGAAATAACGCTCCAAGCAGGCGATGATAATCTATATTCTTCATTCAAAAAGGGATACCGGAAGACTGAGGACGACAGATATACAAGCCGTCGTTATGATACGTACAGTACATGAAACAAAGTGCCTTTTGTCAACCTATTTCATACTACTCTCACTCACCATTTAGCTTCTATTCCAGATGCCCATGTTGTTCTGAAAATATCCGTGTATTGGAATGATCAAATGAGATAAAGATGAAAAATGAGAAGAGCCTTCTGTGTTTGCCCTCATAACTTTACTCACTTACTTGCTTCCGTTTGTCTTCTCGTGCACTGATTCGCTTAAAGCTGAACAGCCAGTGATTTCTCTCACAGACGAGCTCCGCTGCCGATTCCGAAAAACTTCTGACATGGGCAGACTAGAGCCGACGGTGCGGGACACACCGCAAAAACTAGGCCGACAGAGGCTCACCAACTGCCCCAAACTGTCCGACAGTGAATTATGCAGTCAACATGGGACTGCACTACATCCTGCAACACCTAGACTCCGCAGGGACATAATGCAAGGTTTGTGGACTTCAGCTTGGCGTTCAACACCATCATCCCAGACATTCTTCACTCCAAACTCACCCAGCTCACTGTCACCCAGCCTCCACCTGTCAGTGGATCACAAACTTCCTGCCAGACCAGAGGCAGCAGGTGAGGCTGGGGAAAATCACATCCAGCACCCGGACCATCAGCACTGGCACCCCCCAGGGATGTGTTCTCTCCCCACTGCTCTTGTCCCTTCGCCCTTCTCCCCTTACCAACGACTGCACCTCAGGAGACTCGTCTGTTAAACTCCTGAAATGAGACCGATAGATTGAGTTGCTATCAACAGTGGCACTTCTCTGCCACCGGGTGGAGGCACAGTATTATTTTTACTGTGTGACATTGCACAAAAATAACATGATGATTTTTTTCAAAAACGTGACCTCCAGATAGTGATAATTTTGACAAATATCACCTGAATGAAATACTTTTTCAATTTTGTTTTATATTATCTTATATCTTCTTTCTTCCCTACTTGTACTCAGAGGGGCAACTTTATTTATTGTAATTTTTTATATATTTTATAAAAATCTACTATGACTATAAAATATGTCTTGTTACCTTATTCTGTATTTTATTTTGATGTGAAAAGTTGTGTATCAAAATGAAACAGCCTTCTTGGTTCTAGTAAGAGCTGACATGTACAGGGACATTGTGTTAGGCCTGCTATCGTTATATTGCTTGAGGCAGAATGGTCCATTTATTTGACCTCTTCATTAAATCGGTAAATGCAATAGGTTAAAGTTGCGGCACAGAAACAGCACAAAATGTATAGAAAGAAATTGTTTATAATTTCTTCACAACTTTTTTTCTCTTCTTGAATAAATATCTGCTAAATGTCAGCATTATTCATTAACCAAGCAAAACAGTAGTCAAAATAACATTACCGCATGAAAATGTGTCATTTTGCATTCATGGACTATATCAGGTATCAACAATGAGTTTTTAGGAGACCTACAGTATGCCCTTTGCTGACTCATAAAGGCCTTTCTCTGTCCTAACCTTGAAAAGCAGACTGTGCAACCTATTTTTGTATGAAGAACGTGGGTCTATTTGTACACGGCTGCAAGGGTCAGACACGACGGAACACTTTGATTCAAATGTGCCACTCGAAGTCTCTTCTCTCCAGCGGATGATATTTGAAATGAAACAAGGCTTTCACAATCAATCCTTTATTGGATTCATCAATCACACACCCCACAGTGACAGCTGGGTTTGTCTTTAAAAGGCCTTGGACTTGATTACAGGACATTGTTGCTCTGTTTGTTTACATTGTGATTTATCTGGTTTAAGACATTTTTAATCTGACAGTATAAGTGTTTGTCCTGTACTGTATCATAAAGACATACAAGGCGTTTACTAGGTGACTCTAAGGTAGAATCTAGAGATCCAATGGGTCTATAAGATGCAAAAAAAGTAAATACAAAAACAGTAATAAATGTAACCAAGATTTGCATGTTCCAATAACTTGTAGATTGTATCTAATTCAGTGGCAGCTCACTATGTTATCCGAGTCACAGTTGCCTCAGTGACACTGCGTCTGCTCAGGCTTTGTCACACAGTGCCATGAGGGATCTGCTTATATCAAAGATCCAAAGCCTGCCCCGAGCAGCTCCCTTCTGTTCCATCTGAGTAGGTCTAAGTCAGGTGAAACAGCCCAGTTTTGAAGTGATGTCACTGACTGTCCTGGCTGAAGGCAACTCCCACCTGTTTCCTGATTTCATCCATGATCTCTGTCAGTAAGACAGAGTCTGCCAGAGGCATCCGTGGGCTCTCCTTAAGTCCTGCAGATGAAGAGGAGTTTGACAGGAAAAGCAGACTGACTGAAAGACACGTCTGTTTATAACCACAGTTAAATTATGCACATATTCACAATGAAGCATAAATTATGTCAAAGCAGGGATGTAAAGATTATGTAAATCCATATAGGAGGTAAAAACCAATAGGAGTGTAATACTGTTTAAGCTAGAGGACATTCCAAGGACTGATAACAGTATTGATTCTGAATCAATCTGATGAGTGCATTTGTGTATTCATGCAAATTCTCACAAGAACCTCCAGGAAAGCGACTGTTTTTCTTTCTTTCAAACTCACCTTATCTTTGAAACGGTGGTTTCGGCCGTTCAAACAACTTCCCCCCTTTGAAGACAAATACACAACTTTCCTTCTATCATGACCTACCTTTAAGCAGGCACTGCCTCACTTCCTCTGCCTCATAGCGAAGCCCAGTGCTGTTGGGGAAATACAGAGGGAGGCAGGGTTCAGGCAGAGGGTACTCCGTCTCCTTGTCGTTCACCACGAGCGCGGTGGGGCAGTGCATGGGGCAGAGAACCTGGAGGGCAAAGAGGAAATGCATTCTTGTATTAATCCAATCGCTCGAGTCGTAAATCATCAAATGCAGTGGATCCTTGTCTGAATACTTCAGTTTAATTAAATGTGAAAGCAATTAGCAGTGAACTCGGTTTTTGCGCGTCTCAATCATTTCTTAATTAAGTCAAATGTTCCTGTACAAGAGTAGCATAGCATACTTTAATGGAGCCCTTAGTGCCGCTGATGACAGCATCGTTCGGAAGTCGAGCAGCAATTGAACAGACGCAGAGGGCCATTCTGTTCCTGGAGAACTTCATCACCACAACCACTGACTCATCCACTCCTGTCAAACATTTGAATACGTAAATCATCAAAACATTGGTGGACAGCAATTGGATTAATGAATGGTATCAATACTGCAGTTGATATCAGTTAAATTGCCTTTCAAGGTTCCACTCAGTTCAGTACACTTCAGGTCATTTCAATACACTGCTCATTAATGCTTCAATTAGGTCAAATCACTTCAATTCTATACAGCTTTATACTGGCATGACCTGATAAAAACTAGGTCACAAAAACTTTTTATTTCCTGTATAGTTATTAAAGCTGCAGTGGGTAGAAATGGAGCAAATATGATTAAAAAAAGGTTATTTTATAAAACGGTCACTATATCCTGACAGTAGTGCATGAGAAGTAATCTGAAAAAAAAAAAAAAACACGTGCCCCTGTGTCCTCCGGTGCTCCTAATGGCATCTGCAAGATTTCACATACCGGAGGAAAACAACCAATCAGAGCCGAACTGGATCCTGCCGTCTCTGAGCAGCTGTCAATCACTCACGAATTCTGATAAATCAGTCAAACTAGGCAGCGCTGATCAAATATGAATCAATATTCTGTTACTGTAATGCCTATTTCTCGCCTCAAATGTTTTCAGAAATATCTTGTAGTGTACTGTTTAGCTGTAAAATAAAACAATTTGTGAACCGGCAACCATGTTGAGATCAGTTGAGGAAATACCAAGCTAAGCCAACCAGTCGGTGCAAACTTCTTCATTTTACAGCTTAACAGTACACTACAAGATGTTTCTGAAAACAGAAATAGGCATTACAGTAACAGAATATTGATTCATATTTGATCAGCGCTGCCTAGTTTGACCGTTTGATCGGAGTTTGCTAGTGATTGACAGCTGCCGCCGTTGAATGAACAGCCATTAGGAAAGCTCTCTCTCTGAAAAGTCTCCTGTCATGGTAGATTTTTTAAAGCCTGAAAATTATAGCCATGAGGAAGTCCTGATAAACACTTGAATTACAATATGCTGAAAGGTTATTATTGAATTTTTGCCCAATGATGCCAACAACATTCTGCCTACTGCAGGTTTAAATTGTCAAATTTGTTACAAAAAGGTAAGTAAAAGATAAGAAAATGCTCATTACATGTATAGTGTGATGTGACGTTCTTACACTAAAGGATATCTTGCTGTGAGACATGCAGTTACATATTCCCCAGTCAGTTTTACTGTATTACTGTATTCTCCAGGGAGGATTTGGATTAGTCTGACATTTTAAAGATAAGTCTGGGATTTTCTGTGTGTGAAGAATTCTTCCTGGAGGTGTTTACATTTTGGACAGTTCATTTAGAAAAAGTGATTCTCTGTCGTTTCTTGTGCATCACACTAGGGATTCTTGTGTTTTCATGGTTTCAATAGCCAGTTTGTGATCACTGATTCATGCAGTGTGGATAATGATACTAATCTACATCCCACCTCTGCTGCGTGACCTGTGTGCTGAATCATACCTGAGTCAAGCAGCACCCCTGTGGCCTGGATGGACTCCGGCCTCTCTCCATTGAACACCATCAGCACAAACTGCAGGCAGTACACTCCGATATCCAGCAGCGCGCCACCGCCCAGCTCTTTCTCTACCGAGCGGGGGATGTGGAGCTGTGGGGAGCCGAAGTACGCCTTTACCAGCTTCAACTCCCCTACCGCCTCCTCGGCCAGCAGCCTGCGTACCTCGCCGTGCACGGGGAAACAGCGGGACCAGATGGCCTGAGAGGGACAGAGCAGACAACCTAGCACCACTGCAACAGTAAACAACTTATACTGAAGGTTCACCTGAGCAGCTGTTTATTACCACAACTCTCCACTTCTTCCTCCACCACCCGTGAGTGCTGTGGCAGATGCGCTGGTCAAACATGACGTGACAAGATGTTTTTGCTGCACAATGAGTCATATATATTCCCAGGACATTCAGGGTTTTGCTTCCTACATTAATCTCCTGCATGTGCTTAATAAATCTGCACTCAGCGCCCTAAAATTCAATGGGAATTTGAACATACTTAGACCGCAATTACATCTGCTTTAATACTGTTTGTCACAGGTTAAAGTTATGAAGAGACATTTTGGGAAATATACTTATTTGCTTTCTTGCAGAGAGCTAGATGAGAAAATCAATACCACTCTCAAGGTATCTACATTCTCATCTAATTCTTGGCAGGAAAGCAAATAAGCCTGTTTCCCAAAATGCAAGGAAAATTCATTTAACAGCAACATAAACAAAACCTGTTTCTGCATTTTCTACATTTGCATTTCACAGGATACTAAAGGAGAAGATATCTGTGTGTTAAGATTATTACCTTCCAGTTTTAATTCCTAAACACACCTTCATTTTTGTTGTTGTGTTGACACCAAACCTGCACCTGCAATGACCCCCTACTGCCAGCAAGTGGCCCCTTGGCAAAGGTCTACATGAATGACTTACCTCCATCAGGAAGACATTGTTCTTCTTGGCTGCGGCGACGAGGTCTTTCACCTGTCCGGCGTTCATAGCGAAAGGTTTCTCGCACAGCACGTTCTTCCCGGCCTCGAGGAACAGCAGACCAACTCGCCAGTGCTCCGTGTGCAGCACTCCCACGTACACAATGTCTGTGAGCACACAGATGTTCCAGGCTCAGCTTCAAACGGCAACACCAACAAGCCATTATCTCTGCCTGTGCAGCCAGGCCGCTCACCGCTCTTAACTCACCAACGTCTGGGTCTCTAGCCAGCTCCTCATAGCTACCGTAAGCCTTAGGGACACCATGCCTCTTGGAAAACTCTTTGGCACGCTCCAAGCTCCTCGCTGCAACGACTGTTATCTGTGCGAAAGAGGGAAAAAACACACACATTCATCACAGTGTCGCTCTGTTGGCAGCTCTGTTCAGTCCAACGGAGACACCTCTGTGTGACAATGAAGATGTAGTAAGCTTGTTTGGATAGAGTACCTGGTGATCTCCAGGAGGCAGAGTCTTCATGGCCACGCTGAAATCGTGGCTGATTTTCCCCGCGCCACAGAGTCCCCATCGGGTTGCCATGTTGAATTGGATGGTAAGTGACAAATGAGCGGGATGGTGCTTCAGTAAAGATCTGAGCTGCTGGCGAGTTGTGACCTTGGGAGAGGTTGCACGTTCAGGGGAAGAAACGCACTAAAGTGTCATGCTTTAGAGCCAGCGGCACTTCAGCGACAAGGCTCTTGAATTTATATGCTGGGGAGGCAGGATGTGTCACCTTCCTTCTGCTCCCACCCTGAGGTAGAGGGTGCAACACACACACACACACACACACACACACACACACACACACACACATAAACTCACACAAATGCTGTGTTGTTGTTTTGTTGCTGATACAGGCCTTTCAATCCGGGCTGAAGTGGTTTGCACCAGTTATCTCTAACAATCTGTAACATGACTATCAGTGGGGCTTTCATCATTAACACGCTGAAAAGGGTAAAGTGCACAGTTTAATGTGTACCGGTCGAGGGCTCACCTAGCCCACAGATCAGCACTCTTCACAGTAATACAGGTCAAGTATTGGAACCAAGAGCTGCTTTGTTTCCCACTGAGAGAGGCACTGATTAGCCCGCGATGGTCCGCCAGCCGCACAGAAGCCAATGATTAAACCGGAGTCTCGTGGGAGTTGCTGGGATAAATAGATATGCTGGGTTCACAGAATGCTCATGGTGCCCACAGCAGGGCAATTTAACTGGCCAGTAAGCTGAGCCAGGATGACTATGGAAAAGCATCAGCTCAGTTGCCCTTGAGCTAAATATTATCCGTTTAGACAGACAGGCGGTTGTGTAAACTTCCTGCCACATGCTGCCAGTAGAGGACACTGTGTTGTCAGCGGAGTTTACTTTCTCTCTCTCTCTTGAGCTCTGAGGATTTGGCAGGGCTCATTGTGAGGAATTATATAAAGGTTTGCAAAATCAGGTGAACTAAGGAGAACACAGATGCACTCTGGAAAGTATCTGCCAGAGGTCATATCAGATTTGTTGAGTTTTTTGTACAGAAAAAACAAGGATTTTCATGTCAGGATAGTTACATTCTTTGTCAGTAATTCACCATATTTTAAACATATTTGTTGTAAATATATATGGGTAAATATATATGTACATATATTAATATTGCAATCAATTTTACCTACATTTTAGTTATTATCTTGTCCAATAATTCCATCCTTGAGTATATGATTTCTTTCCTCATTTCCTGCAGGTACTATACGGTGATTGGATTTACATGAGAACACAGTGTCAGTGTCAGCAACGTCATCATTATAAAACAAAAGGAATTTTATCAATGACTCTCCTCGCTGGCTGCTTTCCTTTTGTATTTCACTTCCAAATGAATTCTGGGAGCTGTGTGCCGTTGTCATAACAACAAGGTGCCAGCTGGGCAATTTGTATGCAAATGGCATTGGGCTTGGCCCGATATCCCTGTCTATACCACAGGACCTGGTTGCCATGGGAATGCCCAACACCTCCTTGAGTAATTTGTACTTTTTTCTTTTTTTACTTTAAGGACACAAGCAGCATTTCTCTGGCAGGACTACATGGTGACATCACCACAGGTGTTAAGAAAAGAGGTAAAAGTGTGAGGGAGGAGGTGTAACCTGACAGGGCAAGTGCAACTAGATTTTGAATTGGTGTGAAGCAATGAATTGGTTCTGTGCTGCCTGACTTGACTGCCAGCAGACAGGCAGCACACGGCACAGAGGCTCAGGTGGTCAGAGAAGGGAGTTCTGGACAGGACTCGGACAGGGTCGCCCCGGCAGACGTGCACTGGGACCCCGCCGCTCTCGCCCTCAGCTGAGCCATGGATGCCTACTTCTCAGCGGAGACTGAAAACTCAAAATGTACAGCCGAAAGCCTCCCTCCCTTTGAATGGGCTCAAGGTCATGAGGAGAACAAGCCGGTAAACTGATCGGTCTTTCAGTTTTAATGAAGAGTGGCTGAAGAGTGGATATCACAGGACGGAGTATGTTTGGGGCCCTGGGTTTCATGAGCCTGGCCCAGGGATGGAGGCGGATGGTCGGCTCCGGAAAGCGAACGGTGATGAGCCGAGTCATTCAGAAAGCTGGCATGCGGAAGGAAGCCAGCGCCTCATTAATTCAGCACGGTCAGGACGATTGCCTTCCACTCCTATCACTTCTCACTGTCTTCATTTGATTAAGAATTCATGCATCATCTCTTGCCTGCGTCCCTATTCCACCAGGACATGGAAGAATGGCATCCGATGGGTCATGTGGCCGGCGGTCACAACAGTTTCCTTTGAGGGGGTGGATCGTTTTGCCTGTGAAGGTGGTTGATCACAGCCGACAGTTTTGTTTCACACATTGTCACGTCATTTCATGTGTGTATCATGCTGTCAAAAAGACTCCCCTCCCCCCTATGTCATTGACAATGGCAATGTATCAATGTTACAATAAACACTCTAAATTATGTTATTGATCTTGTCTTGTAAAAAATATTATTTGGAAGGGAATAAAAGAGGGTTACAACCCAAACACTCAAAACTTGCAAATCAGTAGGATTCTTATAAAGCCAGTCTGTTATTTGATGTCGTTTAACTCTTTCTGAATTTAAAGTGGCAATAGGCAGTATATGTTTGGCATCATTGGGCAAAAATTCCATAATAACGTTTCAGCATATTGTAATCCAAGTGTTCTGAGAGATAACTAGACTACTGCCCCTCATCATAGCTCTGTTTTAGGCTTTAGAAAATCTAGCCTGTGATGGGAGACTTTGACCAATCACAGGTCATTTCATTGAGAGAGCATTCCTATTGGCTGTGCTCCGGTCATGTGACCAGAATTTGGCGTTCCTTTACCAGATTTCACAATGGCGGTGGCGTCATAAACTTTCTCATTTTACAGCTAGACCGTGAACCACAAGATGATTTTGAAAACATTTGAGGCGAGAAATAGGCATTAATGTAATATTGATTCATATTTGATCAGCGCGGCATAGTTTGACCGTTTGGTCGGAGTTTGTGAGTGATTGACAGCCGGCTCTCATAGACGCCAGCTGGATAGCGGACCTCAGATCAGGTCTGATTGGATGTTTTCCTCCGGTATGTGAAATCTTGCAGATGCCGTTAGGAGCACCAGAGGACACATGACTTTTTTCAGGTTACCTGTTTCATGTACTACTGTCACGATATAGCGACCGTTCTCACCTACTTCAGCTTTAACGGAATTATTGAACAAGCTACATTGTGGCTCTGCAACCCCAGTTACCATGTAACAGCTCCGTATTTCATCAGCAACTTCAAGTTAATGGGAAATAAAAAGGACCAGAGAGAGGCACCCTAATCCTATTTTGATTGATGCGGATATGCAGAGGGCTTTTCCCCCCTTCCTCCAGCTGTCAGTGTAAGTGAGAGCCATCTTGCTGCTTTGTATTTTTTTTTTTTAAAAGGGGGGAGAGGAACAGTATTGCAGCAGCAATGGGAGCACCATCATTCCTTCATCTCTGTCTCAAGGTCACTGCAGAGGAAGGCTGACAGGCTAGACAAGCGCCAGGAGGTGCCAGCCATTTTGAGGGGAGGTTGGGAGCTTGATGAATCCCACGGAGGGGAGAGGGAAGTGTGCAGCGAGGAGTAATAAGTCATTTTGTCAATGCTACAGCATGTTCTGATGTGTGGGCCGGGTTATTTTTTTTTCCATTAGAAAAAGTGTGATAGAGGGAGACTGAGAGGAGCGAGCAGAAATGGGAGCCTTTGAGCCGCCCAGCATTGTGCTGGCCCTTTGAGAGTCCTATCTTTGTCTGCAGCACACACACACTGGGAGGCTGAGCTGTGGAGCAAGAGCAGCCTGGACCAGAGCTGACTTAGCAGCCCTTCATCTGGATGCTAGTGCTGATAGGGAGGGGGGAGCAGGATGTAGAGAGAGTACAGACCGACATGGAGCTATTACAGCGAGTTACCGTTCTTCATTTCGACCCACTCTCCATGTGTTTTCATGGTTTTTGTCAGCCAAATCCCCATTTGCCATGGTGAGGCGTGTTTGGCTGAAAATGTAAGTGGACAGGAAAGACACATTAGGCAGCGTGTCAGCAGGCTGGTTATTATATGGTTGATAGTTTTATTCTAGTCAGTATTGTGCATTTAGTCCCTGATGCTTGGTTGCCTGTTGAAGGTCCAATTTTTGCACTGTTAATGGCACAGCGCAGAATAAGCTATCACTGGTACCAACTGGGCACATTGCTACCCAAATGCCCCTGAGCAATATGACCTAATCCTCACATCTGTGAACCAACACACTCCAAGCACATTCAAAATTTACTTTGCCAGGCTATTAAAAAGGCATTATCGGTCGCTTTAAGCACCATAAATGTGGGTCAATAGGGGCCTACTACACCAAATATTAGGTTATATCGTCTATTCACATGGTAGATCACCGAAATAAGGTATAGGTGTTGCTTTTACGTTTTGCTTTCACTTTTACAACGTAGTAGGCTCCTAATGTCCCACATCTATAGTGCTTATAGCGACCGATAATGCCTATTTAATGGCCTAATACCAGTCGAATTGGGTGAATCTTTATACATACAAACTAAGTAATACCAGTTATTTCTTACTCTGACCAAAGTTGCAGGAAGAAGTTCAAGGAGAATGGATTTACCAAGGTGACTTTTCAGGATTACGAATGTGCCAAAAATACTTCTCCTCTTTTCTATAATGTTTACACCTAATGGGGCTGAAAGAGGTTTTTCCAACCATCAAATAAAGCCCTTTGAGAGGAGGTTTTGCCCCTGTGGTGAATGTTTATTTCTGTTTGAGTGCTAAACAAGGTGTCTAGTCTATCAGTGCTGTTGTTCCACTGGAGTAAGTCCTATCTGTCTCCATTAACTGCAGCCTGAATCTAGGGAACATGGGACACACACTGTCTCTCTTTGTCTCACACACACACACAAAACCAAAAAGAAGTTGCGTCTCTATCCAAGTCCACTGCAACCCTATATCGGCTGGCTGAGATTGTGTGAGGCGATATGGAGTCCATCACGGAGCCCCTGCTGAGGTGAGAGTGGTAGACATGCCAGGAGCCAAGACATAGGGCAGATACCAAATTCTATCACCCAGCTGATAATGGCCATTATGGAGTGTAGATCCATCGCCTCCATGATGTTCTGCATGTCTCGAGGTGAAGCAGGATCAGGGATATGAACCCTATATATAAAGATAGACGATATGACAGCTCCACAAAAGTGAAGCCAAAACATCTCGATCGCCCCCTGGTGGCTGGCTGCAGTATAGGTCATAAATCCCACCCTCTCCATGTTAGCGGATGGGACATGGGCCAAACTAAAAAGTCAAAGTACACGTCAAATACATTTTCCCAAAGATGGTTTCTATCACGCTGATGTAAATTGTTAAAGTGTTCTTTTTTCTGATAAGTTGGTTTTAATTAGTTATTTAGATTAGTATATTAGATCTGGTTCCAAATGAGGTTAAAATCTCAGGATGGCAGCTCCCGTTTCTGGATATTTTGGCTTCACATCTGTACAGTGGGAGGAAGTGGAGACGCATCGTCCATCTATATACACAGTATACGGGTTATCCAGAGACATCAGACTGTGGTGTTGGATACAGAGCCGCAGCATTAGAGCTGCTATTAATGGCTTATTACAAATATTTAAGGTATTGATAAATGACTTATTAACTATTAATAAACCCATTAGTTACAACTTACCATTTGTAAAGAGCTACAAATAAGCCAAAAAAACAAAGACTCTTATGAGGATGTGCACCAGCCAAAAGTATTTTTCACAACCTGGCAACCCAAGCGTCCTCATTAAGGGCTTATTATGGATACATAAGGCATTGCCAAATAATTCATTAACCATTTATAAACCCACTATTTGAGAATTTATAAATGATGACTCATTGTTATTTGTACAACTCAAAAGTTGCTACTTTTTCCCCCCCATGAACATTTCCTCAGTACATGGTAAAACCTCCCTGAGCCCACTTCTTCTACAAAAACTGTTCACTGAAACCAATGTAGCTGCTTCACCCACCTTTTTGATTTCCCACTCCATCAGTGGTCTGTATCCCCCCTGTTGGCCAGCCACACTGGCTCCTCTGCGGGGAGGCCGAAGCCATTAAGCAGCCAACACACTCCGCTGCATCCCCCTGTTTAATTGCCCGATAGGGCTTGTGATATTTTTATCAGCCGTCCTGTGGCGGACGGCTGCCGGGAGGGGAGATGTGTGTGTGTCTTTATGTGTCATGCCTCGGTACACCTCTGACAAGAGAGCTGCCTGCTTGATGCAGGAAACCCGGGGCTTCTGTGCACCTGCATATCAAACTGTGTGACCCAGCCTCTCAGCCGTGACATAGCACAGAACGTCCATACCTAAATTCGGCTTTGGCTTTGACGCCTCATCATCACTGTGCTACAGATAATGAACCATGTGTTCAGCACTTTGGAGCTGAAGACATAAATTTCCCACATGCAGTTGTTCCTCCACTGTGACGATAGGAGGATGTTTTGTGAGGTTTAAAGGTAGCTCTGGAAAATATGGTGGATGGATTTATCACTCCAAGCTGCTATCGGTATCAGATATGCTGCTTTTTTCTTGCCTAGAGACTTTATATATAGATGCAGTAGAAAGGTTGCTCTGGCCCTCTCTCACATGCAAACACACACATGCACACAATGCTAGCACTTCCCTGCCGGCTGTTAGGTTTATCAACTGCATGCTCGTCCACAGTCAGAGTGATTTAGGGCTTCGGAGGGAGGTGAAGGGAGGAAGAAGTGTCGGTGGGCGAGCCAGAGAGAGAGACATCCTTATTGGAGCTCCGGAGCCTACTAACTGCCGACCAACATAAAACCAGGGGAAAACCAATTTTCTCATTTTTCCAGCTGAGTTTTTGGCAGGGGATTAGGAAGTGGATTTCACCTCTTTGAGTGCAAGCTCTGTCTCATGTGGGAATTATTGAATTCGTTCAGCAACTCCCTCAATGCGGTTTAAGACATTTCACTGCGGTCACTCCACACACTGATTGGATACAGCCAGTTAGTCACACTATCTCACACAGCAAGCACAATTTCTCCCAAAACAGGGTAAGTGTAAAACTCTGAATCCTTGGATAAATACATGAAAGAGTAATATGCACCACATTTCATTGTCAGTCATTGATTTTTCTTTACCATATTGTCTCAGTGGACAGCAATGTTAGCGATCTTAGACGACAAAATCAATTAGAATCCTAAGTTACTGTTGCTACACCTGTCAAGCTATCCTTTCTTGCATGGCACATATGCAGTTTACAATGTTAAGATTTTCCCACTCAAAAGCTGGCTTCTCGTTTCTAGCTGGTGACCCAAGACGTTCTCATCCCACCTCGTCAAATACTGACACTTTAACAGATCCCCGAATGCCGACGGCCGTGATTAAGGGTTGGTTGGTTTAAGTTGGTTTAAAAAGCTGTCTCCAGCAGACTTTCCAATGGTTCTAGCTGACTCGTTTTTATACAAGAATCTTGTGAAAGGGGTGTTAAATCTGCACTTGATGGCTACATACTGTACATGATATAATGTTATTTATGACTGAGGCAAAAGCTGCGTGTTCCAAACAAAAAGTCCAGCATCCTTACCAGTTAATGATCCATGTAGAAGACCGCTACAAAAAGAAAACAGAATTGTTATATTGCAGTGCAGAGACAGTTAGTCTTGGTATTATGAGTACAATAAGTAAAGATATAATAAATAAATGAATTAATTAATAAATAAATAAATAAATAAATAAATAAATAAATATCACTCTTCAGCTGCCTTCAAATGATAAGAAATTAGCTTTTCACTCACCATGAGGTAGGGCGCGGAGCTTTGGAGAGGCAAAGCGCAGCGCAAGTATAATACGCCATCAAAAAGTGTGCAAGGAACGGCATCCACTGCTTCTAGGCAACAACAACAGTTGCAGCTGTTATCTCATTGGTTGTGCTTTGAAAGGTCATGGCAACAGAGGTCAAAGTTTAAATCATTTTAACCTTGAGTGCAGCGCTGGGTGGCGATTTTGAGAAAAGCGCCACGCCAGGGGTTTGCTTCCACCTAGTCAGGTGGCGCCGCTCTCCCGACAGGAAAAAAAATGTCACAGCCAGCGCAGAGCGATTTTACCGCTGATCATGTGTAGGTGGAGGGATGGGTTTAGCGAATGGTCAATTGGGGCGAAAAGAAAACAGGAGATATAGAAAAACAACAAACACTTCTGACTCTTCTAATCATCACAACAGAAAGGAGCATGCTAATTCTCTAAATTACTTTGTGGTTGAGACAAAAATCATGAAATATTCAGAGTTTAACAGCCTCCTTTAATCCCGATGGCGTTGCCAGGATTAGAAAGGAAGCAGAACTGGGTGTTCAAAAACACCGCCTCTTTCTCTTCCTGTTCGTCCGTCTCTTCCTCACACTCTTCAGAGAACACACACACACACCTACAGCGCACTCACCGTGGCCACAGACACACTCCATCGCTCGCCCATCACCTCACAGGTCTTTTCCTCTCCCCTGCACAACTCTCTCACATCCTCCTCTTCCTCCCCCTTCCTACACTATCTCTACTCTGGGTTCTCTCCTCCCCCCCCCTTCCTCCATCCTTCTTATCACACACAATACACACATATTTGCACATACTGACATACTTGCAGCTACCTACACACACACTCAGAGGCACAGTCACACGTATAAGAAAACACACACATTCACACAATACAATTTCCCCCACTCCTCCCTCTTGTTGTTTTTTTCTCAGATTTGCTCTAGGGAAGTTGGCACCGTACTGTAACTGTCTATTGTATCCACTGCTGTGAGCTATGTGGTTACACGCTCACACATACGCAGACAGACAATTACATGCAATATAAATCTTGCACATTTTGCAAATAAAAAACGAATCCCTGTGAAACACCTGAGGAGGAAACATCAAAGGTACAATTGCTGAGAAGGATCCACCTCTGCTAATGAAAGTGAGTCATCCTTTACACAAATTAGCATCTGCTTCCTTCATGTTATATAAAGACTCTATAGCCTCTGTGAGACCGGCTTCATAGATGGCTGTTGGAAATGATACAGACAGGTAGATCAAGTTTTGTAGGAGATACCTGACTCTCAACCACGTCAGTTTTTTAGAAAAACGACAGAAAATACCCCAAAGCTGCATTATGTTTACGTTCAAGTGACATACTGTACGTCGGGAGCAAAGAGGAAGTTATGTGATAACGTTCTTCAGCCATAAATTCCACAGACTTTGACATAGGACACAACTGTTCATTTTCCTGTTTTCTACCGACACCCCGATCATTCCCTAACTTAAACAAAGTATCTGTGACCTCAACACTCCGTAGGCTACATCACTCTGGTGTTTGGCTCATATTTGTTTTTTACTTAACCCTTAGGGGAAATATCAAAAGTTATTTTTAATCTGTTATAAGGCAGAGTGAGTAACGTCTCCACAGGTACTTCACTGATCCCACATGTCTCCTTACATTAAGTAGCCTATTCCATGCTAATCTATGGAACACCTTTGATGGATAACAGGTGTATAAGTAGTGAATACTATATGACTAAATCAAGTAATGTATGCAGTAGTGAGATCACAGATGGGACTAGATGTTTCCTTAAAGTGGCTATAATCAATCAATCTCATCAAATGACAACGTAAAAACAATGAGACTATGTGAAGTGGCTTGTAATGACGAACCCGCAGAGAATAATCTTGCAAGTCTGCAGCTTTCCTCGGCTTTACAGAGCTTTGTAGCGAGTTTCAGCTAATTGTTCATCTGTCCGACCAACAACTTTATTGTTTTGGTTCACATTCATCGCTCGCATAGAGTAGATTTTTTGGCCGCAATAGGCAGCTGTTTTCAGCAAAGCTGCTAAAATCCAACCCTGTCTCATATAAAATTACGTTCCCATGCAACTAAACTGCATTCTCAATTACGTTTGTCGCAGATTATGGTTGCAGTTTTAAACAGTTTAAACACAGGGTTAACGTTGTAAACAAAACAGATAATGCAACAACACAACTTAAGTTTAGGCAACAAAACTACTGGGTTAGGTTTAGTAAAAACAAAAACAAAACATCATGATTTGGCTTAAAATTGATACGTAAATGAATGATGAACTGTGGTCTCCTGGGAGAAAGTCCTGTGTTTGTTTGACCCGTCCAACAACTCTCCCGCCCGCCTATCCGTCCGTAGTGGACTTTCTGGCTTGTTATACTCGTTATTATACCACGTAACTTTCAATAACGTCATTATTCCATGAAATTTTCTTTAACGGTCGCTCTCAATATACTGCATCACCTGCTCTGTGAGTTGCTCGTTGTACTACGTCACTTGCTGCGTGCGGCATTCCACGGACTATTTGTGATATGTCAAAGATAAACATAATCCGCAACAAAATACGTAATTGGGAATGCAGTTTAGTTGTATGGGAAAATAAGTTTTAGGAGACAAGGCTGCTAAAAACCCACAGCAGAGAGACACAATTAGTGACTAGCTGGTGAACATAGTGGAGCATTTAGCAGCTAAAGCCCCAGATATTTCCCTCAGGAGTGGGTGGTGACCAAAAACAGAGCTAAAAGATTGAATATTGGACTTAAATTCACAGGGTGGACAAGTTGGATGCTAAAGGTGCTCTGTAACTGCTGGATGTGTAAATAAGGAATTGTTTGCAATATGTCAATGTTGTGTTCACGACTTGTTTCAGCTACTCCAAAGTGACCTAAAGTATGCTATTGCAGGTTTAACCTTATTCAAGTAGTTATTTAAATGTAAACCATGATCTTTCCCGAACCAAGTCGTTTTTGTACCTAAACGTAACCAAACCTTAACCACAGCCGCGTAAGGTCAGTAAGTGGTTTATTTTTTGCAACAGTGATTTTGAAATGATATTGGGAAGCGCGGATTCGTTGCACATTTTATTTTCAATGAATACAACTTGAATATTCCTCAGTCAGTCACATGGTAGTTTTTTTTTATTTTTACACATGTAGCTCTCTCTGTTGTCAAGGAACTGACATAAATGGTACAACTTTGCAGTGCTGACAGGCAGGAGAGAATGGCAGCATCACCAAATGCCTGAATGACCTGCACATCTCCTAAAGCGCCGTGTGACTTGATTCTTTCTGAAGTCATATTGGCAAAAGCTCAGAAATCATTTCAAACTGCCCTTTGCAACGGCAGCCAAAAGAGGATTAGACCTGGTCAATAAGGAATGTCAATCAAGTCTAGGTGTTTCATAATTTAGACCATGTAGCCATTGTGTTAAACTTGATTAATTTTGCTCGAGGTCTCTCTTTTCTCACGCCTCTCATTCTCCTGTCTCCTCTGCCTCGCCTCCTTCCTCACCCACCCCTCTCCTCCTCCTCCTCCCACCACAGCCCTCTCTTTGTGAATGTGCAGCTGATTGTTCGACGGCCCTTTAAGCCATATGGTGAGCTCTATTTCTGACTCTTGAGTACTCCAGAGGTGGTCAGCAAGAGGGAATTTTTATGTTCCATAATGGGAAAAGAAATCATTCAGTGAAAGGCCTTTCAGGCTGCCATTGTACTAAGGTCTAACAATCACAGCTGATTCAGACTTCACTCAGTGCTGGTATATGTAACAGCTCTCCTGGGCTATATGACATAACATTACAGGCCACTTGACATAAGGAGGATCATCGCAATGTTGGCTGTGACTCGTTCGCCATCTGTTACCGTGTTGTTGAGAAACATTTTGTTTGTGGATTTGGTGCATGCACCAAGATGGCCACCGCAGGAACGCCTGTTGCATTGACGCAGTGGATTCCAGTCACATTTGATATGGGCCTGGAATCCACATACATTAATGGGCTGCATCCTCCCTTCCCCCAACCAGTAGGTAAGACATTCATTTGCAGGTGAGATGAAGCATGGAGGTCAGTAGTGTGACATTCAGTTCATTGGCTGGCTGACTCCAAAATTGCTCCTCTTCTCCGTTCCCCTCCGATAGTGCTTCTGCTGAGCAGACTCTTCTGCAAAGTTATAACTATGGGAGTCTGTAATGACACACCTTAATTACTGAACAATGGCTAGGTATAATTAAGCCTTTCTACCATGCACATGGTGGATGATAATTTGATTCTCCAGCTCTCACATCGACTTGATTTTAACCTACAACATATTGTGTTGCTAATATTTTTTTAGTTTTAGTCAAAATGATAAAAGGACAGTGTTTTTCTGATCTCTCTCAAGGCTGGAAGAGGAGCCATGGCAGGAACACAAGCCTACCACCACAGCCAATCAAGACGCTCCATTCTGAAGCCTGGCGACGGTTTAGTACAAGGCCATTTACTGTCAGAATTTAAACCCACATGATTTATGGTATGGCCGCCCTGGTCTGCTTTCTCTCCTTAGTTCAAAGGATGAGTCTGGCTGCAAAATGCTCAAGGGCACGGGCTAATATGATAAACAGGGAACAGAGACTGCAGGCTGGGGGTTGGGGGGGAGGTATCTGCACACTACAGTTTACCCTCACCCTGTGAAAAAGCAAGCGCTGGTGCATGTTGAGGGATGCAGCATCTCCGGGGAAGAGGGATGAGATCTTTTCCCCCCTATCAACTCTCACTGGGGGAGAGGATGAGGAGGAGGAGGAGGAGGAGGAGGAGGAGGAGGAGGAGGAAGAAGTGGAGGAGGATGGTATTGCAGGGATCACCAGTCATGGAGGATTACCATTGCTAAAAATAAGGAAATGGTATTTTCCTCTCTTTCAAATGAGTTCCTCTGGGTTTTTCTTTCTCTATTATTATTTTTAGAAGAGAGAGAGAGGGGGGTTTTATGAAATATGCAGGAATCATCCACTGAACGATACAGCATGCTAATATATTGAAATGTATTTGGTTTCTTTGCAAAATGCTGTTTGTTGTTCAGAGAAAACTATATCAGCTTACTGTTCAGCATTTTAAAAAACAACAGCACACTCTCCGTTAAATTGAAAGCCCGAAAATATCCACTGGATATATTTTACTCTCATGCCAGCAATCAGTTAAGCAGAGTAGGGGTCATATTTTGGAAATAGCGGATATCACATTTTGGAATTAATCTCTGCAATTCAATCTCAAGGGCCAATTCAATAAACAGTATTTAAACATTTTATGAGCACTGCAAGACGGATTTAAGCCTCCCTAGTCAGAAATAGGCAGCTAACTGTATCAGCCTCTGAGGGTTCGTCTGGAGGGGGGATTGGCTGTGCTTAGAAACAGACATTTAGGACGGACTGTTAACAGATGGCAGGGTGACAACTTGAGCTGCTGGTTCTTGTGTAGACGTATCACAGTGAGGTCGCAGCTCAAGGCAGCACATCATCACATCAAAGTCTGTCTCTCAGTTCCGATTAACACCCAGCAGATAACACGGAAATGGCCAAAAAAAGGTTAAGAAAACGAGTGGATTTTATGGGATATGCTTTCAATCTACATCACAGTATGAATACAATATGAACAGCAGTGGTAGAAGAGGTACTCAGATCCTTTACTTAAGTAAAACAACCAATATCACAATGTAAGAATAATCTATTACATGTAAACGTCCTTAATTTAAAATCCTAGTTTAAGCTGCAGTTGGTAACTTTGAGCAAATATGATAAAATGTCACTTTATCCTGACAGTAGTGCATGAGACAGATAATCTGTGGGAAAAAAAATCATGTTCCTCTGTGTCCTCCTGTGCTCCTAATAGAGAGGCAAAGTCCTGCTCTTCCGGTGGACCACCATGGGACCTTATTTCGTAAAAATATGAACGGTAGTCTACGTGCGAGAGACATATACATTTTTTTTGATCCCGTTTGAATTGCTCCATGAATCACACATATGACGTTTGTCAATTTAAAACATCATTTTGCAAGTCAAGAAAGTGGCAGTTTGTTGTAAAACTGTTGAAGTATCAGGGTGTGAAAATATGTCATTAGAAAGACTACACACCCAAAAGTTGCATAAGTGACGTCTCTCGCTGAAGCTACGATGCCTGGATGTACTCGCACGAGCATCAGGTCTCGCTTATTCTTTCTATTCCCGGCTGATAAAAAGACCAGGAGTCGCTGGATAAAACACATCAGCTAAGATAACGTGACATTTGTTAACTAGCTAGCTTGTTGGTGATGTATATTGTGCGAGACGAGAGATGTAGTTCACTGAGCGGTTTCACACAAAACTTAATGATACTACGACAAACCTACGACAAACTGTGACTTTCTTGACTTGTAAAATGATGTTTTCAATTGACAAAGTGTGATTCATGGCGCAATTCTGACGAGATCAAAAAAAATATTTTGGTCCCGTGGGTCCATCGGAAGGGGAGGGACTTTGCCTCTGTGACATTTGCAAGGTTCCACCACGCCTGAAGGAAAACAACCAATCAGAGCTGAGCAGTCTCTAGGGCAGCTGCCAATCATTGCTCGCAAAACTCGCAAACTCCGATCAAACGGTCAAACTAGGCAGCGCTGATCAAATATGAATCAAGATTCTGTTACTGTAATGCCTTTTTCTCACCTCAAATGTTTTCAGAAACATATTTTAGTGTACTGTTTAGCTGTAAAATTTGAAAGTTTGCACCTCCAGCCAGAGCAAAGATTCTCATTTTACAGCTACACAGTACATTCAAATGTGTGCCAACTTCGCACAGATTTTTTGTGAGGATTCACAACATTCCAAAAAACACTGGTTTAATCTTTCATTTCTACTTTAACAATACTGTATTTCATAATCTTATTTTTAATTAAAAATCCTAATATGAAAACTAACTAGAAGCCCCACTTGTCAAATAAATATAGTGGAGTAAAAAGTACAATATTTCCCTCTGAAATGTAGTGGTATAGTTGTATTAAGTAGAATAAGATGTAAATACTAAAGTACCTTGAAATTGTGCTTAAGTACTGTTAATGTACATGTTACTTTCCACCCCTGGAATATAGTGTTTCCTCCATGTCCATGTTACTCATGGACAAGGAAATCCAATTTGACAGGCGTGCATTCACCGCTGGGCTAATCACATTTCACATGTCTTCTCCTGATGATGGGAGCTATCAGCTTAGACCTTAGCAGCCTTTTATTTCGAACACTACCCCACACATAGTTCAGTCATTTTGTCAGCATTTGCCTCTACCTCTAAGTAGGGCACATATGGCCCATTTCTGACCATCATGATATTTCAGCAAGGGAGGGAAGGAGCGACCAGAGGACCTGGGCTTTTTGGGCGGGGGTTTGGCAGAGCAAGAGGCAGAGTGGGGACATCAGGTTGGCAACCTGTGGCCATCTTTCTGATGTTATCCATGCGTATGCTTTCATGAACTTAATCCCAGGAGGCATACACAAGTACACAAAGTCACCCACATGCATGGAAATACACATACACATTGATACAAAAAAAGAAAACTTTCAGCCATGCGAATCAAAAGCTGGAGCGTTGCAGAGTTGGCATTTGGACAAAATTTGTGAACAAACTGGCACATGTCAAAAGGCTTTGACGGCAGGGTTTTAGAGGAAAAAAATGCACTAATACGGATATGTGCGGTAGTTACTGTGTGTGTTTCTGAGTGCTCTGGGCCCTGGGCTGCCAAAAAATATAGTGCCAGCCAGCCAGCCAGGCCTGCATGCTACGAGCGTGAGAAGATGTGGGGAAAGTAGAAGCATGTTCCTTAAAAAACGAACTTAGAAATATAAAAGTCAGATAAAGAAAAAGAAAGGACGTGATAACAAGATAATGGCACTTTTTATGTACTGACTTTAAGTAACAACTCCACTTTTGATGCTCTGTAAGCTACAGATCTTAGACTTTCAAGACACTCAAGTTTCCCTGAAATCCACCCTAATCCCCATGTCCCTCTCAAATGCCATTATTAAAACATTTTAATTTATGTAAAAGTCGAGGCTTTCTCCCTCTTCCAGTGCCAGCGTGGAGTTGAAAGGGGCTATCTGGAAACACTTGAGACACACGCATATACAGTGCTTTAACCCCGAGGCCTGCAGGGTAATGGTAGGATTAATTACTGTTGAGTTTGACCCAAGGAGAACTAGAGCAGATTATCCCAGATGCTGCAGAGGAAGGCATTAGTGCTGGTCGTCCCTCTATGGCAGCAGAGAGACAGCCACCTCAAACCGCGAGGATGTCACTGTGACCTCGCTGATCTGCAAAAAAAAAAAACACACAGAGGCGGCATATACAGGAGGGCTCACGTGGCATCAGCAGCGGCGGCGGGCCATGCGGCGTTCACACCACGCTCCCGTGTGCTCTTTTGTCGCCGTCGGATGCCGAGTGGGCGACTGTAAGCCGGCTCCTTTGCTCTCAGCAGGCAGGCATCAGAGAAGGAGAATAATGTGTAATTACAATGGACAATCTAAAACAAAGCACTTCACTTTCAATGAGTTGCTCTTGGAGAAGGGAAGGTTACCTCAAGGGGGAATTCTAATGAAGCAGATGGCTGAGTGCTCACAGGGGCAGACGCAGACTGTCCTGCTTTTTTTTTTTTTCTGCCAACATTTCCAGTATTCTGAGGAGCTTCACCAGTCTCTTGACCGCTCATTGTGTGTGCAAGACGGAAGGGGAGAAAAAATCAACAAAATCACATTTTCCTGCACCCAGCTGCACACAGGTAGGCACAAAAAATAAACAATGCGGTCAGAATGCCCTAAAGAGGTGCACATATTGCACCGTGCTATGTCTGAGCGACTCTGTGAAGTGCAATTGAGAGCATGTTAACAGGGAGAAAAAAACACTCCAGGCAGGTGTTCCTTATATTTTATTCTATACCGTTTTATTTCATCCAGTATGTGTGCTTATCGACAAAGCAGTTTCTGCCTCACTCCTTTCACCGCCACACAAGCCACGGCTACTGTGGTGTGTGTGTGTGGTTGTCGTGTGAGTCAGTGCAATGTCCCCCCCGCAGGTACACATCCAGTCACACCATACCTGTACAGTTCCCTTATTGCTTTTTTTCCCCCCATAGTTCCCATGTTAAATGCAGAAAAAATAGATATCCATTGATCAATAGCAAAGCGGTCAAAATACTGTCCTCCCCAAAAGGTCGCGCGTGTCCTCGTAAGAAGTGTTGAACCAGTCACTGCCTTCACGAAAAAAAAAAAAGAAAAGGTTGAGCCTTCAGGTAGAAAGTCTTGGTGTGTAGCATCATGAAAAATGTCCCACTCCTGCGCCGCACCAAAGTAGAGAGATTATACAATGCAAATGACATGTTTCCTTAAAAAATCATGGACATGTTATTGACTCTGTACATACACACAATTTGGTGAAACATTGCTTATCATTGTCTGTTATGGTGATGATGACATCACTTATTAAGAGAGTCTAAAATAAATACAGAAATATAAATAGGTCCTATGGAAATATATAAATCTGTATAAGTAAGTCGACATTATGTTCCCAACATCAGATTAAGTGGAATTATAATACATACTTCAGCAAATGAAGGATAGCTTCGAGAGATTGTTAATGTAAACCTTCATCTCTCCAAATGTAGTATGAGCCTTTCTGTTCCCCCCCTTCAGACTAATCCAGTAAAGAGCAGCGTCACCTTTGGGATTTTCTGATCAGCTACAACCAGTAGACAAACATATGAAACCATGTATTTTTTTTAAGAGCCTAAAGCATCTAATTTGTATATTTGTTAGTTTACAGAACCATGTCAGATATGACATATGAACAAGCTGTAAAGTAGAATGAATCGATGACTTTATATTGACAAGCTACAAAGAGAGACACCTGCCTGCTAGCTGTGTCGTTACCCTGAAGGATCTTTAGGTGATACAGTCTCACTGTGAATTTAATGCTGCTGCATGGTGTCCCTAAACTGGGTCATATCCAGGTTACACTGCCCAACAGCTCACTTTGTGGTCAAAATAACATTACTGTCATGTTATTCCATCTCACTGGAGTGGCGGCAAAAGAGGTCAGTCGCATTAGACGCTACGATAAACACAACTTTTCACCACATATAGCAATCTTCCTATCATATCCAATCACTCTGAGGTACATTGTCACACGGAACACCTGATTCTGGTGCTTGTTGTACGAAATAAATTGAGCGTTAGTGGGAAGGGTGGGAGGGATTTGTGGTCATGAATGAATAACGAGGGCCTCGGAAAAAAAAAAAAAAACGCACGTGCTTTTTTCTCCCTGGAGAAATTGCAGGTTCGATTCCGCCGCTGCTACATCTAATCCTCAATCACAGCAAATGATTTCATTAGTGTGCATCGCTGATTCACCAACCCATATTCATGGGCGAGTAGGGCTGCACAAAGGGAGAGAGAGGCTAAGATTAGGCAGCGAAATTGGAAGTGCACCAAACAGAATCGGAGAATGCCGCTTTACGGATACAACCGTGAATTTGGAAATGATACCGAGGTGCCATGTGGAGCTCCACCAGAGCTCTGGTTACGCTGAAGCAACTTACAAACCTGCTGGCTGCTTCACAACACATCTGGCTAGTGCAAACAGCAGGGCCAGAGCCAGGCCTGGCCTCAGGCAGAGGGTAAGATTAATAACTTCTGCCAGACATTATGAATTTATATTCATTTTCCTTTTTTTTACCCCAAAACACACAGTCTCATTTTCAAGACTAGCTAGCCCTGACCTAGATTAGAATCAGATAAAACAGAGCAACCAATTCATACCAGTGCAAGATATTAAAATGAAACAATAACACGTAACAGGATCAAAACACAGACATGTCAGGTGCTTTTCCACGATTTCCTCTGAGCTGATTTTCTGACTAGCTTGGAGCGTTTGGACACAACGCTGGCAGCTGCCCTTCATTGCCATTTTCCTCTGTTGCTCTCACACAGCCGTTTTCTTTCCCATGTTTGGATGGGTGACACGGGGAGACATCATGAAAATAGTTCCCCCGCATGAGCGAGTGAGTCACAGTTGTTTTTCTTTATTCGCGTCTCTCAAAAGACACAAAGTTTCAAAGCCTCCTTATCTAATTCCCAGCTGATTCCTCTCAAAAACACTGTCTCTATACTACATTACGCTACATATGAGGCTGCAGCAAATAGTCTGGGAGGATGGAAATAGCAAATCCCCTTGAAGAATAAACATCGCTGTCAGGTGAAAATCTTGTTACTCCAATTTTCATGTCTTTACTCTGAATGAAGGATTACATGGTCTTCTGTGAGTTGAGAAAATGATTATGAAACCTCTTTTCATTTACGTTACATCATTTCAAAGCGGCACGGTCATCAATCAAAAACGTCTTTTTCTTAATTCCGTAAAAGACGTCAGTTTTCTTGCATAAAAAAAAAGATCAAGACGGGAGATTTTGCAAAGATGTCGGTCCAGATGAAACAGACGGGACATCATGCAGATTGTGTCAGCTCTCTAACTGACAGTGACAGATTCAGCTGATACACTGTGCGCCCACCCAACCCTCCCCTAAACCACTTATCTGTGATAATGGACCAGACTAAGTTCAGGCCAACTAATCAATCCCTGTCCAATGTCTATCTCTCCGTAAGCTATGACCTGTGCCTCCCTGTCCCACCCTCCTCCGACAGCATCCGGCCCCAGGCATCGACCCTGCCAGGCAGCGTGGGGGAACACACACACCAGCTGCAAGCTACATATCAATGCTCAAAGCTTTCCCTGATATCCGTCCAATCAATACCACACTGACAAACATCCACTAGCACTCAGGTACAATCATAAGGACGGGGGCGACATGCTACACGTCTCCCGAGAAACAGATACCCCATCAGCATGAGTACCCCATAGGGTGCCTGTCTACCTGTCTTCCCCGTCGCTATAAATCTTACTACGTCACTCCCTCAGTGCATCAATGTCTCTTCACATCTACACCTTTGTCTCGCTGACCGCCTTCAAACTGTTCTCCAACTCCACACCTTAATAAGGTCATATTGTGAGGGAAGATGGGGACTTTGTCCTGATGTGCGAGACACAGCAGTCTGTTTATTTATGTGCAGTGCAAGGCTAGCAGGTACAGGAAGACCAAGGTTTTAACACCTACACCGTGTGCAGACAAACAGTATTCTTCAGGTGAAACACTTCTATGTGTTTACTTACTATCATTTCTGTAGCTATGTCCCTCCCAACCCCTTAGCCCCTCTGGATGGTGGTCTTAAAGAGTCCTGGGCTTCCTACCACGAGGCGCAAGGCCAATGTGTTTCAGAGCCTCTCAGACAGCTGTTTACTGCAGATGTAGACACGGTGTTAAATGTGGGAGAGGTGAACAAAACACTGCTGTAGCCATTAGTAACGCCTGCTCCGTCTGTGGAGACAAGCATGAAAAGGTCATGCATATCCAGATGATAAAGCTATGATCCATTATTGATGTCACTTATGTAATCTAATTCAAGAGTAATTCTGTAATGATAAGCTAATCATAGAGTTCTTGCTGCGTCCACTTCCCCTCATTCCGCCTGGTTTAATCCTATGTCAGTTGTTTTTCTACATGATTAGTAACACAGATCATGCCTGGACTTACTGTATTGAGCTGTTGGTTTTGCGTGTACTAGCAAAATGAGGCATTTCTGATAGAAAGACAACAAAGCCATATGTTTACCATTGTTACCACTGATAATTTTTTTTGGACTGGAATGATCTTGACATCACGTAATAATGTCTACATTTGGCCAGTTATCCAAACAAAAATAAGAAAATACATAATCAAACAACACAATAGAGTGGTGCAGGGATGACGTATTTTTGAAGGCCAAACTGGAAGTTGGAATCGGCCTGGTTCCCTCGACAACAAGTAAATAGGATTTTTTTCATTGGGTTTTGGATTATTGCAGAAAATAAGCTCTGCGGCAAAGACACGTTTATGATACTTACACGTTTTGTTCTGTAAGATAATCTTCACAAATGAACACCACTTTTATGATTTTTGAAGAGTGAATGCAATCGCCAGAAGTTAAAAGCTAACGTTAGGCTATAAACAAACTACACCACGGTCGCAAAAAGCGCGAGTATACAGTACACAACGACGCTGCAAAGGCGGACATAATGTCGGCATTATGATGTTTTGTAGTCTCATTTAGCCACTTGTTAGCAACCGCCTTTTTAAAGACACGTAAAAGCTTCAAAATTCACGAGTGGGATGTTTACTCTTATATTTTATATTGTAGAACAAAATGTGAAAAATCTCTTAAGCTTGTGTTAACCACAGACCTTATATTAGGCATCTAACTAAAAACCCATTAAAAAAACCCATTGACTTCCAGACGAGGGAAGCGGAAGTGCTAAAATGCTAACTCATTTCTGGGTTTTAGGACTCATTCCTGCACCACTCTATACACCCTAAAATGTAACACTTAATCAAAAGTGTTGCTTAAAAAAACCCAGAAGATTAAAAGCTGTAGTTACAGTGCATGTTTTCATGTCTTCAACAAAAATCATACATTAAATCACTAATCATAACAGTGGTAAGAGCTGCTGGCTATATAAACTGGCCCGGCGGATCTGAAGGAAGTGGAAAATCAATTGGTCATAGATTAGCTTACTGCAAATTCAGTCGAGGATATTTTCAACAACATTAAATGCTCCGGGTAAAAAATAGAAATGTTGAATATTTCTCATTTTTGCCAGGAGCAGTATATATATGTCTTGTTGTTGTGTGCGTGTCTGTAAATGTGCATACGTGCAGCTGTGTGTCATGTCATGTGTATCGCTATACCTTATTATAGGGACTTCTGGGAGCTGTAATGAGGGGAGAGAGCGTGGTCACTGTGCACCTCTGTGTGGGAGTCCATGATAGCCTGCGAGGGTCAAGGGATTACAGACATGTCTTGTTAAATTAGGCTGCTGTGGCTGAGTGCTGTGACTGAGTTAGGGACTCAGCTGTCTGAGTGGGACCCGGGTCTGTCTTGGTGATGAGCTACAGACAAACATGTAGAAGCATATCACTGCTCCTCTCCTTGGGGAGTTTAGTGATACCTTCCTCCACTGTGTATTCAGTTTTTTCTTGACCACTGTGAAACTCTCTGGCAGTGCCACCAGATTCTGAATGAATACAAATCTTTGCTTTTTGACTGCAGCTAAATCTAGATGTGCTCCGTGTATGTATATTATATGAATCAGATCTCAATTTTCAGATTCAATCTTTCAATGATGTTGACAAAACTCAAACTAATGGTTGTCAAAGTCTTCCCTGCACCTTCATGCAAGCAATTTCTCTCAGAGTTACAGAAGCAGCGCAGCAATATAGCAATCCTTTATGGAGAACATGCAGTAAAGAGTGGGCTGTTTTAGGCAACATACTGAGTCGTATATCCAGATTGCCTCACAACAATTGAGTTGGTTCTGTGTCTTGCTAAAGGACACTTTGGCAGGAGAGAGGGCTGCTGATGAAAATGTCTGTCAAAGATATTTAACCAATGACCTTGCTTAGTTACAGAACAGTCTCTTAAGCTCCGGGGACACCGTGTCTTCAGTGCATCCACCACAGCTACAGTACTTACTTTTAGCAACACCAAATGTACATACATTCATCATCTCAAACTCAAGCACTGGCCTTCAATGAATGAGGAACCATGTCCATGTTGATCACATAGCAGCTACAGTAGAAGAAGTAATGCACAAATCAAATATCAAGTGGCATATTTCCGTTTCCAGCACTTTTCGGATATTTCAGCTTGTGTACTGTATATGTAATGCATTTGCTCAATGACTGAAAGTCTAGTTTTGGGGCTCGACTATTTTCGAAGTGCTACACAATGCAACACACAAGCTGTGGTTAATGGAAGTTCTAGGTTTTGTTCGAGAAAAAAAAAGGCAAACATCCTTTTGATCAGTCCAGGGAAAAGTCTTTTCTTGCATCCGACTGTTTCCACTGAACCACACACGTATTCTCACCAACACTCACACATTAACAGTTGCACACAGTCAGGAAGAAAAACAACACACGCTTTCTACACACATTAGCGGCATGAGCTTGGAAGACAAAGTGAGCTTGTTAGGACATGGTTGAGGACTCTGCAGAAAGCCAGTCGCTCACATACTGTTACGTCTCAGTATTGAAATGGAGGGTAGCTCGCTGAACCCCTATCCCCCTGCTTCAAAAAACAGTATTATAACGATAAAGTGGTATAAAATAAGGATTGACGGGCCGAGAGGAGGTGAATCATTACCCCACAGGAAAATACTTTTTTTTTTGGTTTCCTAAAATCTCTTCTCCATCTCTCATTAGGTTTTGAAAAGTTTATACAGAGGATAAATAAGTACAATCTAATAGATACATTTAAGGATCAACAATATGTGATCCTGTATGAGATGGTACAAGAGTCAGCCTGTCTCGAAGCATGTTCTTTTAGCTAAAAATGTAGATAATTTTTTTGAAACACACAAAAAGCATTTATACATGCAGGTATTAGTGCATAGGTTCCTGCAGAAAAAAGAGTATTATTGTGTAGTCCATTGAACTGTCTTCCCAAAACGTCACCAGATGAATTTGGCATAGTTATAGAAATAAAGATAATGACTTTAAATGGAGATCTTTTTTTCACACCCTCCTAGTCCCTTGATTAACTTATCATTTAAATATATCTCTATCTATGTACAGTATGTATGAATAAAAAAAAGAGGACAACGCATAAAACAAATATAGAGTATTCTAGAGATCCGAGTTACCCGGGAAAGTGTCTTTTTAAATCACAGTAATTTTTAAGATCTTGGTAAAAATGAGAGGTGGAACACAGTGAAGTCTGAAGACAGAAAGAAAAAGAAAGCCACACACGGAGATAGTTTGTGTGTGTGTTTCAGTTTGGAGGAGCACAGGAGGGTGTGATCAATCCTCACAAATTGGAAGGGAGTTTAGAGCGGACAGTTTGAGGTTCTAGATCTGATGAGTAGGCAGCAGAGGCCCTCCGTAGAGGCAAGGCCGGGGACGCCCCGGTGGACTGAGTCTGGTGAGGATGCCCCGGAGACGTCTGGATTGGAGGAGTCATGTGCCCTGGCACTGAGCTACAGGGTTTGGGCACAAGAGTGGGTGAGGAAAAGGGTGAGGGGTAATATCCGGTTTCCACAGAGGAGCAAGCAGTATGGTGGCCTAAGGTCTGGGCCACCTCCTGGGGCAGGGATGGGTGCGAGCTGGATAAAAGCTTTAGGTCCTCGGAAAAGCGGCCCAGCGGAGAATCTCTCCCTGCTGTGTGTGGCTGGCTGGGAAGCTGCGAAGGGAAAGAAGGTTGAGGCATGAGCAGAGAACTGTGGGATCCGGTGGCACTCGAGGGGTCGCTGTAGTGGAAAGTCCTGCCCGCCACTGGGCTTTGAACAGTAGGGCTGGGCGCCACCGGGGTAAGGCAGGGGGAGGCGTTTGCTGAACCATACTGGGCCAAGGAGGCCAGAGCAGACCTCTCCAGGGACATCTGGTGAGGCAGTAAGCCAGACTGGAGGCCTGCCAGGCTAAAATGGCTGAGGGAAGATGGGGAGCCCTCAGCAGGCTGCTGGCTGTGCTGTCCTCTGTTAGAGGATGGGGAGCCATGGGGAGGGGAAGGGAAGAGGTTTAAGCCACTGGTAGTCCTGCCTCCCCCAGCAAACTGCTGCAAAGGAGCCACTTGAGGAGGCTTGGGAGGTGGCTGGCTAAGGAGTAGCTGACCTGGCATTGGGCTGGACGAGCCGGTAGATATAGGACTCTGACAACGAGAGGAACTAAGAAGTCCAGCTGTAATTCCAGCAGAAGTTCCTCCTACAGGACAAGCTGTAGACCCTCCTATATGGCTGCCTACTGCCCCTCCTGATGTTCTACCAATATGCCCCCCAATCACCACTCCCCCTGGCCCACTCAAACCTCCAATACCTCCTATATGGCTAGTTGTGGATCCACCAACAATCCTTCCCAACAATCCTACAGGATTCCCTAATATGGAATCACCAGAAACGCTACCAAGCGTTCCCCCAGAGGCCCCCCCTGTCAATCCCCCAGAAACCACTCCCATTGATCCACCAGAAGCCCTCCCTAACGATCCTCCAGAGGTCGTCACTACCGGTGATTCTCCAGAAGACCCTCCCACTGATCCCCCAGAAGCTCTTCCTATTGATCCTCTAGAAGTCCCTCCTATTGATCTCCTGGCTGCATCTCCTATTGACCCACAGGTAATGCCCCCCGCTGATGCACCCGATGCCCCTCCTGCCACCCTGACACAAGCAGCACCCACTGATCCTTCAGATACCCCTACCAATGATTCCCCTGAGATCTCTACTATTGATCCACCAGTAGCTCCTCCCAACCCAAAGTGCCCCCCAGGCGGTAGCCCCGTCGTTCCAGTTGTAAAGTCCTCTCCAGCCCAAGCAGTGTCTCCTCCTGTGGCTCCTTCCACAGACCCTACGACCGCTCCACCTGAAGACCACCCTGTAGCACCACCACAGGCTCCAACTGCCCCTCCACTTATTCCTGACCCTGTGCTTCCACTTGTAGATCCTTGGTGGAAGAGGTTTGAGAGAGGTGGGGTGCTGGAGCGAAAGGGATGTTGATGCTGTGGTTGTGGGTGTAGCTGGGCCATGCTAGATGAAGGTGAATCAGAGGAAGAGTAAGGTCCGAAAGGGAAGGCAGAGGCCCCTCCTCCACTGGACCCAGAGCCAGCCCCACTAAGTCCACGCTGGCCTCCGCTACCTGAGGCCTGTTGGCTACAGCCAGTTGGCCCCATACCTGACGTCATGTGCAGGGCCCGAAAAGAGGCCAGCAATGGCATGTCCACCGCAGCGCGCAGTTTAGAGGGTGTGCTAGAGGGAGAGTCCCCAGCAGAGCCAGGTGTTCTGATGGGGGGAACAAATGTGGGGAACTTCTTAAACCGGCTGGAAGGGTCCTTTTGGGACCCCAGAAGAGAAACCGGGGGCCTGAAAAGAGTTTGTGGAAGGAGGGGATGGTGTGTCAGGGCAATGGCTACTGAGGTGGTGGCGGCTGCTGCCTGGAGAGGGGCCTGGATGAGCGGGGCCCAGATGACAGGGGTAGGTGAAGGAGGCGTCGGCGGTGGGGCGTTCTGGAAGAGGTGGGCGCAATGGGCTTGGTCCCTGTCGTGCTGCACAATCTGCTGGATGATCTCATTCTCCTGGTAGTTGAGTTCACCAGAGCTGAGGTCGTGGTCCACCTTGTGCTGCAGGATGGAGTTTTTCTTGCCTGTAAAAGCCCACACAAACACAAAAACAGACTCATAGCAAGTGACAGGTGAGAGAAGAAAGCGATGAAAGGAGAACGAGCATAAATCGTGTAGGCAGTTAGAACCAGGTTGACATTTGGGTGTACTCGAGTATCCACTATATTTTCCAACAACCCTTTCCAAAAGGAGAAGCTGGCACAGCTATGAAGGGAGAAAATAAAAATAAATAAAAGTGTACCTGAAAATCACAAGTTGGATAAAGGAAGGAAAAAAAGATTTAAGAAAGAGACTAGGGGGATGGAACAGAAGGGGAAAGACAAAGCATAAAAGAGCACAGAATAAGAGAAACAACAAAAGATAGGTGGGAGATAACTACCCGGAGACAGAAGCTCAGGATGACAGCCTAAAGTGTAGGCGGTGTATGTTTGACTAACTCTTACTGTGATTCCCTAGGTGACAGGGACAAAACATAAAGCAAACATTGTACCACATAATGCAGGTTCAGCCCGTGATAGAGTGTGAGCGGCTGAGATAATAGGTCAAGCCTTCAATTATCTCTTTGGTGTCATATTTTCTTTCCTGTTATTGGCTATTAATATCAAAGGGAAGCATCTTAAAATAAATTGTTCTAAAATACTACTAACTTCTGTGGGATAAGCCACCTTATGACACAAGACTAGAATTACCGCCTCACGGTTGTATGCCTCAGTCAGCCAGTCCAGTTGCAGTTTACATCCATGTCTGTCTATAATTTCATCACTTTATCATTTTAGACTTTTGTGTGAAATTGTCATAATTAGTGTATGTATTCTTGAGATACAGCCAAAAACGTTTTTTGTGAGGTCACAGTGACCTTGACCTTTGACCACCAAAATCGAATCAATTCATCCTTGAATCCAGGTGGATGTTTGTGCTTAATTTGAATAAATTCCCTCCAGGCGTTCCTGAGATATCATGTCCACAAGAATCGACCGGACAGTTCTTCTTTTTTTTCGGTTTTCCCTTTTTCACTTTCCACCCTACGACCACCCTGAAGTCTCTGTGAGCTGAGCCCAAGGTCAAAGAGACAAGTTGGAGTTGCGTCACTATGACAGGCATACTGACTGCTGACCCAACCTCCGAGAGAAATGTGTGTAACTCTGACCGCAAAGTCCATTATTCATTGTTGAATGGCCGAACTAGCGATGACAGGGTTAATTCACATGGCTGCCATTTTCAATTTGGCGCTAACAAAAGGCTGTGAAATCCGAAGATATTGTAAATGCAATTAGACCCAGATCAATCTCTCCATTTTCTGGTATGACTGGTGGCAGATTAGTAGAGATGTTTCATTGAGCTATTGTATCTACATCCAGCTTGACCCTGGCGCCACCTAACCCTTTATCACCTGCACACCCCCAATCACATTGTGCAAAGTCCATCAAGACACTAATTAATTTGTGGATCATTGCTGTGTGAGTGACTTAATTATGGAAGAAGGGGTGTACACGAGCATCGAGCCCGGGAGAAAGGACGTACGCAGGAGACCATCTCACAGAAACATCACTATCAGCCCACCACATCTTTTCAAAGCAGCCATTTTCTACAAAGAGACCCCCTGAAGCAATTTCTCTATCTTCCATTCTAAACATAGCTGAGGATAAAACAGAGCATGCTGTGATGGCTGAGTGATGATACAGGCGTGCCTTTCATTGTGAATTTTTCATCTACTCAGGCTGAGCCTGGGAACAGCGATGGATATGGAAAGAATATCAATTGTATGCGTAAGAGAAGTCACGCAGGGATTTCAGAACCAGAGCGCTATCTGCATGTTTATATGCAGATGACTTTGAAAGTAATTTCAGTCATTGAGTATCAGTGTGGACATTTTTTTTTTTACAACCCTAAAGTTTTGTCTGAGAGCTTTGGCTCTGGTTTGAAATATTTTTATTGGGCCATGCTGAAACTAAATAAATCAGAAACTAAAACAGAGATACATCCTCTCCTAACATATACACTCATTGATATGCTGACTTGGTAAATCAATATTAGTCATAGGCTTTATTTGCAAATATTAAAAATGCACACTGAAGGGTTGTTAAGGTTTCCATTTCATGTCCTCATAAAAGTTTGTGAAATGCAGTAATAAAAAGTCTTCATGATTTCCCTCTGAAATTGTTGTTTAAATTGAATTTCCTTACCAATACGGTCCAGCCTGTCCACGGCAACAGTCTCAAAGGCCCTTCTCATCATAGGATACTCCTCCAGCACCTCATTGAAGTTGTCCACAGACAGCGAGTACAGGCGACAGTACGTGTCTGCTCGGACACTCGCTGTCCTTCTGCCCCGCGTCAGCAAACAAATCTCTGCAACACAACACAGCAGACAAGAGACGGTAATGTAGTGGAGTTAAAACCCAGAGGCTCAGCTGTCTTTGAGTTTAACTGAAAATTAAAACAGTTATACCAGTTTATAACAGTCGATTTCTCTATCTGTAATTTAATCTTACCTCTTTCAACATATCCTAGCGAGTAGTGTTGTCAAAAAATATCGATACATATTGATACTGAATATTTGAAATGGTATCAATACTCATTTTCTACAGTATTCATATACACGGTACCAGCTGCGCTTACTGCTCTCTCTTCTCTCCAACAGCGAGTTGACACACACACACACACACGCTATTTATCTTTTAATAAAAATCCAAAATGTTATGGCCTCAATGTGGTCAATTTTTCCCTGTGGTATCAAAAATATTATTGAATATCAATATTTTTCATGGTATTGTATTGAAGTTAGAAATTCCAGTATCGTGACTACACTATACTAAAGAGTAGGATTATACAGCTTTATTATTTTCCGCAGCAGATGCTGTATGCTAAGTGACAAAGTAAAACACAATACACTTTCTAAGCAAAACGTGAACTCAAGAGTTTTTTTTGTTTTTTTTAGCATCAAGAGAAAATAACTTTTCTGTAATCCATCGTGCAGCACTTAATGCCATCTTCAGAGCTTAGAGGCCTGCCAGCCCTCCTCTGCCATGCCCACTCAGGACAAATAATGCTCCATTACACAAGCTGCACTGCTGTAGAGACCTGGCACAGAGACGGTGTGTGTGGGTGCAAGTCTGTCTGTATTGTATGCAGGTGTCACATGTGCATGCATGCACTATTCAAGCAGATGTGAGAGCCAGTGTCTGCACAGGGTGTTTGTGTGTGTGTGCACGTACACAAATGTATGTCAAAGTACTATATTTGTGTGCATGCATGATGCCAGTGTTTTATTCATGAGAGTAAAGCAGTATGGGAGAGGTACGGTATAGTGAAAATACAGGTTTTATATTCTATATATACTTTAAAATGTAAATGAATATACGTATATGAATGTACGGTTTGCATCTATAAATTGCTATATATTGTATGTATGTGTGTATTTATTTATATGGACAGGGGTTAGGGGATTTTGAAGTATGCATGTGTTGGTGTGCTATGTGTTCGTACACATTCCCTAATGCCTTTTCTCTTTAGCTTTCATCTCATCTTCCGCCCTCCCTTCCTGTGTTTGCCATCACACTCCCTCTTTCTCAGAAACCCATTTCCAGCTCATCTACACACACACATGCTCTCAATTCTCTCACAGAATGCACTTTCCTTCTCCCTCCGCCCCCCTGTAGCCTACATCAAATCAAAATTTTAAAAGAATTCTTCAACTTATCTCCAGAAATCTCATGCATAGTTTGACTCTCCACCATCACTGTCTCCATTGTCCCATTTCCCCTTTTGGATATTCATCTATAAAATGTTGGTGTTTGTGGGTTTTGCATTTACATTTCCTGACCGGCAGCCATACACACACACACACACAGCAAAAGCCTCCGTGTACAGTACGTCTGCTTTAATCAAAAACATGAGTAACCCTGTTTTTTTTGTGTACATTTTATATGTGGGTACGATGACATTGAGCTGCGTGTGGGTATGTGATAAAAAAACGATGCTGTCAATGAGCCTGGGTGTGTTAGGGGCTAGTAACAACCGTGGCCAATCACGACAGCTCCTCTCATCTCCTTTAAAAGCAGCGCTCATCAACATATTAAGAAATCTACACATTAATCTGGACAGTGTGACATTCATACTCAACCCATATGCATGATATTCATACTGTAGGCAAATGTTACGGAAACATCATAGTCCTGGTTGAATATTATAAAACGTGAAATGCCTTGAAAAACCAGATGGAAGATGAACCCTTGATTTTGTTCAACCACATCATGTTGTTCATCAGCCATAGGTTGACATCTATTGTATCCTAAGGACGTCACAGTTTTGTTGATTTTTTTCTGCATTAACTAGGGAGCTGTGTGAAACAGAAAGATAAAACTGGACAGTTTGATGTCAACATGAGCGTAGGAGTCTGTGTGGTTACTTTGCAGCAGCCTGGTGCCGTTTGATCAAAGTAGCCACTTGCAATTTGACAATGCACACCACTCACATTAGGAACTGCAGATGGAAAACTTTCTGTAAAGGATAGCCGTATCAGGCAGCTGCATGAGGAGATAATTAACTGAGAGGGAAAGCCTTTCAGTTAATTAGCCACAGCATGCTGGCTGTTGTCTATGACAGATGCTGGTAAGCACCAGATATTTAATCTTCACTCTGCCTTCCTAGCATGAAATAATCTGAATTAAAAAAACAAAAAATCTGTGTCCTGTACACGTAGAAGAAAGTGAAAAGACAATTAACACAAAAATAAAGAAAAAGTTGGACATCACAAAGATGACTGAAATCTTAGAATATATCACAGAAAATATAAACGCCTGGTCAACAGCCTTAAAATAAAAATATTTTGTCCACAGGTAAAAGAAAGTGAAAAGACAACACATGAACTATAGAGCTGATTAATCGATTGGTTGTCAACTATTAAATTAATCAGCAACTATTTTGATAATGGAGTAATCGGTTTGAGTATTTTTTTAAGGAAAAAAAAATCTAAATTCTCTGATTTCAGCTTCTTAAATGTTGATATTTTCTGGTTTCTTTACTCCTCCATGACAGTAAACAAACAAGACATTTGAGGATGTCATCTGGGAAACAATGATTGACATTTTTCATCATTTTCTGACATTTTATAGACCAAACAACAAATCGATTAACTGAGAAAATAATTTAAACGACAGATTAATCAACAATGAAAATAATCATTAATTGCAGCTCTAACATGAACCTATATGGAGGGACTGCAAAAACAACTCTCAATATGATTAAAGGCAATAAAAAAACACCAATAAACATGACCTCAAAAATTGCCTTAGAGCCGAGTGAACACAAAATAATGTCAACACTGCACGGTTCACATGCGTAGCATTCACTACACAGCGATTGCAATTAGATTGTATTGGACTTTACATTTTTCTGGTCACTGAGTGTGAAGTAGCTATAATTGTATGTGATGGTTTGAAAAATGAGATAGGTCAACGGATAAAGGGAGAATGCATGATTTGACAGCGCAGAGAATGAGGAATATGTACTCTGTACGAAGCGTAAGAGCAACCTTATGTGCAGTGTGTGTTACTGTTTGTGTGTGTGAGAGAGAGCATGGGTGAATGGACAATCGCCAAGTTAGCAAGAGAGCTGTGAGAGAGTAAAAATACCATGCTCTTCTGTTTGTGCATGTGTGTGTGTACCCTGTGTGTTTGCACAAGTGTTTGTGTGTGTGTACTGTAAGTGTGTGTTAGCGGGGCAGCCCTGGCTGCAGCCGTGGTGGGGTTCCATTTCCCGAAGCACTGCTCCAGTAATCCCCTCTGGAGAGGAGCATCACAGCTCTGTATTAAATCCTCTTGTCCCGTGGCTTTCTGGATGAAGCCCACACTGCCAAGATGAGGCGGTGAGCTGCAGTGAGCCCTCTGGCCTCGTCTAACTGTCTTTGCAGAGAGCAAGCGAAGCCCAGACACTTAGCGGTGCCATCTGAACTACAAGTGCGGGGAAAAAAAAAATCCATGGCAAGGTCCGGGTCTGGTGGAACCCGTTCCGAGCTCGACAATAAGAGATTAGCGGATATCTCTGAGTGCTGAGGGGCTAAATGCTGGCGGCTGCCCTCGAGCTCAATACTGTCCTGAATATCAGAAAATTAGGAGCCAAGTTAAATGTGACGTCAAAATGAGTGATGGCTTTTTTTGCTAAAAGTGGATTTACTGTAGTTGTAGAAAATATATATGATGATGATGATGATGATGTTTCACACAAAATGGTAAGTATTATTTTAGTATTATATATTTGGAAAAAAAAGAAAAACTGAAACAAATCCAAACTTACTTATCAAATTCTAGCTAACATTTAAGCAAAACATATTTTTGGAGAAATAATAATATAACAATAATTATAATAATAATTTCGGGTTTTGATTTCTCTCAGTTTTTCTATTTCTCTCCAAAAATACATTTACTATTTTTTATGAAATAGATCATATTTATTTTCTACTTATAGTAATATGTAAATGTAACAATGCAAAAAGTTTAATATTAAATAAATAAACAAGAAATTATGATTATGTATAAATTGTGTAAAATATATAAATTAACCAATAAATTGTTAAATAATTTAATGAATTATTAAAACTTAGCTCATTAATTAATTCAGTCATTTCATAAAATAAATACATTTCATAATGGAATTTGTTTTACCAGTGACACTTTTATTTCATGTTATTTTTCATGACAGTGGTGCTGTCATCACTCCTCAATTCAGCCAACCACACTACGCTGTTCAACACTTTTATGGCTGGTTCGTGAGTTACATTCAATTTATTTATGAATGCTCTACTCCCACTGCTTACTCACATCTGCTGTGACTCATCGCAATGCTCCCCAAATCCTGCATGAAATCACAGGACAGGCTTAGTTGGTGTAGCTCTGCCTGTATTCTGTAAGGGGGCGTTTGTTTCTCCTCAGACTGACTGCCGCTTCTACAATTACCCATTTTCTGTGTGGTCCTCACCAACAATGAGATGATTCATAATCAGCCTAAAATTGTGGGCTTTTGTCAGCTCAAATTAGCAAAGCTATAATATCGCACAAGATGAATGATTGGTTGTGAATTAAATGTCATCGTACCCACTATTTTTTCATTCTAAAAACAGCATTTAGGAAAAGAATGAGTAAAAACAAAGATGCAACTCTGAGAATAAACGTTTTAAGGTCTACTTGATAAGTCTCCCTGTCTCCCTGCTGTCCTGCTCTGCTTTGAATAGTTTATCTGGTTCAGCTGTGATTGTTCCCAAAAAGCGCTACAGACACAAAGATGCCCCACTTTCCAGGAGAAAAAGTACATCTGTGCACTAGAGGACGTAACCTCGCCATAGCCATGATGTGTTTCTTTTTCACATTTAAGAGACAATGCATTCATCAAAATTGAATGACACCAATTAAAATTGGATGCTGCTCAGGGAAAGGAGGACTACGACATCATGTGCTGTGACCTTAGTGAGGACACACACACACGGCTGCTCTTTTGTTGAATGGTGCAGCCCACGTGTCCTGGGCTCTTACTTGAAAGATGCTTCCCCCGAGTCCCACCAGCTCTTAAAGTAGAGAGCAGACTGCATGCCATGCAAGATGTCAGTGGGTGTGAATGTGTGTGTGAGAGAAAGCAAGAAAAGAAGACAAAATGAACAGTGCAAATGTGTGCATTACTGTCTTTACATTATGAATACCGCATGCTCACAGTGTAACGACATGTCTACATGTTGTACAGATAAATAGAGGGTCAAAATCTATGCTCTCTATATGACTTTTTATTGACTTTCGCTTGGCTACATCCGCACTGGGAGCAAAAAGCTGAGCAAAAACAGTCAATAAAAAAAAACAACTCATTATGAGGTAAATCTGGTGTAGCACTGATACAAACATCAGTGAAATGTTAAGCTCTGAAAATCATTAATGCCCAAGAGATACTTCTCTAAGAAAGACAGAGCATCAGAGAGTAAAGGGTTAAACTTATCCAGGTGTTCATTTTAGACAATGAACACATTGGTAACTGGAAGAAACTTGCCAAGTTAAAATGTAGGTATATACAGTAGGGGTGTTTGAAAATATCGATACACATGAATATCTGTGAATACTGAATACATGAATACTGTATTGATTCTCAAAAACTCTATCACATTTTTAATTAATAGTTTACAAGCTAAGATTCTTGGCAGACAGTGGCTCAGATTGCATAAAAAGTAGTGCTGTGATGTTGGCTGTAACAGGGACTGTGATAGATGCAAATGCAGATCCCACTGTTCTGATTGTATAGAAAAAAAAATGAAAACATTTTTACTCAGATCTGATGCATATGGTGGTGTTCTTTATACTATGACAGTTTTCCTAAAATTAGATTTTAAAAAAATCGCAATATATCTCCTTGCTTATAGTACCGCAATATACTGAATCAGAACCCCTGTATCATGATACGTATCGTATCGCCAGATACATAGCCCTAATAAACAGTAAATTCTGCTCAAGTTATCGCTGAAAAATAGCAAATGATAACTTGGTTTCCAACTACAGCTGGCCACACTGAGTATAATGTATGTAGAAAGGATGTAAGTGTGATAAAGATATTGAAAACAAACTACCCTAACGGCCAGGGTTTGGCAATATATTTTATGAAAATCGCTATACGTGCATGTGCAAATGGCTGCACCTGCAAACTCACTGTGCATCAACCTGAGTGAATGGAAATTCTGGCCTTTGAATGTGCTTTTAAATAAGCCTCAGTGTGCATGTATCTGCATGTGATTCTATGGGTGTACCTGCCTTCCTCTCTGCTTATAAGTGTGCATGGATGTGAATTAATGAGCATGAGCAGGACTGGTCCTGTGATGAAGTATCTGTGTCCTAAAGCCTGGTCTGGCAAAGCTCACCTGGGCTCTGAGTCCTGCTGTCAGCTCCCATCTCCCTCCCCGATGCTGCCCCCCGGCCCACGGAGAAGACCCTCTCTAACCTCTGAAACATCCGCAGTGGGCGGCCTTATTCCCCGTGACATGCCATGCTCACTCCCTCACAGCATTAGCATAGCTGAGCAACACCTTACGTTTGGCTAGCATGCACAGACAGTTCGGGGAAATCTGGTGTTTTTCTGCACCGTGGCTGATACCGAGGTCCCGTTTCATCTCATTGTCTCTTTGTTACCCCCTGAACTGAGGCTGGTTATGTTGGTGGAGGACAAAAGCTACAATAAAACAGCACTCAAGGACCAGAAGATGTTTGTATATGGATGCAAATCCAACATTTTTTGGTTTAATACACCTAAAATCACATAGGCATACTGTACTTTTCAAAATATAAACAATCAAAACAAATGCAAATTATTGACATTTTAGCCATTAATCCAGGTGAACCGTATACAAAATACAGAAATAGGCTCACGCATCTAATACGAATAAGCAAGCGAAGACACTACACCAACCTTATTAAAGCTTCTCAGGGTGATAAAAAGCAATCCTGGTGGTGTTCAACGAAGTCCTCAGTCGGGGTCATAAAAACACTGTTCACTTATTCCGACTTATTCTCCCTCGCATACATATAAGACTAGGAAAAAGCATCTTATAAAGGGTAAAAAGAAACTTCAATGTCTGAGCTGTAGCGTGGTTTGCAGAGGTCAAAGGGTATGGAATGAAATTGATGACACTTTAAAAATGTCTCTACAGTATCTGTGTCTGTTTGTAAAAAGAGCATGAAGGTTGTAACTACTGTATAATACGTGCACTTTTTCAAATCTAGACAACATGTTAGTATCTAAAATATGTTTATTATCCACTTAGTGTCTGGGCCCCTATTTTCAAGCTTCAGATTGCTTATCAGGGTGTCCCATTTCACATATCTCCATTATGTTTTATGATTGTACTTGCACCTTAACTGTGTTGTGAATAATCTAAATTGGACTGAACTGAACTGATGGCAACTCATATTCATGATGGAAAATGGTAATGTAATTGCTACTGTAAGTATTGCTTTGACCAGTAAATGATCAATTTTGATAAATATCCTCCTGCATTTCATTTTATTTTATCACATCTTTGTGCTATCCAGTAACACCCCAGGCTGTTACCCCAACAATAAATGGGCATCCAAATAAACAATAAACACCATACATACTTGTATGAATTTGTATAATGGTTTTGTGTATTATGTGGCATCCCATCTTATTCCCTATCTAGTAGACCACATTGCGTCCTTAGTGTTTGGATGACGCAGCCCAACAATTACTCACAACCTATTATGTCGTATCAAATCATACATTGTATCAAAACACGGCATTGTATCATCTTATTCTATCCAACCTGTCATGTTATATAAGGCTACTCTATATGTCATCATATCCCCCATTCTGTCACTCAGTCAACTTGCTGCAGTGCCTCGATCTTCAGCTGATGCTGCTCCAGAATAAGAGGTGCAGGGGTGTTAACTGGGTTAAGGACCGGGAGGATTACCTGGGCCTTTGCTGCTGCCAGGCTCTCTCACTGACTCACTCTGTCAGGGTGGCCATTTGGCAGCTCTATAGCACAGCCAGTCTGAGCTCTTGAGAGGGGAAACAAAGGTAAAAAAACAAAAAAACATAGTGAAAGACAGGGGAGATGTGAGGAGGAGTGTTATTTCCCTGACCCAGGTCTTCACAAGACTACGAATGAAGAGAGCACCATTCACAGAAAACTGGTCAGAGATTGAGATGTCACAGGAGATTGCAAACTGTGCAGTCAACTTACTTCACTCCTTACTCCCACTCTCTCTGACTCTGTTTCACTTTCCTCTTTTACCCCCACTCACAAAGCTGCTACAAGCACACTCACTCAGAGGCAAAGTGAGCCATCTTAGAGGTGCAATCAAAGGCAGCTTTTGATAAGCACCTCTGACTGGCATGTAGGGCCACCACAAGGTCACTGAGCTCTGCTCCAACCAAAGGAGAGGCGCAGTCTGCACTGGCAACACATCACTTTCTGCAGGCAACAAAGGATGAACTATAACAACACAATAACCTGCTCTGTCTGGGCACTGAGAGGGCAGCGGAGATGCTGTTCAGATAAGTGTTTCAATACTGGACTATAAGGAGAGAAAGAGGGAAGTGGAGGCGAGGGGTGGGGGGTGCATGTTTTCATTCTGAGCCCAGAGCAGTGTCCAGAGAGCGGGCTTGGCAGCGATCCATGTGTCCCTTGGCGTTAGTACTGCAGTCACATTACATTTCCCCTCTCCACTGGATCGCTGTGTGCCCAGCCGACGCTCCCATCCAGGACATGTCGTGTCCACTTTAGACTTTAGGCTCTCTGGCTCGAGCTAATCCAACAGCTAACAAACTGGAGCAGACTGCTGAGTATATAATTGAGTAAATAATTCAGGTCGTCTATGAATGAAAGAGTTACGGTGGTTTGATGAGATGTTGATGAGCGTATACGCATGCTGTACTATAAACGGGAGCCTGCTGACGCTGAGTGTGTTAGACAAAAAAAATGAAAGCTCCTCGACGACTGCTGCCGTACATTCACACGCTCACACATCCACATGCACGATAGAGAGAGTCAAAAGCTAGCAATCCACGTGGAGCAGGTCTTTGTGTTCTGCACATGACGTAAAAAAAAAATATTTATTGCTTTTGAATTCCTGCTTGTTGATACTGACAGCCACACTGAGATCCACATGTGCCACATACTCCCTGTGCTGATCCTGTACCAATTAATTTCATGAATGACTAACTCGTGTTTGGTAACAAACTCCCAGTGGCTCTGGGCTTACCTCACTGCCCCCCCAACCCCCAACCCCTCCAGAGGAGTGGCACTGCCAGGAATAGTCACGGGATAATGGAGTCAAAAGCCTTGTGCCTATAATGCGCAAGAGGGGAAAATAATTACTGATCCAAGGCTTAAGATTAAGGCGAGCAAGCCAGTTTCTGTCCCAAAACCAGTGCATTTGCACTTTTTGTGGGTTACACTACTCATGTTTACTCAAGGAAAAAAAAAAAAAGTCAAATGTAGATGCATTCACTCGAATGCGTCTAGAGTACACTCAGTTCAGCATCTTTGAGCGGCAAAGTGTCCAAGCTGTCGCGCAAACTGTGCCACCACTACCACGACTCCTGTGCTAGAAACTCGTCTACGAGCTCTCTTTGAATCTGAATTCTGCCTTGCCGAGGAGGGACCGAAGGATGGAACATTTTGGACAACATTTTATACAACACGGCCCCTGAAGCGGGCTGGGGCCATGTTGTCTGAAATGTTGATTAGTTTTGGCATGTGTAGAGATAGATTGCCTGCCATCCTTTCATTATTTCTCTGGAACTCCCCCGGAGAGAGGGCATGGAGATGGACTTGAGCAGGCAAGGCGTAATTAAACTTCCACAGGCGGGTCATGTGCTGTTAAACGCTTTGCCACCATTTCTCATTACTTAACAGTGTAGTCTAAATGATACGCTGTCACTGGGCAAATTAATTGGTATTTGGTGAGGGCAGTATGGCAGCATTGTCTCCTACATGTGTCATAGACTCTGTGGAACCATGAGAGGGCTACGCATTATCTGACCCCGATTAAGAACATAACACGAGTTAAGTACATAACAACTCTGGGCTATTGCGCAAGTCTTAAGCATCCATATAGTATGTAATTTCACAGCTTGCTCACCCCTTTGACCTTTGAATGCATATTTCTTAATTTGCGCTACAGCAAGTACGGCTTTCTTAATTTGGATTTGCCCTACATTTAAGAGACAGCTCATGATGTGAATTAAGGGAAAAGTCCTGCATAAACCATGAAACAGAATTTTAAGTGAGGTGACAAGCACTGCACAACATACCACTTCCTGCTCACGACCAGCTAATATCAGAGCCAGAATAGCACCATCCAAATGCCTCACAAATAATAATTCAAACCCAAGCCAACCTCTTAAGGTGCCGGTGGACAGCATTATTAATATTAAAACAGAGCAGATTTAAGCTCCTCAGGAAGATGTGTGTGTATGTGACCTTTGAGTTTGTGATTCTGGTGCAGCGCCAGCTCGTCTTACCTCCGAAGTAGGAGCCATCTGACAGCTTGGTCTCTTTATTGCCTTTGGTTAGTACGCTGGTAACCCCATGCTGTATGAAGTACATTGCCTTGCCGATGGTGCCCTCCCTGATGATATAATCCCCAGGCTGGAACACCTGAAACCTCAGCTTGGTGAGCATGGAGGTGACAAAGTTGGGGTCGGCGTTGGCAAACAGAGGCATGGACGCCACCAGCTTTCGACAGTTAAAGTTGATGATTTCCTGCGTGAGCACACAGAAAAAGCAGTTAGCAAGAACGGCAGAAAAGAGCTGGCGCTTTACAAACGGCATTGGCCTGTCACAATTTCAGACAAGAGGGATATTAGTGGAACAAAAGCAAGAATGTCAGCTGTGCAAACATTTGTTTTTGTTTTTCTGAGCTTCTCTCAGTTTTGCTCTTGTTTGGATTTGGCCTCAAGAAAAAAAAAACTGAACTGAACCGAGGGGGAATGTTAAGCAGTACACAAGCTTTTGAAAGCATCACATGTTTGTTCAGAAGATCCCCCGACAGGAAACACTCATCCCACCTCTCGGAGCGGCTCGTTCAGCTCCCCCAGGATGCTCTCCTCGTCGAACATCTTGCCCTGGTAACGGTGCTCGTAGTAGTCGTGGATTCTCTGCCTCATATCTGCCGGCAGCTTGTGGAAGGACATGTACTGCTCCACCTGTTTGTACTGCAGGGACACAGAGAGACACACGACAATCAGGTTACTCAAAGGCCATAGTGCCGTAGCACAGATACACAGCCACCGGGAACAGCTGGCACCGAGGTCACACACATACAAGGAAATGGAGACAGATACATACAGGCCATCCGGGCTCTTGCAGGTTACGCCCAACAAGATAGCACTTTTCCAGTCTTTGGTCATGCTTCTTACAGTCTGTAAGAAAGCAATCTGACATAATGTACTAACTCCATATTTGCTGTAAGCACATTAAATATTATTTGAACTATCGTATCGCCTCTCTACAGATATTGGAGAGTTTAGAGAGGTGTGATCATTAGTCATGCTGGTAATTCACTGGAGCTTGTAAAGCATTCACCATTGTGGCTAATCTGGATCTGGATTGCATCTGAAACATTCTCAGAGTAAAGTAAATGTATCACGTCAATATCCAGTTGGAGTTGTCAATTTCAACACTATATTAATATTCATTCAAATATTTTGCATCCACATATGGTACCTAATAATACATAAATCACATAACTGTATGCAGAATAATATAGTGTCTTAACTTAGTGTGTATCTGGAGGATACAGTACAAAGTAGAAAGTGGGAGAAAGAAGGAAAGGTATGATGTGATTACAAATCCAAATAATGCATTTAAACCAGTCACAGGAAAGAGAAAAGCACAGTCAGGAAAACAAGGCAACCACAGATGAAAGAAAAAAATAAGTGTCATTAGGACAATGTGCTTCAGACACTGATGGTGTGTGTCTGTGAGTGAATGCAGGTACTTATGTACGTGTGTGTAATTAAATGTGTCTGTGTGTGTGTGTATGCATGTGATTCTGAGGTTTAACATCATACATCACAACTAAATAATACTACGAAAAACAGAAATATGTTTGTATTATTATTTACATACAAAGCATACAAATGTAGGAAATGACTAATATGTACTGTAGGTGTGTCTTAGGCCCTGTTCAGACCTGGCATTAACATGTGTCCTAAGTGATCGGATTGCAAGTGGACAGCTTTAAATAGGTCTGTTTACACCTGGTATTAGAATGCGTCTCCACATGTGTCTCCAGTGACCACTTGTGATCACTTTCCCGATCTGTATGCAAATAAACATGTAGTAAACACATGACCCAACAGACCCGCGGATCCCAGCGGGACATCAGTTGAGTAGGCGATCCTTAATGTGGCCCAGGAAACATTTGCGTACACATTGCTAAAAGAATGTGGCCATTATGCGGCCCAGACCACCTCTGAATGTGGTCTGAAAGATCATATCTTAATGTGTCCTCTTCTTGAGTGCGTTCACACCTGTATTTAGAGCCGTCCACTTATGATCCGATCACTGAGGACGCATGTTAATACCAGGTCTTACTGTACATGTGTTGCAATTAGTATCAAACAAACATACAAACAAAGCCCTGTGGCTCTTCAAACACCACGTACACAAAAACACTTAATGCATTTACTGTATGTTTTACAGTGAAGACTGTGTGTGTCTGCACCCTCCAGTCTTTATGTTGCTTGTTAAAAATAAAAGTATTAAAATGCATTAGATGGCCTTTCATTGATGCTACGCTATAGGAAGCGGAGATTCAGATCAAAGCACGCTGAGTGCACCTCGGGAATAATAACAGGTAGAATCCTTGACCCTTGGTGAAAGAAAGAAAAAAAGAAGAAAAAAAGAAAGAAATTAACCATTCATAGGGCGACGCCGGAGGTGCTCTTTGATCACCATTTCTACACTGCTTACTGCCGACAGCCTTACCACTCAGCGACGTGGCTGACCTTAGATGTCTCCCTCTTTGTTATCCCACTCTACTACTCTAGTCGCCACTAATCTTGCAGGAGATCATCAAAAGGCCAATCTTTTGGAAATATAGCACAGTAAATAAAGACAGCTGTCTCATGCAAGTCAGATTGTTTTTTTTGTGAAAGCAGAAAAGCTGTCAGCCTTCCTGAAAATCAAGGGATGCGAGTAGAGTTGGAAAGCAACACATAGGAGGGTTAGAATCCAGTGTTATAAAACATGTAGGCAGGCTAAACTACAGTAAAACCACTTTGGAAAGAGTCTGATCAGGTGCCAACAACCCACTGACACCCTGCTGTGTTTTTAAAGCCTCTACAACGCTCAGTTTTGCAGCTGCATTGGTTTCTTTTTTTCTCTCCTCTTTGCCAAATTTAGATGGATTTTAGTTGTGTTTGACCGAGTCTGAGTCCCTCACAGACAAAGAAAACAGTCTGGAGTCAGTCTGTGCGTACAGATGATGCAGCTCCCTCGACTGTGCCCAGTTAGCTATAAACTGTTGCATGCCCCGGCTTGTAATAGGGATTTGTAATGCATTGTTAGCTGCACAAAGACAATCATAAACACAACAAGGTATACATACATATCTGCAAGTGCAAGGGTATATTGTGTCTATATGAAAACACGTGCACACACAGTCTACAACAATAAATGCTGCAGATAAGGCAGATTAGTTAAACTATCACACTGCATGTACTAAGACATTCCTCATCTGATATACTTAAAATATCCGTTCACCTCTTAGGAATGTCAAGTGAAATATTTGACAATTTATATGCGCAGATGCCGTGTAAAGTTAAATACTTGCAGAAGCGAGAATAAGATGTGGAAAGAAGCTTTTACATATCCGATCTCTGTGCGTCTGTGGAGAGATGGATGAGTTCTGTCATGGGGTAAGGGTTTGAGTCTTTATCCCCGCAATCCCTTTGGCATAAAATTGAGCATTTACTGATCTGATGATGAAATAGAATCCTCGCACAGAGAGGAAGTTTTGCTCCTCTACTCCGGGAGACAGAAAGCTCTAGAAAAACAATCACACACATCTCCAGCTGCAGCCCGATTGGCTGCAGAGTAGTGCGGCGAAGATCTGCGTGTGACGCCAGGGTGAAGATGACAGGTGTAACCCACATTCTGCATCTTGTCTAATGTCTTTATGTCTCCTGCATTAGACATGCCACAGCATGGCGCTCTGTTTCAAAGGATTATCATCTCCTTCAGAATGTCTTTTATTTATTTTTTTTACATTCATAAAAAAACAACCATTCATCCTCAGCTTTGCAGCATGTTACAATTTGATTCTCCCAGCATGAAAGGGCATTAGTCAAGTGAACAAATGCAAGATAATGTGCTTTTATATTGTTATGAGTACAACTGTACTGCATACAGTAGCTAATCACTGCTGAGTGTGAGAGGAGGAGCTGAAAGGGATGTAAAGACACCGACCATGGGGTGACGGCGCTCTCCTGATGCTGCAATGGGCTGATAACACCCCCCCCCTGTGATGGGGAATTATCTTATTGCTGCACAGCCGCCATCACACTGCCATCAGGAAGATCCCTGCTCTACTTGGCTAAATCAAATCATAGTCAGTATTAAGGAGGTAACCATTTCACCATCAGCCTCCCTCGCTGCACTCTGAAAACCAGGGGGGTTCAGGCTGCAGGGGGGCTGTTCACAATGTAGGAGCAGCTGATGAGATCCATAGGACTGATGCTTTATTTCGACATTTTGGGAAATACGCTAAATCGTAAAAGATTAATACCTCTTTTATATCCGTATGGTATTGACGAGCAACCTGTTAACTTAGCACAGGGGGAAACACTAGTCTGGCTTTGTCCAAAGGTAACAAATCTGCCTACAAGCACATCAGCAAAGTATGGCAATCTCACACTTTTGGTTTTAACAGTGCAACATTTGGCTGTTGATGACGACTTTTGATGTTGAATTTCGATATTTAAATGTATTAGCATAATTGAAGGCATTCACACAATGCTGCCTTATTCCAAATGTTTTGTCCTTTACATGGCACAGAGCCATGTAAAGGAACAGTGTGTAACATGTTTGGGGATCTTTTAGCAGAAATGGAATATAATATTCATAACTACGTTACATTATCGTAATCTAAGAATCATTGTGTTTCCGATAGCTTAGAATGAGCCCTTCATATCTGCATAGGGAGCGGGTCATCTTCACGGAGTCCGCCATGTTACTCCGCCATGTTTCTACAGTAACCACATAATGAACAAACCAAACACTGTCTCTAGAGAGAGCCTTTTGTGTTTTTACGTTACCTGAAGGCCACCGTAGTTCTCCGACCCACTTGTGAAACTGCGCTAACGTGAGCCACAGAGTGCAAAACCGTGGTATTGCCAGCCACAGTCTGACTTCCGTTGCTCCTAAAGTAGTGTTATCATGGTAGGGATGGCCTCGGAGCGAGACGAACAGTGTTACCATGGTTTTGTACCCGGCGGCTCATGTTAGCGGAGTCTTGGAAATGCTGGAGTGAGCGGAGGGACCCTCAGGTGGTTGCAATCTGCAACCACATCCCTAGATGCCGCAAAATCCTACGCACTGTCCCTTTAAAGGGATAGTTTGGGTGTTTTGAAGCAGGGTTGTATGAGGTACTTATCCATAGTAGGTGTATTACTTACAGTAAATGACGGTTGGCATGCCCCCAGCATCAAGAAACAAAGCACCGGCACCGGAGCAAAGCAATACAGTAAAAAATAAAGTAAAAGGAAAGAAAGGCTCACCTAAAAAGATTGATATCTATTTGAGTGTACGCTATATTTAGAATATTTTCCAACGGCAAACTGAACTGAAAATGAAACGTATCTATACTGTTTTTGTCATCTGAGCCTGCTGGCTTTAGAGAGAGCATAGATAGGTTTCACTTTCAGTTCAGTTCCCCGTCAGAAAGCGCTGTCTGACGGCAAGATAAAGCATGAAAATATTCTACATAAAGCATACACTATACACTAGCATACACATTTCTTTTGGTCGGCCTTTCTTTTAGGTGGCTCAAATACATTTTTCTGCCGTCCCCGTTCACAGCACTGTATTGCTTTGCTCCGGTACCGGTACTCATGTCTGTTTCTCCAAACAGAGGGCACACTAACCATCATCTACTGTAAGTAATACACCTCCTATGGATAAGTACCTCATACAACTCCACTTCAAAACACCCAAACTATCACTTTAAGTAAAAAAGTTGTCTTCGCCATCTCAATGACACTCTGTATACACTGTAAGTACCTTACTGTAACTTACCGTCTTCTAAGTACATTACAGTAGAGAGGTTTTGAGTGTGTGTGGGTGAGCCTATTAGCTTCCCGTCTTGGCAATATTACAGAAGTAGCATACTCTGCCGACTGAGCCATACAGAGTTGCATCTCCGTGCCATTTCATTTCAAAAATCCTTTCTCTCCCTTTCTTAGTTTTGATCTCTCTCCACATGGCCATTCTTTGGTCTGTTTCCCATTCGTACTTTTCTTTTTCTTTCTTTCCCTCTACTCTTTTATCCTGCTATTCATTTTTCCCCCAATTCCCTTCTCTCTCATGCAGCTCTCCAAGCAGATGCAAATTTTTTACCAAATATAATATGAATAATTCATTTCCCAACAGCGATGTCAGCCACTTAATTATACTTCCTAAACATTTATTTTTCTCCACTGTTCTGTCTCCTACTCCATAACCTTGTGTTGCACGGTCAAAAGGTATGGGTCATAAAATAGGCACTTTTCACAGCAGACATTTCAACTTGTCATTGTAGGAAAAGCACACGAAGGCTCTGTGCTATTGAAGTGTGCACGATATGCTCCACCTGCTTCGTTTGTGATGCAGGAAGACAGCTCAGTCTTGTGCATGGGAACGCGCATGGGAAGCCATTTATATACTGTAGTAAATATTATGCTACAGTGAGACAGGTGGTCTCATAAAATGACTGAAACTCATTCAACTAGCCATGGATTACCAATTACATGCTAGCAAACTGAAATGTCTCAATAACCATTGGATGCATTGGAATGACATCTTATACAGACATTCATGACGCCCAGAGGATGAAGCCTAATAACTTTGGTGATTTTTTCCTCTGGTGCCACCATGAGGTTCACATTTGTTGTTTTTTGGTGTCAATGTTTTGACAACTACTGGTTTGATTATTGAATTATGTACTGTATCATGTATTGATCATTTAGTGCTGTAATATTTAGTGATGTAATCATTAAGAGGGTGTGCTTTATTATTGGTCACTATGGTGTAGGGCTGGGCAATATGACAATATATATTGTCAAAACTATAAAAAAAATCGATCGTGTATATTTTTTCTATATCTTTTTTATCACGATATAGCCTAGACCTATATTAATTAATTTTTTCTCTATAATTTCACATTATTTGTCAAGTATTTAATCCACACAGGAGCACACAACAATAGGCTTTACCATGTGGTTATTTCATATAGACGATTCAGTTATTGAATTACCAGAAAACATGTTATATTGTGATATATATCGTTATCGAGATATGAAATGACCTATATCGGTTTAGAAGATTTTGGCCATATCACCACCCAGCCCTATGGTACATCCTAGCCTACTTAAGCACAGAAAGTCCTTTGCTCTTCACAAACACCATGTTGCTACTGCATATCTAATAAAATGCTTTACGTCTGTTGGAATGACAATCTGGACATGAACACTGCGGATGCTGCAGAAAGCGTAAATTTACCGTGATATTAAATATACAGTACACTGAAATTGGTTGCACTTTTGATTTGGTCTGTGGTTAGACTATTATATTACCTCTAGGGCATGTCAACAGTCCTTGACTCAGCAGTAGAAGTTGTGTGGCAGACAGGGAGGAAGAGGGAATGTAACAGGGTTTAAATTAATGCCATCAGTCAGGTCCAGACTAATGAGAACGGCTCTTACTGTAAGGCAGAATCAGACTTAAGCTCCTCCACATGTTGACAGCTGTGTCCTTGGGTGGACTGTATGGGGAAATCATGACTTAACCTCTACAAGGCAGGCACCACAAAGTTAGTTCTATTGTTGGCATCTTTTTATACTCGGGGTATTTTAAGGCCTTAAAAATCAATCAAAACAGACATGACTGAGTAAATGTTTAGCTTAAATAAAGAAAACACTAAAATTGCATGTTTTACTAGTTTTTTTACGACATTAATCCATTTCTCTCCATCTTGGAAAGAAACGGACAAATCTATAAGTGCAAATATAGTCCTCCTCTGATGACTATTTACTGTATTTCCAAAGGTCTTGATTGGGGGATTGAAGTGGGAGAACAAAAGATCTCTAGAGCCTCTTCACCCACAAATAATCAGCTTTGGGCCTCTTATTAACTATTCCCCAAAGAGCCATGTTTAATTGCCATGTGTTAATTAGAGACTTAGAGGGGAGGGGCTGCAGCACCCAATTGCCATTTCCTTCTAAAGCCATTTGGGACTGGCATGCCACAACACGCTACTCATATTCAAGTCCCTTCTGGGCATCCCTGATTTCATCACTAACTACCAACAACAAACAGAACATCATTCGGTTATCCCACGCTCAATAATATAAATAATATACTATTAAAAACCTGACAGGAGAAATGCTCAAAAGGATCAGAGAGCATCGAAGACAACGTGGATCACAAGTCACCTACAAATGAATGAGATTATGTCTTTTGTTCGGTGTCCCCATCCCCATCTCTGCATACATTTCCTCTGTAGAGGGCCGTAGTGACAGATAAGCAGCGGCTTAGAAGAGAGCTGGAGTGGCAGGCATACCCTGTATGCACAGTCACATGTGCAGCCATCTTGTGCCCCCGATCTGGAGAGATGTAATTCTCTTTGTGTGATAATGGTTCTCAACATGCCTGAGACAAGCGGGAGGAATCCTACAGGGAATTTGGCAGATGCTAAACCCATTCCAGCTCACAATGTTTTAGACTGTGGTGCAGCAGATCTGCACGCTGGGTGATACAGGAGGTCAATGTGGGGATGAGAGACCCCAACAGATAATTGAATACTACTATTACTGGGGTACTAGCTCATATCTTTTGTCATATTTTACTAATAGATATCCAATTCTGAAACAATTTGAAGAATAACCATTTCGTTAATTTGACATTCGACTAATTATTTAAGTCATTTATCAAGCATCAAAATGCCAAACAATAAATGGTTTCAGATTTTCAAATGATGGTATTTGCTGCTTTTTCTGTTTATTATCATTGTAAACTGAATATCTTAGGGTTTAAGACCATATTGTTAAATGTTATTTGTACAAAACAAGTAATGTGAATGATTCATATTGGGAGATTTTTCACTATTTGCCTATTTTATAGATTAACAATTGATCTTGTAATTTGAAAAGTAATTGACAGAACAATGAATAATGACACTAAATACCATTCATGTCAGAGCACCATTTGTTACAATTTAGAGCTGCAACGATAAGTCGATCGACAGAAAAATAATCGCCAACTATTTTGATGATCAATTTATTTTTAAAGTAATTTTTTCATGGAAAAATGGCAGAAAATGCTGTTTTCAGCTTCCGTTTTATATTATATTAAACTGAATATCTTTGGGTTTTGGACTGACAAAGCAAGACATTTAAAGACATCACCTTAGACTTTGAGAAACTGGGATGACATTCTTTTCTGACATTTTTTAGACTAAACGATTAATCGATTAATCTAGAAAATAATCAGGAGATTAATCGTTAATGAAAATAATCATTAGTTGCACCCATAGTACAATTGAACTCAGCTCAACTAGCATCGAGTACATACTTCAAATAAAGATACCACAGCGTGCATCACTGCTTGAAAATGTAACTTACATCAGTGACTAGCACCTCTAGCACATGGGAGTCACTGAGTAGAAAAGGGAGCGCTTAGGAAAAGCTAACATCATGTCCAGATTCAACCGGTCTCTTTTCCATTCAGATCTGATATGGACCCAACCTAACCCATGCAGTCACATACATCTGCAACAAATTGAGTTGCAAACAGATAGAAAATGCACACACTTTAACATTCTGCACCCACAGCCTCTGTTTACACACAGCAAAAGACTGGCAGATATCTTTTAGCAGAGTGAAAATGTATCTAATAAAGTAATTTTTCATCTCAGTGGGAGCCACACTTCAGCCCTTAGTATTTAGTGTGATTGTTGGGCTCTCTACTTTGTGTAACAGTTAACAGACTGCCTGATTCCCATTTAAGAGCTCATTTAAGTGTGCTTGCTAGCTTCTGACAGCCCGGGCATTTATCACATGGTGCCACATTGTAATAGAATTCTATTCAGAAAAGATTATACCCAGGCTTTCTGATGATAATTTTCACCATCTTTGAGGACTGAGCTTTTTTTTTTTCCTCCCTCTTTTCCTATTTCTCTTCTGTACTCTTCTCAGATTCCTTAATAGACTGATTTTCTTTATCATAGTCTCCCAGAAGGGTTTCACTCATTGGTTTCCCATCTAAATTTAATCGCTACCTGGACCGCACCTCTGTACGCCAACTGGACAGATGGCCTCACATCTTGGCCATATAGTCATGTGTACGAGAGCTCCATGCTTTATCGTTTTACAGCTCACTCACAGTGAATGAATGCAGAGCGTGTGTCACATCAAAACCACCATGAGGCATTTAAATATAGCGATGGTGCTGCTCGGCTCAGCATTGATCTGCTTTTAGAGTTCGTTCCCTAACTAAACAGTAGTCGATATCTACTCTCCGTACCACCATGGCAGTAGTGGGTGTGAATTTGTGTTGTTGCCCATCGGCTGTTTACCCGCTAGCAGACTCAAATGTCATACAACACAACTGTAATACAGTTCCTTGGTAGCTAATGTACATTTTTATTTATACTCCCATCCCCATTTTAATTTTGTAATTAGTGTGTAATAAGCACCACTACCAAAATACATGCCAGAGGTTTATGGAGCTGCATTGCAGATAAGTTAAGTCACAATTCATGCTACTTCACAGACTGGTGGTGTATGCAAATGATGCAGTTTTGTGGTGTTGCTGACAGCGTCGCTGGAATATCAACACGGGCGTATTTGGCTTCCGAACACAAAAACTCACAAACTGCTAACTACAGAGATCCATTCCAGCTTGCCAACAGAAAAGAGACCGGTGGCTTTTCCAGCATTTGCTAATGAGTCAAAATGTCTAATTCCTCCTATTTCACGGTCTGTAATCTGCAACATCAGCTATGCATGTGTCAAGTCAGCACGCCAAGTTAAGCATTAAAAGTGTCTCTGAACCTTGCGATGTTGTTTCGGAAACCAACAAAGGCAGTAGGACCAAAAAGAAAAAGAAAACATTTTATGGCAGAGCTGTAGGAAAACAGAGTTGAGAGTTTTTTCTTCTTAATTTTCATGACACACTAAAAACACGAGCAACCACTTTGTGCAATCCCGTTTCATATAATGTGTTACAAATACACACTGGTTTATCCTTGTACTTCAAGTACCCACTCTGAGACTGAGTTTGTGAGTTCAATAACACTCATAAAAGTGCCCTGACAGGAGAGCACCGATTAACATAAACACATATACTATTATTTAAAGTATCCACCATACATTATGCAAATATCTAAAGAGATTTTTTTATTTTCTTTGAACAGTGGCTCTATTTGATATTTCAAAGCAGAGGATTTAATGGGTTTTTTTTATGCAAAGTGCATTGATACACAATTAATGTTTACCCAATGTGTGCCACATCCCTCTTCTCTTTAAAGAATTATATCTGTTATATGCTGCTGTGGATTTTGATCTCTGTTTATCATCATGTATTTGATTGTATTGTCATCATATTACCATCCATACATTGTGTATGGTTTATTTAAGGTCTATAAACAGTAAGCCCACCTGCAAATTACAAATGCCCTTCCGTCACATCTTGCTTTAAAGGTGCAGTGTGTAGGATTCGGCGACATCTAGTGATGCAGATTGTAACCATCTGAAACTTGTCCCGTGTGCCTAGCGTGTAATGTAGGAGAACTACGTTGGCCGACTTGAAGACGTGAAAATGCGATGACCCTATCTAGAGCCAGTGTTTGGTTTGTCCGTTCTGGGTTACTGTAAAAACATGGCGGCCGGCTCCGTGGAGAGAACCCGCTCCCTATGTAGATATAAACGACTCATTCTAAGGTAACGAAAACACAATGATTCTTATTTTTTAGTAAATTATACATTAAAGAAAACACACTTATTAATATTATATTCCATTTCTACAAATAGATCTCCCTAAATGCTACAAACCATTAAGAGATATGACTCTTTAAGATGTTACACAGAGCCACCCCACCTTAGTTTAACTAATAGCATAGAATCACTCTGATTCTGTGTAATGTCTTGGTGTATGATGGCTGCTGTGTTGGTGGTGTCTCAGTTAGCAGATTTCCCTCCAGGCTGAGCCCTGGGAGACAGGAACAGCTGTCTCTGTCATGGCGGCCCAATGGCCATCTGAAAACAACCACCTGCCTTCTGCAACTCCAGGGATTGACCAATGGATTGTCCACTTCTTGAGTGCGCGGATTATGGTATTAGTCTAACACGGAAAAGCAGAGTGAAATCTCCGGGAAGCAGATCCCATTGTCACACAATGACAAAAAGGTTTATGTCTTTGAAGGAACTAACCCTGATAAGGGAGGAGGGAAGAGGAGGAGTGGGTACAGTACAGTGTAGTAGTAATGACTACTATCTGGCTCCCACAGCCAGATGAGCACGTAGTGACAGTGCACCCGGAGAGCGTCTTATCACTGAGGCATGTGGAAAGATAAATGAGAGAATTTGCACTCTTAAAAATTAATTGCAGTCTGCAGTAATAACCTTTCTGCAGGCAGGCACCGTGGGAAGCAGAGCGAGCACAGGGGAGCCTTTTTAGCTGGCTGGGGGATTCTTAGGGCGCCTTAGGGGGTGATCCCAGAAACGGCAGAAAATGGCATTGGGACCACATGCTGACTGGTGCTGAGACAGGCCAGCTGTTCAGTCTTCTTGGCAGCGAGGCATCTCTAAAGCAGAGCAGCAGACGAGTGGAGAGGGCTGAGAGCGGGGAGATGGTTTGCTCCCCTTTCATTAAACAGCTACTCAGATCAGCAGCATTAGTCATGTACCTCATCGCATGTTTTACTTTTTGGATTTTTCACCTTTGAAGCTGGTGAGAATCTGGTGGAAAAACTAGTCTCTTTGTTACTCACCCCAAGATTAGTGAGGCATTAATTTATCCAGTGCCCTGTTTCTCCTTTTGAAGATGTAGTAACACACACCCATTACGTCAGCTAATCTGTTCCTCTGCTTGCCTGCCTGTTTTTTTTTTTCTCTGCCCTCTTTCACTCCCTCTCTCCCTCTTTCATTCGGGTGGGGTCTCTGGAGCCTTTGCCTCCATTTCCCGGAGGTCATTCTCTCCTGTCTCCTCCTCGCCACAGACGGTGGGCAATGGGGCAGCCTCGCAGCTCAGCTCATTATCGCCCACGCTGAGCCCACAGAGGGCATGGCACTGAGGAACCCGGCGCGGCCTTCACAGACAGCTGTCAGGGCTTTCCTTTCCCTGAACTGGGGAGGCTGGGGTCCCTGTCTCTAGACGGATGGTTCCACCTCAAAAAACCCATCCAACCGAAGATAAAAAGTCGACTTGCAGGAGCTGAGAAGACACCGAGCTCAGTAAGCCCTAATATCTAGCAATAGTGCTTTTTGTGTTCGTTGGTGTCCAAAGAAAACCATGTATCTCCAAATAAAATGTTCCGTCTTCCCTTGCAGAGTGAGAGATGTCACGTGAGACAAAGATGCAATAAAGACAATAAAGGTGAAACCCTTAGCACCCAATTGCTGCAATTTGCGTCAAAACTAATTCTCTTTCTCACAGTCATAACTCTGAACATGCAGACATGATACACATATTTTCTGATTAAGTGTGACTTACACTCTCCCGGAACTTACCTGGGAATCATCACATTTTTAAGTTTTCTTCAGCATCAAATTAATCCAGCAATAGCTGTCTGCACATTTATGGGTACATTGCAAACAGAAACTGATAATTGCTAATTTGGCATACTTTTAATGGTGCCAATTTGCCAAAATATATAAACAAATATAGGCGTAAAAGAATGGTATAGAAGTGTATTGCTGCCATGCTAGAAAAAGAAAAACGGATCAGTAACACGTTATAACGTGAAACGTTTCAAGTCATAACAAGATAAATAGTATATTGTTATAACAAGAAAAGTTTCTTGTTATCACGTGTCATAATAATAAACAACACGTTCTCATCCCAACTCATCACATACTGGCGCTTTGTCAGACCCCTCGGCGTCACGTTTCGCTCGCAGTAAATGTGCTTAACGTTGTGAATTAAACAAAAACACTTGCTTAGGTTTAGGCAACAAAACCACTTAGTTAGGTTTAGGAAAAAAAGAACATGGTTAGGTTTAAAATGACTACCTTTCTACAGTGAAAATGTGACTTGCCATTGTGAACACGGAACACGAACGAACAGCTGACTGTAACGTCAAAGTTACAGTCAGTTACTTAACGCACGGGACACGAACAGCGGTTTCCTGGATGAAAGCCTTGTCTTTGTTGGACCCATCCACCTTCACTCCCGCCCGCCCGGTGTGTGTCTCTTTTGCTCTTTAAACTACATCACCACAGTACTTTCCCTGAGCGTTTACTGTTGCCGCGGATGGGTTTACATTGAAGTTAATAGAAAGCCTGGTGCCTTTACTGGTGCGCTTACCTAAAGGGTGCCTTGTGCGTTGGTATCACACGCCAACAGCTGTGACAAAGTGTCGGTAATTTACACTTCAGAAATGAGATCCGGCTGTAATAAACTTTTCATGTAATAATGTGACACTGATACGTTTTTTTCTTTTTCTGGCGTGGCAGCAATACGCTTCCGTAGTAGTAAGTTGTAGCCCACATTTAACTAACTGGGTTTCTAGGACTCTGATGATGATTGTTTTCCCTTTTTGGAAGAGTTATGATGAAACTGCAACACCTAGATTTCAGTGTGTGTTTAGCGGCTGCACAAACATCAAGGGAATTCAATTTTGGGGTGAACTGCTGCATTAAACGACAAAATGAAACACAGAATTCAAGCTGAGGACGAGCCAGCATCCTGCCTTGCCGCCACTGTCCTCTCTTCAAAATAAATCAAGGCAACACAGCTGTCAGCAACACGTCATCTTGACTCACCTTCTCCTGGTACTGCCGCCGAGATGAGTCCAGGGATTGGATTAGCGCGGTGGCGTGGCCCACGAACATGGCGTAGCAGGTAGCGCCCACAATCATGCTGAGGATGGTCAGCCACACGTCTGTCATGCCCACCGGGGGGTACATGCCATACCCAATACACAGCATGTGGCTCATAGCTTTGAAAAGTGCGTAGGAGTACTGCTGTCCCCATGTGTCATTCTGGATGAAACAGAGGAGATGGGGTGAGTTAGGGTGAGCACATTGGAACACTTTATCTTTCTATCTTGCTCACTCTCTCTCTCTCTCTCTCTCATAAGGGTGTTGATGGCACATTAAAAGGTCAATGAGCGCCCTGACAGCTAACACATACACGCACACAGCCAGTTACTTAAGACAAAACTAATGGCAGACGTCCACTTCGGTCCGCCTTGGTTCAATACAGAGCAGCTGGCAGGGTAAAACATACTTTTCAATATGCAAACATTTGGAGCAAGCAGACATTTGGGCAGGAGCCTAAAACAGAGCCCTGAGAATGGGCGGATGAAGCGTGAGACACTAGAGGCTTGCATGACAGAAAGTAGGTCAGCTATTTAGAAAAATGTGATTTCTCTGTGAGTTTTCTCATTTGTAGATAAATTGCCCCTTTTCCTTTAGATCCCGGTGGTAGTTCATGGCAAATCAATATCAACTCTCTCCTGGGGGTGACATGTCCAAATTGCTTTCAAACTCATTTCCACAGCGGAAAAAGCCGAGAGAGATAGCAATTTTATTAGTGCCCTCCTGAAAAGGTAAGGAGCGATGACCCAGCAAGATAATGGGACAGCTACTGTAAAAGAAGACAAAAAGTGTCTCCTAATGATTCTAATCAGAGCCAAACCAACCGTGACTTGAGTCAATACAAACTCTTTGTCTGGCAGGTAATGTGAGCAAAAACACGAGCCGCTTTCCATCAGAGAGGTGCCTGCCCTCGAGGCTTGAATTAATTCAGAAAGATATATTTGTTATTCTGTCACATTGAGAGCCATTCTTCTACGTAATGCAATTAATTAGACAGTGTTTACTGTGTGAAACAAAACAAACTCCATTTTGATGCTAATGAGAGGCTACATCCCTCACACAGGGTTTTTAAACTAAGTACACTATGAGAGTTCCTCATCACATCTGAGGGCCTCTGCACTCCTGGATGTAAAGAAGGGCAGTTTGTGGGTGCAGAAATGTGAGGAGGCAGACGGTGTAACGTGTGTGGAAGTTTTGGAAATACGAGAGGAGTAATGAGGAGTAAAAAACGCCTAAATATAATCTAGTCAGAACTGCATTAAATCATCTTGTGAGAAGGCATGTGAGCCCATATTGCTGAGATGGAGCTATTAAACATTTAAGAAATGGAGGACCACATTTTTAAGTTTTAATGGTAGTAAGTATAGGGCTGGGCGATATGGAGAAATTAAATATTACAATATTTCTTACAAACTACTTTGACATCGATTTTGCGACGATATTGCAGGGTTGACCATTGGTGCTTTTACAAAATATTTACAGATTTTTGATAAATAATCATCAGTAATGTGGATATAACGACTAAGTGGGTAAAGGGAAATAATAGAACAGCTATAACAGCCTGGTGAGTTCAGAAAATGACATCACTTTACTATAATGCAGCCTTTAAAACCAGGAAAGGACTATAAACAATAAGAAATGACTTCATTACTTAATTTGCTGTAGGTTTTATTTTAGAAGAAATGTGATTTAGTGCCCAACTTCTCTGTTAAGTTATTATTTATAAAATTTATATTACAGTATTGTCTTTTTTACCTTTCTCTCTTTTTAATTTATTATTATCATGTTTTCATTAACATATGTCCTGATACATTGGTGAGTGTATCAGCCTAGTAAGTCATGCCCGTTTTGGCACTGTACCTGTATATCAGTATGATGCCCTTTGTTTTTTCATATTGTCACACATTGTAATTAATGATTTCTACAATACAGAAATGTGGTAAAATAAACAGGAAAAGTCAACATATGCCATATTATGAGATTATGATATCCAAAATCTACCGCTATACTGCTGTCCAGCCCCAAGTAAGTAAAGGTAAAAGTAGGACTTGTTATTAAGAACATAAGAGTAAAGGCAGTATTTCTCTGAAAATGTAAACATATAACAGTAAATTGACAGGAAATGTGTCGTATCGCTCTATAGGACTACCTCTCTTTGCTGTGCAGTATTATTTCGGCATCTACAATGCACTTAAGGTTCAAATGTGTTTTTCAGAATAAAACAAAGAGATATAGCAAATCATATCCTTGTTTTCTCGGCTGCAGAAAAAAACATATTGATGAGCCACTGTTTATTTTATGTTGCCTGACAGCTCAGCCTTATGTAATTTAAAATAATTCTCTTGCAATATTGAACCAGCAGTAAAATGCATCTTTCATAGTGGTGAAGGTAAAATAAATTTAAAGAAAAAATGGAAGAGGAAATCCAGATTGCTGAAAGACAACAAGGCTGCTGGTTTGATCCCCAGTACTGACGCAGTCCCTGAGCAGGACCAACCTCACCTGAGTATGCGCATCTCAGCAACAGACAGGTACAGAAAAGAAGCTATAATTAGCTAATGTGTGAAACATCTCAAGGGACAGTGGTTTGCAACATCTGTCATTTCTTATGATTAAATATAACAAGTGAGCATGTCAGGGAAGCAGTGAGGCATGATGAACCAAATGCATCATACCTTGAGCGATGTAACTACTCATGTGACATCTGTTCTGGCACGGAGAGCTGAAAACACAGCGGACTAGAAGCTGGTTTGTGTATAACTCAAAGTTGGCTTCCTTGAATTTGTTGTTTTGCTGCCACAGTTTAAGCTGTCATCTTTTGGTTAATAAATGAAGTATTCTGTCTGCATGACTTGAATTATTATATGACTTAAAAAATATAATTTTAGCCTGCAAGTATTAAATTCTAATGAAAATAAAGTTGTGTATTTTTTTACAAAGACAATTGTGACAGAGAATGGCACTTACATTGACATGTATATTGATAAGCTATCAGTTAGGGAACCACTCTCCTCAGCTGCATTCCTTAAGGGTTAAATATATGTTGATTTATCGGTATGTTGTGCTGTAAAGAGAAGCATTCACTGATGTTTATTGAGGGCCCCACCACAATAACTGGGGACTCCTTTGGAGCTACACTCTTTTATAACATGCTTATTTAGCATGAGAGCCATCAGCTGCGGGTGATTCAGAGTCGCACATCAGGTGTGACACAGTCCGCCTCCATAAGCAAATAAACGATAACTCTATTATGAGTCACGCTTTAACAGAGACCCTACTACAGCAGCTGTTTTAACAATACAGCAAAATTAAAGCGCAGCATGAGTGCTCACTGGAAACATGTCAATATTCAACCAATACTGAATAAGTGCCGTCTGTCCTCCTCAGAAAATCAATGTTCCCTGCACAGCCTCGGCGTCTCTCTCCTCTCACAATATGGACAGATGTCGGGCGCTCCAAATAAATAAAAAATAATCAGCAAATTGAATAAATGTGGGCAAACGCAGCGGATAAATATATTTGATTTAGGGGCTTAAAATGACAGATATGCGAGGCAGTCTTTCCCAGGATGCTAAAGGGTTTTAGTACAGTAATTACTGAAGCTGACGGATGAGATAAGACAGGGCATAATCTGATTCCAACATGCAGAGGGACTTGGTGCAGGAGAAGCACTTACCACCATCTTATTTTTGGACACCCAGCAGTCGGCGGGGAAGTCCTGCAGCATGGGCACCAGGAACTGCAGGCAGCCGTCCCAGTGACACAGCAGCAGCATCATGCCGATCAGGTTGACTATCCTCACCATGGCGCTGGCCAGGTCATAGGTCATGTGGAAGATCTGAGGGGTGGGAGAGGAAGGGCCCAGGAAATGGGTTAGGGTGGGATGATTCAACATGCTGATGGTCAAATCCCTGAAATCTCTCTAGATCACAAAGCGCACACACACACACACACATCCTCAAGGGAGATTTTCTTCCTCTACAAGCAGTTCAATAACCTCGGGATCTTTTCTTTGATCACGTCATGCACAGGATTTAAACAACAATCTACTTAGCCTGTAGAAACCATAACCTTTTTTTACATTGCACACAGATGAGCTGCTGGTGGATGCAGATGTTGCTGTTCTGAGAACAGTCCACTGGGGATGGTCAGCAGACTGGGACCAGAGCTTTATCTCCCCTGCCGCTGAATGGCTCTTATCATCGGCCACTCAGCCAAACACAATAATGGTGCAAGGGTAGAGGTGGCTGCGCTCCTGGGGTGAGAGCGTTCACAGGCTGGGTTTGTTAATCCTAATGATAAATATACTCATAAGGCGCTCCAGGACTTCTGGGCTGGTGTAGATTTTAATGGCCTCCACCATTCAAAGCCTCTTAATCCCATTGAAGACCACGGTGTGCACTGTTAACCGCTCCACTCCTTATTAAAATCCACTCAGCGCCTTTTAAGGGCTTGAGACTGAGAGGGGATATTTCATCTTCACATTGTTGTTCAGCGGTAGGTGAAGAGGAAGATGAAGACATCAACATATTTGACACCCAAACCTTAGTCCTTGTTCCTAAAGCACTGGGTTTGTTTATTTTTCTGTTTCCATCTGAATGCATACAAATGTGAGTACGCATCTGTGTATTTCTGTGTGCGTGTTAAGAAGGAGGCTGGCAGGGATCAGTGTGGTGTTTGTCTGGGACAGTGTGGGTGCTGCTGCACCATCGAATCACATCAATTTAGCTGCTTCAACAGGCCAGCATGAAGCCAGAGGTATGCCCGGGAAAATGTGCCCGGGCGAGGAGGGGAGCCAGGCTCTCTCAGAGTGGATGGAGACATCCCCACTCATGCACTCTCTGTCTGTACACACAAATACACACACACGCACACACACACACTGAAACTCAACACCACTCTGTCCCTTTCCTTCTTTTCTTTGGGCTCTTGTTCAAAATGTTTGGCCTTAGGCTCTTTTACATCACCGAAGGTGAATCATTCGCTCAGCTGCACCTTTTTCTCGCTCAACCCACCAAATCCCCTAATTTTCTACACTTCTGTTCACAGCTGCACAGCAAATGTGAGCTATTGTTTTTTTAGGAGGCATTTTTTTTTTCTTCAAACGCAGTGCTAAATAAAATATGTTATCTAAAAAGCAGCGTTGTGTGATGTCAAATTTCTTGCTGGAAGCGTAATGGCATTCCTGAACATTAAAGTGTTAAATTCACTCTGTGGTGAATGAATAAATCACAAGGTACCCCCCTTTTCATCTCCCACACTGAGCCTGATATATTTTTCATTTATGAAATCGTATTTCCAGACAGGAACGGGAAGCTTTATAAGACACAGGCTGCTTCTAAAGCTATAAAAACTTGCTTAGCAATATGTGAATTCCAATACAGCAATTCCTGGGACATTAAGGATTGATAAAGATATAAGGATATAAAGCTTAAAAGCGCACAGTGTATTGTTTACATTTTAAATCATTATTTTCAAATTAGTCATCTGAGACTCTAGCAATCTCAATATTGCAATATTACATTTACCCTCAGGCTGTCTACAAGAGGAAGCTGCATATTATGTCTCTATGCCTAATGCTACACTATAGAAGCAGGATATGTAGGTGTCAGAGGGAGATATCAAATTGTCAAATGTCTTAATGGAGCTGTTATTTTTTCCAGATTTGTTTTATTTCCAGCTTGCTCTGATAGAGGACAAAAATTAAAGGGGCAATCCACACATCAAAATCAGCTTACTTGTCACATAGCATGTAAAAAATTTTTCTCATTCATCAATCTTTTTTCAGATAGCTTTCGTTTTAATAGATTTGATTAAATGTTATTTATTTGATGCTATGAAAGGGGGGTGTGACGTCAGTGAAGTAGAGTGAAATAGCTGCGGCGCCAGAAGCTCAAGAATTGTACGTAGAGTAAGAACGTCGAGAGGAGATGTAACTTTAACTTTCTATAACTGTGATTGTCTGTTTCAAACACAGACTGTATAAAAATATCTTTATATACAGTCTATGGGTTCATACAGTCACTGACTGTGTTACTGACTGTGTTACTGACGGTGTTACTGACGGTGTTAGTGTCTGTGTGGCCGTTCTCGCGATTGGGTCGGTAGGGTGTATGGGCAAGACCTCGGTATCATGTCATCAGCGCAAGATGGCAGCACCCGTATCAACATAGAAAATCACAGGTGAAATCAATTAGATAATGTACATCTATGTCTATAGGCTCACTGTTCAAGTAGGCAAATTTGTCCAAATAAGATTCCCTCATTGTAAGCAATTAGCTTACGTACATAAAGGGTGCTATTACTAACGGCCGGTCCAATTAATTATGCTAACATCGGATCATATTACAAAGTAAATGATGCATAATGAGTCTCACATGGTTTCACTTCATATACCGTTTCTGTCCAAGCAGGTATTTGATTAAGATTTTCGAAGATTTACCTCCCTTTTCATCCAACATTTGCTTTTGTTTTTTTCCGTCAACCTCAGGTTGAAACAGGAAGAAAAACCACATTGAGCAGCGCCCCAAATTGCACACTGCAGTGAGGGACTTCTCGGCAGAGAGGGTCAAATGAAAGACTATCGAGTTACATTATGGGAAATGTACAATCTTGACAATCTTTTATAAAATTTATCTCTTGTGAGTCCACCAAACTTATGGATTAACAATACTAAATTGCTAGAGGACCACTTTAACAACTACACAAAAAAACCCCACCACTATTGCTTTTGAGTTAGATAAACAGATGTTACCTCTAACATCTATAATGGTGCACTGGCTCATTTTGGGGAAATGACTGACTATATATAATGATACTGTCCCATTGCACTGTGTGGGTTTGGTTGTCCTTGAACCTGTCAATGTACTGAAAACTATTGTACTCTCCACAGTGTCAGTATATTTCTGAAGCAAGATGATTTCCTTTCAATATCTTGTGGCGCAGCCTGAATGAGTCATTACTGTTCAACAATAACACCTGCTACAGTCTTACTGTAGATGTGCCCCCAAAAGACCTCCGGCACTTAACCACCGTGTGGAGAATAAAGCCTATGAGAACTGTCACGGGTAATGCCATGCAAATCTCCGGTTTGTAACCCAACGTATACTGTCACTGGAGGAAGGTGATGCCCCTATCTCTCCTCACAGCTGTAATCAATTCAAATACACCCATGCCAAGCAGGAACAGACTTTCCACTTAGGAAAAATTGTTCCCAAGATTGGTTCTGTTAGAAGGTTGTTAAAGGATCATTATTCTCAGGCAAAAGAATGAGGTGTCTGTATCTCTTCTCCCTCTCCTTTTGTTTCCGTCGCCTCTTGTGAATTCGAAAATTGCCACATACTGCACGACGTCTGTGCTCTGTGTCATTTAACATGTGCTTTACTATGAAAAATACAGACATGCAGTATGTAACGCAAATACACAAATGTGAATTCACGCAATGTTTGCATGCACGGCAATCCACGACATGGTGTGCTACATGGAGGATGATGGATTGCTGACCACTTTCTTTTAATTGATAGGGACACAGAGAGAGCCTGGCAGTATTAGCATCAGCATAAACAAGAGAGCTTTGATTGATGAGGGCACGGAGACGCAACACAACAGCTTGTTGTTACTCTCACTACCCTCATTAGGCCTCTCCATATGAGAGGCCATGCGGATATCTGCTTGCCTTTTTTTTTAATCAAAAACATGGGTCGGTTCACGTAACCTATAGTAAGTCGACGCCAATGTCGTGGTTTCGTAAATGCAACTAATGAAATAGCAGTTTCATGGTTCTAAGCACTTTGAGATGGAGGAGGAGTAATCGTGTGAGAAAAGCCGCTTTAACCACAGTCAATGTTACAAGGTAAAAAATACAAAAATGGAAATGAAACATTGATAATAATACTACAGTACTATTAGAAATACTATGATCATTACAGTCTCTTACCCTTCTGACTTCCACTGCTGTCAACTAAAACTACACTATTACTACTATTACTACTACAGCCCGTTCGCACGAAAAGGCGTAGGAATACCATGATTATGGACAAGGCATTTAGCGTCCAATACTAACACCGTTCTTGCTTTTGTTGTGTCATTTGTACGCCATGTAGTCTGCACTGACTGCAATGTAAATGCATCCGTGTACATCTGCTACTCTCAGAGCTAGTGATGTGGAATAAAAAGCGAGAAAGGACGCTTAAGGTGGGCAAGAAGGGAGGTGGATAAAAAATGTGTGATTACATATTTTAATCGATTGACAGCCCTACTAGAAATACTTTGATTACTACAATTTCCTACCGTGCTGACTGCCACTGCTCTCAACTAAAACTACACAACCACTACTACTACTACTACTACTACCACTACCACTACTGCAAATATCCTAATGTACACAGTTTTACATTTCAATGCAGCTCAAACACATTTGAACACAAATTGACTTTTTCTATACTACCAAAGGGAGAGATAGACCAAAGATATTCACAGCGTTTGACTGACAAACAAAACAAAAGTAAATAAAGACCAACAAACATGACAGGGGTCAAAAACACGGTTACGTGCTAAAGTCTTAAACTAATCCGTATCCCTGTGAGCCAGCGATCAGGCCCACACAGGCTCAGAGTGGGTGACGGCAGCTGCCGAGTCATCTCAAACAGATGGAGTGAGAAGAGTGCGATCCAGGTGAGAGAATAGATGCATATGTCCCATGGTGCTGATGATGGTAGCTGCCCAGACACATTTGATGTAGCACTATACCGAGGCATCTGGTGTTTGGTGCTTGCGCTGCTAATGATGATGAATGTTTGGCATGATGGCGACCTGACACATAAGAGAAAACAAAAGATTCTTCACTGCTATTGTTTTTTTCTGATGTCTACCTCAAATCTCCCCCACAGACCCCTTTGCTTTTGAGTTTCACCACTATGTACCAAGACATATCCTTCATAAAGTTAGTTGGATTCACTTTAATTGGTTTTGCATAATTCGTGTAATGATTAAGTTCACAAGTACAATCTAAATTACTGCAGCAGTTATTTAATAATTAGCAACACCGTGCATATTTTATTTTATCACACAGTTTTATATATTTTTTTAATTTTATTCTGTATATAATCGGTATAATTACTCTGCACTTTACTGCTTTTTGCACTTCTGGTTAGATGTTAAATTGCTTTTTGTTGTCTGTACTCTGTGCAATGACAATACAATTGAATCTAATCTGATCTTTTGTTGTAGTGCAGTCCAAAAATCATGAACAGGACAGCTCTCCATTTAAATAATTTATTGTTGTGCTTTAATGCACTAATAAATCCTATAATTTTTAGTGATTTCTGAGTTTTGAAGATTCAGCCACCAACATACAGTGGATGTCAGTGTGTTGATTCATTATCATTTTACTTGTACTACAAAGACATAGTTTTAAATATACATCAACATAAAAATATTTTATTTTAACAACTGTTGCTGAGTTTTAGTTTCATACTTGTAAATGTACATTTAAACTTCTCATTATAAATACACAAATAAAAACCTTTTGATGGATATGCGGGTTATTTCCATGTCATCTATCTGTTATCTAGAATTTGTGCAAATGTAATTAATTTACTGCACTATATATACACAGTATATATAGTGTGTTAATTGCCACATGCTGCATCTTCCCGTTTCTGAGCGAGACTTGATGAGTAACAAAGTTTATCAGCTAAATCAATCCACGCATGTCACAGTATTATTTTTAATCATCCTCAACATGATGGCAGATTCTAGGAGCAGGCTGTGGAGCAGGGGTTAGATTTCTCACTATAAATGCCTTGACCAAAATGTCATGCTCATGCATGCTGTCATGGTGGATGAAGCACATGTGGAGAATGAGAAGTAGGCCTGGGAGTGGACCACTGGGAACACCCTTCCATCATCTGTCTAAACAGGCCTGGAGGGCTCGGATCACAAAAACCACTCTAACTCTGCTCCTTACCAAGATGCGCCATTGGGTTTGTGGAGAATTAAACATTTTTTTGTGTAATAGTTTTTTAAAGCTAATCCACTGTGGGTATTGATATCACACGAGGCTCATTCAGAATGTTGAGGACCTGTCACTGTTGCTGGCGAGCCTCATTGTGCTCTCAATAATAGCCCATTAAATCTATTCTTCCTTCTTTTCTTATCTCTGAAAGACCAGCCATCGGCCAAGGTAATGGGTCAGTGAGCGGGGGGCTGATTAGTTGATTTACCTTATTTAAATATTTTTGTATAGATTTACTGGGTGGAAATGAAAGGCGCCTCGCTCCTTCTCTGGACCCGCGGGGCAGCCACATGGCTGACTTCTATCAAAGCACCTGAGCTTTTTACTGACGTATCGCTTTGTTTCTCCCTTACTGCAGCACACATCCATTTGGGCAGGCAGAGCCATACATCTTCACAATCCAAGACGACAATATTAATAGAGATAGACGCTCTGCCACCTTGTAATAAATAAGCACAGGTAGTGTGATGTAGCTCCTTACACCTCAAGTCATTTGACTTCACACCTTACCATAAAATATCTTCTTTGTCTTTTAAACCCCCCTCCGTAAAGGCCTCAGCTCTTATCTCATAAATTCATCTCCATCCACGCTAAAAGCAATGTTTGCTGGGTCGGCCAGTTGAAACGGTTATGTTGTAGGCATCAGGCACTATGGGAGGAAGCCCTCAGAGCTTAGTCATTAGTGCACTGCCTTGAATCTGATTTAACAGGATGACTAATCTCATCCAAGTCACTGGTTCGTCAACAGGAGACAATTCCAATGAGGAGAATATCCGGTCACAGTCTTATTTTTATCCCGATGAAAAGTGACAAGAGGAAGCTGACAAGAGGGAGACAGGGGAGACGCCATAACGGCAGTCTGCTCTGTGTGTGTGTGGGTTTGTGTGATGGATATCTGCACACCATGTTGAACGCCACTATGCATGACAGTGTTATCACTGGCGTATAGCCACCACCACCAAACCTCCTTGTTTGTAAACAACATTCTGCCAACATGGCGCTTGTAAAAAAAAAAAAAAAATCTGGAGTGCTTGGAGAGGAAATGGAAGTAATCACATAATTTATGACAGCTGCGATAAAAAAGGACATAGAAGATGGAGATTTATGAGCCGGTGGGGGATCAGGGCATTGCTTCAGTTATGCAAAAGGATACTGCTGGTGTTAGCGGTGTTCGGATTAGAGTCTTTGAGGAGGTGAAGATGATATGATGGCAGTTTAAGATGTCACTTTACTTGCTGAAATGTCCAAAGAGCATTTTGTGCTTTTAAATTAATATTTTGTCCCTCCCAAATTGTGAGGATGTTAATAAAGACTTTAGTTCTAGTTAGTTAGCTAGTGCCAAATAATCTTAAAAATTACCTGGAGATACATTATAATGCATGGAAAAGAACTACTCTGATTACTTAAGTAAAAATATATATACCACAGTGCAGAAATACAAGTAAAAGTCCTGCATTTTAAAATTGACTTGAGTAAAAGTACAAAAGTATTAGCATCAAAATATACTAAAAGTAAAAGTACCCATTAAGCAGAATTGTCCATTTCTAAATAATATATAATATATTGTTGGATTATAATTATTGATGCTTAATTGTATGTATCAATTTAACATTGCAGCTGGTGTAAAGTTTGATCTCATAATTACTTTATATACTACTGGGTAGTTTAATCTATAACAATACCCCATGATTCATTTGTTGATTATATTTTGTATTAAATATCGGAATCTGTATTTAAAGCTTTAAAATAAATAATGAAATAAAAAGTACTTTAACAGTCAGATTTGAAGTTATTTATTTATACTGTAGCTATATTCATATTTTTAAAAAACAATTTCATTGAGCTGTAGTTTATGTTTGATGACAATTCATTAAAGAATGTGGCTCTGCTTTGACACAAAATCCCCTCGGCTGTCTTCTGGGAAGCCCCATTGGAGCAGTTTGGGGGTCAAGCATCACACTCAAGGACACTTCAGCAGTTTGTGGTTATGTGCCAACATGTCTGAGCTTCAGGCTACTAGCACAGTATGCTCTCCTAAGGACATGCAATTATAGTCCATGTCAACAAAGCCAGCAAAAGCAAGCCAGCAAAAGCAAGCACACGGTCGCGTGCAGGAAAATGCACTTGACATACACACAGAATATTACAATGAATGGACATGTACAGTATATTGACTGCACTCGACAACTAAATATTTGCCAAATATGTACGTACATGTGTGTATGTTAAATTATGATCTACTCCCTCGATCTGTCAAGTAGTTTCATGAAACCAAAGCCAAGGAAACTTCAAAGATAATATTCTTTTTTTGGCTCTATGGAGGCATCAGTAGATTCACCACCTTCATGTCTCAGACAGAGTCGTTATTTCACTTATAAAATACTGGCGCTATGACCGAGGACGATACTACCTGTGGGAGTTAGTTAACTGTCCCCAAAGGATTATGAAACAGATTTATGACGTGCTGGACCGGCTGGCCTATTGCTGTGAAAGTCCAGGTCACACTGGTGCAGTTTTTTGAGTGAGGATGTGAAGCAAATTTTTAGCTTTGTCACCCTTTGTTAAATATTTCTATTTGTTTCTATGATAAGTATGCACCTATGATTTTGAGAATCTATTTTTGATAACTTGTGAACAGCCCTGAACTCTTTGACGACCCCCCCTTTAGGCACTTCACCTGTAATACATTTGAGCTCTGTTTTGTCCCTGATTTTGGTATGAATTGCTTCTGCATCTCCTTAGTACATTTTACTTTGTTTTATTCTTTTGTCTTCTTCTGAATTCCTAAAAATCTTTATTCACCGCGAGAGAGTACACGAGAAAAGATTCTAATTTTAAAATTTGGTCCCAACAGTATCACTCTACGAGGCATTAAACCATGCAGTACAGTTCACTGAGCTGTATTCAACACTTCCCGGAAGAAGTGTCCTCTGTGTGACTTCTTGAGGAGGAAATGAAACTCAAACAATAACACTCCAAATGAATTTGTGCAGGACTATTTATAGCTTGCAGATACTTGTGAAATATGAGTAAAATAAATCCGCTTTGCCTTTTGGAGGACATCGGGACATCGCAGGTCTGCAGCTTCTGCCATGTGATGTCAGAGCAGTGCATCTCATTGCGGCGCCATATTTAGAGTGGCAAGCAACGCTGAATTTTATTTAGTGATGTTACAGGGGCTAAAAATGATGCAGTGTCATGGATCATGAGGATCCTGCCTCAAGTCTGTGAAAACCAGGGGAAATAATATTTTTTGCAGTTGATTTATTTTTCAGTGTATTACTGTGTATTTATCTATGGAAGTAAAAACTAGAATGTCAAGCGATTCAAATATTTACATCGCGATTAATCACATGATTGTCCATAGTTAATCGTGATTATTTGCAAATTAATCGCATATTTTTTATCTGTTCAAAATGTACTTTAAAGGGAGATTTGTCAAGTAATACTCTTAACAATATCAATTTGAGTGGGCAAATATGCTTGCTTTATGCAAATGTATGTATAGATGTATTATTGGAAATCAATTACCAACACAAAATGATGACAAATGTTGTCGAGAAACCCTCATGCTTAAATCATAACATGGCAAACTAAAGACCAACAGGCAACAGGCGGTGAGTCGTGTCGATGCCCCTGATTTGCATAAAGTAGTCTAGAAATCAACTTTATGCAAATGAGGAGTGGCCAACGTGACGCCCCGTCTCTCGAATCGCGCCACCACGCTACCAGAATGCATTGCACGGATGTTTACATAGACAATGAATGGGAAGCGTGGGAAGGACGGAAGTTGAGGACATGTACCATAACACCGGCCTCCTGGGGGATAGTCCTGTGTTTTTTGACCCGTCTATCCACCTCGACCTCCTCCCTATGCGATCTTTGTTGCTCTTTATACTATGTTGCCTGACTTCCTCATAGTTTGAAGCATGGGGCCACTGACCAAGCTGCCGTAATTAACGACTTAGGACTGAGAACGGTCTCAATATGCCGATGAATAGACCAATAGTTAGGTCAGTGTTTGCAAAATATTCAAATGGCGATGAGATACATACACGTTGTCTGAAGTGTAGCTGTCAATAGGAAAAGTCCAAAAGTCAGTCAGGTGGTGAGATCTTGGCGACAAGTTATTCTGCACTGACAGATGACATTTCTGTGAGGTTGCATCTGGAGTACTCTGGCGCTGAGGCAAAGCTGGCCTTTCACTCTGTCTGCCTAACTAGTATTCATCAGCAAACCTCACACACACACACAACACACACACACACACACACACATAAAACATGTAAATGGCAGCTGGCTATGTGTGTGCAATGTCCCCTCTCTTTATCGTACTGTTTCCGTGTTTTTTTAGATGCTGTAGTCATCACTTTCCAGCAAAGTCCTTGCAAGTTGTTTAATGACATGAAAATGAATTATTGGTCTTTGTTTTCTTCTCATCTTACTGTCTTCCTTTCTTCCTAAAACGGAGAGCTAGTCTGGGGTAACGGTCGACAACCAAACAATAGCCAGAGTCTATAAGCTTGTTCAGCAGGATATACTGTCTTCTCTCTTTTCCTTCCTTTTAGTTCCTTCTCTCATTTCCTCCTCTCTCCTTTCCTTCCTTTGTTGCCTCATTGCACAGGCTGAACATGTGACAGCTCACTGTCAGTGAGGCCACCCTATTCAAATGAGGGCTGGCCTCGACTGCATGTATCTCTGCCTTCATTTTGGGTTCAGACGTACAGCAGCAGGCACGCATGGAGGCACAAGGTGGCAAAGGGATTCTCCCCAAGTGATTCATTTGAACTTTTCCTCTCTTTGAAATGGCATCACAGAAGCCTTGCATGATTAATGTCGCCGCGCTTATATACACTGTTCTACGCAGAGTGCCAGCTGAATATTTGAAAACTAGGAGCTTTCCACAATGCCTGTGGGCAGGTCTGGGGATATTGTGGTTTGATTGGCAATCAGCTTGCTATTCAACCTTTCCAATTGTCCATGTAATGTCATGCACTCAGGTGAACACACCCACCGTCTAACAGAGTGGCACTGCATTTTGACAACAGTGTGCAAACAGGCTAATTAATAGATATCAATACAGTGTTGTAAGTGTGTGAATGTAAAATTAGGGTAAAAGTAGTTCACACAGCCGAGCCAAGGACCTCCCATTCTGAAAATGTTCTTGATTTAATACATTGTTCCATGATCTTTTTAAAGTTTGCTTTATATTTGTTTATAAGAACCTAAATGATGTGTACTTGTGTACCTTTCATAAATAAAATCAAAGGGCTCCAATCAGTGGTTAATAAACAGACTCCCATTGAAATGATTGTTTAGTTAAACAAACAGCCCTTTCCTTTGTTAATACTGAAGCCAAATGAAGCTGCATCAAAACACAAATAATACATTTCCTATTCATTGTCATGGAGTAGCTCTGCTCTATGTGCTTTTATAGTTTCTTTGTAAACTTAAACAGAATTTTCCCATTAAATACTATATCAAAACTGAGATAGAATTCGAAAAATATAAGCAAATTTAAGGTTATTCTTATGGCACCTCTACAAGTCATCAGTTTGCTGTACTGATCACATTACACAACTGTCTTATAATGGGATATCTTGAAGTTGTTGTGGTATGCACATGACACAAGTAATCGGCGACAGGGGGTCACATGTTACAAGACTAGAAGGAATCCACGACAAGTCTGTCTGGTCCCCAAACTACGTCTTAACACGCGCGAGAATTGATACGGGAAAAGACACAAGACCACGCGCAAGACAGGAGTTCTTTACTCTAAAAATGGATGTCCGCAAAAGCTAGTGATCCAAGATGTTTGAGCGCTGCTTTGAAGCAAAAAAAAACCAAGGAAGAAAAATAAAAAAAATATGAAGGAGAGAATAGTTGGGGTGACAAGGGCAGCAAGGATTGTCTGTTCTGCAGAGAGAGTTGGAGGTAAATAAATAAATAATTACGACTCCTTCACAAGCATCATCCTTCATTGCTGAGAAATTAAGCCAACGCGGAAGTACCAAAAACTGCAGTTCTTCAAATAGCCACTGCTCCAAAGGCGAGTCAATCTCCGTAGACCCCCATGTTAAAATGCCCAACTTTATAGCAGAAGTAAATATGTTTACAGCCTGGTACAAAAAACGATTTTGGTCTCTATAGCTAATATCTCTTTCCTTGATGCAAAATAAAAAAGTAATTTAGTGATCGGGTGAAATGTATTTGGGCATTAAAGTCGTTGCTGGTTAATAAACAAGATGTATGGACTGCTTGCATTAAGTGCACAGCCCATCTGTTAAATGGCCTCTGGGCCTGGAGGTACACAAACTGACTAGTAACGGAAATGTTGCTTTGATCCCTGACATCAACAACAGTGTGAACTAAAGAAAAGCAATATAACTTCTGTATTATGACCATGCAGACTTCATGTGTCAAAGTACTCTTCATCAAGACACGAAACCCTGAACTAAAGCCTCCACCCTGCACCGCCCTTCGCCTCAAAGAAATACAAGCTTGTAGGGGGCTTTGATTATTTTTAGGGAGGATATGTGGAACGATAAACTGCAATTTTATTATGAAGAACTGAGCCTCCAAGAAGTAGTCCTACTCGAGGGTTGCATTTATTAATTTATCCAGTGTTTTTCCTTATTTTGTGACTGACCAACATAGCCCTGACTGTCCCACATTATCCTCTAGTGGAGTGCCTTCTTGTTGACTCCACGCTGAGACTCTGATGCTTCACTTTGCACCTTTTACCTCCGAGACTAAACAACAAGATCCATCCAGTGAGCAATGGGAACTTTTCTAATTATTGCCGCAATTATAATCATGCTTGTGTCGCAGCAATGCCTCTCTGGGCTCTGTGGTCCCGTCGCTCGCTGGATGGGCACACAGAGGGAAAAATGCTAATCAACATCCGGCCTCATCAACTTATTGGTGACTGGGGTACAGCAAAAGAGCCTCTTCACTCCTTTCAAGGGTGGATGTAATCAGAAGCAGCATCTATCCATATTTCCTTCCCAGGAGAAAGGGGAAGGTACAGAGCTCTGCAAACATACGCGCAGTAACTCCCCAGCATGGGAATACCATTTGGATTATAATTGGATTTAAGAAGTGAAGCCCTATGTGTTCATCAAATAGTATGCTTGTATGATTGTCAATCATTTAGATTTCCTTGGTATTTTCTCTAAATCTCTGAGTTCGCTCTGTGTGAATCCACTTGTCGACATCGAGGGAATCCAGTTTGCCAACTCAAAATAGCACGCATCATGCACATCATACAGGAAAGTGGCCAACATTCAGCTATACACATACATTAAACACACAAAAGGTGCAGTTTCCTACCTCTTCCCATTGGTGGATATAGCGAATGAGTCTAGAGAGGCGCAGGAGTCGCAGCAAGCTGAGGATCTTTGTGAAGCGGACAATCCGCAAGGCGCGCGCCGTCTTGTAGAAATCTGAGTCGATGCGCGTCTCCACGATGAGGAAGATGTAGTCCACAGGGATGGAGGAGATGAAGTCCACCACAAACCAACTCCGCAAGTACTTGATCTTGATCTGTTGCGGATCCAAGATGATCTCCGTGTTGTCCTCCTTGACAATACCCGTCCTGAAGTTGAGGACCAGGTCCATGAGGAAGAAGGTGTCGGAGACCACGTTGAACACGATCCAGGGGGGCGTGTGCTCGTCCTTGAAGAACGTGATGCCCACGGGGATGATGATGAGGTTGCCCACCATCAGCAGCAGCATGGTCAAGTCCCAGTAAAACCTTATGAAAGAGAAAATGTAGAAAGACAGAGATGGGATCATGAAAGAGAGTCAGAACATAATGAAATATAAAAAAAATGTTTTATAAAATATGACAGGAACTATACAAAGCACCTTGTTTAAAGCATACACTACTGATGTCTTTTATAGTCATCCAACAAATTGAAAATAATAGAAATATAATCTATATTCTATAACTCACACTCTTAGACTCATCACACAAAAGACTTTCAACAATACATTAATAAGACAGAATTCATTTGTAAATGTTAACAGAGCAATGTCTTCTTATTGTGACATTTATGTCTAACATCTATAGTATAGGGTTTTTTCACAGAAGACATTTCACAGTAGGAAAAGTGTTGAAAATAAATGATATATGATTTTATGTATAATGTGGTATTATGTATTTTTATTTTTTCTTAAAAGCCTAACCAGGCACAAGGTTTGCAAATTAGCTACGGCTAGAAGTCCTATATACATTGCATCGGTTGCACTTTAAGTGTAACGATGCCTACATGTATTGTCCCTGTCAAATAAATAAATAAATTAACAATTTTCATCAGGGTTCAACGTTAATGCATTTTTAATCTACTTGCCCAAAGTCAATTTTTACTTGCCACGATACAAGTTGTTTTATTTATTAGCGGTTATCAAATAAAAACAACGACCAAAGTTAATTGTCATAATTCATACTTGTTTATTGAGAAGGAAGCGAGAGCTACTTCCGTCATCAGCTCTGGAAAAAAACAATGTGTTTAATTATTTTTAGTTGATAGATTTACTAGCCAGACGTGGCATTTTACTTGCCCTGGGCAATCGGGCAATCCTCATTGTTGAGCCAAGGCATGCTGGCTCATTGTCATGGTTTACTGAGAAACCTGAATAGTACAGAGTCATTAATGTTAGTAGTAACCCCTGTGCTTTTCTTATTATGACAAGTTAAATGTCTGCTGTTAAAAAAGTCAATTAGATGTAATAAAGTTATATGTTCACTTGTGATGGCTTGTTCTGTTATAATAAGGCACCAATTATTTATACTGTTATATGTGGCATACTGAGATCATATACATGTTTATTTATTTTTGTAAGAACACAAGCACATTAATTGAACTTAAATTCCTTGTATTTACATTCACATTGTTCTGCTGTTAAAGTCTTTGAATTACTTTACTATACTACATTTTCCTTGATGAGGATCAATAAATATGAATCCTATCTCATCTTTTCAGAGTGACTTTTTAGAAAATGGCCTAACCGCAAAACACCGAGGCAAATACACACTGCAACAATGCAAAAGTATCTATCTAACCACAGACTTACTGTACGAGCAGCCAGTGCTGGGACCCACTCTGTGACTCATCACAAACCTATTTTAACCTTAGGTACCTTTGGGCGTTGTGCATGTGTGGTGGAAGCGAGCGTATACACACAGGGTGTAGTGTAATAACCTATAGATGTGTAACCTCCCCACCATGCCAGACGGCAGCTTGCCATGAAAGCTATTTGTGTTTGTACTGTAAATCACAACTTAAAGGTCAATGAGGGTTAACTGTTAATTACAAAGCGTACTGTGACCTCGTCCGTCTTCCAGGCCCGAGAGTTTGGATATAAATTGCACTCTCTGCTGGCTTGGTAATTGAATTCAGATTGGCTCTTTTGTGTTAAAGGTGATATATCTTGGATTCTCCATAGATCGCACCATGAGGGGGTTCTGCATGGTGGACTGGCCCAGTGAGCTTGGATGATTTACCCACCCACCTTTAACTGGGCCACAAAGATTTGTCTCTGCGCAAAACCAATTTCGAGGACAGGGCCATAAGACACAAGGAAGAAAGGATACTACATACATAACCAGGGTAGGATATTCATTTTACTGCAAGCTAGCAAGTCTACAGCGAGTAATTACTGCTCTTTCACTTCCTTGTTGCAGCTGATGTCTATTGATTTCATGGTTGATTCACAGTGTGTTGACAAAAATAACTCTTTACAATGAACTGCTGCTCTACGGGATGACACAACCTGATTCAAAAAGTCCTCTGGCAAATACTGTATCATGTCAAGTTGAGTAAAAATAACCTGGCATATACCAGCCAGGTGTCTTCCATTTCTTTCATCATGAGACTTTCTTGAGATTCTTGTGTTTTTTCTCTGCTTCCCTGCGTTGGCTTTGTTGGATGATGTACAGTTCATCACTTTATTGATCATTATTTAGATCTAAAATGGCCTTTTCTCTTCAAAGTCCTTTGAGACATGCTTGTGATGAAGCACAACAATTTCATTAGGTTTAACTTTATACTCTACCTTCATATTCCCATTGATGCTACTACAATCACTGCTTTCCCCTGTTGCTATAAAAGAAACTTTATCATTTAAATGTTCTATTTTCTTTCCGTGAGCATGACTAAACACCATTACTGATGCATTATGGAAGCAAAACAAAAGACTTCAATGATGGCCAGCACTGTATTCTGCATGTTACTGTTTGTCATGGTTGCATTTGGATAGAAAAGGTCTCATTGCCTCTAACAGATATATCTGTACAAGGACTTTACATCACTTTGAATATATAATTACTGTAAAATACTGCAAACGGGCTGCTATGTAGCCGACGCTTGAGTACTGTAACGTGCTCAGGTTACAGTTTACAAGAGCATCTCACACTTACACATGCATACATGAATATACAGTATACACAGACACACCGCTCAGTTTCATGCCTATTGCACACACAGAAACATACACACACACACACACTGAGGAGACGTTGACAGTAATTGGAATTCTTCAAAGTAAGAGGGTATCTACTGTTCAAGCTTGTTGTCAAGTGGAGTTATATTTAGACAGACCTTGCCACCACTGTGTTTGCTCATGTGAAAGCCCAACAGGACAAGAAAAACTTCAAAGGAAGAAACGCAAACGTAGGTAATGACATTTGTTCTTCATATTGCTATGTTTCCTAATACTATAAATGATAGATAATACCCTTTGCATTTGTTGCATCCCCCAAGCTACACAGCTTACTAATAGGATGTAAGTGTGTTCCCAGCACTTGACAGGGTCTATCAGCGATGAATTAAGATTCTATGTTTCTTTGAGTAACAGATGCAAATCATTGCCTTTGTTTTGCTATTGTGATGACTCAACTGCCAACCCAGTCGCCAGAAAAATGTTGGCACTGTATATTTCTGCAACACAATATATTGAATGTCATTGTTTGTGAACCAAAAACACATTTCATAAATATGTTTCATATCAGCCTTGCATCACACTTTCAGAAATGTACAACATCACACATGGTTAATGTTGTGAAATGATTGTTTAGGTTTAAACAACAAAACAACAGCCGCCATGAGTGGACTTTCTTACGTAACGTTACAAAACAAGCGTAACAACGTTACATAACTAGCGTCAACGTTTACTTTTGGTTTCACACGGGACACGAACTGTGGTCTCCTGGGTGAAAGTCCTGTGTTTGTTGGACACGTCCACCACCCGCCCTTAGTGGTCTCGCTTCCTATACTCGTACCACGTAACTTTCAATAACTTGCTCTGCGTGTTGCTCGCCGTATTACGTCACTTGCTGTGACCGAATGCAAAAATTTCCACATTCAACGTTTCCGTGGTTTGCAGAAATGTACAATGCCAACGTTTTTTTCCTGGTGACTGGGCTGCAACCACATATACTACTTATTTTCACATTTAAGGCACAATGTCTTTTTTTTGCATTTCTGCAGCTTCTTTTCTACAAAATAATATCACAAATAGCGACCATTTTCAGAAGCATACCATAGAATTTAAGTTAGTCGACTGTTTTTCCATTATTTCAGGCAGACATGGCTTTTCATTTAGTTCACCATAGTGAAAATCAGTTTAAAGAGACTTGAAACTTCCTTGAGTTAAATAACTCATGTGCTGTACAAATGTTACAATAACATGACAACAAGACTAAGAGTCTACAGCAGTGATAATCAAGTCACGGCCCGTGCCCGGTGGCCCGCCGACCATTTTCTCATCCACAGTGAAAATAAAATGATTCACAATGGCATTTTTTTTTCACTTTTAATGTAAATAAGGTATCAGAGAATGTAAAAAGCATCAAAATAGACCAATAGGGTTTCTATATCATAAAAAAAGTGCCAGGGGAGGATTAGCCCTGAATGTCTTCAAATCCTACATTTTTTTAACCTGCCCTTGGCGTCCTGTCATTTAGCAAAAGTGGCCCCCAGGCAAAGCAAGGTGAGTATCCCCGGTCTACAGCCACATTTGTGGTTCTGTAAGGCTGCTAGCAGTGCTTCAAGCTAAATACTAATGTCAGCATGATTACCATGCCTACAATGACAATGCTCAACATGTTCCTGTTGAGCAGGTACATTTACCACGTTCACTAACTTAGTTTAGCATGTTTGCATGGTAACATTTGCTAATTAGCACTAAACACTAAGTACGGCTGAGGCTGATGGGGATGTCATTCATTTTACAGGTATTTGGTCGTAAACCAAAGCATTGGAGAAACGGACTTTTACCTGATGATGCAGACAAACCGACACTGCGATCCGAAGAGCCACGCCACTAGCCTGGCTCATAAAAATAACTGCACTGAGTTCAACAACTTGGTTTCGTTCAGCACCAGAAAAGAACAAAACGAGCCATAGAGGTGGGGCCTGACAAAGATATCTGCCTTCAGTAAGATGATGCTGTTTGAATGAACGAGTGAAGAAACAGAATGAAATAAATAGAAAAAGTAGTGCCAGATGAGAGCTTCTTAACATCTTTGCAGAAAGAATACAATACAGAATGCTGTATGAGACCTCTGGACGTCACTCTGGCAGAACTCAGCTACTGCTGCCACCTGTTTGACCAAGCCTCACTTCTTATAGGATGGTGGGGATTGGTGAGATTAACAACAGCAGCTGCTGTATGCTAACTGTGAAAATGTACCATTCTAAATATGAAGGGAAATGCAAAACGTTCCTACACGAAAAAGAGAAAAACAAATCAGAGCTTTTTGTGGTACCACAAAGACATCCCATGACCAGTAGTCAGATAGAGTTTGAGGGAAACCCTTAAATATTGCAACTGACCTACTACAATGTTTTGGGATAAGGAAATCGCTCGGTATGCAGAATTTCAAAGAGCTGTGCAGGAATCCTTGTGGATTCTAAGTGTTTTTATGTGTAGACTGTGGTTTTATATTCGTGTGTGTATGTGTGTGTGTGTGTATGTGTAGAGTAAATGCTCAGGATTTCTCCTCTTCACTCTTGTGGTTGCCTCCTAATGGAGGTCAGGCCACCTAAACATAGCAGGGATCCATTTACTGTGTTTTATTATTCACTGGGACCCTGACATAGAAGAACATTGTTCTATAAATACAGTTGGGCGAGTGCGGGATGTTAGGCGGACATTTCAAAGGCATTAAACAATCCCATATCTCTGTGTGTATACCAAATCACCGACTCACGCTGTGTGGTGGTATACCACCTGTCTTGAAATAAAATGAAAGCAAAATTCAGCGACAGAGCAGTGGCGATGTGAAGGTGATATTCCCAGGTGTTAGGGGAGGGAAAAACATCTCATTTTTAATGGTTTTATTAGATAAATAAGCATTATGTATGCAATATGTATGTAATATGCACGTAACTGTATAGTAAAAAGTCCAGTTCATGTTTATTAAAGCTATGACAGAAAGTAAATACTTATTTTATGAATGACAAATAATGAGAAAAAAGGTGGAAACGGCTGATGCGGCTGACATTTTTTTCTACATGAATCAATCCTTTCGCTTGCATTTGGTTGTAAACACAAAGTGCAAAAATAGACGTGACAAAGTGCTTTGTAAAAAACTAAATAAAACACATGACAACAAAAAGATATAAAAAACAATCTATGGAAAAACTTAGCCAGAGCTAGTGTGTGTGCTCGTACAATTATGTAACCACCGGGGAACATCAGAGCTGTCAGCAAGACAAGGAAGTTGACAAAAAAAACTTAGAAAAATGAGGCCCAGCAAAGCAGAGAAACACTGGAAACATTGAGAATAACAAGCAGCAGAATAGCTCACACATAACTTGTTGTGTTGCTGAGAGTTCAATGTACTGATGAAGGGAGCCCTGACATTTTGCTGTCTGTAGGGACAGAGCCATAGCCCACTCTGCTCTCCGGTGGGGTGACCAGGGACAACAGGAACATGTTGTCACCCTCAGAGTGCATCTGACTACACGATAAGCCTCTCTCATTCTCCTCACCCTGCCAGCCAGGCTACCTGAAAGGGACTGTGGGAGCCACCACTAACAGCCCAAGATGGACACACACCATACCTTTCAGGTTAGCCTATATTTAAATTGAGGGGGCACGGGGCATACAATAATAGGGTATATACACTGATCAGCCATAACATTAAGACCACTGACAGGTGAAGTGAATAACATTGACTACCTTGTTACAATGGCACCTGGCAGAGGGTGGGATATATTACACAGCAAGTGAACATTTTGTCCTTGAAGTTGATGTGTTGGAAGCAGAAAAAATGGGCAAGTGTAAGGATGTGAGCGACTTTGACAAGGGCCAAATTGTGATGGCTAGACGACTGGGTCAGAGCATCTCCAAAACTGCAGCTCTTGTGGGATGTTCTCGTCTGCAGTGGTCAGGACCTACCAAAAGTGGTTCAAGGAAAGAAAACCGGTGAACCGGCGACTGGGTCAGACCCAAGGCTCATTGATGCAGGTGGGGAGCGAAGGCTGGCCCGTGTTGTCCGATCCAATAGAAGAGCTACTGTAGCTCAAATTGCTGAAAAAAGTTAATGTCTGTTCCGATATAAAAGGTGTTAGAACACACAGTGCATCGCAGTTTGTTGCTTATGGGGCTGCGTAGTCGCAGACCGGTCAGGGTGCTTATGCTGACCTGTGTCCACCGCCAAAAGCGCCTACAATGGGCACGTGAACATCAGAACTGGACCACGGAGCAATGGAAGAAGGGGGCCTTGTCTGATGAATCACGTTTTCTTTTACATCATGTGGATGGCAACGAGTTCGACGTGTTGACTTGGGCCTCCAAATTCTCCAGATCTCAATCCAATCGAGCATCTGTGGGATGTGCTGGAAAAACAAGTCCGATCCATGGAGGCCCCTCCTCGCAACTTACAGGACTTAAAGGATCTGCTACTGACGGCTTGGTGCCAGATACCACAGCGTACCTTCAGAGGTCTGGTGGAGTCCATGCCTCGACGGGTCAGGGCTGTTTTGGCGGCAAAAGAGGGACCTACTCAATATTAGGCAGGTGGTCATAATGTTATGGCTGATCGGTGTATAGACCAGCATATACAGGGCATATAGAGTGGGTATATGTTTGTATTTGTGCATGCATGCATGTGTGTGTGCACTTGTTCACATTTCCCTTGTAGAGACGTCTATGTGTTGGCTGCCATGCTGGGAGAGTGACGGCATAGCATGCAAGCAGATCATCTGTCATGTCAGGTACAAGTGGCAGACAGCATTTAACAGTGCCTCCCTTTATTCTGCGCCACACTGACTGAATGGGAACAGCAGAAGAACAGTGAGTGCTCCCAGACTGCACTTCCACGAGGGCACCAGCCAACACTGTGTGTGCACTGTAAATGTGATTTGGGCTGATTAAATGATTGGAATTTATCTGTTTTTTGCACGAGAAAGCCATTTCCCTTTGGAATAATTAATTTGTGTGTGTGTGTGTCTCTTTTTTTGTCTAACAGCTGACTGTGTGGAACAGGGTTGAATGAGTAAGGTGACTTTGGGGGTCTTGAAGTAGAGATTTTAGGTTTGTGCAAATTTCATGACTAAGAAACAATATTAAAGGTCATTCATGTCACGATCTGGGTAGGACTGTCTAATCTCAGCTTGTATGTCTTTATTTATGTGTCAGTGTCTAAATGTGTGTTATGCCAGCACAGCCAAGTCTCACGGCAAAGCGTGTGTGATGGACCCACCTGTACACCGGAAGAAAGCGTGTCAGTGTCACATTTTGCCTCACCGAGACGTGAATATTACACGCCTGCATGAAGGTGCAGTGTTTGTTAGTGACGGTTGTCACGTGACGTTAAATGTTAAATAGTTAATGGGCTTGCATTTATATAGCGCCTTTCTAGTTTTCCGACCACTCAAAGCGCTCTACACTACATGTCAGCATTCACCCATTCACACACACACACACACACACACACACATCCTTCAGGGGCAATTTGGGGTCAAGTAACTTGCTCAAGGACACTGCGAAATGTGGACAGGAGGTGCCGGGGATCTGTGTGTGTTTTACTTAGTTTACATATTTATTTTAAGCCGAACCATGACGGTTTCCCTTAACCTAAGTGTTTTTCTTGCCTAAACCTAAGTCAGTAGCTTTGTTGCCCCCTGCTGGTACTGCACTTTAATACAGGTGTGTAATATTCACGTCTCTGCGAGGCAAAACATGACACTGACACGTTATCCTCTGGTGGACAGGCCGGTCTATTACATGCTTTGGCGTGATATTGGGTTGGCCGGTACAGTCAAGTTTTTCTAGACAGAAATCTGTAAAAAACATTGTGTTTTGATTAGGCGCCTAAATTTTGAAAGTTTAGAGTGCATAAGGGCTTAGAACATTATGATAGAAGTATATGATGGCCATTCCCACGCTCTATTATGTCTCAAAAGTTGCAGCAATTTGTGTGTTGATATCATTTGTTATACAGATTTGGTGCAAAATGTAACCAGTTCTGTTCACATGATAAAAAATGATCTATAATCTCTCCAAAATACTATATTAAGACACCAAGACCTTGAGGTACACCATAGAAAAAGTCATGCTGTGATTTTGGTATCAAAAACATTTGACATTTGGAGATTTCTGCAAAAATTGAAATTTTTGGCGATAGGATGGCGAGCACTTCTGTTCTGGAAACTACTCAGAAACCCCCTTAAGGTCAGTATACCTAGGAAAGCCATATGTCCTCTGAATGCGCTAAGTCTCTAGTTTGTGGTTGGTTGTAGTTTCACAAGCCTGTGATTATCCTAGAGGTCACAACAGGTCATTTTATACAGTGAGCTCAAGGTTATAAAAAATGGTCTCACTATATGAAAAGGCTACTAGGGGGACTAACATCATCACACATGAATACAATTGGGCTCATTGGATCTAAAAGAGTCTCTGCTTTCCAGTCATACACAATTTATGCAATTCTAAGACTGTCTAGGGACCCCAGTATGCAGTAATATTCAAACACACCATTTTTAGAATAGGCAAAAATAACACATTTATACTACATTCAAAAAAACGGCATGGTTTTTAGCCCTAAACTGCATATGATTATCATAAAGTGGGCATGTCTGTAAAGGGGTGACTCATGGGTACCCATTTTCATTCAGATATTTAGAGGTGAGAGGTCAAGAGGCCCTTCACAAGCTAGCATGACATGGTTGGTACTTAAGGATGCATGGATTTGATTTTACTAACTTATTGTTCACTTTACTGTCTGGAGCTAACTTCTGAAATAGCTGGATTTTGAGCTTCAAATAGCTGTTGCAGCACCAATTTAAATTGCAGTTAAACTTAAAAGATAACTGACAGAGCAACAGCCTCATTAAGTCCATTGCCATTTTTGAATGAATAAATGAGGAGGATTGAATGGAAATTAAGCATGAAAGACTCTTGTGAGAAAGAAAAAAAAACACACTTAATTTTACATAAGCTACACTCAGCCAGAGGAAGAGGTAATCTATGAAAAAGCCTGTCACACTTAACGGGAGAACAACATCTGTAACAGCAAAAAAACGGCTCTGTATTACCGATAAAAGAGCAGCCCATTGGTTTACACAAGCCAGTTGGCACACAAAGCAAGATTTAAGTGTCTAGGAGAAGAAGAAAAAAATCAGGTTAAAAAGGGTTAATCCTATTTTTGTTGTCACCCGCTCCAATGAACTGTCATAACGGCACTGTCTTTGCCAAGCACAGCCAGCAGGCACACTGCAAGCACATCACTGACACTGGGGCTGTGCAGTTGCAGGTGGCTATATTTAGGTGAGGCACGCTGTTTTATCAAACCAAGGCAGATTTCATCAGAGGAAGAGGCAAATCTCCCCAACCTTAGGCTACGAGAAAACAGAGGGATTTACTAAATACCTACAGAGGGGAGAGGCAAAATCAACTGAAAGGAGTCAACCTTACCTAACACTGCTCAAAGAGATCCAGAAATAAGATTACAAGTAGTTCTATAGTAGGACATGAAGGGAAAGGATACAGCGTGTGATTTTTCATTCACCTCTAAAGCTCCGTCTAGGACTGTTATTCAACACAGCCAAGAGAAAGACAATGCTAAAGGCAATGTCACATCTGCTGCAAAAGAACATTTTCTAATAGATAGAGGTCTGACCCCTTAAAGGTAAGCACTGACAAATGTGAAAGAAGGAGGCGCGCAACCACCAACATTCAAAACACAAGAGTGGAGCCTGAGATCACTCGGAAATTGATCGACAGGTCTTTTGAATCAGAGTAACACTGAATCAAAGTTGTTAGCATTAACATCAGTAATTATTATAAACACAGCAGGGAAAGCAGCCTGTATTGATCATAATTATCATTTATGATCAACTGGCAAACAGAACGCAGGTTCTTTCGTCTAGAGTTCAAACTCTAGTTATGTCGGAGAATGGCATTTCACACGCATATGGTCAGAAAAATGTTTTTATTTGAAAAAAAAGTCCTCACTTCCCTCTTTTCTTCCACAAAATTACAAATTTACGATACTATTTTATATTTACTTATGTTTATATTTAAGTCCTATAATTTAACTGTACTATTTTATGCCTTATATTATCATTTTTGCTTTTACTTTTGTGATTTCCCCTTTTATATATACATATTTCATGAGCATTGATGAAGGAACCTGAGACCAAAGATTTTCATTGCCAATGACTGCAAATAAAGGACCTTAAACCTCTGTCTGTCTGTCTGTGGGTCTCTTAGTGTTTGGTGCATTATATTGCTCATAATATGATGCCACCACAATATGTACAGTATGATCACTGTACATTTGGCTTTGGATTTAAAATGATCTAAAACCTACAGAGGTGTTATTGCTACAACTCTTCTCATTTGATCACAGGGTGTATTTACAACAAAAAAAAAACACGGCACTTTCCTTTAATGATGATTCTCTATTACTTGTTTGAAGGGATCATTTAAACCATTCAGTGGCGTAATGATCACTGAATTGCTTGTTTCTTTCCACTTCATCTCCATTCAAAATCCGAGATGTGGGCAACAATTCAGAGGTCCGGAGCCAAGCTAACCATCTCAGGGAAACTCTAAATGCCACAGTGTCGGTCCCAGGACTCTAAAGAATATGCCCCAGATCCACTCATTGAAATAAATCCAGCCTAAACTTGCTGTGATGTTTGAATAGCTCAGAAGTGTGCACTTAAGAGCTCTGACTAAATCATGAAATCACCAAAGCCACTTTTACAAACTGACCAGATGTAATCAGAGAGTCCACTGAGAAGAATGCTCTGAGAAGTAGCCAAGTCTGTCCCCTTTTCATACCAATGGGATTTTTTTTCCTGGAGAGGCTGTGACTGGCGCCACTAGTGGCTTCTCAGTGTCCCTGTCCTTGTCTCTGCAGCCCCGCATAGTCCTTCACAGCTTCCCAGAGCGCAACCTGCTACCTTTCTGCTCAGAGGTACTAAAACTGTACACAGGTAATGTCTGCGGTCAGCAAATAAATATGCCCCATGTGGGGAAAAAAATAGAGACAGTGAGCTGTATTGTAGAAGACACAGAGAGGACACAAAGCCAGTTCCATCAGTATGCACTTATCCTATAGCATGTGCCAGTATCTGCACTCAAGCTTTGAGGACTGTCATCCTGCCACTAATTGCATCTGTGTTTTATCATGATGCCTTGTTATCTCCCACAAGGTCCTTAGGGTCATGTCAAAGGAGTCCCCTGTCAGCCAGCCACATAGTGTGACAGAAAAAACACTGGCCAGTGCCTCCCAACTGAACACAAAAACCCCTCCCCCCGCCGCCGCCAGCCCGCTGCTCTGTTGAACAGGAGAGAGCCAGAGAGCGAGATGGGCTTTCTCTTAACATAGATGAAGTGCGAAGATAATGTAATGCCTATAATACCAGGAGCTGGTGGTCACACTGTACACCATCACCTCATGCCCTTGCTCTGGGCTACACCAGTACGGGGCCATTATCTTCACTTCAGGTGCTGCAATCAGCAAATGTAGCAGCCACAATGAAAGCCTTTTTCTATCCATCTCCAAAGCGGCGATCCGAGGTCAAAGGGTGGCAAGGAGAGAAGGGACACGAAAAAAAGAAGAAATACGGGAGAGTATGTATGTAAGGGTAGAGAAAATGTGGAAACAGTGAGAGAAAATGAGACACTGTGTGACATATTAGGACAAAAGGACACGGACAACCAAGAGAGGAAGTGTATGAGGAGAGATCCATGTCAGTGTGGTCTTCTGGAGATATAGGTGTCATTGCTTTTTCTTTCCACGTTGTTGTTTTGAGCAACATTACACAAAAGTAGAGAGGTGAATGAAACCAAAATTAATACAGCTTAAAAGCTGATGGAAAAGCCTTGCAAAGGACACACTCGGAGCATGAAATCAAATCAAATCGGAGAGGAGATGCAGTTTAGCTGATTTTTGCTGGTCTGCGTGAGTAAGCAAAAGCGGAGGCTTATCTGACTGTTAAACCAAACAGGGCAGGATTTATCATGTTTATTTGTTAGCTCTATAATTTCTCGATTGTACATGCTAAACAGGGTCACGGGTGGATTTATACACATCGGCTTTGCTGCTGTCCCCCTATTCAATCAAACATTGGGTAACTTGGTACAACCACAACTGGTGAGGGGAAAAAATAGGACATGCTATGGAGATGATACTGAAGATAAATCAGGAGTCCCTCCTTATAGCAGAGGGGAGAGAACAAGCTGTCTCTCACTACTGCATGTCTCATAATCCAACCATTTGTCTGAGTCTTCTAGACACCCAGCATGTGGCAGGGCCAGGCCAAACACATTGATCCAAGGAAGCATTTCTTGTGAATCACGCCAGCCACACACAGGGTTTTTTATTCAGCGCACTGGACTCTGGTCCTCTCTGAGTGGAAACCCCACTGTTCCCAAAGTGCTTTAGCCTTCTATACATTCTCACAGAGTACACCTGGAGAGGTCGTCTAAGGAAATGCCATCCTCCTGCCATGTCTGTTCTGCACAGATGGCTGGAGAGAGAGAGAGTGATATTAGCAATGGAATAAGCTAAGAAAAACAGAAAGATGATGGAGACGCAGGAGAATGAAATCTGATGACAGTCTTGGCACAATGCTATCTCTGTTAAAGGACACATGGTCGTCCACCTGAGTCACCTGCAGTTGGAACTGATTATTGTTTCTGGCACATTCTGCTAATTGGCTCTGAATGTAATAGAACTTGTCTGTGAAGCCGACTTTTTACCGGTGAGTGTTTAACATTCAATTTAAAGTAATTTTTAATATAGTGTTTCTCATATAGTGTCCACCCTCTGGAGCAGTTTGACATCTTGGCCATTTCCTATCTAGGCTGATAGGAAAAAAAGCAATCCAATTTCAGAGAGACAGGGGGTGTGAGAATCCACCTGGGACACAGGCAGGGCTGAAAAGGTCAACCTGTGTGTACTAGATATAGCTGAATCTGTGCAAGGAGGAATGGACAGGCTGGGGCTGCAGAGGTCAACACAAAAGGAAGTTGAGATTTGGTTAAACTATGCATAAAAACATAGGGTATTTTTTTGAGAATTTTTCTCCAGCTTAAAGCTGCAGTGTGTTGAATTGGAGAAAATATGATTAAAAAAAGTTATTTTTATAAAACGGTCACTATATCCTGACAGTAGTGCATGAGACAGGTAATCTGAAAGAAATCATGTGCCTCTGTGTCCTCCGGTGTCCTCCGGTGCTCCTAATGGCATTTGCAAGATTTCATAGACCGGAGGAAAACAACCAATCAGAGCCGAGCTGGAGCCTGCCGTCTCTGAGCAGCTGTCAATCACTCGCAAACTCCGACCAAACGGTCAAACTAGGCAGCGCTGATCAAATATGAATCAATATTCTGTTACTGTAATGCCTATTTCTCACCTCAAATGTTTTCAGAAACATCTTGTAGTGAACTGTTTAGCTGTAAAATGAGAAAGTTTGTGACCCAGCAGCCATGTTGAGATCTGTTGAGGAAATACCAAGCACCGCCCACCAGCCGGAGCACAGCCAATAGGAATCACACTCTCTGAAATGACCTGTGATTGGCCAAAGTCTCCCGTAACGGGCTAGATTTTTTAAAGCCTGAAAACAGAGCCATGAGGAGGTGCAGAAGTCTAGTTATCTCTCAGAACACTTGAATTACAATATGCTGAAAGGTTATTATGGAATTTTTGTTACCTGCATGTGGTGCAGAATGATGGGCTTTCTTTCATATATCAGACCATTTTGTGTCTCAGGTGAAAAACAGTGGTGTACTGCCTTATAATGTGAGTGTTTTGGACCCTTGTAAGCAAATCTCACCCATCTGGCTCCTAACTAGGCATGAACAGAAACCAAGAAAGTAGTTGCAAACATTATTTCACCCATGTTTGAGTTTGACTAGCATGTCTGGACACTGACTGTAAGACATCAGAGAGAAATCGATAGCACACAGGAGGTATTTTAACCCGAGCAGTCTTAATTATTCATTCCAACCATGCTGATATTTACTGTAAAACACAGCGTGCTGTGCTTTCTTGATTGCTGGAAACCAAGTGATTTCTTCTTTTCAAAGTTTTCAACATTTTTTTTATGTGCAATAAATTCTTCAGTCATTACACATGGGTTAGTAAAAGGGATAATACCAGAGATAATATGCTTTAGTCTGGTTATCAGTTAGGTGACGATGCAGAAGGCTGAATCACTGCAGTAATCAAAGTAAAGAATGCCCTCTTGGGTATCATTGGAAGATTACACCTACATAATCTGTGTTGATGTTGATTGCTTTTCGAACAGCGCTGATTACATGTCAAATGTCAGATTGACATTAAAACTAAATATGTAAAATGAGATTTATAATCATAGCCACTATTTTGATGGGAAATAACGGTTACAGGCCAAAAGAAGAAGCATACAGTAAGGCATCAAATTCAGTAGGGGTGTAAGAAAATACCGATACACTTTAGTATTGTGATACTGTTTTGTGATACTGTATTGATTTTCAAAAACACCACTGTTTTTTAGTAATAGTGTAATAAATATATGTATGACTGTTTACACTTTTTTATTTACTTAACTTGTTTACCAAAAGAATCCTGAAAGTACATTTTACAAGATAATTAACTTTTTTGCACAAGATAAAAATATCACTTTAGAGGACTTTAGGAGCTCTGTAGAATTCCTTTGCTCAGATAGCACAAAACATAATGTTATGATGTTGGAAATTACAGGGACTGTGAAAAAGCAAATGCAGATCCCACTGCTCTGATTTCATAAAAAAGCTTTTACTCAGATTTTATGTATATGGCGGTCTGTTCTTTATACTATGAGTTTTCTTAAAATTAGATTTAAAAAATATAAATATAACGCCTTGCTTATAGTATTGCAATATATCGCAATTAGGGGTGGGGGAAAAAAATCTATACAGCACAGTATCATAATATTTTGCCTGTCAATATTGTATCGATACACCGACGTCAAGTATTGATCTTTTATTATAAACTCTTAACCTCTTAACACTCCGACGGCCCACCAGAGGTTGCAGCAGGCTCATTCTTAAAGCTAGAGTAAAGATACTAGTAGATATCATGTGAAACTAGAAAACTGAAGGAATCAATTGGAACCAACCGCTTGGAGCCAACCAGTCGTGTTAGAATGCAAAATAATGCTCAAAAGTTACACTAAATTTTGGGGCCAGAAGCAGAATGTATGAACAGGAATACAGAAAGGTCAACAGAGATCACTCTAATGTCACACACAAGGCACTTCAAACGTGACTTGACTATAAGGTGATCAGTTATAAATAAATACACATTTTCTCCATCAACTACCCTGAAATGTTGATGTAAGTATAACTGACATATTTACCTTTGGTCAGTGAAACAATAATCACGTCTGTCCAGTGGCAAGAGAAATAAATTTGATGTGTTAAAAGAGGAAAGCTCTTGTCTGACTAGTGTTGTGTATCCACCTGGAGAGATTATAAATTGATGTTGCAGTGCAGAGGATGGCGGTGCGGGAAGGACACACCACATTACATTTGTCAGGTGACCAAAATACATCAAGCATACCAGCTGGGTGACGGCACTTAACAGAAAATGCTTTCTGGCAGGCTTTCCCATTTTCAAAATGTATATGATGTCCAATCAATCAATATAATCTCACCTCGAGATTACCATCACTTTGCCAAGGTTAAACTCAGCTCTCTGCCTAATACGTAAAGCTGAATTAAATGACATATCAGGAGGGTGGAAAAAAACACTGACATGCAAAAAAAAAAGGGGGAAAAAAAGGCCATTCTCTTACAGTTGTGCTCTCGTGTCCTGATTTCACACTCCCACACAAGTGTGCCTGGCGAGGTCACACGGTACCGTTCAATCATTCTGCCACTATGACAGGCAACCTTCCACCCGCCGGCCACGCACATCCCTGGGCTCCCTCCATTAAATAAATTGTGTTGTAATAATCTCTTGGCTCCTAATATTCGTGGATGAGCACAGCAGCCTATTTTGATTACCCCACTTTCAGGCCTAGCCAGAACCATCGGTAATCCCCATGTTTTACCCTCACTAAATTAAAAGGAGGAATTATTTAATGGAGACCGAAAGGAATAGACTGTCATTCATCCTATGTAGTGTCTTTTTTTCTCCACCTTCCCATGTAGATTAGCTCTACAGTACAGTGAAGAAATGGTCCGTGAGTGCGCATGCTAACACTCTACAGCCTGGACTCATGCATTTTGTATTAAAAACGTTTTGATCTTGTATGAATCCTGCAATCATCACCATTAAGACTTGCTGCACTGACAAACTGTCAAAAAAACGGTTTAAAAAGGGTTCTGAATGTCCAAGCTTTACATTCCTCTACTGCATCTCCAGCACCTCACCTTGACCTTTGTGTAACTCTCATCCAGACTATGACTCCTGCCACCGCCACAAGAAGGGGGAATCACCCTCGCTGCAGCCGCGTATGTTTCTCCATCTCATTTTTCAATAAATCCACCGATGGCGAGCAAGAGGCCCCGCGAGACCCAAACAAATCAATAGCGAAACATACTCTCAGATCAACTGTAATCAACCTGACTGAAATAGAGAATGCTGTTATTAAATCTGATCCCGTACGCTCACAAACATAATACACAAGGGCTCACGGGTACCCATGCGCACACTCCGGTACAGTAAGAGTACTGTAACAAAAAGCCTGTAGCTGTTGGTGGCTGCTAATGCTTGATAAGGGCTGTAAAGCTAAGGAGCGCAATTTGTGCAGTATTCAAATATCTCAAAATTCACCAAGGGAATAATAACTCTGGGATTTATTTCCCCCAGGTTCCCCACAAAGGTATAAGTACAGTAGCACAGCTATCATTCTCTCTTTATTCTTATCAAGTACACTGAGCTTTTCTTTACCAATTTAGTCTTTGCGTACATGCAACTTTGCTACAGTATCGTGAGAAGCTTTGCAGAAAAGGTTTTTCTATTTGGGCTAATGGAGGACATAACAAATGCTATGACTCACTGTAGCAAGAGAATGAAACATCAAATCAGAAACTGGTTATATTAATAGGTAAAAGCTTTCAGGAACGCAGTGCACATTTTCATTTGGTCAACACTTTGCCTAAAAGTTATTTCCCTTCAACTATATCACAGCCTTAATGTGCACATCAGCGACTACATCTGCTCTACTTTTCTTTAATGTATTCTCTGCAAAAAAATAAAAAAATAAAATAACAAAAGTTGTAAGATGTCTTTTCAGAGGATTTATTTTTGCCACTGTCTAGGTAAGTGTCTTCTGGGAAACCGAACTGGATGTGTGGGAGGAATAAAAGGCTGTTTAAAAAGTGGACTTTGCAGAGGGGATGGAAGGATTCACCCGACTGTTGCAAAGGGATTTAACTGATTGACAGAAACTGCAGGACAGCTGACGCCCCCTCTGTGATAGTGTTGGCGACGCGGCTCTAAAAGGAAAAATGGGAGATTAATAGAGCTTTCAGTGCTAAAAAAAGTTCTAATGTGCGACACCTTCTTTTCTATCTCTCCAGGGAAATGTGGAAGACTTTCCAACAGATGTGTCCTCTGGGCTCTGAATCACAAGATAATTAAAAGGCACTTGACGATCAGAGGGCTGCATTCTAATATTGCGCCGCATCGTTTGTCTAGAACTCGGCACAATGCCGCTGCATTGATAGAATCCACTGAAAAGGGCTCTATGCAAACAGGTAAGGAAAAAAAACATCACCTGGTTTTCATCATGCACAGATGGAGGATCCATTGTGTGAGAAGGGTATCATTTTGTCAATCAAGCACTGAAATATTCTATTATCTTCAAATGGGGCAATACATGACTTTATCAATCTCTATTTAGCAGAGGAAGGCTGATGGGATGTTTTACAAACTATCGTTAGCGGTGGAACAGGGCTCCGATAGTGGCCGATGGCTGTGCAGCCTCCAACAGTCACGCAGGGACGTACATCGTCGCTTTACATGGAGGCTTCAAATTAAAAGTCAACCGTATATATATATACTGTATATAACAACACTATCAGCTCTTTGTCCATGATAAGACAAGCAGACAGGGAGGAAAAAAAGAAAGAATTCAACTGCTCCTTTTGCGTTCTCTCTTCCAAATAATCCAGCCCGTAACCATCCATTCATGAAATGAAATTGCACACTTTAGGATCCTCCTTACCCCGGGAATAAGCACCAACATTAATGGTTTGTAAGAGTGGCATTTAACAATGTAAAGGGACACGCAACAGAAGTAATCCTGGCCAGTCATACTGTAAGCCACAGAACGGCATCGCCCATTGCAAATAAACAGAACATATTCCAACGATGTAATCCACCAAATCACATTTCAGGTTATTCTCTTACTAATGGTTGAATTCAGAGCGACAAAAAAAATGATTTATTACAATCGGTGTATACAAAAGTAGCCGACTAGGCTTCTGCAGAAGTAAAGAAGATATCGGCCGATTATCAGCTTTTTCCTACTCAAAACTATTGTTATTATATCAACATTTAAAAATTCACTATCGGTCGACCACTACTATTTACTACCACAGACATTAAGTCACGTTTTTATGGCGGTAACAAGCATGTAGCAGAGCAGAAGCATCCAGTGAGGAGCAGGGCAGACGGGTCAGTAATCTCAACACCATTCAATCATACAACAATCCTTTCAAACCCCCACAGATATTTGGTCAGCATGAGCTGAAGGACAGTAATAATCGTCCTTATTTAAAAGGCTCCATATGAATCAGTCATTTCATAGGAACGCTTGTTTTTCCCGTTAAGTGACCACATCTGCTCACTGGGAGATGCTTGTTCAGAATCGAAGAAGAGATGTTCAGCTTTGGATCTGGAAATGAGGCTGTAGATTGGATTATGATGCCATTTTTAATCCGTCCTTTTCCCTTTTGCAAGATATTGCTCCTCCCTTGCTTCTTAGCGTTATACAATACTTGACAAGAGGAGATTTTTGCTGAATTCCGGCGCAGTGATGACTAGTGATTCCTTGTGACACTCTAATTTGAGCTTATAGTGCCAAAGCTTTGATGCAGACATGGGAATAAAACTTTTAGTCACAGAGACCCTTCTCTTCTCTGGGCCCATTAAAAGGTCCCCCTCATCTCCTTGTGAGCTTTAATTACAGTCATCTTGTCCCGTCTCTGATCCTGATTTTGGAGGAAGTAGGCGTCCGAATATCAAGTTTCTCCTTCAGTTCATTAAAAATAAAGTACTGACTGTAACTCATCTAAATGTGTTGTGGTAACTCACTGACATAATGTACTGTGTTTCTCCATCTCACATGGAGATGGGTTTCAAATGTTATTTAGAGCATTTTAATACTGATAAAAAGGTATCATACATGTTGGGCCGTTATCCTTTGATCTGTTTGTGAATTAAGAAGACTGTATGCTTTGTCTTTTTCATGTTAGTCACAGAAAGATGTACAAGAATGTTTTCCCATACGGAGTTAGCCAATGCTCAATTCTTCTACTCTCCAGACTGAGTGCCACATCTGTGGTTTTAATTGTAGTGCTGATTGAACCACAAGCAAACTGCTCTCAGATGAGCAAAATGTTTAATTATGGTAATATACAGTATCCACCCTCAGACCCCGAACAAGTGGGTGGCTAACCTAATTTTTTAGAGCACTTCTCTCTCAGCGCATTTTCATTTATCTATTTATTTTGGTGCATCTCACTGAGAGGGTCACAGGACCATCTATTCCACTGAGTGCAGTGTGGAGCCCCTGTTTCAGCATCTTGCTCAAAGACACTTCAAAACTGATGACTGGCGCCAAATCTCTGACCTTTTCGGTATCAGGACAGTCTCCCCGAGCCCCAAATCACCCTTCCTCATGACATTTAACACAGTGAGTAAGAGAGCAGAGGGGGTCAGAGGAAACACAAGCAGCTGGGAGGAGCATAACAAAAAATGGCAAAGCTGTCTAAAACATGTTTCCCTTCCTGATGATGACCTGTCTAAACTGTGGGTTTGGAAATAGGAATAATAATCGGTGTAGTGTTTTAGTATCTGCAAACAGTTCCCGAACAACATTATGCTGGAGATGCCTGGGACAGGCTTGCCCTTGTTTGCAGGTTTTGCCTGAGCAGACACTGGCAACAATCACCTGAGTCAGGTTGTACCTGAATCAAGGTAAGGTTAGCTGATATGTGATGTTACAAAAACAGCCTTTACCTTGAATTTACAAAAAATCTTATCTTTGTATAATGTATCTCTCACATACTCACAAACAGCTCAATTAAAAAATACTTTTCATGACAGCTGAAGACAGATAACACGGATGAGTCAATCTTAAATATAAAATTCAACAGAACACATCCAGCAACGTTAGCCACCACAGTGTGTTTGTCCCTTCTCTCAGGATAAACAGGCAGATAAAATGTGTCGGTTTTCTATTCTAGGAAGAGTCTTATTTAGCCTTTTTCCACTGACACCCCGGGCCTGTACGCAACTCACACTACAACTCACATGTCTCTCACAAAGTCAGACATCTTGTTCTCGAGGTAGAAAAACACACTTCTGTGGTAAGTGAGTTTCTAGATCACATACCATTACGCCATCACAGCCAATCAAAAACACCAGGCAGGCTGGACAACATTCAATGTCACGGACAAGGAGAAATACAGTATGTGTAACGGTGACGACGTTGCTCCATAAAATTTTACAACACAGACGTCTCTGCATGATTTAAATGATTAGGTGCATATGTGGACTACATGTAAATGCAGAGGCTCACACAACTTGTGACAAAACCATTTTATCTATATTATTAAACCATAGGAAAATGTATTCAATTAAAATGAAAGTTAAGGTTCATTACCTACTTATAATACACGCCATGAAGTAGTCAAAATGTGTGTATTTTTCCCCCAAATTTGATTGAATTGGATAAGTTTAAGGAGGCAACTATATGAGCACTTTTCAATCAAAACCATATCATTATATGAGGCCCATCTAATAATACCAAGATCATATACACAACTGTGTGTACTACAGTATTGTGTACAGTAGTTCAAGCCACAGTATTACTGTTTTGGCAATAAATAAGTACACAAACAGCACTTCTTAGAAATGATTCATCAGAGATGCTAAAAAAAAGTCCATACGCATTCATATGCATTTAATTTCACCAGGTGCTTAAAGCCATTGTATGACAACCACTCTCAAATCCTTAAAGCAATGATGAAGGATCTCAAATCTTGTCTTGCTTAGTGGTTAAGAGCCTCCATGTGGCCATGAATCAGATGCATACGGCCAATAACAAACTCAAGGGCACTAACAACACAGAGGAGTCTGTAGGCCAACAAAAGAGTGCTCATGGACTTTCTCTATGCAGTTTTTGCAGCTGCTGCTTGTCACGAATAGACAACACTATTAAATACAGTGTGTTGATCATTTTTAAAATTGCTCTAGAACTTTAATCGAAATAAAATGAGTGGTATGTTTTGAAATACCATGAATTAAAGAATAATAAGATCAATAAGTGAGGCTGTAAAGACGATGTGAAGTGAAGGCCTCATCACTAACCCTAATCAATGATAAATGACGTCCCCTGAGCTCAACTTTTTCTCAAATAAAGAAGAAACCACTAAAGGGCTTCAATTATGCATCCATTTGGATAGCATCTGCCCAAGATAGGTTGATTGGCCTAATTAGCAAAGGTTGTGTTATCTGTGTGTTGTTCCATAACACAACACAGTGGATCTACAGTGCCTCCTGAATAACATGTCCATACCCTGAAACTAAATGAATATAATTATTCTACTGTGTTATGGCAATGAGGAAAAATAATCAATGAACTACTTGGTAAATCGTAAGGATTTTTATAAAGCAGATTACAATAATTGCTTTGGTAAAATGTCATCTTTCAAAGTGAATTGCAGATTAGTGATGAAGCTGAATAAAACAATGAAAACATGCTCTTGAGCTGATTATAAAATGATAAACACAGTGAGAAAAACATCCAGACCTGTGAGAGAGTATGATGCCTAATGTTCTCTGTTTTTTCATATTGTTACGCATTGTAATTAATGATTTCTACAATATAGAAATGTGGGGGAAAAAAACAACAGGAAAAGTAAACACTTATGCCATTTTATGATATTATGATATCCAAAATCTACCGCTATACTACTGTCCAGAGAAAAATAATCAATGATCTACTTGGTAAATCATAAGGATTTTTATAAAGCAGTAAAGTCAATTGATTACAATTATTGCTTTTGGTAAAAATGTCATCTTTCAAAGTGAATTGCAGATTACGTGATGGAGCTAAACAATGAATTGGCTCTGCTCTTGAGCTGATTATAAAATGATAAACACACTGAGAAAAAAACCATCTGGACCTGTGAGAGAGGCTTCGACGTTCACGTGAAGATCTCCACATCAGATCTGCTCCCTATACAGAGTCTTTCAAAGCACAGCTCAAGACCCACCAGTTTATATTGGCTTTTGGAGGTACTTGAATTGTGATTACTAATTGGCCTTTTATAAATGCTCATTATAACAGTCTTTTACTCATGGATTTTATCTTGGTCTCTGTCTGTGAATATGTGTGAGATTTTGTTGTCTGCTCTTTTGACCTGTTTTTATTCTGCACTATGTCTGTAAAGCACTTTGGTCAGCTCATGTTAAATTAACATAAATAAATTTGACTTGACTTGACTAAATCATAAGGATTTTTATAAAGCAGTAAAGTCAATTGATTACAATTATTGCTTTTGGTAAAAATGGCATCTTTCAAAGTGAATTGCAGATTAAGTGATGAAGCTGAATAAAACAATGAATGGGGCTCTGCTCTTGAGCTGATTATAAAATGATAAACACACTGAGAAGAAAAACATCCGGACCTGTGTGTGAGAGAGGCTTCGACGTTTACACGTGATGCTTAACACTAAAGCTTTGGGGAGAACAGGAGTATAGGTAGGCCTGTAAGTAAAGGTGTCTAAATTTACCTGAAATCACTGTATGGGTGAATTATCCAAAATCCGGCGGATTTAACCCGCTCTTGTTCTCGTTCTACCGCCTTCTCACTTCCAAACATCCTCAGGGAGAACTTGTTGACCCCCGGTTGAAGCATTGCTCCGAGCTGTCTGTGTATGAAGCCAGCTTGATATAATCTCTCGTCGTCCGGCAGAATTTGATCAATGCCATCCAACTTTATAAACTGCTGGTCTGGTGGGGAATCGTTTTGGGTACCATCTCCATCACCTCCACCGCCTCCACCAGTGGCTCCTTGTTGCGCGTCTTGATCCGGCGGCCCATCATCACCTATAGCTCCGGGAGGGCTCTCCACATCTCCCTCGGTGATGAGGCGCCTCTCCTCCGCAGAGTCAGAAGAGTCGTGCACATGGCGACTTGTGATGGACGAGAGGCTGCCTCGAAATCTCCTGCAATCTCCGTTTGAGCTGGTTTTAGTCGGTCTCCCTATGTCCGTCTCCATGATCCCAGACTGATGATCCCCACTTTTGGTGCTCTCCCCGATCATGCCTTTGCAGCTTCCTCCTCCAGAGGTCGGTGACGGTGACGGTAGTAGAGGCTTCATCCTGAGACTCTTCCTCCGGGTGTCCTTGTTGTCTGCGTCTTCTTCTCCTTCTCCATCGCCCATCATTATGGATGCTTTCTGTCCAATGTGCTGTGGCAAACTGTAGAGCCTTTTACGCATGGAGGAGTGCAGCCTTTCCATTATGACATTGAGAGGAAATTAAATAAAATCCAGATGTGTTAGGCTGTATAGTAACGAATAATGCCACTACATCTGTTTGTGAGAGCGATCAGTCTCTGAATCCCTGCTGCACATGACATGGAAAGCCAGTGGCTCCTACTGAAACAGATGATGAGAGATGCTCTTCCTCATAATTAGACTACCTTGACAGTTGTGCATGTGTCCTCCTCCTCACGCACAGCCTGGCCACTGCGTCCTCGATGAACATCTTCCGACATTTGTGCGCAAAAAAAGTGGAAAAAAAACTGCTTGAAAGTCACCTTTAGCGTGACATGTGAGGAGACGTGCCGACGGACGGTGGTGATGATACAGGAGACGAGAGAAAAGGTCATGCACGACGATTTAGGATGCTCTTTTTCAACCAGATGTCTTTTGCCAGCTTGCCATTAAAACAACGCGACACACAATCTTGCAAAAAAAAAATACAGTAGAGAGCATTCTTCCAGGGACCGCTGGCTGACATCACTGATCCATAGTCATGGTGCGTTTCTTTTGGCGAATTGTGAATATTCATGATGCTGATCTATTGGGTTGCCATAGGAGCGAGAAACTGCAAATAAGCTCAGCCCACCTTGTTTAAAGGGGAATGCTCTTCCCATTCTTAAAAAAAGGCTCTCCTGTTCTCTCAAGTTAAGGCTACAGGTAGGAGGCGATGCAAAACCCAGTCTTGTTCAGCCCTTGCTGTGGGCTTCACTGGGAAAACAAAAAACAAGTATAGCCTGTTTGTCATCACTATTATCAGTCTCATCCGCATGCGTAATTTGCGCACACAAATACAGTTGAAGCTGGAATATAGGCTCGTCTATAATTTGGCAAAAGTTGTTTTATCAAACAGACTCCCATATGGAACTATTAGTAAGGAAGTAAACTCTCAAATGTCAATACATATAAATAAGTAACAAATACATAAAAATATGTATTTGTTACTTATTTATTTTTATTGTTACTTACTTTTTTATTTATGTATTAAATAACAAATACAATCACATGTAGGCATGTAGCAATGCCTACATGTGATTGTATGTGTCCAATTAAGGATTTATAATTCACAACATATTAATCTTACAGATGGTGCCACAACACACTTTCTGTTAAAATTAATATATTTTTGAAATTTGAAATATTTGCTTCCCGTCTAGGCTGATGCCAAACAAAAAAGCTATGAATATTGTCTTCAGAATAATTCAAATACACCTATATGAGCATATGGGTATACCCTTTCTGCAAATAGTTCGTTATGTTTCCTTGTCATTCCTGCAGTTTATCTAATCGCATAACTCAATTTTACACAATTCTGATCTGTAATATCAACAGTAATGATGGTAATGTCCATTAGACCTGTAGTAGGCAGAATGTTTTTTGGCATTATTGGGAAAAAATTCCATAATAACCTTTCAGCATATTGTAATTCATGTGTCCTGAGAGAAAACTAGACTTGTGCACCTCCTCATGGCTCTGTTTTCAGGCTTTAAAAAATCTAGCCTGTGTTGAAAGACTTTGGCCAATCACAGGTCATCTCAGAGAGAGAGAGTTCCTATTGGCTGTTCATTCAACGGAGGCAGCTGTCAATCACTGGCAAACTCCGATCAACCGGTCAAACTAGGCAGTGCTGATCAAATATCAATATGTATTATGTTACTGTAATGCCTGTTTTTCGCCTCAAATGTTTTCAGAAACATCCTGTAGTGTACTGTTTAGCTGTTAAATGAGAAAGTTTGGGACCTGGCAGCCATGTTGAGATCAGTTGAAGAAATATCAAGCACTGCCCACCAGCCAATAAGAACACTCAATAGGAATGCTCTCTCTGAAGTGGCCTGTGATTGGCCAAAGTTTCTTGTCACAGGCTAGAATTTTTAAAGCCTGAAAACAGAGCCATGAGGTGGTGGAGAAGTCTAGTTTTCTCTCAGAACACTTGAATTACAATATGCTGAAAGGTTGTTGTTATTATTATTATTATGGAATTTTTGCCCAATGATGCCAACTGAAACTTTAATTAAAGTGGAAATTGTAGTGAAACTGACTAAACACTTTTAAGCCAACAATATCAGGGACCAATTTTTAATTTATATTATAATAAATACAGTTATTTATGTGTGTTTATGAATACAAATCTTAATTTTGTCTACAATCATTGTGATGTCTGATGTGTGTTGCGATTTACGGGGCTAGGATTAAGGTACTGGGGTGTTGAACCCTAACCCTAAGCCTTGAGCAGCACCACCGCCATAGTGAGGCGGGGGCTCCAAATCCGAATTTCGCCTAGGGCACCAAAAGGGCTAGAGCCGGCCCTGCAAAGTGGAACATTGAAGGAAAGTGGACATTACCAACCATCAAACACTTGGCGTTCAAATAATTCAAATGCCTAACTTCTGTATTATCCAAACATATTTTTTTAAGACATTAGTTCGTACACTTATGACATACATGCTCAGGGACAATATTGATTAAAGGTACTGTGAGTGATCACAAATTTAACTTATTCAGTTTGTTGTGAAACTCTTTGAGAGCAATCATCCCTTTTCTTACTAGCTTCTGTCTTATGTCCTACCTGTGCTCTGTCTCTCTTGTTAGTCAAGTTAGCACCTGGATCTGGGAAGAAAAACATACAGAGGAGAGATCAGCCTGGATGTTGACTACCTCAAACTGCTTTGAGCAAAACATGGCAGACATCTATTAGAGCTGGACCAATAAATCGGCTAGGCTGATATATCTGCTGGTAATAGCTTATTGCGGATACAATAATAAACTTTATATATACAGCATTTTTCAAAACAAGGTTAGAAAATTTTGTTGAATCAAGAACAAAAACATTTCAGGACTGTAATGAAAAAAAATCAATTTACAACAATACAAAATAAAATGGAAATAAAGAACCCAAAAGTGATATACAAATATTATATAATAAATAAAAAGCAAAAAGCAATATAACATTAATAAAAAGATAAGATATAGATATTGGTGTATAAGTTGTAAAATAAGTAAACAAAGAAATTGTGGATCTGAAAAAAGAAATTTGTTTTAACTGTAAAATGTCCCCAGTGTGTATCTTAGTAAAAAAATAGAAATCTAAGGGATCTGTATCAAGATTGTTTGTTTATGTTATGTTTACAATTAAGTGCTCCTTATTACATTTAATCATATTTGTACATTGGAGACTTTTCATTGATGACTACATTTGTCACAGAGCAACACATCTGTGGTTCTCAAACATAAATTCACACTAAACTTTGAAAAGAAAACCCCAAGGTCATTTACCAAAACATAACCGCTGTTTGAAGACACTCAAAAGACTTCTCTATCCAGCTGGAAACAAAAATGTTCAGTTGTTTCCCCAAGTTACTGAAGCCAAACAAAGATGTTTTCTTACTTTGTATAAAAACAAGAAAACTATCAATGTATATGTGCCCTATTAAAGGGACTGTTTGTAAGAATCAGAAATGCTTGTTAACAGTGACACCTATGGCCGTTAAGTCAACGGAAGTCAGCGTCGGGTTCGCGATTGCTCGCTCTAAATAGACATGAACGAGCGACACACGTCATCTAAAACCACGACATCACTCTATATTTCACCTGCTTGGCAGTAATGTTAGCTGACCAGACGAAGGTCTCTCCATGAATCACTGCTGATCCTAGTGTTGGCTTTTCCTGCTTCAGCCTCCCGACCGCGGCCGGAGGGAGACACCGGCAACCGGTCGGAGACGATAATGTTTCTTGCTGCGGAGCCCCGTCACTTCGCAAGACACGGAAAACCTCTGTTGGTCTGGAGGAGCTGCAGCAGTTATTTCTGCACAAACGTCCACTGTACATTCGCCAGATATTCTCAGAGCTACGAAGTCTTCTGCAGTGTGTAGTGTGCATGCATGCACGTGAGGTGGAGCGAGCTGAGTGAAGGCAAGCAGGCAGGTAGAGGAGCAGAGGAGCAGAGTACAGCAGAGACTCCGGCCCTGGAGACCAAAGCTACGGTCTCCCCCGCGTACTACGACCGCGGCCAACACTGTTTTGCAAGACGGGCTTCACTAGATATAACTTTGCGGTTTTGGTGCTTCCGTGTAGTTTGTGTTGGAGTCTCGTCTGAACAGCGTAGCCACACGCGAGCACGCATATGGGAGCTTGCATGGGACACCGACCCAGGTGATTTATACGTGTAAGAAGTTACAAACAGTCCCTTTAAAGGGACTGTTTGTAACTTTTTAAGCGTATAAATGTAGCGGGTCAGCACACATGCGCGTTCGCATATGCGCGCTCGCGTGTGGCCGGAGCCTCGTCTCCGCTGCCTGCTCTCCTTCAATCAGACGGCACGCGCGTCCTCGCTGTCTCGCTCCACCTCTAGACATGAACACGCGCTCACTCCACACTGCAGAAGAGTTAGTTTAGCTCTGAGAATATCTAGTGAATCTAGTGGACGTTTGTGCAGAAATAAATGCTGCAGCTCCTCCAGACCAACAGAGGTTTCCCGTGTCTTGGGAAGTAAAGGGGCTCCTCAACGAGTTACGTTATCGTCTCGTTACCGACCGGGTGCCGGTGTCTTCGGCTGCCGGCTGCGGTCGGGTGTCGCTGTTAAGCAGCATTTCTGAATCTTACAAATAGTCCCTTTAAGTATGATATAATATAGACATTGTGCAAGACATAATGTAGTCAAATTTTCAAGAGACTGTATGTGCACTGTATCACACTTAAAACTAGTCATAGGGCTACATACTGTATTATCCATACAATGCGTATTCCTTGCATTGCATGTACTGTTGCAAGACTTGTATAGCACAGTACCAACCCCAACTTCAAATATAACTTTATGTCAACACATACTTCCCTGTAAATAGTTAGCTATACATTTGCTTATCAAATTCAAAGAGGCTTTAATGTCATGGAAGTTTCAAGCTTAGTTTCAAGCTTTCATGCTTCAAGCATTAGCTCCCTCACCAGTAAGGCCCAGCAGAGGATGTACTTCCTGCGGCAGTTGAAGAAATTCAACCTGCCACAGACCATGATGGTGCACTTTTACTCGGCCATCATCGAGTCCATCCTCACCTCCTCCATCACCGTCTGGTTCGCCGCTGCCACCGCCAGAGACAAGGCCAGGCTGCAGCGGGTCATTCGTGCTGCAGAGAAGGCGATCGGCTGCAACCTTCCCTCCCTCCAGGAGCTATACACCTCCAGGACCTTAAGGAGGGTAAGGAAGATTGTGGCCGACCCCTCCCATCCTGGACACCATCTCTTTCAGACTCTGCCATCTGGCAGGAGGTTAAGGTCCATCAGGACCAAAACCTCACGCCATAAAAACAGTTTCTTCCCCATGGCAGTGGGGCTCTCCAACAGCCCATCTGCCCCCCTGTGACTGTCTCTCCCTCACACACACACTACTTCCCCCTCTCTCAATATTTGCACTATCTTTATATCATGTTTATAGCTTATTTGTAAATTGTACATTTTTATTATTTTATTCTAACGTTTTTATCTATTCTTTTGTTATTATACAGTTTGTCTTGCACCAACAGAGCCAAAGAAAATTCCTAGTGTATACCTCTTACACCTGGCAATAAACACCTTTCTGATTCTGAAGAACAATGTTGCAAAAGCATCAAAAATACAATTTGTCCAAATATTTTGGACAATACACAATAACAGTACATTAACAGAATTTGTTGTTTCTTTGTTTACCAAAAAAAAAAAAAATGCTGCAGGTGTTGAACAATGTAAAAAGGGAGCAGAAAACAACACAGTCTATCCACCTGTCTATTGCTGCTGTAAGAATGTAACTAGCCATGTTTACCAGTTAACCAGGCTCACCCACTCGCGCTGTTTGTTAGCACAGCTGTTGGTTAGCCAGAAAACAATATCTACAAAGAACTTGGAAATGGCCTACATCAGTCAGTCATGGAAGTTAAAACGCTACGGGCGTTTTGATCCCGGCTCTACAGAGACAAAGCACTGGCAGGTAACAGGTGTAACGTTACTGAAGAAGTAACGGCATCATGCTAGCAGCTAGCTCGCTAGCTAAGATGAGCTAGTTTTCCTATAAAGCTAACGTTAGCGTCTCGTTGCATAGTCTGACATTAGCTGCCCTTAGTCCTAATTAACCATAGTTCAGCAGCTACCTTTACAACATAAGTGTATGAGTTCAAACTTACTTTATATTTTAGTTTGACTTTGGACCTACCTGCTAGCTAGGACACACACCTGAGTTGGTGCCTCCCATGTTAGAGCCCAGTCACAGAGCTACTGTCTGTCTGCTGCACAATGTTATTATTATACTATTTTAACTGGCTGCCCTAATCAAAACTTTTTATTCTAAACATTGTAGCACATATATGACACATTTTATTTATTTTTTATTTATTTATTTCCTGGTAAAGATCAGCCACTAAAGACATGATGATAAATATATTTTATCAATAAAAATCAATATATTTACTGTAAACATAGTCACAGTCTGGCTGCATACATTTAAAAGAAGTCTCTAATTATAATGCATTGTGTTTGCTACTCCAAATGATCTCTGGTTGAGTATTTTATTTATTTATTTATTTTTTATTTATTTATTTGCACATATATAAAACTGCACAAAATCCAGTCAATGAAAAAAAAAAAAAAGAAATGTGTCAGGAGAGGTCAATATACAAGGCTTATATACAAAGGACTTCCCCCCAACCCCAGGAGAAAAAAAAAACAATAATAAAAAAGGAAGAAAGATCTAAACTAACATAATTTTAGAAATACAACAAAAGTTAAACAACAAGAAGTACACAAAATGTGCAGAGAAACCTAACCAAACAGTGGAAAACAATCCAATAAAAACAATGAAATACATACAAAAAACAGTACAGAAGAAAAGAAAATATATCTAAACATATCAAAAAGATAATTGGACATCATTAATTAAATGTGATGATAATTTCCTTTAAAATGTTCTAAGGATGACGAGCTCTTGATAACATGTATTTTGGTGTTCCATAAAACACATATCCTTGTGCACTGTAACATAAATAAACGTTTTATTATATGCGCATCTATTTATATTAATTTCTTCAATTAAAAAAAAAACATAGTTTCCCATAGATATAATGTATGTATTGTTTTTGTCTTGTAATGCCCAGTGCAGTGATACTGAGGTGCAAATCGGGGGAAAGCAGGTATAGACTTCCTGGTAAAGTCCAGCCACAAAAGTCATGTTGATAAATATATTGTATCAATAAAAATCAATATATTTACTGTAAACATAATCACAGTCGGGCTGCATCAATTTAAAAGAAGTCTTTATTATAATGCATTGTGTTTGCTACTCCAAATGATCTCTGGTTGAGTACAAAAGTAAAGTGAGCAAAGATAAGTTATAGGATGTTGCCATACAAGTACCTATTTGAGGTATTGGTTAGTCTTTTTTTTTCTGTATTTCTTGTGTAATCAGTTAATGATTAAGTGGTTAAATATAAAGAATAATAAAACCATCCCCACCATGTTGTTAGAGCTGAAATCAATGACTTGAAAAGGCTTATTTTGCCCGAGCAACAGTCAGAAAAGCAGCTTTCACTGCACACAGCATTCATTGGGGAAGCAGTAAATAATAATTTAGAGCCGTTTCACTTTATGTTGGAGAGAATTCATGTCGACTGATCAGACCTTTGTTTGAAGCAGTTCTGCAGTGATTCCCAGGCCTGTTTTAAATTCAGTTTTGGTACTCACATGGCGGTTGATACGAAAAACAAAAAACTCAACTTACACTTCAAGACACAAAAACAGACCTCCAGAAATAGATTGAAAATACAACAGTGGTTTAATCAAAATAATGTGAAAGGGTTAGCGACGGTAGCAACATATAGGCCTATTTAACACCAGACATCTTGACTTGTTAAAGTAGAAAAAGCACTGGTGTTACTTTTTCCTGCTGTCACATGTCAAAATGTCTTAAATGAAAAGGCCTGTTGTAACACTAAATGAGTAACCTTTGGGCCTTTTGGCTGTGGGTCAGGCCAAGTGAGCAAATTAAATCACTGTCATGATGATCATCTGCATGGTCATTATTTATTATATTTTGTAGACTAGACATTTAATACAAAAAATAGACTAGTTGATAATTTCTTGATACTAATTAACAGCTCTTTTTAGTTGCATTCCTTATTGAAGCGCCGTTCTCCTCTTGGTCAAACTCAAACCACATGGAAAGTAAAACTTATATATATATATATACTGTATATTAATACTCACTTATTGTAAATAGCTTTGGATAAAAATGTTGGCTAAATTAATGTAATGTAAAACCATTTTTGCATGAACACATAAATAAATAAAAATGTAAAAATAAACAAATACCTTCTAAAACTGACCACAGACTAAGTGACTAAACCTTTTCACTGTTTCATACATGAAACAATAATTTGGCATCTACTGTGTGGAATACTTGCGGAAGTCTGTATGTCACATAATCAGGTGTCCTAATGTTTTCTTCATTTTTTTCATCTTTAACTGTCCATCTATCGGTGTTGAGTTTTCAGCCGTGAGCTGGGAAAACAGAGATTTGAGGATGCTGTTGTGTCCTGTAACACGTTTAGGAAGTGTATAGCTTTAAGGATTGTGGTTGTGTCTTTCATTAACAGCATCTGACTCTAGATGGCAAGCTGGAGCTGTATGTTTAGTGTGAGGACAGGGATGGATAAACTGTGTGACTCTCTGAGAATAGAACTGAAGTCATTTTCAATATTTAATATTCGTTAAAAATGAGTTAAGGTGCATTTACACTCCACCCCACACTCTACCATACATTACAGGGTGTAATATACAGTTCAAGGCAATTCGTGAGCCTGGAATTACACGATTTTATCTGACTGATTTTATAATAAAAAGTAATTATTCTCGACACTCATGATCTAATAAAACACCAGAACACATAGAACTGTATAATTCAATGCTCATGGACTGTCTCACTGGAAAATTCCACACTTTCATTTTAACCAAACATCCTCTATAATGTATCGATAGATCCATCATGAGTCGATCAGGAAAATTAATTACTCATTATAGCTTTGCACAGGCTAATATTCTCTTCTCTTCTCCAGGTATTTGACGCAAGTTGCAATAAACCTGAAATTTTCCTCACAATTGTGGACTCTGGATACTTGCTGGTATTGCAAGGACAGGAAAGCTTGGTAAGAAGACTGTGTGACTGTTTCTGTTTTGTTTTCCATGCATTGTCCCTTGTGATATGCACACACTTGAAGGTCAAGTGTTATTTTCCAAGTCCTGGTGACTCCATGACCTTTCAGGAAAATAAGAAAGAAACATGCAAAAAAAAAATCCACTATTTGGGGTTTCCATATGATATGTATTCTGAAAGATTAGTAATTATAGTTTAAATTATATTATAGATTAAACAGCACGTGGTTCAATATATAATGAGCACACAGTAGGTTATTCAAATGTTGACAAAAATTTAAATGTAGTCTCCTTCAAGATGGACTTAAGTCTTGCGAATACAGAGAAATCATCCTTTTAAAATCGCTGTAACAGTTCTGTGGTGTGCATCAATTCGTTTTGATGTTCACATACAGAATTCTACCTCATAACACCTTGACATTTCGACTCTGAACTGTAGCAAGTTGTCAGTGCACGAAACACTGTGTTGCATAGGTGTTGCAGAGCGTCTGCATTTGAAGCTCTGCAATTCAAAAAATAAATTGTCGCTATAGGGAAATTGCTTGGATTCATTTAAGGCTGCAGCTGCGATTGTCATGCTCCGACACTGGCAATCTGTAGTACGTCACAGTTGTTAATGCTGGTTGTCCTCCCCCATACTGTATGGAGGGAGCGGTGAATATGAATTCTATTAATTATTAGTAATGCTGCTTTAAAATGACATTCCTGGATTGGGCATGACAAGAGTGTACATGTATCATGTTCCTCTACATTGTGGCGTTTGTGTTTATTTTTATGCTTTGTTTTTAACAAGGCTTCTCTGTGAATATAAAGAACTGAACAATCTATATGTTAATGTGAAGACAGTATAAAAGTAGCATTTTTCAAATACACCTTTCATAAAATGGCTCTCTAAGCCATTCTCTCAGCAGATTTTCTGGGATGTAAATATGTAACAGAAATCTGCTTTCCAGATAAAAGGCCATATGAAATATTCTGCTGAAGAGTTTGACATTTCTGCTCAGATCTGATGGCATTTGACCAGATTGTTTTAGTTGGGTCATGCCAAATGTCCCTCAGAACTTTTTTTGGATACTGGTTCAAAATCAGTTAAAGAGTATTATTGGGGGAAAAATTCTGGTTCCAGCTCACATAAAGTTAAAATGCTCTTCAGGTTTGGTTCAGATTTTTGGGCGTGAATTTACATGCCTTGATTCAATTTCTATTTTATATGCCTTATAGAACATAGACTTGACATTTGTTGTCCTGTTCAACCATTGGTTTGTTGCCAACCTTGGCACAGCAGAGTACACTCTAAGCAAAAAATCTGTAAAATAACAGAAAAAGTACTGGCAGCTCATTACCCAGACTTTGTACCATTATCAAAAAACAGAAATGTGCCCACCGTGAAAAAACAAGATATTTTCTGTTATTTAATGGAGTATCTATAGTAAAAAAAAAAAAAAAGATAATTTTCTATTATTCAATTGTGTATCTATCGTAAAAGAAAATTGTTTTCTATTATTTAATGGTGTACCTACAGTAAAAGACATTTTCTATTTAATGCTGTATCTATAGCGAAAATACAGGACACTTTCTGATATTTAATAGCATACCTACAGTATAAAAACTGCAAATGTTAAATAACTACAGAAAATAACAGAAAATGTACTGGCAGTCATTATCCGGACTTTGTCCTGTAATTAAAAAACATCAACATTTCTGTTAATTTATTAAAAGACAAATTGTGTCTATTGTATCAATAGCAATACAAATCTAACTTTTCTGTTAGCATGTACATCTTAATTCCACAAGGGGGTCAATACTAGTTGTGGACAATCAGGGCAAGAAATAAATGACCACAACAAATAATGTGGCTAAGCCAACTTTTTCAACAGCTAACCCTCATCTAGAGTAAAGGTTACACTGCGAAAGTTTGGGTGAGCAGATAAAATAATAAAAGTAGAACATGAATCTGGGGCTTTGACCGGTTATTGTGGCCTTTAGACATTAAAAAGTTAACTTCCTGCCCTGCAGGCAACAGAAATTTGAGGGACTACTCAATGTCTCATTAATTGGAGTTCTGGCAGGTGACACAGCTATCTTGCTGCGCCAGGGTGCCGAGCCAGACAGATATTCAGGTCAGACGGCAGAGAGCTTTCACCGAGGATGATAGACTGGTCTATTAGATCGGTGCAGTGAATGCTCAGGAACTTCCAATAGAGAAAGCTCAGGCCTACAGGCTACACGATAAGGTCTGAAGGAGACTTTTAGGAATGAAAACACAACTGAAACTGTGTGTATTAGAGAAAATCAATAGGTTACTGAGGAGCTCCAGTGCTCTCCTTAAATATGACTCCTGACTTCACAGGCATCACCCAGCAAAGTAAAAGTCAACCATCTTATAAATCTGGCATTCATTCTCACTGAGATGAGACAACAGATGGTGACAGTTTAAAGGAAAAACCAGCATAAAGTGTTCTAGTAAACCGTGTGACCACTATGAGCCACCGGAGCAGATTCAGCACTCCATGGCATAGTTTTTGATGATGATGGTCGAGAGCACTGGTCCAAAATCTCCATATGTGCTCAACTGAGTTGGGAGCTGGTGACTGTGAAGGCCATAAAATATGATTCACATCATTTCCATACTCATCAATCCATTTAGTGACCCCTCATGCCTCATATGGAAATATCTACGTTTGTTAGATTTCTTCATACATTTATTCAGATTTTTCCTTTAAAATTAATTGCTGCACATTTGATCACCCGAGTTTGCATTTGAATGAAAATTCAAAATCCAATGAATTTGGTATGTAATAAAGCATTTGAATATCCCACAGAAAACAAGCGTATCCACAAAAATCACAAGTCTGTCTTAATTACAATGAATGTGAATGTGAAATGATGGTGCTACAGTACAGCAGAGCACCTATACTCTGGTGCAGTGACATTGTTCAAAGGAAAACCCTGTTGATACCTATATGCATTGTTATTTTCAAAGTCTAAAAAATATATTTTTAAAGCACATTTAACAAAATAGGCCGATAACAATATTGGGCTATTGTTGTATACACCTTCTTGTTTGATTCCCTGTGTGAAAAAGCTTAACATAAGCCTCAAAGCTGAGACTCGGAGGTTATTGGGTAAATAGAGACCCCTGCAGACAGTTTTAGGTAACTCTTTTTTTTTTCAAGTCAGCTTGATAAAAGTATAATACTCTCTTTCGACAATTTATTTCATCCAGTAATTCTTATGAGTGAATGAATGGAACTGAAGCTGCTTTTACTTGGAGTAGTACAAAAGAAGACAATGTTACATTCTTAAAAAAAAAAGTTTAATATATGTTATCCATGAGTCAGTGTAGCCTATGGATAAAACTGTTTCCTGCTGTGGCTGCTGAACATGTTTGTTCTCTTGTCTTTTCTAAGGACACAATCCCTTTGCTCTGTGGACACGATTGCCTCAAAGTACACCAGAAATCTGATAACCTGATGTTTCGATTTACTGTGAAGGTGAGTTGTGAGATCCATTGCAATCCCACAGTGGGCAGTATTTTCTCAAGGTCTGTCCTTGTACTTTAATTCCCTAGCAAGATCAAGATCATAGCATTTATTACACTTTAACAGATAAAAGGGAAAAGTAATAGCACTCTAGGTTTGGATGTTTTGTTTTTTTAATACTGTTTATTCAGGTACTGTGATGAACGGCCTTGCCGTAACATTGAATTTGGCAGTCTCCTTGTAAACACAATCCCTTTTCTTTTTTTTACTTAACGAGATGTTGATTTGGCACAGTTTAGATTGACAAACACAGACTGAATGTTTATTTCTGCAGGGAGAGAGCCGCATGATGAGGATGCAGTTTGATGGAAGTAGCAGAACAGAGGCAACAAAGGAGTGTTCAAGTGCTGTGGAAAAACTGAAGGAGTACGTGTCTGTCAGCACCGAGGATGACGCCCCATTGCCCCCTAATCAGCCCCCCGCTGAGGTCACTGCACCAGCGACACAGGTTGCCCACTTTACAATTTAGTAAATACAATGTCTATATTGTAACCGGTGCTGACGCCCGGATCCTTTGTTACGTTACGTTTAAAATGTGTTGCCCATAGAAATCCCCAAAATAGGCCTTCCACTATCAAAGAGCTACTGCTTTTTTCTTCCTGGCATAGTCTTTGTTTGAAATGA